>NC_143150.1:30367500-30992500 GCF_059928025.1 Delphinapterus leucas
TGATATCTAAGGTTCTATACTTTCTCCTTCCCAATATCCCCATATCCACCATTCACAACACATCACATATCCACCCTTGAATTCCCATTATTTACATAAACATTCCCCTATATCATGAGGGCAATTAAAAGAAGATCTCAGATCATCAATTCTTGACTCCTTGCAGTCAAGTGTGGATATTCCAGAAGGCAATCAGACATTTGTTCAAGATTCTAGAAGTCACTTGTACTTTTTAAGGAACGGGAAGGAAGTAACAGTGGGTCAAATGTCCATAGGCATTCTGCCTTGAGGCTAAGCCTCCTGGGACTGGTTGACATCTCATCACCATCATCATCACTACCATTATCATTGAAGAGCCAACAGCTTGGAACATTTCCTATATGCTAGACAGTGTGCTGAAGACTTTTAGTGCATGATCTCACTGAAAGTTGGTAACAGTCCCAAGGTAATACTAATACTGTACCCATTTTAATAGATGAAAAAGGCACAGTGAATATGAATCACTTTCTCACAAACCCACAGTTAGTACTCAATAGAGCTGCATTTCAAACCCGCATCTACCTGCATCTGACTCCAGAATCCTTGTTCTTAACCATACTTGGCCTGCTTAGGAAGGCTGTTTAACTGTAATTGCTGTTGCTTTTCTTTCAGAAAGTCTTCTGGTTTTCTTTCATCTTCAGTATGTAACTGTCTGATTAGTTAGGCAGTCAATCTGGATTTCATACCAGTTTTAAAAGGAGAGCTATACTACATGTTGAGGGTGGGGTGTGAGACGAAAGAACCAGAAAGCACAGTTCCTGTACTCAAGGACCTACCTAGCAAAAGACACCCAAGAGATGACTCGAATGAGATGATGCAGTCTGAAGCTAGGATCTGGTGGAATTCAGAATAAGGCAAGGCTTTCTGGAAGAGATGAGTGCCAGCTATTTCTCCACCTATAAGGAAGAGACAGACAGATGGAGCGAGGCATTCTAGGTTCCAATTAGGAGAATTCAGAAGTCATCAGTGCTTGGTGGGACCAGAGAAAACATCCGGTTACTAGATTCCAGCCCAGACTTCTCACTTCCTGGATGAAGAAACATAGCAAGAGAGGAGTGGGGACCTGCTTGGGTTAGGGGTCCTGACACCCCAGCCAGTGTTCTCTCTCTGGGGCAGAGGAGATGGAAGACCAGCATGAGCAAATCCTAGAAGTGCTAAGGGGTCATGTGCAGGAAGAAACAGATGAGGAGCAACCACAAAGCCACCTTGTTCAGAACACACTTCAGCAAAGTCCAGGAAGTCTTGTTGTGATTTCCACCTACTCCATGGGCTACCCTCAACTCTGGCGACAGTGTGTGCCTTGCTCTTGCCATGTGTCTGTGCAGTCCAGGCTGACAGTGGACATTTCATTAGCCTGCCCAGGCTGAAGCCACACTGTCAGTGGAACAGGCTTATGGCTTCTATTTACCCAGCACAGAATATTTCTGATAAGAAACGAAAGCTTCTTTACTCCAACGACAACTTACATATTTTCAAACAAAGGAACCATAGATCTAGTCTTCATTTATAAACTTCTGGCTGCCCTGGTGTTCGGTCAGGAAATACCACTTTTTGACATGGTGTCAAAAGTTAATCAACTTCCCATCTCCTCCCACAAAAATGTTGCCCTGCAGATGTAAAGACGTGGGGGATGGAATCCCAGCTCGCTTGGCTCCCAGACTACCTTGTCATGGAGTCCTCATAAATGAGGAGGCAGCCCCTTCTGCTGGGTCTGTATTTATCTTCGCAGATGAACAGAGGTGCCAAGTTATGGAGAAAGAATCTCTTCTTGACTCCCCTTGGGAATCTGCTGGCAGTTCCCACCTGCCTCCAGTTAGGCAGGGCTTAGGGGCCGTGTGGAGAGCTGTGTGGATAGCCCAAGATATGTTATTCCTTGACTCCAGAGGGAGGATTCTGGGTGCTTCCCTCCCTCCTCTCCAGCCCCTCACCCTGACCTTCTCGCATTCCAGGTCCACAAGAGTTTGCTATCCATCCCTGGCCTTCTGAATCCTGCATTATGCTTATTGGGCTAAGAGCTTGCCTCACTCTCAATGGGCATCAGCAGAACATACCTCTGATGTATGGGGAGGTGACACCCAAGGGCCATGGGACTGGGGGACAAGTAGGGGTATGGTGGGAGAGATGCAGATTGAGTTTCTATGAACCTGTCCCACCTAATCAGAATGTAATTGTCTTAAGAGAAAGGGTTTTGAGGAGCTTCAAGACCTAGGGAAACATCCCATTGCTTTTATTTGGAATCCTTGAGATCAGAAATCCGTACTTTGGAAACTTAACTGTATACGCTTTTGATTTTTTGTAAATATCTTACTTTGTTCTTTCATTCATTCAACAAATATTTGTTAAACTCTCTACTATGGCCAGCACTATGCTGACTACACTGATGAGCAAAACTACACATGGTCCCAGCCCTCGTGAAACTTATAGCCTAGTTGGCAAGCTAGACATTAATCACATAATCACAGAAATGAATGCTAAAATACAATTGTGGAAAGTTCTAGAAAGCAGAAGTGTATGCTGTGAGAGCTCATAATGGGGGAGTTCTGATTTGTTAGGAGGTCAGAGAGGGCTTCCTTGAGGCAGTGAGGATTTTGGTGAGACCTGAGGGATGAGTAGACTTTAACTAGGCAAAGAATGGAGGGAAAGGTATTCCAGGCAGAGGGAACAGTGTATGCAAAGGCCCTGTGGTGGGCCTAGAAGAAGGTCAGTGTGGTGGAGCAGAAAGAGGATTACAGGGATGCATGGTGGGAGTTGGGACTGCAAAGGCAGCGGGCCTTCAAGGCCAAGCCATGCGGGGCCTTGAAAGCCTTGCTAAGGAGTTTGATCTTTATCATAAGGCCATAGGAAGTTCTTGGTCAAGTTCTTTTTGAAAATGTCAGCCTGTTGGAGGGGCAATTTACTACTGAGGAAAGAAAAGAAAGGGTTGTTTTATTTCTTTGAACATACATGAGTGCACTGACACATAAATAAAGCTCATTTCCTGCTTTTTGGGGTTCCAAGAGGAAAAATCTTCCTGAAATGGAGCAGAAATCTTTAGCCTGGGAATAGCCTGACAAGGTGATGAGACCTATGGCCTACTGGGATTGTGGGTCTGGCTCTGTTCCTTTAACAGCACTTTCCCAATTGTGATCCTGCTTTTATATTCTGTCAGTCTCCCCTCCAGCCACTCTACATTCATTTAATTTTTTAAAAGCTGGGGGACTTCCCTGGCGGTCCAGTGGTTAAGACTTCGCCTTCCAACGCAGGGGGTGCGGGTTCAATCCCTGGTCAGGGAGCTAAGATCCCACATGCCTCGTGGCCGAAAAACCAAAACATAAAACAGAAGCAATATTGTAACAAATTCAACAAAGGCTTTAAAAATGGTCCACATCAAAACAAATTGGGATAAAATACACATAACATAAAGTTTACCATCTTAACCATTTTTTTATGGATGTCATAATTAATTAATTAATTAATTTATTTTTAACATCTTTATTGGAGTATAACTGCTTTACCATGTTAACCATTTTTAAGTGTACAGTTCAATGGTATTGAGTACATTCACATTTTTGGGCTACTATCACTGCCATCCATTGACAGAACTTTCATCTTGCAAACCTGAAACTCGGTACCCATTAAACACTAACTCCCCAATCTCCCCTCTCCTAGCCCCTGGTAGCCACCATTCTAATTTCTGTCTCTCTGAGTTTGACTGCTCTAGGTACTGCATATAAGTGGAATCATACAGTGTTCATCTTTTTGTGACTGTCTTATTTCATTTAGCGTAATGTCCTAAAGTTTCATCCATGTTGTAGCATGCATCAGAATTTCCTTCCTTTTTAAGATTGAATAATATTCCATCACATGGATATACTACATTTTGTTTATCCATTCATCTTTTGATGGACATTTGGGTTGTTTCCACCTTTTGACTGTTGCAAATAATGCTGCTATGAACAAGGGTGTACAAATCTCATGCTGAATCACATGATAGCTCTATTTTTAATTTTTTGAGGAACCACCATATTGTTTTCCATAGCGGCTGCACCATTTCACATCGCTACCAACAGTGCATAAGGATTCCAATATCTCCGCATCCTCGCCAATACTTGTTACCTTCTGCTTTTCTGATAGTAGCCATCCTAATAGATGAGGTGGTATCTCACTGTGGGTTTTTTTTTTTTTTTTTGCGGTACGCGGGCCTCCCACTGCTGTGGCCCCTCCCGTTGCGGAGCACAGGCTCTGGACGCGCAGGCCCAGCGGCCATGGCTCACAGGCCCAGCCGCTCCGCGGCAGGTGGGATCCTCCCGGACCGGGGCATGAACCCGTGTCCCCTGCATCGGCAGGCGGACTCTCAACCACTGTGCCACCAGGGAAGCCCCTCACTGTGGTTTTGATTTGCATTTCCCAAAGGTTAGTGATGTTAAGCATCTTTTCATGTGCTTATTGGCCATTTGTATATCTTCTTTGGAGAAATGTCTATTCAAGTCTTTTGCCCATTTTTAAATTGGGTGGTTTATTTTTTGTTGCTGAGTTGTAGGAGTTCTTTATATATTCTGGATATTAATTCCTTGTCAGATATATGATTTACAAATACTTTCTCCCATTCCATGGGTACACTCATTTTTATAGAATGACTTTTCTTAGAACAAGGGTCCCAGTCCTGTTCCTAGTTCTACAGTTGACTAAAATGGGGATAATACACCCCGCCCTGCCCATTAACAATAATTACAAACATTTATCAAGCACTTACCAAGTGCCAGGCACTGTTCTGTTTACACATATTAACTCATTTAATCTTCGAACAATACTGTCAAGTAGGTACTGTTTTATTTTCATCCTTATTTTATGAATGAGAGAACTTGGTTATGGATAGTATGTGACTTGCCTAAGGCCAGTAGGTGCCAGAGCTGAGATGCTACCAAACAGCCTGGCCTTAAAACCCACACATTCACCCATTTAGCCAGGCCACCTCCCTTACTCTGCTCTTGTGAGGAAGGCCTGCGAACTGTTAAGTGCTCTAAAGAGACAAGAGAGGTTTTCATTTCTGGGCATATTCAGAGAATAGTGAGGGTTCATTGACATGGACAGGCCACTTCTGGGGCACACTCATGAGGAATCAGGGAGAGGCCTTTGCTAGGCACAGGGCCTTTGGTGCACACAGACCATGGGCTTTGGAGCCCAGCCACAAGACACGAAGAATACGAAAAGATGTGCCCTTCTCATTGGTCTCTCTCCACCAGGACTCCCGTTGTAAATGTGTGTCCCCTAAGAATAGTTCCTTGTATCTACATAACACTTAAAAGTTAAATAGAGCTTCACACGCATTATTCCATCACGTCCTTATAATGACCAGTCAGCCAGGAAGGGTGGGGAAAACTGAGACTCAGAAGGCTTCAATGCCTTATCAAAAGCCCCAATTGGTGGCAAAATGAGAAATAAAACATGGATCCTTGAATCTTTTCATTCATTCGTCACTAAATCTTTTTGCACACTCCTCAAAGAAGCCTATTCCTTCCCCAGCTCGTGGGCCACACGGGCAGGAAAAGCTGGGTGTGCTGAACTCTCTGGGACCTGAGCCAGAGCCTGACCCACAGTTCCCACATGAGAGCTCTGCCAGTGATTGTGTTTCCTTTTCAGCCCACTGGTCAGCAGTGGGCGTTTGACTAGGACCGTGGCTCTGAGGGTCAGGGACCCAGCATTTCTACACCTTTCTAGGTCAACAGTGTCTCCCTCCAGAGATGCTTCCACCCGATAGATGTGAAAACCGAGGCCTAGGGAGGGTAAGTAACATGCCTGAGGTCATGCAGCTAATAAATGCTGGAGTATCTGGCTTCAGTATCAGTATCTTTTATCACTACAGCAAGATGCCAGAAGGCCCGGGGGGTGGGGGAGGGGACTTAACCATAAAAGTGCTGTATCATGATGTGGTTGTGAAAGTTCAAGCGTGCCAGTCTAGACATTCTGGGCTGCCCTGGCCAAGAGCACATAGCAGGCTAAAGCAGGTAGCCAGCCATGTGGTGTGACATTGCGGAAATAAACAAAGACTACCCAAATGAGAAGCAAAGACGCTACTGCTTCAGCACTTACTACACCAGGGAGTCAGACACCCTCATCCGGCAGAGACTCAGTGGCAGGCAGGGGAGTGGGAAAACTTTACAGTGCAAGAACGGGGAAGGCTTCAGGTCCGACCTGACTGGAGGCTGTTGTCATAGGGAAGCTGGAGGTGGGCTAAACTAGAAGCAGGGCATCCTATATGATCGGTTCGGGGGTGGGGGGTGGGATAGCAGCCAAAACAGGGAATCTGAGCTGATTACTGAGAGCTTGTGGTTTGACTTCCCTGCTGGTTGTTGTAAAGGTGTGGGTCAGAGTTCTATTGTCATATACGGTCTGGCTATTGTCTGTTTGTATATTCAGCCTTCAATATAAGGGAGTGAAAAAAATCACCCTAACTGAAAAATCTATTGCAGTGGCTAAAGTGTCCATCACCAGAATTAAAAAGAAAGAAATGACTTCCTTAGGTCCTTAAAAATACGTCTTTTCCCACGGGTTTAAGGCACTGTGATTCTGGAGCTTTTTAACACCAACCCTAACATCAGAAAGTAGTTTGCTGTGTATGGGAGAAGAGAGTTCAGATAAAAAGTTTGGTGGAGGGGAGGGGGGACGATGTCTGGGCTTCTGGGGCTATGCTCAGTCTAATAATACCAGGCTGGGATTGGAGGAGGGCACTCAAGAGTGAGCGCCCCCAAAATTACATGTGATGGGTGTGAAAGAGGCTCCAAGACATTTTTTCAATTGCAGCCTACCCTCTGCAGCAAATCAGTAGTTTTAATTTCCCCGTGCCACCCCCCCACTGTGACTTTTTCCCATTAATTTAAATAATTAATTAGTTTATTTTTGGTAAAGACTTCCTTTTTTAAGAGCTGTTTTAGGTTCACAGCAAAATTTAAAGAAAACACAGAGGTTTCCCATATTCTCCCACTGCTACACATGTATAGCCTCCCCCATTATCAACATCCCCCATCAGAGGGGTACATTTGTTACAAGTGATGAACCTACATTGACACATCATTATCACCCAAAGTCCATAGTTTACATTAGGGTTCACTCTTGGTGTCGTACATTCTATGGGTTTGACATGTATCCATCATTATTACTATCATGTAGAGTATGTTCACTGTCCTAAATATTCTCTCTGCTCTGCCTGTTCATTGCTCCCCCACTCGAATCCTGGCAACCACTGATCTTCTACTGTCTCTAAAGTTTGCCTTTTCCAGAATGTCATATAGTTGGAGTCATACAGCATGTAGCCTTTTCAGATTGACTTCTGTCTTAGTCCTGCTGCTATAACAAAATTCCATAAACTGGGTGGCTGATAAACATCAAACATTTCTCACAGTTCTGGAAGCTGGAATTCCAAGACCACAGTGCCAGTGTGATTGGGTTCTGGTGAAGACCCTCTTCCAGGTTGCAGACTGCCAACTTCTTGGTCTGTCATCACAAGGCAGAAGGGACGACCTAGCCTTGGGGCCTCTTTTATAAGGGCATTAATCCCATTCATGAGGGCTCTAGCCTCATGACCTAATCAGCTCCAAAATGCCCCACCTCCTAATACCATCACCTTGGGCTTTAGGTTTCCAACATATGAATTAGGAGGGCACACAAACATTCAGACCATAGCAGCTTACTTCACTTAGTAATATGAATTTAAATTTCTTCCATTCTTTTTGTGGATTGATAGCTCATTTCTTTTTAGCACTGAATAATATTCCATTGTCTGGATGTACCACAGTTTATTTATCCATTCACTTACTGAAGGACATCTTGCTTGCTTCCAAGTTTTGGCAATTTTGGATAATGCTGCTATAAACATCTCTGTGCAGGTTTTTGTGTGGACATAAGTTTTCAACTCTTTTGGGTAAATACCAAGGAGCAGGGTTGCTGGATCATATGATAAGAGTTTGTCTAGTTTTATAAGAAACTGCCAAACTGTCTTCCAAAGTGGCTGTACCATTCTGCATTCCCAATAGCAATGAATGAGAGTTCCTGTTGCTCTACATTCTTGCCAGCATTTAGGGTTCTCAGTGTTCCAGATTTTGGTCATTCTAATTGGTGTGTGGTGGTATTTCACTGCTGTTTTAATTTGCATTTCCCTGAAGACGTATGATGTGTAGCATCTTTTCATATGCTTCTTTGCCATCTGTATCTTCTTTAGTGAGATGTCCATGAACGTCTTTGGCCCATTTTTTAGTCAAGTTGTTTGTTTGCTTATTGTTGAGTTTTAAGTGTACTTTGTATATTTTGGTTAACAGTCCTTCACCAGATGTGTCTTTTGCAAATATATTTTGTCAATCTGTCGCCTGTCTTATCATTCCCTTGATGTTGTCTTTCACGGAGCAGAAATTTTTTAATTTTAATGAGGTGCAGCTTATCAATTATTTCTTTCATGGATTGTACCTTTGGTGTTTTATCTGAAAAGTCACTGCCGTACCCATGGTCATCCAAGTTCTCTCCTATGTTACCTTCCAGGAGTTTTATAGTTTTGGTTTTACATTTAGGTCTATGATCCATTTTGAGTTACTTTTTGTGAAGGGTATAAAGTCTAGATTCCTTTCTAGATTCCCTTTTTTGTATGTGGATGTCCAGCTGTTCCAGCACCATTTGTTGAAAAGACTATCTTTTCTCTGTTGTATTGCCTTTGTTCCTTTGTCAACGATCAGCTTACTGTATTTATGTGGGTCTATTTCTGGGCTCTCCATTCTGTTTTGTTGATCTATGTCTATTCTTTATCCAATACCCCACTGTCTTGATTACTGTAGCTTCATACTAAGTCAGGAAGTCGGGTAGTGTCAGTCCTTCAACTTTGTTCTTTTCCTTCAATATTGTGTTGGCTGTTCTGGGTCTTTTGCCTCTCCATATAAACTTTAGAATCAGTTTGTTGACAGCCACAAAACTGCTTGCCGAGATTTTGATTGGGATTACATTGAATCTATAGATCAGGTTGGGAAGAACTGACATCTTGCCAATATTGAGTCTTCCTCTCCATGAACATGGAATATCTCTTCATTTATTTAGGTCTTTTAAAAATTTCATTCATCATAGTTCTGCAGTTCTCCTCATATAGGAAACTTGAAGACCCTGTATATATCTTGTTATATTTACAGCTAAGTATTTCATTTTGGGGGGGGTATAGACATAAATGGTCTTATGTTTTTAATTTCAAATTCCACTTGGTCATTGCTCATATATAGGAAAGTGACTGATATTTGTATATTAACCTTGTATCCTACACCCTTAACTATAGTTGCTTATTAGTTCCAGTAGTCTTTTTGTCAATTCTTTCAGATTTTTGACCTAGACAATCATGTCATCTGCAGACAAAGGCACTTTTGTGTCTTCTTTTCCAACTTGTATAACTTTTACTTCTTTTTTTGTCTTATTGCATTAGCTAGTACTTCCAATATGATGTTGAAAAGTGGAGGTGAGAGAGGACATCCTTGCTTTGTACGATCATCCTTGCCTGATCTTAGTGGGAAAACTTTGAGTTCCTCATCAAGTATGATCTTGGCTGTAGGTTTTTTGTCGGTATACGTTATCAAGTTGAGGAAGTTCTCTTCTATTCCTAGTTTACTGAGAGTTTTTATCATGAATGGTATTGGATTTTCTCAAATGCTTTTTCTGCATCTATTGATACAATCATGTGATTTTTCTTTTTTAGCCTGTTGACGTAATGGATTACATTAACTGATTTTTGAATGTTGAACTAGCCCTGCACACCTGGGATAAATGTCACTTGGTTGTGGTGTACAGTTCTTTTTATATGCTGTTGGCTTCTCTTTGCTAATGTTTTGTTGAGAATTTTTGCATCTATGTTCATGAGAGATATTGCTTTGTAGTTTTCTTGTAACTTCTTTGTCTGGTTTTGGTATTAGGGTTCTGCTAGCCTCATAGAATGAGTTAGGAAGTAGTCCCTCTGCTTCCATCCTCTGAAAGAGATTGTAGAAATCTCTTTCTACAAATTCTCATAATTTCTTCCTGAGTGTTTGGTGGAATTCACCAGTGAACCCACCTAGCCTGGAGCTTTCTGTTTTGGAAGGCTATTACTGCAATAAGTAATTTCAATAATTAATTTCTTTAATAGATATAGGCCATTTCGATTATCTATTTCTTCTTGTATGAATTTGGCAAATTGTGTCTTTCAAGGAATTGGTTCATTTCATGTAGGTTATCAAATTTGTGGGCTTAAAGTTGTTCACAGTATTTTTTTATTATATTTTTAATGTCCATAGGATCAGTAGTGATGTCCCTTGTTTCATTTCTGATATTAGTAATTTGTACCCTTTCTCTTTTTTTCTTAGTTAGCCTGGCTGGTTGTAACTCTCAGAGTTGTCCACATGAAGCATTCAGTAATTTGTTCAGGTTTTCCTACCCGGCCACTGGTTCCTGCAGCAGTTCCTGCCTGTGAATCTTGGCTTTGGGGAGCCATGACTCCCTATATTTGACTCCCAATCTTGGGGGCAGCAGTTTGCCCTGAGTCCTCCCCTCTCTTATGGATCCAGGAAGAGTTGTTGATTTTATAGTTTGTTCAGCTTTTTACTTGTTGTTAGAACAGAGTGGTGACATCCCAGCTCCTTGTGTGCAGAACCAAAAACCAGAAGTCCTACTCCATGATTTTTTCTAGTTATATTGAGATGTAATTGACATATAACATGTGTAAGTTTAAGACATAGGGTGTGATGATTTGATATGCATATATATTGTGAAATGCCTACCACAATAAAGATAGTTAACATCTCCATCACCTTACATAATTGCTTTTTTTTTTTTTTGGTGAGAACATTTAAGACTTACTCTCTCATCAACTTTCAAGTATATAATACAGTATTGTTAACTATAATCACTATGCTGTACATTGGATCCCCAGAACTTATTCATCTTATAATTGGAAATTTGTACCCTTTGACCAACATCTCCCCATTTCTCCTACTTCCCAGCCCCTGGCAACCAGCATCTCACTATTTCTATGAGTTCAACATTTTTAGATTCCATATGTAAGTGAGATCATACAGTATTTGTCTTTCTCTGTCTGACTTATTTCACTTAGCATAATGCCCTCAAGGTCCACCCATGTTGTCGCAAATGGCAGGATTTCCTTCTTTTTTCATGGCTGAATAATATTCCTGTGTGTGTGTGTGTGTGTGTGTGTGTGTGAGAGAGAGAGAGAGAGCGAGAGAGAGACATTTTCTTTATTCATCTGTTGGTGGGCACTTAGGTTGTTTCCACGTCTTGGCTATTGTGAATAATGTGCATGAGGGCGCAGATATTTCTTTGAGATAGTGATTTCATTTCCTTTGGATATATACTCAGTGGGATTGCTGGATGATATGGTAGTTCTGTTTTAATTTTTTGAGGAACCTCCATACTGTTTTCCATAGTGGCTGATTTTATTTATAAAATAATTCTGTATGATTTTATTTATATAACATTATTGTAATGACAAAATATAGAAATGGAGAACAGATTAGTGGTTGCCAGGGATTGAGGTGAGGGTTGGGGTGGGAGGGAAGTAGATGTAACTGTAAAAGGGCAACAGGAGGGATCCTTGTAGTGATGAAAATGTTCTATATCTTGATCGTATTAATGTTATTTCCCTGGTTGTGACATTACACTATAGTTTTGCAAGATGTTACCGTTGGGAGAAACTAGGCAAATGGGACATGGGATCTCTCTGTATTACTTCTTACAACTGCGTGTAAACCTAGTTTAAAATAAAAAGTTTTTTTAAAAAAATTTATTTTATTTTATTTATTTTTGGCTGCGTTGGGTCTTTGTTGCTGTGCACGGGCTTTCTCCAGGATGGGGCTCTCTTAGGAGCCCCTTCTCCAGGATGTTAAGTAATGAAGGAAATAAAATGACAGCAGGAGGCTGTTGAGGTCGGCCAGTGTGAATCACTGACTCCAGACCTGGGGGGTCGCTCCCTTCTCAGCTGCACCGGCAAGGAAGCCTTCATTCTTAGCTCTGGGCTAAGTAAACTGTGAGTGATAAACGTGTGTGCTTTCTCTTTCCTGGTGATATTCAGGTTGGAGATCATTATTTTGGCCAGGAGGGAAGCAAAGAAAAAGAAAACTGGATTCTGTAAGGCCAACTAGCCCGAGGCAGGGGAACGCAATCAGACTCACAGGTTGAAACTGACCTGGAGACTTTCCGGACCACCCAGTTCCAGAAACTGACCTGGGGACCTTCCACCCGGCCCAGCCTTCCAGCCTTTCGAGGGACGGGACTAACGGTCCCCCACGATACCCGAAAAGACTTCCAAATAAGGAATAACCTGCACCCTCCCGGATTCACCACACCCCTTTCCCTTCTCCCCCTGTAAATTCTGCCCAAACCCTCGCCCGGGCGCGACTTCTCTGGCCCCTTTCTCTCGGACCAGTGAAACTCGCCCGGGAGCGTTCCCAAATAAAGCTTGTTTAAGCTCTCCTCCGTTTTTGGTGCCGTTCCTTACAGATTCCTCCTCCTTCCTGAGCACTGTTCCATCCTCAGGCTTTTGAGGGCCGGGGAGCTGGGGCGGCAGTGGGGGGAATCATTCTAGAGTTTTCACACAGCCAGGAGAAAGGAAATGAAGGCATCCAGCAAGAAACTGAAAAGGATCTCCCACTTCCTTGCACCTTCACTCCCAACATCATTGGCCCCATCTGAGCTCCAGTTTCCACTCAGGAAAGGGAAAATCTGAAACACAGGCTAACCAAGCAGGCAGGCAGATGGACAGGTGTGCATTTAGAAACATTTCACAATGTCTATTTACAGACTCTTCTCATCTCTGCTCAGTCAGGAGGGTCCCCTAGGACCACACCTGGAGCCAAGTTTGTGTTATTGGATACAGAGCCTGAAAGTAATAAAACTACATCCTAAACACTCTATAGAATACAGACTTCCTCCAAATCTGGCTGCTCTCCTCCACCACAAGAACAAGCCTGGAGTGTGGCAAGTGATGGTGACTTTCCTGGTTGTCCCCTCCCCAATCCAAGGTGTCGAGGCAGAAGGAGATGATCAATGACCTGAAGACTGCCTGATAGAGGAGGAGAAGGGAAAGGGGGAGGAGGGTTTGAAGGAAGAAGTAGTCAGGACTGCAGTCTACCATTAGCTGATGGCTTTATAAGCCTCATTATGTAGGCATTCCTCCCTTTCAGCACTCCAATCCCAGGGAGGCATCTTTTCCTCACCACTCTCCCATCACAGTATCTTATTGGCTTTCCCCTCCCCATTCCTACCTCCTCTGCCCTGAATGTGAATTTGCATCAGACTTGACCTGTTTAAAAATGTTGGGGACTGGGGGAGGTCCTTGCCCCACCAAGTGCAGTTTCCCCCAGTCCAGCTCCCTTAGAGATAGCTCTGGCTCTGCTGGGTTTTAATGACTGAATATCACTTGCCCCCAGACTCCCTAGGGTGTTGTGAGGGCATATTTTCTGAAGGCAATCTGAAATGCCTGGATCAATGGCTCCATAGAAGCCATAAGTCAGCTCTCTAGCTTATCCTCCCAGGCTTTCTGAGATGTCACTCCATCTAGGATGCTGTGATCAGCAGGGTCACATGGATTCAGACACTAAACTGCTTTGTGTTTCTCATTCCTAACCCCTAAACCCACCATTTCTTTGCCAGCCTTTAGTGGAAACTCATACAGTGAGCCTCAAGAGGTAAGCTGAGGGGAGAGGGAAAGGGGAAGGAGGGAGACAGAAGCCACAAGCCACGGGACTGAGAGGAACCTTCTGGAATGGTTTGCATCTGTTCAGAAGTGAGTCTCACCATTCTCTATTTCAGGCTCTAGTGATTACAGATTTTTTTTTTCAAGAGCCAGATGTTTAAAAGTCTTGGCATGGTTTTAAAGTCAGTCCTGAAGGTTTCAGCTGAATTTACCCTGCATGTTTTAGACTCACTGGAATGACTGATTAGAGCCAAGAAGCTCAGACTCCCTCCAAAAGCAATGGAGGCATTTATCCAAGAACAGGGGCAGTCACTTGCAGTGTTTGCATGCCCCCTTTTGTTGGGAGGGAGCAGCTGTACCCTGCTACCTCTGGAAATCTGCCTTATTGGCCTGGCATCCTAAGGATGTGCCCACCTTGCTTAGTAGAGGCCATCTCCATCCTGAAAGCCAAGTCATGGAATGTATGCCTTTCTGGCATTTACAAAAGGCGACACTTTTCCCAAAAGTCTGGATGTGCATGAAGGTATCTACCTTCAACTTTAAGAATTAAAAAAAATCTATTCCCCAAAATAGTTGTTTTTGTAGTCCTATCTTCTTACCCAGCTCCCACCATGCAATGCTAACATTCTCTTCTACTGGTCTGTCATGAACAACATGCCTTTGGGCATGTGATCATTTTCAAGTCATGTTATGACCGACCTCAGATCCCACAGAACAGTAACCTCAAAGTCAACTCAGCAAGGCATTCTGTTCACTATCTATGATTCACAAAGTGCTGTGCCAGACACTGTGGTAGATACAAGAAAAAAAATGTAAGAAATGCGTTTTAGCCTCTGAAGGCTTAAAACCAAAGTTAAGGAGATAGGATATATGCATTTGAAACACCTTAAGAGCAATAAAAAACAGCATATAACTGAATGGTAAATGACAACAGCATGATAATAGCAATTCCGCTCAGTTATTGAGACCTTCCTAAGAAACAGGCACCATGCTTAGGGCATTACATTTGTTATCTCATTTTAATCCTCCTAACAACCCTATGGGGTAGGTTCTATTAATATCTTCATTTTAGAGCTGAGGGAACTCAGATTTGCAAAGAGTAAATAATTTGCTGCTATATATTTGATAAAGGCAGGCAGGCAGAGCTAAGATTTTGTTCCCAACTTTTAATTTTAAAGACACTTCAAAGCTACAGGAAAGTTGAAAGAATAGTATAATATTCGTATGCTTCACCTAGATTCACCAACTGTTAACGTTTTACCACATTCTGCTTTATCATTCCCTGTCTCTGTCTCTACACACACACACACACACACACACACACACACACACACCCCTACACATTTTTTTCTGAACTATTGGAGCATAAATTGCAGACATCATTCCACTTCACCTCTAAATACTTCAATGTGTATCTCCTAAGAACAAAGACATTTTCCCACAAAATGCCAATGCAGTTATCACATCTCACAGACTTAGCCAGAGGCAGCATTTGAACCCAGCTCTCACTCCAGAGTACAAATGGCAAGTTCTGTGAGAGTTCAGCAGAAGGAGCCATCATTGCAGTCTGGGAATTACAGGATGGATTTTTCGTGGACCCTTACTCCTAATTATTCATAGCAATGGAAGAAAGGAGTTGGCCAAATAATCACAAAGCATGCATAATCAAAAAACCAAATTCCATGGTTTTTGGATTGTGTTCTATTTGGGTGGGAGGGGAACAACACAGATTTGCTTTCCTAATTAGTTTCTTCTCTGGCCAATATTAAAATTGGTCTTTCCCAACCACCCACTGACATTACAACTGGGGTAGCTACCCCAGAAGTTCTTTGATTAAAACACAATAGCAGAAGTGGGAAGCAGCCGCACAGCACAGGGAGATCAGCTTGGTGCTTTGTGTCCACCTAGAGGGGTGGGATAGGGAGGGTGGGAGGGAGACACAAGGGGGAGGGGATAGCTGATTCACTTTGTTATACAGCAGGAACTAACACACCATTGTAAAGCAATTATACTCCAATAAAGATGTTAAAAAAAAAAGCGCACAATAGCAGAAATCCACTAAGTAGGTAAGCCATATATGAATAATAGAGAACTGACCACAAATTCCAGCTAAAAAGGAATTCTAGCTAGAAATTTTAGCCACAGGTCAGGGTTCAGTATCCACAATATAAATCTAGTCCTTGGTCAGTTATGTTAAGAGAGAGTTCCATGCACTCCCCTGCTCCAGAGGCCCAAGTCTACTCACCCAATGAAATTCCAGAAGCAGGGTGTTGCCCACTGCAGCCTGAAGGAGAAAGCAGGCCCTGTGCTGCAGATCAGCCAAACCCCCCTGAGGGGCTCTGACCTGGCTTTCTTCTTTCTTTTTATTCAGGGAAGCCGGATTTAGAAAGGCTGTCAGATTAGCCCAGTCCTGCGGTGCTTAATGACCTCCCTGAATGCAGTCACAGGAGAAATCTTGACCTTTTAAAATCCTTGATTTCGCTCAGTAATTTTAAGAAGCTAAAGCCCGCATCTGCATTTGCTTTGCTTTTCATGCTTTCACCAGACACTTCAAAAGTGAAAATCTTGCAAATCTCTGCGTCTCAGATGCCAAGGCAGGGACACCCCTTCATCGAACTGGGACTGGGAGAGATGCCCTACTGGACCTTCTGGGTAGCCAGCGTTAGGTCACACTTTTGCGCTCTCTCCAGACCTTTTGGTTTGGGGCAGACACAATCTGATCAGCAGTATCTCTGAATCCATGTAAGGTGAGCCATGTTATGACTGGGATCCGCTGTGTATACGCAACCTTTGGTGGGGACTTTTATCTCATGGGTGTCCCTTGAGATCGCACAACTTTAAAGACATTCTTGCTCTTTCTGTTTGTGACCCCGGACTTGCTTAGGGAGTAAATCGTTTCCCTTGAGATTTAACAGGAACAAACGGGTCAAAAAATAGTGTTCAGGTTGAGGTGGGAATACTTGCAGCCTTGCTATTTAAATTCCCTTTGAGGCTTCACCTGTCTCTCCCTCCCTCTGTTCCTCCCTGCCCTCAGCCTGCAGATCTAAAATGCTAGAAAGCGACTCCTTTACATCTCCTTCCCAGAGCTGTTGAGTGGCCTTCCCCGCCTGGATCAAAGTCTCTAACTCCTCAGGGCTTCCCCTCCAAGTTACCCTTCACACTCGTCAGCCCTGCAGGGACACAGGGAGGCTAAGAAAGAGCATCTGGTATTTTGCACCAAGCATGCTGTGGTGGCGGGAAGTTGGAGGCAGAGGAAAAAGGGAGAGTTAGTTCCTAGCAATGTAAGGAACAAGCTCAGCCCTTTCTGGAACTAGTTCAGAAGACAGCGAGAGGCCTCCGAGAAGAAACTTTATCTGGCTGGTGATTGCACCGGCCGGTGGCTTTGGGGCTGCGTGCGTGTGGGCGCTGGACATACAGAGCTGCCCGCACGTGGCAGCCCCCAGGGCAGGCCCACAGCGCGGGCTCCTAGGCACCCCAGCGGACAGGGCGCGTAACTGGCCTCCGGCTCCCTGGGAGGCACCATGGCTGGGTTTTATGGTTGCCTGAAGACTCCAGAGTAAGTGGTGGACACAGTAAGCACTGCAACTGGACTGCACGGAGTGCAGAGTGGCAGAACGCCGGCCGCCGGTGCGGGCACCGCTTCCCACCCCATCGGGGCGCCCGCCAAGAAGAGGAGCAACTGTGAGCCAGCCGAGGGCGCGCCGCGGGGAACTCGCCGTCTCCGGTGCTCGAACTCGAGGCGACGCGCTTGCCGCGTGCGGGCGGCCCGCTCCTACGAGGGCTCGCGCAGGTGTGCGTGCGTGTGCGCGTGCGTGGGAAAGCGGCGGCGGGGGCGCGGGCGCGGGGCGCGCGCTTCCAGGACTCGGCCAGCCCGGAGGAGGTGGGGCGGGGCGGGGTCGGGTGGCTGGACCCAGAGGCTCCCGACTTGCAGGCTTTCTGCTTTCCGCCGCCGTCTCCACCTGGCTCACCTGAGTCCCCGGGAGCGTGGGCAAGAAATGGGAGAAAGAGGAGGGAAAGGAGGAGAGAGGGATGGAAAGAGAGGGAAATTCGGGGGAGTGGAGAAAATCACCTCAAATTTTCTGAGTTGTCTTAATTTTCTAAATCTGTTCCAAGCTGTACAATACGCAGTCTCCCACTTATCTGATGTGGCGTTAGCTCCAGTTTATGCTCACTACGTGTCCATGGATGTGTTTTTGCATGTCGTGTGTACGGATTTCAAGCAGTGACAACAGGAAGAAGCACAATAGGTCTAGTCATATGGTTGATTAGTGGGTGTGCAATTATTTTCAATTTTCGTTCATGAAGCTAACACTCTTGTCCCTCAGCTATCACAATCTGGAGTCATGCCAGAAACTCACCTCACTCATTGCAGGTCTCCAACAGTCGAGAGTTGCACGGGTTCCTCTGGCCCCTGCAGTCCTCTGCCTTCATGGAAAGGCACCACCGTGGTATTCCATGTGATTTTTCGTGGCACTCCATTTGAGGAGCCAGAGACGGGAGGTTGATGCATGGAGGTGTGAGTAGGGCTGGCTGCCCCTCCGCTGCTTCCTCACGATCGGTGCCAGAGCGCGCTCCCGCTCTTCCGGTGGGGAATGGGCCTGGACTCTTGAAGCTTGAAAAGCGGCCTTGCAACTATTTTATCCCCCCAGCTCCTGGGCTCACTGTTGTGCCCTCAACCTATGGCCTCGGATGGATGCTGTGGAAATTATAGGCTTTCTCTGCGGAACTCGCCATAGCACCAGATGACAGAGAGGTAGACGGTGAAGCCTTTGGGAGGAGGAGGGAGGTGACAGTCATTACAGTGGGAGATGCTAAGGGCATTGTTGCTGCTCCCAGGTGGTGTGCAAGCCCTTCCTCCCTGGGATTCAGTGCTGGCTTCTGTTAGATCCTCCTGCTTGCAAATGCAGCAGGGGCCCTTCGTCCTAATGTCCACTTTCCATGCAGGGGATCTGGGGAAGCCTGAGGTCTTTGGGGGTGGAAAAAGGGGACTCAGTGGACCAAAGGCCACTTCCTGTGGCCACCGTTATAGGCCCGAGTTCATCTGATGATTTATGGAATCTGGGCTGAAGGAATAAGAGAAATGATAAGAGAGCATTTGAGGAGATTATTATAGAGTCAAGGCTTCTATAAATAAGAGGCTTGGAGTCCCTCGCAGGACCTAGACGGTATGGAGACTCAGTAAGCATTCAGGAATATTGTGCACCTGCTCTGTAGCAAGCTTTGTGCTGAGCATCGTGGAAGAAACTTATGCTTTCTTTTCCCGGAACCAAGCAAGCACAGTGCCTGGCACCAATATTTGTTGAAGGAATGTTGTTGACTGAACCAACATGCCCTTGAGGAGCTTGCCTTTTTAGGGAGTGGTCAGCCCAGTCAGCAGCAGTTTGCAGGAGGTGGGGTGGGAGGTGTAGGCTCAGTAGGACAGAATGTAAAGGAGGACAGGAGATGGACGAGCCTGGGGCGAGAAGTGGGAGAGAGACCAGAAGAAGGAGGCGACAGGAATGGGAACATAAAGCAGAATTTGGGTTAGTGGAGAAAATCACCTTACGTTTTCTGAGTTGTCTTCATTTTCGAAATTTGTTCCAACCTGGGCAATATGCAGTCTTCCAGTTATGTGATGTGGCGTTAGGGTCCCTTCTCTGAGCTTTTTTGAGGGCGTAGTGGGAGAAGGAAGACCAGGAGAGAAATTGGGCTGCTGGAACATTCACTGCTCCCCCTGTGAGCCTTGGGTTTCCTGCCACCCTCCATCCCCTCAACACCCCCCCAGAGGGGGGGCTTCCTAGAATCACAGCTTGGCCACCTCAGGAGAGTTGGACCCTTTCAAGGAAGCCCAGTAGGCTTTGAAAGTTGAATTTGTGTGGAAACACAGTATTGGTTCCCAGTTTCCTCTGCACATCACAGTTGCGTTCTAGATTTTATATACAGGTAGATACATTTATGATTTGAGTTGGAGCTGTTTGGCCAGTGGCGGAAATATGTTCAGAGGCATCCATATCCTTGTGGGCTTGACTCCATGCCACTAGCCCCACTGGCCCCTCACTGTAACCAAGTGAGTTGCTAGGGTACCGGTTTTGGTGTTTAAATTCGGAACTAGCTCTTGTTAGATATAGCTCTTGCTTAAGTTAACTAGCTGTTAAGTTCTGTTCTTTTCATAGACATAGAGTGACAGCAGGTGACAAGCAAATTATCAAGGGATCAATTAATATGTGTATTGGTAGAAGGGAGAAAATAGTAGGCTTCTTGAGTTATGCGAGACCGTTTTGTACAAGTACATGAGAAGATGGAGGCAAAGCCCAAGAACTGTCTTAACCAGACAAGATCTTGTAACGGTGGGATGGGTGAAAATGTCTCCATTTTAAGGGTGAGGGAACCGGACCCCAAAGATGGTAAGTGATTCTCCTTGGGTCACACAGTCAATCTTACAGACAAATGTAAGATTAGAGTCCTGGGTACCCCGTCTTCCGGTGTAGAGCTGTACAGCCTGGGAAAGAGGAAAAATCATCCTCTGAGCAAAGGACGAAAAGCATGCATCATGGGATACAGTGGCCCCTCACTGGGCTGCTGCAGGTGTCGATTCAACCCAAGGCAAAATAGTGAGCTAGGACAGCTTTGGTTTTGGCAACCTCAGTCCCTCCTGTCACAACCCTTTCCCATTTCAGCCCCTTCCCTCTCCGTGTGCTCTGGGCCTGCATCTTGCCCTCTTCTCCCAGCCTCTGGTGTCCCAGGTTGTGGACTCCCCTTGGCTAACACATTGCCATCCTGTGGCCCAGGGGCTAGCTCTTGGCCAGGCTGGCCGATGGGTGCTAGGTTAGTAGACCTGGATGGATTACTCCAGATGATGTGCATTTCGATATGACCTGGATGCATTTGTGTCACTCTGATGCTCGGGGGTCATCTGGGGGAGTTTGCAGGTTGGTGGGTCCCTCACATCATGCTGGTCAGCTTCTTCTACTCTAAGAACAGGATGCAGGAAGCTGAGGCTGAGCGCTTCTGCCACAAGCCCCTGGCCCCCAACCAGGGAAGAACTATTGTAATTGATGTGCCAGTCTTCTCCCCTTGGCTGCAGAACTTTCCTGATGCCCCGCAAAGCAGTGCAGGCTGCTATTTGAGGTCAGAGGATGCACATATTGACTTTTTCTGAATTCCAGTTGTTGGTAGTCAGGGGGGCCATGCATTCTTTCTTGGCCCTGGGTAGCCCCCTGGCACCCAGATGCTGGAGGAGACCCACCCCCAGGTCCTTCCAGTGGCTGACGGTTTCAGGGCTATCTCCCCTCCCACCTGCAATCTGTTCTCCTGAACCTGAGGCCGACCTGCATCCGGGGAGCTATGATGAACCTGAAGCCTGGCTCCATTTGACCTTCCAGCTGGGGAAGGCAAATACGGACTAGCAGAAAGCACCAGAAATGTGCACGTAGCTGCATCCACTCAGCCTGCCAGCTCAGACCCAACCTCCACTCCTTAGTGTTATTAAGAGTGTTTAATGTGGTCACTAGAGATCCCTGTGGCACTTTGCATCCTTCTCTCCTTCCCTTCTTCCAGTTTTTTTGCTTCTTCTAGTTTTAGAAGAAAAGCTACTAACTCCAGTTCCCCTGGCAAGGGGCCCAGACTGGCTACTGCATTTTGCTAACCTGAGTTCACCCTGTGGCATCTGTCTGAGGCGCTGTCCATTCATGAGCGTGATAAGGGAGCCATGGGGTGGCAGGTGCGTACCCAGGAGGTGCCACCCTAGGCCCCCAGCCTCACCCTCTGCTGGGGAGGTGGGGAGAAAGCCGGCTCTCTGGAAAGTTCTTGAATAAACTACTTGCCATATTTACCGGTTTACCGGAACTATGTCTCCTTTGACTATAACATCATTAAAATATTGAACTCTTTGTGAAAATTCATTTAGGAGGGAATGGTTATAAAAGCTTTCAGAGATTTCTCTGAAGATGCAGTTGACAAATTCCATTTGGTCTTTAGCAGCTTTCTAAGGAGTGTTCCATTTGTTGTATGAAAAATGTGGAAAAGTATATTATTTCATCCGTAACCAAAATTTCAGCACTTTGTATGGGAATGTTTACACTAGTTTCTTTTGAATCCCTTGAAAGCCCATATCCTGTTGGGCCATCTTTAGCATTTTGGGGATTCTTTCACCAGTTTCTCAAGTAGCACAATATTTTGTTATTTCTGGAAATTAGTAGCCAAAATGCGGTATGTGATGTGATTGCTCCTGTGGTTTCCTCATTGATTTTCTATGCTGACATTCCTTTAACTTTTTAAACCAATTCATTTATTATCCTTCCTTGGCAATTTCATAGTTATGGTTAATGGAGAGCAACTTGGAGGAACTAATCGTACAGTACATTGTAGTGATCCCTTCTTGGCATCTTCACACTCATCCTGCTTCATTAAATGGCCTTACTCTTTCATGAAATCTTCAATAGCTTTTAAACCCACTCATTCACTGCAAATTACCATATAGACTGTGATTCACTAGAAAAAAATGAGTGTCAGTGAAATGGCTTGTTTTCAGGAGGCTAAGGTAAGGTAATGATAAGATTTGCCATTTGATTCTTCAAATACATATGCTAACCTTAACCCAGAGGTTCTTAGCAGAGGTGTGGGGAGCAATTTGGCTCCCCCAGGGGATGGTTGGCAATATCTGAAGACTTGCCCAGTCATCAAAACTAGGGGGAAGGTGTGCTACTGGCATCTAGTGGGTGGAGGCCAGGGATGCTGCTAGGCATCCCGCAATGCGCAGGACCGCCCTCACAACAAAGAATTCTCCAGCCCCAAATGTCAATAGTGTCAGGATTGAGAAACCCTGCCTTCAATGAATATTTTACCAAAGTAGAAGTCTGAGGAGGACCACCCTTAAGTGTTTAGAGCAGTTTCTGTGGTGATGGAAATGTCCTCTATCTGTGCTGTCCAATGCCATAGCCACTAGCCACGTGTGGCTATTGAGCAAATGTGGTGCACCCAATGTGACCGAGGAACTGAGATTTTAATTTTATTTCACTTTAATGAGTTTAAAGTTAAATAACCCCATGTGGCTAGTGGCTTCCATATTGGACTCAACTTGAGAGGCGCTACAGTCTAGTGGAGCGTGGTTCTGGGATCAGACAGTCCTGGGCTTGGGTCCCCTGTCTACCACTTCCTAGCTTTGTTGCCTTGTGTATGTTCCTCTAAGCCTTCTGAGCCCCAGTTTCCTCAGCTGTAAAATGGGGGTAATAATGGGACCTAGTCCTCGAAGGATTATGGTATCCACTGAAAAATAATGCATGAGAAATGAAGCATGTAGTGCAGTGCCCAGCACAGTAAGCGTTTGAGAGATGTTAGTAATTATTGCCAGAGATTTATGATTAATATAGTAATTGTCATCATGTAAATAGGGCTCCTGCAGGGCTTACAAATGGGTCCTCCCCTGGGGTATTATTTAAAGGTCACTTCAGAAGCAGAGCCCTAACACTCAGCTCTCACAGCATTACCATAGACGTGTCCCCATGCCTTTTTGGGGCCTTGGTTTGCTTATCTGTAAAATGGGAATAATAAAAATAATAATGTCGCTTCTCTGTTTATGTCAGAATTGTCTGGACGGTCAAATGGATGTGGAAGTTCTTTGAAGAGCACAAGGCCATCTATAAATATAAGGTTTATGTTATAAGTTTGCACACAAGTGTGCTTTTGTTTAGATATGGTGCAAAAGTTCTGCCTTGGTAGAACCATCTTAAGTTCGGAATGGGAGCGCCTGAATCGGGGAGGTTGTATTGGAGAGCAGCAGAAGTTAGGAGCTCTTCACAATGTCAGGTCCTCCTCTGTCTGACACCCAGCCAGTAATGTGGCGGGAGAGCCCAGGTACCACTTTAAGGATATGTGGAAGTTTGGCGTTTGGGGTTGGGAAACCAGAGCAGCGTATGGACCAGCCTGGCCCCCAGGCTGCTAATGAAGGAGCAAGGCATCTGGCCCAAAAGGAGAGAAGAGGGCACCTCACAGCAGCTTACGGTGTGCTATCGAAGGCCACGCTGCCCCAGGGCTCAACCACCCGGCATAGTCTGGCCTGAGAGATACACACGTACAATTGCTGAACGTATTTGGCACCATATAGAGAAATGAGCATGGGGCTTTGGAGTCAGACATGGGCTTGAATCCTCACAATGCTACTTACTAGCTGTGTGGCCATGGGTGACTGCCAGAGCCTTCCTGGGCCTCAGTTGTCTCATCTGAGAGAGAATGACTAGGAGAGAATGACTCCTACCTCACAGGGTTGTCACAAGGATTCAGTCAGGTAACTGACAGGCACATAGGTTGCCCTTAGTAAATGTGAGTTCCCTTGCTGCCTAATGTTGATAAAAAAAGAACAACTTTGAACCAACTAATGATTCATAATCCCGTCTTTGTTCTTCTGAGAGGGAAAAGGAAAATGAGAGTTTTCTGCTGGTGGCCTGGAAGAACTGTTTAGATCTTTCTTGAGAAGAGGAAATGGGGAAAGGATTCTCCTTGCTGTGCTACTACCTTGTCCGGAAGAGCAGTCTGAACTGTTTAGGGACGGACTAGGATGAAGGATAAAGCACAGTGCTCTGAGTTAGTCACGATACAGTGTAAATGAGAAGCTTGAACAGCCTCGCCTGGGCTCAGGAGTTCCCCTGAGAGAAGTCACCGTACTCTGTGTGCCCAGAGAGAGGCTTTCTGGGGACAGTGGGTTTTCCAGGCATCTGGAATTTAAACTCAAGCCATATCTGTGGCCGTTTGACCCAGTGACAGCTAATGAGCAAAGGACACAAGCTGGATGCAGTTGGCTTTGTCTTCACACAGCCCCAGGCCCCAGGCCCCAGTGCACAGAGCCATTTGACAACACTGCTGGTCTCCAGAGGGCTGGCTGCTGGAGAGAGTCTGGATAACACAGGGGGTCTCATCCCCTGTTTTTGGGAAACCAATGAAGACATAGGGGGACATAGGTTATTAACACCAGGGGAAGGACAGCCTTCCATGGAGAAGGGAGGGTAACAATGATAGTAGCTACCATGTATTGAGAGCTTACTATGTGCTACGCCTCATGCCAAGAGCTTTATGTGAGTTAGTTCACCAAACTGTCTGTGAGAGCGGGCCCTTCTCTTTTTTGAGCACTATTCTGATTTCTTCTCAGCACATAGTAGGTGCTCAACAAACAGTTATTAAGTGAATGAGTCCTCACAGTTAGCCTATGCTGAAGGTACTCTTAGCCCCACTAGACAGATGAGGAAATTTCATTTCTGAACAGTTTAGTGACTTGCCCAAGATCACAGTCTAGTCATTGACAAGAGCCAGGATTCACACCTAGATTTGCCCCACTCCGTAGCCTAATCCTTTTGCAACTACATCATGCTTCCTCCTCAGAAGGTCAAGATGCCGTATTTCTTTCTGTGACAAAGGAACTACTGGATCAGAGACTCAAGAACACTGCACAAAGACATGATACTGTGATATCAATACCTCCTTCATCCCACCTACTCCCTCCATCCCCCCAGTTCTGTCCCCAGACAGGTTCATTTTGTGGATAAAGAAACTGAGGTATGAAAAATTATATGACTTGTCCAAGGTCACACAGCTTGTTGGGATCCTTATTAGTTTGATGTTCTAGCCCTCAAAGAACTCAGAGCCTGATAGGGAGGGGAAGGGTGTCATCTACTGGGGCCAAGGCTAAATGGGAAAAAATAAACAAAGGGCCCCATATTGTTAAAGCAACTTGCTTGAATTTTTTAAAAATAAAACAGTGTACACATCTTATTTGAACATTTGGAACTCTACTCCTTGTTATGAACACAACACATTATAACAATACAATTCAGTTATCTACTATAGCATATACAGTACATGTTCAAAATGAGGAATGGAAACAAGAAAAAAGAAAAAGAAGAGATACAGATGTGGGAAAGTCTAGATATGGATAGGAAAAAAGCAACAAATGGTAGGCACTGTATTTCAGAAAAGATTCTACTAAAGATTGATAAAGTCATGTTACATTTTCACATCGACAAGGTCATTATGCCTATCCCGGGGGCCTCATGGCCCAGGGACCAGCTCATCCTGTAAGCTGTGGGTCATGGTTACTTCCCCTTCCTTATTGCATCCAAATCTCCCCTTTCCATAAGCCCAACTGTTCTGAAAGAATGGAGAGGAAAGTAAGTCAGAGCAAGACTCTTCTGAGCCCCATGGAGATTAGGGAAAAGAAAGGGTCCTGGGAACCCAGGCATATCTGCCTGTTCGCATTTTGAGCAGAGCCCAGTAGGTAAGGCAGGAAAAGTCTACTCTCCTGGGTTTGCATAAAACATATGAACAGAGGTTTCCGGATTAGTTCACTATTCATTTGTGATACTTGGAGGGGGTCTTTAGAAGCCCTTTAAGGGAATGAGATGGAAAAAAATCCCCACTAAACCTTCATCTTCAGTTTTTGAAGGACATAATTTTACTTTTACTTGTGAAGAGTGTTTGTTCCTTCTGTGCCTGTGGTTTCCGAAGCCAAATGTCAATGATCTGAAGACCTTATTTCATGTAGAAATGGCCTATGTTTGCTTATTCAGAATTGAAGGAAACTATGAGATATTAATTCTCTGATAGGGATGAACTCCTGATCTGAAAAAAAATTTTTTTTAAATTTCTTTCAAAGGTGAAGAAAACATGAATGGTGAATTTTAAATCAAATCTCCTGCGACCCTGTGCATTTTTTTTAAATGGGAAAAAGAGCTTAGGTTTCTAAACAAGCTAAAAGTAGGAGCATTTTCTGAAAATATCAACAGGCTGGTCCCCTGATGGCCAACTCAAGCAAGGCTTATAGGGGGTCTCTTCAAAATCTGGCTTCTCTAGGGATGAATTGGGAACTTTGATTGTCTCGATGAATCATAGGATCCTGGAATGCCTGGGCTAGCAGGACCCCTAGATCCAAGTCCAGCCCAATCCCTTACTTCTTAGGTGAGGAAACTGCAGCCCAGAGAGAGGACTCAGTGTGCCCGAGGCCTCACAGCTAATTCATAGCAGGGCTGGGGTGTCAACTCTCCATCAGCTGCTCTAGGACTCATTGGAGGTTCAAGTCTTAGAGACATTCATTAGAAAAACAAAATGCCTTCCTTTGTGGCCACACTTCTCTCTAGATGTCATTCGAGTTGCTTTTTCTTCACCACCACATCCATTTCTTATGGCTCCCATTTCAGCTTTTCTGTTCCAGCCAGGCCCAGTAGCCAACATGATTTATAGCAGGGTCTCCTTAAAGCGGGGTGTTTGGACTGTGTACCTCAGCATCACCCGGGAACTTACGGAACGTACAGATCTCTGGGCCCCGCCCCAATGGAAGAATCAGAATCCCTGGGGGTGAGGTCCCCGGAATCAGTGGTTGTCACGCAGGCTGGTGACTTACAGCCTTCCTCCTCGAACCCATTTTTCGCACCATTGTCCATATCTGTACTAGTAGTTTTAGAAACCCTGCTATTTCTTTTCTTTTTTTATATTGAAATATAGTTGATTTTACAAAGCTGTGTTAGTTTCAGGTGTACAGCAGAGTGATTCAGATATATATATATATATTCTTTTTCAGATTCTTTTTAAAAAATTTTTATTTATTTATTTTTGGCCATGCCGCGCAGCTTGTGGGATCTTAGCTCCCTGACCAGGGATTGGACCCGTGCCCCCTGCATTGGAAGCACGGAGTCTTAACCACTGGACTGCCAGGGAGGCCCCTCAGATTCTTTTCGATTGTAGATTTTTACAAGATATTGAATATAGTTCCCTGTGCTATACAACAGGTCCTTGTTGTTTATCTATTTTATACATAGTAGTGTGTTTCTGCTAATCCCTATCTCCTAATTTATCCCTCCTCCCCCACCCCCACTATTTCTTGAGCACTTACTTTGTACCAGGTGCTGTGCTATTTTTCATGCATTATCTCATGCATTCCTCAGATGCTGGCTGCGTGCTTCCCTCTCACTCTCAAGTGGACCACAGAGCAGTGTCCAGCCTGGGGAGGGGCCGGCCACCTCGCACTGCCATGTAAGCAACCCTCCCGGGCACTGATCCCAGGGTGGCTTTTTTTGTCCCCAGGCCATTCTGACTAGGGATTCTTACACCTTAAAGTTGAAGGAAGCCTGGTAGCTTTCTTCCTGCCTGGGTCTCACTGCCACTTTTCTTTTCCTATGAGGTTGTTACCCGGGTGGGAAGGGCCTGGCACACATCAATGACTTCTTCGAAGTGGCGATCCTTTGCCCTTCCCTGCCGGGAGTGACGGCAGCCGAGTGATGGAATGAGTGTGAGGATGCCCTGAGTGCTGTGCATGGGGATCCCCTCTGCTTCTGCGGCCTGCAGTGAGCACCGGAGGGAACCAGGAATCTCCTTTCTGCCCTTGGCAGTCTGGGCCTTTCTCTCCTCCCCTACCAGCTGCCATCTAGCCTGGCCCAGCTGTGGGCCCTCTTTTAGGGGGTCCCTCTTTCTTCACCCTCTTGGTGTCCTGTCTAGCCCCAGGCCCCGGGACACTCCATTTTCCAGTCCGCTGCTATCTGGTGTCCCTTGTCCTGGAATCTCCTTCCTGTGGCTTGTCAATATTTCTCCAGAAGCTTCTGGCTTCTTTTGCAGGCACTGGACCAAAGAGATATGAGAGTCAGGTGTGAGAGCAGACGTGACCTTGGGCAGAAGGGATGTAGGTGAGCCAGGTATCACCCAAGCCTCAGTGCCCCAAGCACATCGTTCCGGGTGAGTCCTCAGGCTCTTCCTGGTCACTCAGGGTTTGTGGCTGTCACCTGCCCTTTCTGCCCTCATCCCCAGCTCACCTATGCTGACACTCAGTGCTTCAGGCCGCAAGCTGTCAAACTATTCTGCCCAGCAAATGGCCCTTCTGAAGGCGGGCTTCTCCTCCCAGGCCTTTCATTGTGACTCCAGCCTACACGGAGTGGTCCCTTCCAGTCCCTTTCGCTTTAAATGGAGCCACCAACACAAGCGCCCTCCAGAACCTCCTGTGGCTGTGCTGCCTCCCATCCCCCAATCCTCCCATCTGAGGCTCCCCTTCACTCTCACCTTCCCTGTTCCTTGACCTCATTTACAGCTAGATCTCAGTGTTCTAGCCCTGCTTTGCTACACCCTGCCCAGCTCAGCTTGGTGATATGCTTTGGACACACTTCTCCGGCTTAACCTTGGCTCTCTGCCTCATTTCTGCCTCCCGGTCCCCTGTACCACACGCATGCGTGCAACACACACTCTGGCTTCCCGTGCCACGACTCTTGGGCCCTGCAGACCCCTCCTATATGGAGTCAGTACCCAAGAGTTTAGCCTTTGAGTCCTCATCTTAAAATGAATACTTGTCCTAAAATATCATAAGAGAGCACACGACAAGTTTCTCTCACCTCCTCATTTTACAAATGCAGGAACTGGACTTCCCCAGTGGTCCAATGGTTAAGACTTCGCGCTTCCACTGCAGGGGGTGTGGGTTCGATCCCTGGTCGGGGAACTAAGATCCCACAAGCCACACAGTGTGGCCAAAAAACAACAGCAACAACAACAACAACAGAAGAACACAAATGCAGGAACTGAGGCCCAGCGAGGAGCTGTATCTGGGGCAAAGCCACAAGGATAATCTGTAGGAAGGGCACAATCAGGACCCAGGCCTTCTGATTCCCAATCAAGCACTGCTCTCAATTTTTCGTGTGTATCTTTTTCCTCGTCATCAGGGAGTGGGTTGGTTTAGCATAGCACTTAATGGGCTCTGGAGTCAAACTACCTCAGTTTAAATCCTGCCCTCACCATGTACTTGCGTGTGACCCCGGGCAGTTACTTAGCCTTTCGGTTTCCTCATCTACCAAATGGGGGAGGAGTGAAAATAAATAGTACCTACTGTACAGGATTGTTCTGAGAATTAAATGAGACGGTGTATGCAAAACACTTCAGTATCTGCACATATTAAATGCCCACTAAATGTTAACTGTTTTATTTTGTCATTGTCTCCATGGCCCCTAAAACAGGACTCAGTATATAGTAGGCCTGCACGAAGATTTTGGGGTGCAAAGAGAGAGGCCCTGGGAAATAATATTCTGACTTTGCTGTCTGGTTCTAATGGTGGGTTCTAACTCTAATGGTCCTAATTCTAATGGTGGGTGTTTTAGGCCATGGAGAAAGGGGGAGATCTGGGGACCAGAGAACCTTTGGAAAACTCTTCCTGTAGCTCCAGATAAACAGCTGCTTCTTTGCCCTGTGGCAGGGCTGTCTGTGGGGTTAAGGGCTAAGGAAATCTGAGGATTTAAAGACCCCTAAACATGACCTTGACCGAGATTGGCCAGGGCTCTCAGATTCTTGGAGGCATGCTTATTTCCGTGGGCCTGGGCCCCTTGGCGACAGCGGCACACCCTTTCTTCTGCCTGTCCCCTCCCTGGGGTGACGCAGTTCACTCTGAGACCTCTCTCTATTTCAGCCTGGAACTGGGAGACCAAAGGCTATTCGTCATAACCATGAGGTGACTGCCTCTCCAGCCCCCTCCCTCCCTGTGGGCTAAAGGACATTAGATAAAACCCCAAAAGTACAAGCTGGCTTCACGAAAGTCACAGATAGTTCAGCTTGGGCTGGGGGCACATCCTTTTTTTTTTTTTTTTGCATCATAAGGAATTATTATTTATTTATTTTTTACACACACACTGTACTTTATTTTTACAAGAGATAAATAGACTGACACCAAGCATTGTAAATGGATGACCACAGCAAAAGCGACAATGATTGCAGTTACCAAACACGAAACACACTCATACTATGTCATGATACTGACATTCAGTCCAGGAATCCTCCACTGCAACAGCTCCTTTACTTTGCAGTGAAAATTGATTTGTATATTTTTTGCATCTGAGTCCTTGTGGGATTTTTTTTTAAACCAAACAGAAAGGGGGACACATTCTTGTGGCTGAGTTCTCTTCCTCCTTTATCCCCCCTGCGTCTCCCGCCAGAGTCTAACCAGCCACGTAGAAGTCACAGCCTGCCTCAGCACCACCAACCTCTTTTCTTCTTCTTTTGCCTTTTTTCCCTCCTTGGAGATTTTTCCCCCACCCCCAACTGATGGCTTGTTGCCTGCTGGGAGCAGTGATAACAGCAACCACAACAAATACAGGATAAAATAAAAAGCCTCAGACATACTCTGCTTGGGATGGACTTGAGAGCTGGTGGAGAGTTTGGGTCTAGAGCTCTTGGCATCCAACATGCACTTAAAGCTGTGACATCTATTCTCAGGGCCCCTCACCTCAATTCTGGCTCTTCCTTGAGTCTCTCAGGGTCCCCATGCTTCTCGTGCCCCTTGCTGGTACCCCACTTCAGCCTGGCCACCCAAGGGGCCCATGCTATAGACCTATCCCCTCTTAATATTTTGTGATCTCTCATCACAATATATGTGTCCAGTGAGCCATTTTTAGCAGGACTCTCTATTGTTAAAATGACCAACAAGTCTTTGGCAAAGATATTAGGGGCTGATAATGACCTGGCGAGTTATCCTGCTTTCAAATCCTGTAATGGGCTAATGCATGAGATTCTTTGGGGTAGGAGTGAGTGGTCATTTAGTACTTGCCAGATTTTGCCAAGTAAGGAGGGAGCAGAGTGTAGTGGTCAAATCATGGGCTCTGAAATCCTCCAGAACTGGATTTGAGTCCTAGCTCGATTACTTGTATGGCCTTGTCCAGATTACCCAATTTCAGTGAGACTCGGTTTCCTCATCTGGGAAATGGGGCTGAAAATAATAAAAACGAAATAACAAAGCCTACCTCATAGGGCTCTTGCGAGACTCAATGAGATAATGCATGGAAAACCATTTTCACAGTGCCAGGCTGGTACAGAGTTAGGACTCAGCAATTTCATTCATTGTATTAATTGTGTAATATGAATTGCCCCGGACTGTGAAGGAGCAGAGCTTTTAATTAGAGGCTATGTGGATTGACAAGACAGAATAGGACTCCCCATCAACAAGGCTCTGAGGCCGCTAAGGAGACGGAAGAAAGAACCTTTGAGGACAAGTTCTCTGCATTACTAACCCCTGTCCCCAGCAGAAGATCTAAGGGGTTAGGGGTGGCATGAGTTGGGCCTTTCTGTGCTTCTCCTGGTTTACTCTAGGGGTGAGGTACAGTGAGGAGGAAGGGAAGGCAGAACTGGAGGCGAAACCAGAGCCCTTTTATTTTTATTTTTTTAACATCTTTATTGGAGTATAATTGCTTTACAATGGTGTGTTAGTTTCTGCTTTATAACAAAGTGAATCAGCTATACATATACATACATCCCCATATCTCCTCCCTCTTGCGTCTCCCTCCCTCCCGCCCTCCCTATCCCACCCCTCTAGGTGGTCACAAAGCACGGAGCTGATCTCCCTGTGCTATGCGGCTGCTTCCCACTAGCTATCTATTTTATATTTGGTAGTGTATATAAGTCGATGCCACTCTGTCACTTTGTCCCAGCTTACCCTTCCCCCTCCCCGTGTCCTCAAGTCCATTCTCTACGTCTGTGTCTTTATTCCTGTCCTGCCCCCTAGGTTCTTCAGAACCATTTCTTTTTTTTTTTTTTTTACATTCCCTATATATATGTTAGCATACGGTATTTTTCTCTTTCTGACTTACTTCACTCTGTATGACAGACTTTAGGTCCATCCGCCTTACTACCAGTAACTCAATTTCGTTTCTTTTTATGGCTGAGTAATATTCCATTGTATATATGGGCCACATCTTCTTTATCCATTCATCTGTCGATGGACACTTAGGTTGCCTCCATGTCCTGGCTATTGTAAATAGAGCTGCAATGAACATTGTGCTACATGACTCTTTTTGAATTATGGTTTTCTCAGGGTATATGCCCAGTAGTGGGATTGCTGGGTCATATGGTAGTTCTATTTTTAGTTTTTTAAGGAGCCTCCATACTGTTCTCCATAGTGGTTGTATTAATTTACATTACCACCAACAGTGCAGGAGGGTTCCCTTTACTCCACACCCTCTCCAGCATTTATTGTTTGTAGACTTTTTGATGATGGCCATTCTGACTGGTGTGAGGTGATACCTCATTGTGGTTTTGATTTGCATTTCTCTAATGATTAGTGATGTTGCGCATCCTTTCATGTATTTGTTGGCCATCTGTATATCTTCTTTGGAGAAATGTCGATTTAGGTCTTCTGCCCATTTTTGGATTGGGTTGTTTGTTTTTTGATAGTGAGCTGCATGAGCTGCTTGTAATTTTGGAGATTAATCCTTTGTCAGTTGTTTCATTTGCAAATATTTTCTCCCATTCTGAGGCCAAAATATAGCAGAGGGAGGAACACTTCCAAACTCATTCTATGAGGCCACCATCACCCTGATACCAAAACCAGACAAAGATGTCACAAAGAAAGAAAACTACAGGCCAATATCTCTGATGAACACAGATGCAAAAATCATCAACAAAATACTAGCAAACAGAATCCAACAGCACATTAAAAGGATCATACACCATGATCAAGTGGGGTTTATCCCAGGAATGCAAGGATTCTTCAATATACGCAAATAAATCAATGTGATAAACCATATTAACAAATTGAAGGAGAAAAACCATATGATCATCTCAATATATGCAGAAAAAGCTTTTGACAAAATTCAGCGCCGATTTATGATAAAAACTCTTCAGAAAGGGGGCATAGAGGGAAATTTCCTCAACATAATAAAGGCCATATATGACAAACCCACAGCCAACATTGTTCTCAATGGTGAAATACTGAAACCACTTTCTCTAAGATCAGGAACAAGACAAGGTTGCCCACTCTCACCACTCTTATTCAGCATAGTTTTGGAAGTTTTAGCCACAGCAATCAGAGAAGAAAAAGAAATAAAAGGAATCCAAATTGGAAGAGAAGAAGTAAAGCTGTCGCTGTTTGCAGATGACATGGTACTATACATAGAGAATCCTAAAGATGCTACCAGACAACTACTAGAGCTAATCAATGAATTTGGTAAAGTAACAGGATTCAAAATTAATGCACAGAAATCTCTTGCATTCCTATACACTAATGATGAAAAATCTGAAAGAGAAATTAAGGAAACACTCCCATTTACCACTGCAACAAAAAGAATTAAATATCTAGGAATAAACCTACTTAGGGAGACAAAAGACCTGTATGCAGAAAACTATAAGACGCTGATGAAAGGAATTAAAGATGATACCAACAGATGGAGAGATATACCATGTTCTTGGATTGGAAGAATCAACATTGTGAAAATGACTACACTACCCAGATCCCTTTTAAATGGAAGCGCTGGAAGAGAAAAAGACACAGAGAAGGAAACAGAGGAAAGAAGAAGTGGAGGAGGAGGAAGTTGTTGCAGCTGCTTGTCTAAGATAAGGAGTGGATCTTTCTGGTTCCTGTCTTCTCCTAGTGGTGAGATGTTGCTCCGCAGAAATTTTGAGCGGTCTTCCAGCCAAGATGACCTGTTCTTTTGAGGCTGCCAGGACAAAGACGTGCTCCCTGGATGACAATCAGGATGCTGAAGGTACTCCTGAAATGGGCTTCCCTGTGGTGGGGCCGTGGAGGGTGGTGGGCTGTCATTTTCCTCTGGCCTCCAGGAGTGGAAGAAATGCTTGAGGGACAGTTACTCTAGAGCAGGTGTCTGAGGCAGGAATCCCCTAGAGCATGTCTGGGCATCTGCTCGATGGCTCTGGTGGCCAAATGGCCACAGGTGAGGGCGTGGAGTATAGAGGAGCGACCCTGTAGCTCTTGGACGTCTTCCCGTTGACATCCATGGGCATTTGGGGGTTGGCTTTGCAGAGGGTGCTGAAGAGGTCTTTTCAAATAATGCGCCACCAAAGCCATGCAGCAGTTTTTGCTTTGGGCAGAGACCCACCCAGGGCTCTCAGAGCCGAGATAGATGACCATCAAGCTTGTTCTCCTAAGTCCAGTATCCCGTGAGGGCACTCACCTCTGCACCCAGGGGCATGAGCAAACAGACATCCCAGAGCTAACTAGTTGGCCTCGAGCCTGCTGAGAGCTGCTGCCGCTCCTGGCCCCTGCTGTGGAAATGCCAATCATGCCAATGACCTCGGAAAGCCCTGATTTGTACATGGACGTAGTCAAAGCCTGGGTGGAAGTGGGCATCACAGCCCTACCACCCCGAGTGAATGCTGCCAGTCAGTGGGGTGACTGTCCACATCAGAGCCATTCTGATTACTGGTGGCTTGAGGGGTGGGAGTTCTGGAGCTCATTGTGTGATCTGAGGGGCAGCCGTCTCCATCGTGGAGTCCGAGGACTGCATTTCAAGAACTGGGTGAATCTCTGGTGTCCTCCCGCCAACCCCACACAAGGAAAAGAGGAAGGGGGAGTGATCACGCTCTGCTAGAGGTTAGCTTATTTTACAACTAGTAAGGGGAAAGGGGGCCCTTTCTCATACTTTCATTTCAGGTGGAGCCCAGGTTCTTCAATGAGTTGGCATCCCCGCGAAAGACACTTCCTCTAGAAGTAACTGGGTTCTTCCCCTCCCCCTCCCTGAGTCATGCCTCGGAATGATCAGCTCCAAGGCTCTTCATCCACTGATTGGTGGATACACAACACACACACCTGGTTGGGGGAACAGAGTATAGCCATATTTGAAAGGAGTTGGAGACATTCTCTTGAAGGTTGGGAAAGCCATGTCACACAAGGTGAGCCTTCAGGGGGTTTGTTTGTTCTAACATTTTGGCAAGGTCTATCCAACCTGCTCAGCCGATAACCCACTTGAGAGAGTGGCAACTTATGTTCTTCATAAAGAAGTGTTTGTGGCGGGATGGGTTGGGGAAGGGTTGCAAACAGTCCCCTCATGGGCCTCTTACCAAGTTCTGCGTTGCAGCTTACATAGCTCCAAACCTGCCCCACTTTTTGCTTCGTTCTCAATTAGAGCTGGGGCCCATAGGGCTTGCATTCATATTCTATTCCTATTCATTGCTGTGTAACAAATGACAAAAATTTGAGTGTCTTACCACACAAATTCAGTATCTCTCAGTTTCCATGGGTCAAGGGACTAGGCATGGTTTAGCGGGTCCTCTGCACAGGACCTCACAAGGCTGCAGTCAGTGGATGAGCAGGGCTGAGGGCTCATCTGAGGTTCAGGGTTATCTTCGAAACTGACTGGTTATTAGCAGAATACAGTTTCTTTGAGGCCCCTACTTTCTTTTTTTAAATTTATTTATTTTACTTTTGGCTGCGTTGGGTCTTCATTGCTGCACGCAGACTTTCTCTAGTTGTGGCGAGTGGGGGCTACTCTTCGTTGTGGTGCGCTGGCTTCTCATTGCAGTGGCTTCTCTTGTTGTGGAGCACAGGCTCTAGGCACACGGGCTTCAGTAGTTGTGGCACGCGGGGTCAGTAGTTTTGGCTCGTGGGCTCTAGAGCACAGTCTCAGTAGCTGTGGCGCACGGGCTTAGTTGCTCCGCGGCATGTGGGATCTTCCCGGACCAGGGCTCGAACCCGTGTCCCCCACATTGGCAGGCGGATTCTTAACCACTGCGCCACCAGGGAAGCCCGAGGTCCCTACTTTCTTGATAGCTGTCAACCAAGGGTTGCTCTCAGCCACTGCCATTCTCTGCCACTTGGTCCTCTCCACAACATGGCACTTCGTTCCTTCAAGGCCTACAGGAGCGGTTCTGCTGCAGTTCTCAATCTCTCTGACTTCTGTATCTGACCTCTACACCCTCTTTTCAAAGAGCTCACCTGTTTAGGCCAGGCCCGCCCACACTCAAGGGGAGGGGATTTACAGGGCATACAGACCAGGGAGGCAACAACCTTGGGGGCCATCTGCCTACCACAGACTCTATGAAAAACATTTCATCCTATCAGATTGTAAAAAATGAGGCCAGCTGCTTCTCAGCATTCCCCACTCTGGGAAGGCAGAAAATCCGTCAAGCAAAGTCTTCTGAATCCTTGAATCTGAACCAGGCTGTGGTTAAAACATTTCAACAACCTTGGAAGACAGGCCTTTTTCCTTGTTTTTCTCGCTTCCCCCCCCCCCCCCAGAGCCCTTGTTCAGTCCTTCAGTCAGTTTGAGAAGGAAAAGGCAGTTCTGGGGCTTACGCCCCTGAGGTTGGCCTAGAGAGAGCAGGCAAGCATTTACATAATGACTGAAAATGCAGCTTTATATCTCGGCTGGGCCAGACTTCCTGATGACCATTATTACAGGACTTTATCCTCTTTGGAAGTGGTTCTGGAGGCCCCTCATCCTTCACTGGATAAAAACGTACATTATTTCCTCTTTCCTTACACAGCTTGCCAGCTTTTTCATGGGACTTCATGCAGAGAGGTCTTTTGCTGCAAGTGTGTCTTAGGTTGTCCCTGTATGTTTAAAAAAGGGGGTCATTTCCCCACTGATGCCTATTTGTCACTGCATCCCTCCCCCAACTCCTGCATTCATCCATCCATAAAAACGCACAGTGAGCACCTTCCACATGCCTGGTGTCGTGCTAGGTGCTGGGGGTCTCCAGATACATGAAATGGGGTCCCTGTCTTCAAGGGGATATCAGCTATGACAGGGGCATGTACAAGGGGCGAGAGCGTGAGGCAAGGGTGGTAACCTTTGAGCTGGATTTTGAAGAACGTGTAGGATTTCAAGGATGTAGAGCTGAGGGAGGCGAGGTTCCGGGCTAAGTGAACAGCCTGTGCAGAGCACAGAGAATGCAAAAGAACGTGGTGTATTTAGGGAATGACTGGTGATTCTGGGAGACCAAACCATGAGGGTGGGAGTGGGGTTGGACTGCTGGAGAAGGGAGGGGGGCAGGGAGCACCCGATCACTGAGAACTTTGTGAAGAACTTGGCTTTTGTCCTGCAGGCAGCAGGATGTCGGTGAACTAGTCTAAGCTCATGGTCAGATTGGTATTTTAGAGAGAGCGTTGTGACTTTATTTTTGAGATACCACTGAGGTGACATTTTGCTAAATATCATAAATAAAAATAGAGACCAGCCTGGAGGCAGTGCCGAGGCCACTATTAAAGAGCCCTGGTATAATTAAGGAACCAATTCACTTTAACCTTATATTAGCCATGAGACACATGAAAGAAATACAGTCTTTTGTCCTCTGTGAGGAGATACTGGGGAAGCAGAGCTCTGGTTAATAAGTCAGCCTGGGGTAAATGGAAAGAAGTTTTGCCAGTGGTGGTCTGTTCCTGAAACCTCCTCTAGGAGGATCTGGGCCTCGCCCAGCTGAGTGGGACTCCACACACAGGAGCCTCGTGTCCGGGACACCCGGGAATAGGCTCTCTGTGACAAGGACAAGAGGCGCCCACCTTGCTGGGAGGGAAGGCAGGGCCTGCTAAGCTGGCAAGGAAGGAGCTTCCCCCCCCCCCACCCACGACAAGTCTTCCTTTGCGTCCTGTAGCATGCCTCGACTTCTAAGAAATTTCTGACCACAAAGATGGTTCTTACGTTACTTCTCCTTCTTTCGCTGAATCTACGCATTCATTGAACAAACATTTAGCAAGTGCCTGACAGATGTACCAGGTACCATTCCAGGTGCTGGGGGATCCAGTGATGAACAAAATGGACAAGGCCCCTGCCCTAATGGAATTTACATTCTAGTAGAGGAGACAGATAAGAGACTGTAACTAAATTAATATAGAATATAATTTCAGACATCGATGAGCGCTATGAAGATGTTAGTAAAGGATAATGTGATGGAGAGAGACTAGACGCTTCACTAGGATGATCATGGAGGTCCTCTCTGGGAGGGACCCTTTGAGCTGACTTGAATGCTATAAAAGAGGCAGCCATGCAGCTAGCTGGGGAAAGAGCCCTCTGGGCAGGGGGAGCAGCAAATGCAAAGACCCTGAGATTGAAAGGGGCTGGCTGTGTTGGGGATTAGCAAGAAGGCCAGTGAGGCTGGAGCACAGGGAGAAAGTGGGAGGGTAGCAGGATGGGTGGTCAGTCGTGGGGACGTGGGCATGGGGCCAGAGCACATAAAACCCGGGAGGAGTGAGTGTGAGGGGACCCAATCGGCCGATATGCACTGTTAGGTAGAGATGTTGGATAGACAGTTGGCTATAGGGATATGGAGTTCAGGGATGAGATCCAGTCTAGACATAGAAATTTTGGAGTTCAGTGTCTAGATAGTATTCATAAGGTGTGAATGAGATCATCTAGAATATGGTAGTCCCTAGCCCCATGTGACTACCGAGCAGTTGAAACGTGGCTAAGTCCGAATAGAAATGTGCTATACGTGAAAAATACAAACCAGATTTCAAAGACTTAGTATGATAAAAAGAACATAGAATATCTCATTGATATTATTTTTATAATGATTACATGTTGAAATGATAATATTTTGGTTCTACTGGCCTAAGTAAAATATATTATTAAAAGTAACTTCACCTGTTTCTTTTTGCTCTTTTGAACGTGGCTACTAGAAAATTTAAAATTACCTATGTGGCTTGCAATTGTGGTTCACGTTAACATTTCTATCTAATGGCGCTGGTCTAGGAAATGACTGTAGATAAAGCAAAGGGCCAAGGGTAGAGCCCTCGGGTGCTACAACATTTCAGAAACACGGAAAGGAGAAAGATACAGCAAGGGAGGTTGAGAAGAAACAGCCAGTGAGGTAGGAGGAAAATGAAGGGAGTGTGATGTTCAGAAAGGCAAGTGATAACATTATTCAAAAAAGAGGGAGTGTCACATGCTGCTGGGAGGTCAAGTAACAGATGGGTGGATTGAACGAGAGCAGTTTTAGTGGAGCGGTTTGGAAGCAGTTGGATTTGGAAGGCCTGTTGGAGAGAGTGCAAAAGAATAAGAAGTGAAGACATAAAGGTAGTAAGTATAGATAACCTTTCAGAGTTTGGCTTTAAAGAGAGGCAGAGAAATGGGTGGTAACAGGAAGAGGATTTCGAATCAAGGGGAGGTTTATATGTTTTGTTGTGGTTGTTGGTTTGTTTGGAAGAGGAGCTAGCTCAGCTGATGGTTCTACTGTCCTCAGGGCCTGCAGTCCGGGATACAGGGTAAGTATGCCAGAAAGAATTTGAGACAGTTTAAACTCAAAAGTTAGTTAGATCCAATGATTCTATTAGCGCTCCAGGGATGCAGATGCCGCCATGATGCCCTCTTTCTTTGTTCTCCCTTTGTCTTTCATATTTTTCTCTTTGGTTATCATTCCCCTTTCTTCTTCTGCCCCTGACAGTGGTGGGTCAGGGGCAACGTTAGCCTGCTGTGGCCTGGCATTTTGGAAAATGGGCTTCTTTTCCATGGGCTTCTCTAAAGCTCAGAGGTAGTTTATTTCCCCAGTGTCTAAGAAGCGTTTCTTAGTGGCAGGGGCTGGGGTGCTGCCATGTTTATTAAGATGGCCCAGGGACTCGCCAGTGATGTGAATTGTTCCTGGCTCAAGGAATTCTCCTGTTCTCCCGCTGAATTTCTGAGGGCCTTCTGAATTTCCCTACCCCTTTGCTCTGTCCAGATCTCCAGATGGAACTTGTGTATGTGTGTGTATATGTGTGTGTGGTAATTAGTGAGCACTGTGTGGGCCTGGGGTTGTCATCTTCAGGTAGAATTATGATATTGGCTCATAGAGTTTGAGTGACTTGAATAAAGTATCGATACCTTTCAGCCAAAGCCCACCTGCAGCACACCTGCTGTTGAACAAGCTAGGTTTATTCCTCATTGCAGCGAGAATGAACGTACACTGTGGGGAACCATAGGACTTCTCAGTGAGAGGGTCTCAAGCCATCTTGACACCAGGACCCTGTCAGCTCTCCCCGTGGTTTGGAAGCTTTTGCTTTCCAAAGGCCTCAGTCACTCTCAGTGGGTGACGTCTCAAATTCACCTTAACCTCAGAGCCTGTGGTCACCCCTCTCTAGCTCCAGAGAAGTATCAGGGGCTTAACGGCTAGAGCGCAGCACACGATGGGCCTGGAGCCCATCCATGAAACAGCAATGGCAGCTTGACTGTTTCTGGGAGCAGGACAGATCTAGTGTAGGGAGGGGGGCTCCAGAATCTACTTAATCCAACTTGATGGTACTTGAGTCAGACACATCAAGACCCCAAGGCGAGCTATGATGAGGGCAGTCTCTGCTTGCCTCTCCGCAGCATTCTTGCTCTTTTCTCTGGGTCTGCTGATCAGATCCCCCCTCCCCTCCACCCACAAACTCCCATCAAAAATGTCAGCATTGATTTATAAAGGTTTGATTATCAACTGACATGCTTCCCTGGCTAGAAGGCTAGACTGAAAATGTACAGTAGGCTCTCAATTGATTATCTGCACTAATGGTAAGGAGCCCAGGGACGGATAATTCTCCCGTGATATAGAATCAGAGTCATGGGAGAATTATCCTTTTGATGGTCACTTTGGTTGTTTCCCACTTTGGACTGCTTAAAACAATGCTGTGATAAACATTCTTGTGTATATATTTTTGTGTACAAGTGTGAGTATAGCTACAGGGTGAAGTTCTAGTGGTGATGCTACTGGATCAAAAGGTATGTGTATTTTTAACTTTTGATACTGTGAAATTGTTCTTCAGAGAGCAATTTACACTTCATAATGTATGAGCGTGTCCACTTTTCTCATCCTTGTCAGCATGGAATATCATCAAAATTAAAACTTTTGGACAATCTGATAGGTAAAAATGTTAACTCGATACTTTGATTTACATTTCTTTAATAATGAGTAGGACTGAGCTTTTCTTTACGTATTTCTTTTTCTATAAACTTCCTGTTGTATCCTTTGCCCCATTTTATATCCAGTTGTTTGTCATTTATTGGTTTATATGCACTCTTGACAAATTAAGAAAATTGGCACCTTTATCTATATTTGTTGTAAGTATTGCTTCCTAGTTTGTTATTCTTTTGTAAACTCTTTACTCTTTTTGGCCAAAAGTTAAAAATTTTTATGTAGTCAACTATCTCAGTTTTTTTCTTTATGGCTTATCTCTACAATTTTGTCTGCCTGGGCACACCCATGAATAGTAACAGACCTCCAAATGTAATGGGCCCCAACACAAAGCAATAGATCAGGTTTTGTACATTTGCCTTTTATATTTTGGTAACAGCTTTATTGAGCTATAATTCACATATTATACAATTCACCCATTTAAAGTGTACAAGTCACTGCTTTTTAATATATTCAAAGATTTGTGCAACCATCACCACAATTAATTTTAGAACATTGTCATCACCTCAAAAAGAAACCCTGTACTCTATCACTCAAAAAAAACACCCTCGTCCCTCTAGCCCTAAGCAAGACACTTTCTGTGTCTATGTGTCTGCCTATCCTGGACATTTCATATATGTGGAATCATTGTCTTTTTTTTTTTTTTTTTTTTTTGCGGTACCTGGGCCTCTCACTGTTGTGGCCTCTCCCGTTGCGGAGCACAGGCTCCGGACGCGCAGGCCCAGCGGCCATGGCTCACTGGCCCAGCCGCTCTGCGGCGTGTGGGATCTTCCCGGACCGGGGCACGAACCTGCGTCCCCTGCATCGGCAGGCGGACTCCCAACCACTGCGCCACCAGGGAAGCCCCATTATCTTTTTTAAGGAAGAATAATTCTCTCTAATGGCAATTCCCTTTGTATACCTTTTCTTGCATGGTTTAAGAATCTAACTGGAGGATAAGGAGTAGGGTAAAATGATTGTATTATATCCTAGATAGTAAATGATTTTTTGTTTTTTCCTCTATATTTTATTTTAGTGATTGAACTATAGCTGAATCACTAAGTGAAATTTCTGGCAGTATGGAAGTTCTGGAGGCCAGTGATGAGGGTAAGTAACCCAATAAAATCTTGGTAACTAGAACTAGATTTGTTTAATGTGTTTAACCCCTAGAAAAAGAATCAAGTTACAGAAAACAAGTTCATATCAAATTTCTCATGACACTAGACTCAATCCATATTTAGTTTTCCATCTTCTAATCTCTTCTCTTTCATCTCAAACTCTGATAGTCAAAAGAGTTTTGTCTAGGCCCTGCAGTCTTCTCTGGGGATGGTTAGCAGGTTCCATTTACTAAGGCATGAGAAGAATTTCTGCTTAATCAGAAAAAAAAAAATCAGAGCAGGCCAGGATCTGAGAGATTCAACTGAGGTTTTGCTGTAGATAGGAATCCAGACTTAACCAACAGATAAATTTGTGATTTGAGGAGTCAAGGGGGGATAGTAACAAAGAAGCCACCATAGGCTTCTGTTAAATGGGAATCAATTTACAAAAATTTCTTTTGCAAAACCTATCCATTGCATAAATTATGGTGCCACCTGTGAATGATAGGAGACCATGAGTGGGGTAATAGAGAGGCAAAGGTCACTAAACAATGATACGCTTTATTGACACTGGAAAAAGGTGGGGGGAAGGGGAGGAACCATAAGACATAAGATGAGCCATTGCATTTAAAGGCAGAACTGAATTTAACAGTTCACTGGGTTGTTCTTCAATGTTTGCTGAGTTTTCTTAGTGTGGTGCAGAAGACTTGGTCTGGAAGGACAGAGAGAGGGGAACCTTCTTGTGGCTTCCTGGAGGCTCTTCATCTCTGTGTCACCATTGTTCAGTATTGGGTCTCAGAGAGAGTGATTAGACACTCAAAAGTTTGTAGTGAATGAATGAATAAATAAATGAATGATAGGCCTCCTCACCAAGGCAACCCCAACTGCCAAATGAACTGATCTATCTTTCTGGATATGAGCTAGACAGGTGCCTAGAGAAAAAGGTGTCAATGCGCTGCATCTTGATAAAGGGTGGAGGTAAGGAAATGCCCTTTCTCTGTTCCCAAGATGTTTTTCTTACAGAGACCAAGCATTTGGGTACATGTTTAGTATTAGTCATTGCCAGCCAGAGAATAAGCTGCTGTTGGGAGGTTGAAGGGAAGAAAGGCTGGTTAGAAGAGTCTTCTTTCCAAGCAGCAACACAAGAGAACAAGGTCACCATTATGCGCGATGCATTTTGAAAGCTCAAGTGCAACCCAGAAGGGCTGCCTGTGTGCATGGTAAATAAGCAAATATACAACCCAAAGCAATGATCTCTTCATTGGATTTAAGCGTGTTCTTGTCTGGGGGAACGGGAGAGGACTGCTTCCATGGGCTGTTTTCTGGTATGTGATGCACTGCAGGCCCCCGGTGGATGAGGATGTTGAAAGCTACTGCCTGTTTGGGGATATGTAGTCCTTGGGCTTGGACAGGGAAGTCAATGGCTTTGTTACAGAAGTCCAAACAGCTGTCAGCTCACTGACCACCACTGCTGTGCCTTGTGGTGGCATAAGTTACCCAGTGTATAGGTGACCTCCATAGACATTGCTGGATACAAATGTGGGTTTTGACCCAAACCTGCTGTCTAGGTCTATCTACCCTTTACACTTTCAGCAACTTTGGAAACCAGCCCACACAGGGCTCAGCTGCTGGCAATATATTTTTAAAAATAAATTTATTTATTTATTTACCTATCTATTTATTTTTGGCTGTGTTGGGTCTTCGCTGCTGCACGCGGTCTTTCTCTAGTTGCGGCGAGCGGGGGCTACTCTTCGTTGTGGTGCGCAGGCTTCTCATGGCGGTGGCTTCTCTTGTTGCGGAGCACGGGCTCTAGGCGCACGAGCTTCAGTAGTTGTGGCTCGTGGGCTCTAAAGCGCAGGCTCAGTAGTTGTGGCACACGGGCTTAGTTGCACGTGGGATCTTCCCGGACCAGGGATCGAACCCGTGTCCCCTGCATTGGCAGGCGGACTCTCAACCACTGCGCCACCAGGGAAGCCCCAGCTGCTGGCAATTTAAAGGCACCCCTTTGCAAAAGAAAGTTTGAAAGGCCAATTTACACCAGTGAATATATGGCAAGTGTCTCGGATTCCATTAGGGTTTCGAAAGTAACATAGCACGTGGACGGTTCCCAGATTTGTATCTCACTCCCAGGGTCTCCATACACGGGGTCTGATGCTGTCGGGGATGGAGAGCTCTCCTAAGCCAGAGCAGGCTGAAGACTTGGACTCTTGCAGCTGAGCTGGATGTCTGGCAATGGGTTGCTTAGTAAGGCTATGTCCAATTTTCAAGTCACGGCCCCAGATCAATGGGCAGCCCACCCCACCTCTTGGTGTCTCCCCAACTCCCTACCATCGAAGCTATACCACCACTATACCCAGAGCTACCCCCGAGGGAGGAAAGGAAACATTCTTTGCCTCCTAGTGGCCAAGGTTGAAAGAAACATGCATTGCTTAAGGTATTTTAAATCCTCGTGGGAAAATAAGTTGTTTCTGCCGAGCAAAAAACGGAAGACTGGGGAAACATTGGAATATACGCATACTTAATTTTTAACACCTTTTACAGTTCTATAGTCACTAGTCATTTGGTTAATTTAGGAACATAAAAATGTGTTAATGCATAATTTGGTTTGCTCATACAATGACTATGTTTGGTACATTCAGTTTTACAACCTGAAAAGTTTATTAGAAGTGTTTTTATTCAGTTCTTGAGTGTTTGTAGATTGTGTCACCTACTGATTCTGTCCCCTCTGTCTTTGCTGGTTTGTGAGAAGCAGGTTTGCAACTCCAAATCGTCTAGCTTTGCCCTCCTCCCTTCCATTCTGGGATGTTCTCGTTTCAGAAGGCCAGAAGGAGATCCGTCTGTCAAGAATCAATAAACGTCATTCCTTCTGTTTGAAAAATGGCAGTGCCTGCAAAGGCTCCTTCCCGTTTGTGAGGGGACACTGCCCAGTTCATCCTCACTGGGCAGGAGTTATTTAGTGGTGTGTTGGAGCTACCTTACACTGGCTTGGGAGACTGTGCACATCTCTCCCTAAATGTCATGTTAGTAGCTTGAAATTGACCGTGATGGGAGGATTTACACCACAGAAGTAGGCAGATACTACAAATAAGGGCATTTTCCCCAGAGATCCAGTTGGTAAATACATCTCAGCAAAAAAACTGATTATAGTAATTAGTATAGTAATCAGGACTTTACATAAAAATCTCACTATTTCATGGATTTTAGAAACCCTTTGGGGGTGGGAAGATTAAGAAGGAAGGCTGGAGAGCAAAATATAGATTACTTTAGAGCCAGCCTACTCCATCCTGTACACTTTTCAGCACTTTCACGTTGAATCCTCACAGTGGTTCTATGAGGTCGAATATCATTTTAAATAATTTATTATCATAGAAATTAGTTTAATTTTGTCCTTAAAAAGTTGAAGAAGGAAGCTTGGGAAAACATGTTTCCTATTGTACCTTTGCTCTTTATTCTGTCTATCTCAAGATAGAATTGCCAAGTTTATCCTAACCATGACCCTATCTATATAGGTACATCCTAGTAGATGAGAAATTCCTCAAATCATTCAAAACTGAAGTTACTTAAGCAACGATTACCAAGCACACAGGCCTACCATCTTCTTGTATTGCCCCAAGCCGTGCTGGCTTCTGCTTCTAATCATGTATATTTTAGAGTTCACTATTGAGTTCTAGATATGGGGTTCTTCCCCTTATCGCTAGATAGATAGAGTAGATGGATAGAATTGATAGATCAATTCTACAGATAGAATTGAACCTGGTCTTAATAGACAATTATTGATTCCCTAATTTTATCTCACATTTATTAGCATTTACTACATGCCAGATCTTATGCCAGGCTCTTTACCACATTATTTATCATTTATATCAACCCCAATAAGGGCCAGTGTATAAATTATGGGATGCTTAAGGATGGCTCTGCTCAGTGTTCTCGATTTAAGGGAAGTGACAAGCTGTGTTGGTCCTCTGCACCCCTCAATGGACTCAGTTGTCTCTCGAGTGTCACAGCGTGCTTTGCACTGTGCTAGTTGCTAAAGAGGATGCTAAAGAGGCCCCGCCTACAGCCTAGATGTGGGGGACAGTAGCTAAGACGTAGAACCGTATCTTATTCCTTTCTCACTGATACCCAAAACATAGTAAGTGCTTGACCTTAATAAACGTTCATTGAATAGATGAATGAATGAATGAATGCGCAGACTAGAGAACATTCAGATGCAAAACTTGTGGTGCCGACAGTCAAGTTTTAGGTGTACAGAGAGGAGCATGAATTGTAGTGATGGTGGGAAACTGGACTTAAGGCAGGCCTTGAAGTTTAGAAACCTTTCGAATAGGCAGGGCTAGGATTAATCAGCACACAAACTGGCCATAGCATTCAGCGCTAGAAGGAGCGCTACTTCAGCATTTCCCAAAGTGTGTTTTGCCAGACATTCTGCATACATGCGTTGGAGAGACAACACCGTTACCCCGTTTCTTGGCGCTTTACCATACACATAGGCATGCTGAAGTTTCAGAAGAGTCTTGTTGCAAAGCACACCCTTAAACTCTGTTTAATCAGCATTTCCCAGATTGACGAGACTGCAGACCCCCTTTTCATGCAACAGACCTATGAGTATCCCTCTGAACGTACTCTGGGAGATGCTGATCAGCGCGATCCCCTCATTTTCCAGCTGAGCCCCAGAGAGGTTGAGTGACTTACCTGAGGTCACAGAGCTAATCGATAGCAGAGCCAAGCCCGGGATTCCAGAGTTTTCTGACTCTTCGGTGGTGCGTTCCGTCACACCACTAAGTCTTTCTAATGGCAGCCTTGTCGGCAATTCCCTTGGCTGGGCCCTTCACTGCCACTGCAGCATTGCTGTGCTGACAAGAGCCCTTCCAGAGACCAGGCTGTTGGAAATTGGAATGAGACACCTGAGTTGGTAAATTATTGCATGCGAAGCGGTAAGAGTTGGTTCCTTGCCTCTGAAGAATGCAGTGCAAACTCCCCTGCCTTTTCCCCTCTTCTACTGAGCCCTGATAAAGATATATGTGTTTACTAGGAAGCTCAAGAAAGCCCAAACAAAGCCTGAGGAGCATTTAAAGCTCACATTCCTCACTGCTGCAGAGGGTACCAGCACTGTAGATAATCTGAACCAATCAGTAATAATTGAAGAACATACACAATGCACATAATACACACACACACACACACACACACACACACACACACACTCACACACATCCTCCCTTGCAAAACTCTTTGGTAGGTGATTTTGTCATGTCCTTTGCACAGGGAGCTTCTTTGCCCAGCAGCCCTTTCTTCCCCATTCCCAGCCCTCTCCCTTGCTCATAAATCCTTTCCTTGAGGACATCTACCCTGACTGCACCAACCCCACTGCACTCACTCCTTGGGTCTGCATCCTTTCAGCACACAGGTTGGGCAGTACCAACTCCCACAGGGATTTCCAAGGGTCCTGAAGAGTTTGTCACATGTGGAAGCTTCGCCCCCCAACTGGATCACCATGACTCCAGCGACCGGGGTACCAAGTGCTTATGTTGGCTCAAGAATTGCTGCATGTGAATGAACTTCTTAGGGCCAGGAAAGAGGTGTGTGTTAATAGTTGAAATTGAGTGGCAAGTGAACGCATGGTGAGTTGAGCCAGAATAGAGGCTGCCCAGAGGCCACAAGCTGGGATCTGAGCTTCTGCTTTCACCAGAAACTCAGCTACTTTGTTAGTGAGTTACTAAGAAGAGAACAAACCGGATGAATGGTGCTGTGGGCACTGGGGATGAGGACTGAGACCTGGAGGGCCTCTGGGATCATACTCCTCATTCCTGCAATGAAGGCCGTTTCCTCTCCTGTCTTCCCTTCCACCATCAAACTCTGCCTCACTTTCAATTCTAACTTCCAGGAAAGGAGAAATCCAAATTTAAAGGCTTCAAGAGACTTTTTGGGAAGAAGAAGAAAAAAGAGCCTGAAGATGCCCAGGGAAAGAGGATGCTCAAACCAAACTTGTCCAGTGATAGTACTAACATCTCTTCTGTGAAGCCAGTTTGGGAAGGTCGACAAACCAAGCCTAGGTAAGCTCAGGTGGGGCGGGGGGTGGGGGCGGGGCAAGGGGCAGGTAGCTAGATCCAGGTCCCCCTTTGGCAGCCAAGTCTCCAATGGGCCTTTGGTCCCAGGGACTCTTGGCCTCCCTGCCTGTGGGAGCTGGGCCTGGAGGCCTTTCCCTGTACGCGTGTGTATATATATATATATATATATATATATATATATATATATATATATACATATATATATATATATATATATACATGTTTGCCGTCTGGGCTGCACAGCTCAGTGGGTTGCATGGAGTATGACAAATGCATACCCCCTCCCCCAAGAGTGCTGCGTGAGAGGGTGCGGGTAGATCAGGGCAACCTGCGCAGTCACAGCTACAATGAGATGTAGGGGCCTACCATTAGTTAGGAGCCAGAGGACTCTGTTTCATAAGGTAAGGATGGCCTCCGTCGTTTAGGAAGCTTGAGCTGGTTTGCTTGCCCAGCCCTCAGACCCCAGATCTCCTAATGTGTGATTAAAGTCTTAGATAGTGAAGCCATCTAGCTGGGTTGGGGCATAAGGATGAAATCACTGTGTTAATGTAAAAACAAAAAAGCAAGCAAGCAAAGAACCCAAATTCATTTCTCCCTCCATCCCAGGAGACTGGGGTAAATGCTGTAACTGGTCACAGAAGGTATGGGGAAGACTGTTTCTCAGCCAACATTGCCACTCCTATTCAAATTTTCATCTTTGAAGCCTCAACTTCCACATCTTATTGTGGAAAATCTGGACACCCAGTACCTGCAGCTGTTCCTGGGTCAATTGGATTCCTGTCTATGGAGTTCCACTTGGGTCTGTTCCCCTGGCCTTAAATTCCAGGCTTATCTGGACTCCCTACAGAGCTCACGTGTACTGCTACCCATTCCCTCAAGGCTTTACTTGGAGGTAATGGGATAGTTAGCGGACATGTTATACTGCCCACTCACAGCACGTAGGTCTCCTTAAAAAGGACCTTAATGAGTGCATTGAATGTGAGGTATTTCAGATAGCTTTACTAGCAAGGGAGATGGTTTTGCAAAGGGGCTTGCCTCATACCTCACAAATCATACCATTATAGACCATTGCATTAGAGGTCTAAGGAAAACTGAGACTAGCCCTAAAAAAAACCCAGAGGGTGAGGTGGGAGAGGGAAGTTTGGGTTTATTCTGATTTGTCTCTACAAATTGGCAAGGGCTGTCTCTACTGAAGTTCTACCTTGCCCCTTTTTACCTGTGCCTCTCCCTCCAAAATGGTCCACTTAGTCTGATGTATTCTCCAGACTAAGAAGGTGTGTGCATGTGCGCCTCTGGGGCGGGGAAGGGAGGAAGGGAGAGTGAGAGGGAGTGGGTATAAGTGCATGAACTAGTTCATACGTGAGGAAGGGTGTTTTTCTAAGGACCTGAGATTGGTCTTTTTTTTTTTTTTTGCAAGGAGCGTAAATTAATTAAGAATATACCTTAGGAGGCCTGAAGTTCACCCCTGACCCGAACCTCTTGCTTAATTGCTAGGGGAGAAACCCTGGAGAATATCACTCGGGAGTTAGGGAGATCAGCTTGAAGCGATCCGTTGAAGCGATCCATTGAAGCGATCAATCATAACAAAACTTATGGCCAGCCCTCTCCTGTGCTGTACAATAGGTCCAGTATCTATTTCCAAGCATGTTTTAAGCTGTATCTGATAGAACGGACAAATCCCATTCCTCTATTTGATTCTTTCGTGGGTGCTAGTGTACTACACTTTATTGCCTTTAATTAAGACCAAGATTTTATTTAGATTTGGGATGTGTTTTCTTTGCCTCCAGGGAGTGGACAGGAGGTTTGGTTTCCGACAGACCTGACCACAGCTGGTGCTAATGTAATCCTTTGATCAGGGAGGGCTTGACACTAGAGAGCCAGTGCAATGGTTATACTCTGGCTGACGCACGGCATGGAAATGACAGAGTTTCTAAGCCCACTTATGGCCTAAGATTTCCTTGCAGTTTTTCTGCACAAAGCAGGGGAGGTGGAGTAGTCACAGATCCTACACTGGTCTCAAGCCTGATTTGAGCCAGCAGGTCATAGAGAAGCAGTGAATGGAAGTGTGTATGTGTGCATAATGAGCGAACGTGTAGAGATGCTCTCCCAGTGCTGCATCAGAAACAACTCCATTGTGTTCCTCTAGAGTCACGTTAATTTTCTGCTATTTTCATAAAGCAGAGAACCTTGCCTTCACCACCAGGGCCAGCTGGGCAGGAGAGTTTTAGGGAAAATGTGGGTAGGACTTTACTACAAAGTGGCAGACATCTGCCTCCTCTCCTCCCTGCTGGCCCACAAGCCACCTTAGCGTGGGTGCCATTTTAATCCCTAGAACACCACATTGTCCTCGGAGTGTGTCACAATCAAATATCCCATGTGCTCATCCCTCAGCCAGGCAGGCTAACAATGACAAGGTGGGTGCTAGCCCTACACTGCCTGAGCTGCTACTCTAGTTACCATTTACAGATTCTTTTTAAAAATGCCAACCTACATGTATAATTTGGTAAGAAAGGTAATAAATGGAAAAAAAGTATTTGAAGTATTAAAAATTACTTTAACAACATTTTCATCCCTCCCTAAAAGAACCCCTGTACCCATTAGCAGTCAATCTCCATTCCTGCCTAACCCCAGTCCAATCATAGGTGGCCACTTATCTACTTTCTGCCTCTGTAAATTTGCTTATTCTGGATATTTCATATATATGGAATCATACAATATATGGTCTTTTGTGACTGGCTTGATTCCCTCAGCGTGTCTTCAAGAGTCATCCATGTTGTAACATGTATCAGTACTTTATTCCTTTAAAAATTGAATTGTATTCCACTGCCTGGATATATTACACTTTATGCACTCATCAATTGACATATATTGGGTTATTTCCACCTTTTGGCTATTATGAAGCATGCTGCTGTGGAGATTTGTGTCTAAGTTTTTGGATAGATATATTGTTATTTCTCTTGGGTCTATACCTAGGAGTGAGGTTGCTGGGTCACATGGTAAGTTAATGTTTAATTTTTCAAGGAACCACCAGACTGTTTTCCAAAGTGCCTGAATTCTTTTACATTCCCACCAGCAGTGTATGGGGTTTCCAATTTCTCTACAACCTTGCCAATACTTGTTATCTTAGTTTTGTTTCTAGCCATCCTAGTGGGTATGACGTGGCATTTCATTATAGTTGGAATTTGTATTTCCCTGCTGACTAATGATGTTGAGCATCTTTTCATGGGTTTGTTAGCTATTTGTATGCCTTCTTTGGAGGAATGTTTATTGAGATGCTTTGTCCATTTTTAATTAGGTTATCTGTATTTTTATTTTTTGAATGAAAGATTCTTTAAATTCTATTGTGCTTTACAATTTTCAAAAGTTTCACACACATGATTTCATATAATCCCATAGTAATCCTTTTCCCCCCTTACCCCTGTATTGCCCTTCCATCTTCCCTCTTCCCACTGGTAACAACTAGCTTGTTCTCTATATCTGTGAGTCTCCTTCTTTTTTGTTTTATTCACTAGTTTGTTGTAGTTTCTAGATTCCACATATAAGTGCTATCATACAGTACTTGTCTTTTTCTGTCTGACTTATTTCACTTAGCATAATGTCCTCCAAGTCCATTCATGTTGCTGCAAATGACAAAATTTCATTCTTTTTTATTTTTATTATTGAATTGTAAGAGTTTCTTGTATATTATAGATACAAGTCCCTTATCAGGTATACAGTTTTTCTCCCATTATGTGGGTTGTCTTTTGAAGTACAAAAGGTTGTAATTTTGATGAAATCTATTTATCTGTTTTTTTTCCTTTTGTTGCTTAAGTTTTTGGTGTCATGTCTAAGAATCCATTGCCAAATCCAGGTTATGAAGATATACCCCTATGATTTCTTCTAAGAGTTCTGGCTTTTATATTTCAGTCTTTGACCCATTTGGAGTTAATTTTTATATATGGTATGAAATAAGGGTCTAACTTCATTCTCTTGCATGCAGCTATCCAGTTGTCCCAGCACCATTTATTAAAAAAACTATTCTTTCCCAATTGAATGGCCTTGGCAGCCTTCTCGCAAATCAGTTAACCATAGATTAATGGGTTCATTTCTGGAATCTCCCTTCTATTTCATTGATCTGTATGTCTATCATGCCAGTACTACACTGTCTTGATTACTGTTGCTTTGTAGTAAGTTTAAAATTGGCAAGTGTGAGTCCTCCAACTTTATGCATCGTTTTCAAGATTGTTTTGGCTATTTGTGGTCCCTAGCACTTCGCTTTGAATTTTAAGATCAGCTTGTCCATTACTGCAAAAAAAAATTTAAGGCAGCTGAAATTTCTAAAGAGATTGCATTAAATCTGTAGATCAATTTGTGGAGTATTGCCCTCTTGACAAGATTGTCTTCCAATTTGTGAACATAGGTTGTCTTTCCATTTATTTAGGTCTTCTTTAATTTCTTTCATCAGTGTTTTATAGTTTTCAGAGTATAAGTTTTACACAGCTTTTGTTAAATTTATTCCTATTTTATTCTTTTTTATAAAAAATTTTAAATTGAAGTATAGTTGACACACAATATTATGTTAGTTTCAGCTGTGCAACATACTGAGTCGATCAAATACATTATGAAAGGATCACCATGAGAAGTTTAGTAGCCATCTGTCACCACACAAAATTATTACAGTATTATTGACTATATTCCTTATGTTGCATAGTACATCCCCGTGACATTTATTTTATACCTGGGAGTTTGTATCTCTTAATCCCCTTCACCTATTTAGCCCAGCCCCCCACCTCCCCTCCTCTCTGGCAACCACTAGTTTGCTCTCTGTTTCTATAAGTCTGTTTCTGTTTTGTCTTGTTTTGTTTTATAGATTCCACGTATAAGTGAGATCATAGGGTATTTGTCTTTCTCTGTCTGATTTATTTCACTTAGCATAATAATCTCTAGGTCCATCCATATTTTATTCTTTTTGGTGGTATTGTAAGTGGAAGTGTTTTCTAAATTTCACTTTTGGATTGTTCATTGCAAGTATATAGAAATATAATCAATTTTTGTATATTGGTCTTGTATCTTGCAACCTTGCTGAACTCATTGATTAGTTCTAGTAGTTTTTAATGGGTTCCTTAGGAGTTTTATACACAAGATTATGTCATCCGTGATTAGAGATAATTTCACTTCTCCCTGTCCAGTACGGATGCCTTTTATTTCATTTTCTTACCTAATTTCCCTGGCTAGAACCCAGTACAATGCAGACTAGAAGTGGTGAGAGCAGACATCCTTGTCTTGTTCTTGATCTGAGGGAGAAAGCATCCAGTCTTTCATCATTATAATATTAGCTGTATGTTTCTCACAGATGTTCTCTGTCAAGGTTGAGTGTATTTTTCATGAAAAAATGTTGGATTCTACAAATGCTTTTTCTGCATCTATTGAAGTGACCATGTACGTGGTTTCTTCTTTTTATTCTTTTGATATTGTATATTACATTAATTGGTTTTCATATATTAAAGTAACCTTGCATTCCTTGCAAGTCCTACTTGGTCATAGTGTATAATTCTTTTTATATGTTGCTGGATTCAGATGGCTAGTATTTTATTGACGATTTTTGCATCTATATTCATAAGATATATTGGTTTGTAGTTTTCTTTTCTTGTGATGTCTTTGGTTGAAAAACTTAAAAGGTGAAATATATTCCCACATCCCCAAAGGAGTGTCTTGTGCCTTTAGCCTTTCATTTGCTTCTAACTTTCCCCTGATTTGTCCTAACGTAATTCTTATCAACCTGGTTCCATTCCCAATTAGAAGGTGTTTCCATCTGGGTTTAGCAAGCTGGAGGTGGGTAGGGTGGGTGCATAAGATGACTTTGAAAATAGGACAAATATATTGCAGAACCCTTGTGTGAAAGAGGAAAAGACCTGGTGAATGAAAGTATCCAGCATCTGGGCACATATGTGATACATATATATATATATATTTTTTTTTTTTTTTGCGGTACGCGGGCCTCTCACTGTTGAGGCCTCTCCCGTTGCGGAGCACAGGCTCCGGACGCGCAGGCTCAGCGGCCATGGCTCACGGGCCCAGCCACTCCACGGCATGTGGGATCTTCCCGGACCGGGGCACGAACCCGTGTCCCCTGCATCGGCAGGCGGACTCTCAACCACTGCGCCACCAGGGAAGCCCACATATGTGATATTTTTCATCAAAACAAAAACACTAGAGACAAATTGGGTGTGAAAGATCTTTTATAACTCTCATCTTAATAATAGCAAGATTCAGGGTCTTCCCTCCCCTTCCTCAGTGCTGCCACTACTGAACTGTATACTTTCAATGGTGAATTGTATGATAGGTAAACTATATCTCAGTAAAAGTAAAGCTATTATATAAAAAAGATACATGTTGATCATTTAAAAAAATCAAAATTATGCAGAAGTACATAGAGTATAAAATGAAAATACCCCTCCTGTTCCTAGTGCCATTCCTCAGAGGGAACCACCACTAACAATATGGTGGATATCCTTCCAGGCTTTTCTCTATGAACACAAACTACATATGTATGTAATATATGTATATGTATTAAATAGGACCCTACTATTCTTTATTTTGTTCACTCTATATCTCACGGACAACTTTCTGTGTCAGCACATATGCTTCTGAGGTGTCTATGGTAGGCCATATTATAGACATATCGATACATGTGTCTTTGGTTCCTTTGGTTCCCTTGGCTGCTTTCATAAGACTTTTTCCTTCCTGTCCAGGGCCAAGAGCAGCATGGGGAACAAAGCCCTGTCCCACGACAGCATCTTCATGTTGAAGTCTGAGTCTGAAAGATCAGGAAGCAGAATACGCCGCTCTCCAAAGGTCCAGAGAGGCAGACTGCTTCAGGTAACAGTGAACTCGAGCATCAGTGCCTAATTGGACAACTCATCTTCCATTCCCGACTCCCCTCCTGTCAAAAAACAAGGAGGGAGGAATTTGGACCTGCTTCTCAGCTGATTCTACCCCACTGTTGTAAACATTGATGAGAGAACAAATAAATACATGATGTGCTTACCTAGTGCCCAACACACAGTGTTGGCTGGTATCACCATATTCACTTCTCTTTACACACCCCAAGAATGCTTTAAGTATTATGACAGTGACATTCCACTGTTAATGTGCAGACATTCCAACCCCCATGTTTTTTCTTTCTTCCACAGAGATCTCATATTTTTAGAACTCTGCCTAGAGCTTCGACTGGTAGTGTGCATGGAGCTGTGTTTGGAGCTATGCCGCAATCTGTGCCCAGAAGTGGAGTCGGGGTTGCAGGCACCAAGATCACTGAGGTAATAGAAGAGAATTGTTCAAAGTCGGACGATCACTGAGGTAATAGAAGAGAATTGTTCAAAGTCGGACAGATAGACCTACACTTGAATCCTTGCTCTGCTACTTATTGGCTCTGAGACTTTGGGCTGATTGCTTAACCTCTCTAAGCCTTCCTTTCCTCATCTACATTGGGTATAATATTAATATCTACCTCAAAGGGTTGCTCGTGAGGATTGAATAAAGATTCAGAGAGATTAAAGAAATTGCTCAAGCTGACCCATATAGTTAGTGGTAGACCTGGAACTCTGACCCAGATGTGTTGACCTCCAAACCCATAGTCTTTCCCTTACACCAGTCTTTAAGATGTTGAGCTTCTCTGGCCCTGCCTCCACAGGAAGGAGGGTACATCTTTCGTCTCTGTAAAATGCAACACAAACGTAGAACAGTCTCTTACCTTCAGTTACCCCTACCCATTGCTCAGTCAGACTCTTCTCCACTAGAGAGCTGATTATTTTGCATTTGGCAAGAGGTAACTGGGGCTTATTTCCGACATGTCTGCTTAAGACCCCCTATCTCTCGCTCTGGTTTTCATACTGTGTGTGGAAGTTCTGCTGGGTACATTAGCCATGAAGGGTGGAGAAGCAAACACTGAGATGGTCACCAGTAGCGCTGATCTTATGGTTGTAAAGCAGCCCCTAGGTCAGCAGACTGTTGGCCTCTCGCACTACAGCAGGAAAAGTCACTTCCATGAACTTTCCAGTCTTCAGTTTTAAACATCAACACCAGCTTTCACTTGTCTCCACAGCTATACTCCCTTGGCATCCAGTGGCAAAAATCGGCAAAAATCCAGGTACACACGAGCAAATGCCACGGGGTTATTTCTTACATTCAGAAAGGGGAACATTGTTTCCTGGACTCCTCCCTCTCTCCCTCCTCTCAGTCCCGGAAACAAAGAGACTCTTACAGAAGAGATAGTCCATTAAAATAAAAAAAGATAAGAAAAAGATTCTAGGGGCATTTCTTCCCACAATGAAGGGGGCAGGGAAAACCACAGTAGCCCAAAAACAAGTTTTCTTAAATGTCTGGTTTGGGCCCACACCTCATACTTTTGGTTTGCTCCCTTAGTCCCTCCCCTGGGAAACAGAGCTGAAGGTGGAGTAGGGTGTTAACAGAAGCTGAGTCATCAACAACCAGATTGATGCTTGCGTGGGAAACTTCCCTTAAGTGCCAAGGTGACATTCCTAAATGACGGGGTGGTTGATAGCATTAAGTCAAGGGTCCTGACACGCAGTGTTGCATAGAAGCTGGGGTAAATACGGACTTGGCCAATGGTTGGGTCCCTTGAAGGAGCAGGATTCTTAATGGATTAAGTGACATTCAGAGCAAGTGGGAGATTGCGGGAGAGGAAATCCAGGCATACAGTTTTGTTAGAAATACCAAGACCGAGCCAATTTTTTGTTTTGATCTGATAAATGCATGCATCCCCCACCCCCCGAGAGGGGGTGTCAGCGCCCATCGACATGTATTAGCTCTAGAATTACCACAGTTATCTAAGTAGGAGAGGAGTGAACGGCCAAAGGAACCATAAGTGATTTCGTGAGCCATTCGGAGTTTCACCGCCCCAGCTGTGCGTACTTAGACATACATGGATTCATCTCTGACAAGCATATGCTACTGGCAGATTTTCACCTGATGTCCTATCTGAAGTGTTAGGAATGTGGGTGCCTAGATTACTCTTCAAGATGTTTCATGTTCTTTTTATTTGAGGACAAAGTGACAAGAAGAGGTAATAGCAGATTATTAGCATCTTCTTATTGTTGAATCAAACTGAATTCAGTCATTTAAGAAACTGAGAGCACAAAGCAGCTTTTCTTATTGCTCACAGACCCGACTCTCCCTCTGCAGCCCTTCTTAAGGAAGCAGGCACACCGCCTCTTCTGGCTGTTGCCTTTAAACTTCCTGAACTTGAGTATGGGACATCCCCTTCCTGGCCCTCGTAGTTAGGAGACAGGAGTGCGGATTGGTTAAGAACGTAGGCTTAAAGACAAGCAGACCTTTTCAGATGCTTGCTCTGCCACTGTGAGAGTTAGGGGCAGTCATGTAATTTCTCAGACCTGGTTTCCCCCATCGGTAATATGGAGACCACAAGAGCAAACGCTTTCAAAGAATTGTAAGGTTTGAATGAAATACATCTATGGAGAGCACTCCCTGCCTAGCAGGGAGAAAAATCTCAAATCAATAACCTAACTCTCCAGATTAAGGAACTAGAAAGAGTAAAGCAAGCTAAACCCAAATCTAGCAAGGGGAAGGAAATAATAAAGATTAAAGCAGAGTAAAGCCTTCAGTAAAAGTTAGCTGCCATTAGTATAGTGATTATTATCGCAGTTGGGCTTGGGGATGGTTAATCCCCAAGGTCTCTCCTCAAGAGCCCCCAGTGGGACCTGGTAGTAATAAGAGGGCACCTTAGACATTGGCTGGGAGTACCCCACAGGCAGAAACTCATTGTGGCCCCTTTTCTTTGGCTTTGAGAGTTTGACTGCCGTCTGTCCTGAACAGGAGCAGAGCCCATGTTCAAGCATGTCAGCTCCATGACAACAAGGATTTTGTTTTGTTTATTGCTGTAGACTCACTGCCTAGAATGGGTATGGTACACTGCACATGCTTAGCCAGTACTTGTTAAAGATAAAATCAGGTGTTCTGATCCACATCAAGAGGACCGTGGCAGGGACCGGTGCCTCAAATTCAAGTGTACCATGAACTTCAAACTGGAATCAACTAAATCAGTCTGCTGAAGCTCAAGGTAAACCCAAACGATCAACTTTATCCACTTCAGAAAACTAGTAAAAACCAGTTCTAACCAGGACTAGTTCTGTAGATTTTCTAAAAATCCCAGAAAATCAATCTTGACAGGCTTAAGACAAGCAACCAACACGGTCAAGATTTGATCCAGACAATTCCTGGACTGATAGAATGATAGAAAGCCCAGGTCATAACTCAAAGACTCACCTTCACAAGATCTGGACTTCCAAAGACAGGGCCAAGTTCAAAACAAAGATCAGACTCAAACAAGATTTATAGTTGGCATCAGTAGGAGGTAACACCAGGATTCTGGTTTGGATCAAACAAGCAATTTGAAGTTTCAGTCTTTGGGGATTGGCAAAAGGGTGCAGCAACCCAGAGAGTGAACCAAGGCTATCCGTCTTTGGTTTGAGTACGTACTGGAAGGGAAGACAAGGAGGTAGGAGATTCTTTCCTTTGCTTGTTTTCACTTTGGGTTCTTAGCCCTTCAATCATTAAGCAACAAGTAATTTGGAGGAAGGCACACAAGTTTTAACTTTTTCCTTCTATCCTCCTCCTTGACAGATCCCACCATGGCGCCCACGCCAACCCAGCATCAGCTCACCTTTTATTCAATCTGACACAGTCTCTAAGGATTTTGAAGAAATCTCTGTTGATGATGAGTCACTGAAGAGCCCACGGAAGAAGGGTTCATCACACACGATCTTGACATTGAAGAAGGCAAGTGTTAGCCCCATCCTAAGTCACAGGTTGTGGGGGACGCTTTTATTCCTGCTGTAGCTCAATACTAGGGGGATGTCTGGGGAAGGAGCTGCCATTCTTGCTTTTGGTTTGCCTGGTGGTTTACATTTTCCGTCCAATTCTACAAACCAAATAATCAGCACTGTAATTTATAAGCAATGGAAGACAGTATTTCTGAAAAAAAGTTTGTGGATGTTTTCAGTTATTTCACGAAGAAAACAATAGAGATTTTTATGGAAGTAAAGCCTCTACAGATTCCAATGCCCAAATCTCAAAGGTTAGGGCGTGTAGTATTGTTTGACAGACACGTATTCGTATGAAAAGTCATTTGACACGAGAGGGCAGGTATGTGTATTTCATATGTCTAGCTTTGCCAACCAAAAAATACCCATCAACAATTGGAAAATCAGCAGATTTTGCTCATATCAACACTTCCATTCTCGTACTACTGTGTGGTTAATTTGATTGGTTGTTTTTGAGCTTGAGAGGGCTTTTAGAGTGAAGTAGAGTTTAGAACAATTAACCTTGGGGACTAAAAAGTATACAGAAAGGTAATTTATGATGAAGATAACTGTCCAGTCAGCGCAAAACTCCTCTGTTTTGATGTTAAAAGATTCTATGGAGAGAAGCAGCCTTCAGTTAGACGTGGCAACAAAAAAACAATTTGGTTAGGACCAAAGTTAAAGCACAGGCTTTAACATTCCTTGTTGTCATGGAGCTGACATGCTTGCTTCTGTCATAGGCTCTGCTCAGGACAGATGGCCGTCAAACTCTCAAAGCCAAATTAGGATGCTCACTGATTTGTGAATTTAGGCTACGACAATAGCACTAAGTCAGACAAATTGGAACAGTCCGAACTGGTGGAAGGATTGAATTAGATAACATTTTTTATCATGGTAAAATACACATAACATAAGATTCATCATGTTGAAGTGTACAACTCAGTGGCGTTAAGTACATTCACAGTGTCGTGCAACCATCACCGCTCTCCAGTTCCAGAACAGCTTTGGTTCCTGCATAAGGAAGCCCCAGGCCCACTAATCACTCATCACTCCTCCTCCCTCTCAGCCCCTGGTAACTACTAATCTGTTTTCTGTCTCTGGATTTGCCCACTCTGGATACTTCATGTAAATGTAATCACACAATATATGGCCTTCTGTGTCTGGCTTCTTTCACTTAGCATAATGTTTCTGAGGTCCACGTCGTAGCACAGATCAGTACTTCAGTCATTTTTATGGCTGAATAATACTCCATTGTATGGATGTCCCATGTTTAGTTTAGCTGTTCATCCATTGATGAACATTTGGGTCCTATCCACCATTGGCTATTGCTGCTGTGAACATTCATACACAAGTCTTTGTTTGAACACCTGTTTTTAATTCATTTAGGTATATACCTAGAAGTGGAACTGCTGGGTCATATGGTAATTCTATACTTAACTTTTTGAGGACCCACCCAATTGTTTTCCCCAGCAGCTACACCACTTTACATTCCCACCAACTATATATGAGGGTTCCAATATCTCTACATCCTGGCTAACACTTGTTATTTTCCTTTTTTTATATACAATGTTCCTAGTGGGTGTGAAGTATCTCACTGCGGTTTTGATTTGCATTTCCCTAGTGACTAATGACGTGAAGCATCATTTCATATGCTTATTGGCCATTTGTATTATTTTCTTAGGAGAAATGTCTATTCAAGTTCTTTGCCCATTTTTAAATTGGGCTGTTTGTTTTTTTGTTGTTGAGTTGTAAAAGGTTTTTTATATATTCTGGATACTACACCTTTATCAGATATACGATTTGCAAAAAAAATTCTCCCATTCTGTGAGTTGTTTTTTAACTTTATCAAGAGAACAAAATTGGATAAAATTTTTAAATTTTTGTTGAAGTCCAATTTATTGATATTTTTCTTTTGGTACTTGTGCTTTTGGTGTCATATTTAAGAAACCATTGCCAAATCTAAGATCATGAAGATTTACCCCTATGTTTTCTTCTAAGAGTTTTAGCTCTTATATTTAGACCTTTGATCCAGTTTGAGTTTATTTTTACATATTGTGTGAGATAAGGGTCTAACTTCATTCTTTTGCATGTGGCTGTCCAGTTGTCGCAGCACCATTTGTTGAAAAGACTATTCTTTTCTCCATTGAATGGTCTTGTCACCCTTCTGCAAATCACTTAACTGTAGATGAATGGGCTTATTTCTGGACTCTCAATTCTATTCCATTGACCTATATGTCTATGCTTATGCCAGTACTACACTGTCCTGATTACTGTAGCTTTGTAGTAAGGTTTGAAATCAAGAAGTGTGAGTCCTCCAATTCTATTCTTCCTTTTCAAGATCGTTTAGGCTATTCAAGATCCCTTGAAATTCTGTATGAATTTTACAATCAGTTTTTCCATATCTTCAAAAAGACACATTGGGATTTTGATAAGGATGGCACTGAATTTGTAGATCACTTTCGGGAGTATCACCATCTTAACATTAGGTTTTCCAATCCATGAACATGAGATGTCTTTTCAATTTTTTAGTGCTTTAATTTCTTTCAGCAATATTTTGTAGTTTACAGTGTGCAAGTCTTGAACCCCTTGGTTAAATTTATTTCCAATTAGTTCATTCTTTTTGATGCTATTGTAAATGGAAGTGTTTTCTTAATTACCTTTTTTGGGTTGTTCATTCTGAGTGTATAGAGATACAACTAGATTTTGTGTGTTGATTTTGTATCTTTCAACTATGATTGATTCATTTATTAGCTCTAACAGATTAATGGGGATTTTTCAGAATTTTCTTTTTTTTTAATTTGTTAATCTTTTAATTTCTTTTCTTTATAGTATGTCATTTATATTGACTTCTCTATACAAATTTATTTGGTATTTTCTTCTGCTTTCATGAGTATGCAAAATCTATCTGGGAATTTTTTCCCCAGACATTGTAATTTTCATATGTTCTGGGAATTTCTATTTGGCTCCTTTTAAAAATAGTTTCCATTTCTCTTTGAAATTCCACATCTGATCATTCATTATAAGTATAATGACTATATCTATATACAGAATTTTCTGTACATAAGATTATGTCATTTGTAAAGAGGGATAGTTTTACTTCCTTTCCAATTTGTAGGCATTTTCTTTCTTTTCCTTGCCTGATTGCTCTGGTTAGAACTTCCAGTAGACTGCTGAATAAAAGTGGCAAAAGCAGACATCTTTGTCTTGTTCCTCATCTTAGGGGAAAAGCTTTCACCATTAAGTATGGTGTTAGCTATGGGTTTTTCATATATGCTTTTTATCCCTAGTTTGTTAGGTGCTTTTAGCATAAAGGGTATTGGATTTTGTAAAATGCTTTTTTTACATCAATTGTGATGATATTATTTTTTCTTTCTTTCTATTAATATGGTATATTACATTTGATTTTCATAATATATTACATAATTATTTTCATATGTTGAACGTCCTTGCAATTCTGGGATAAATCCCAGTTGCTCATAAAGTATAATTGCCCTTAATATGCTGTTGGATTTGGTTTGCTGGTATTTTGCACATGTATTCATGAGGGATGTAGGTTTATAGCATTCTTTTCTTGTGATGCCTTTATCTGGCTTTGGAATCATGGTAATGTTTGCCTCATAGAATCAGGAAGTGTTCCCTCATATTTTTTTTGAAATATTTGTGAAGGATTGGCATTATCCTTTAAAAGTTTGGTAGAATTCACCAGTAAAGCCATCTGGTCCTGGGTTTCTCTTTGTTGGGAGGTTTTGATTACTGATTCAATCTCTTTACTTGTTATAGGCATATTCAGATTTTCTATTTCTTTTTGATTCAATTCTGGTAATTTGGATGTGTCTAGGAATTTATCCATTTCATCTAGGCTATCTATACAGTTATTCATAGTACTGTCTTATAATCTTTTTTATTTCTATAAGGTCAGTAGTAATTGTTCCCTTTCATTCTTATTTTAGTAATTTGTATCTTGTCTCTTTTTTTCTTAATCAATCTAGCCAAAGATTTGTCAGTTTTGTTTTACTTTTCAAGGAACCAACTTTTGGTTTCATTGATTTTCCGTATTGTTTTTCTGTTCCCTATTTCATTACCTCTGCTTTAATCTTTGTTATTTCCTTCCTTTTGCTAGCTTTGGGTTTAGTTTTATCTTTCTAGTTCCTTAAGGTGGAGAGTTAGGTTATTGATTTGAGAACTTTCTTCTTTTTTAACAAGCATATACAGCTATAAATTTCTAAGGACTGCTTTTGCTGTATCACATAAGTTTTGTTATGTTGTGTTTTAGCATTAATTCATGTCAAAGTATTTTCTAACTTTCCTTTTGATTTCTTCTTTGACCCATTTGTTGCTTAAGGGTGTGTTGTTTAATTTCTACCTATTTGTGAATTTTCCAGTCTTCCTTCTGTTATTGATTTCTAGTTTTGTTCTGTTGTGGTCAGAGAAGAGACTTTGCATGATTTCAATCTTTTAACATTTATTAAGATTTATTTTGTGGCCTAGCATATGGTCTATACAGGAGAATGTTCCCTGTGTATTTCAGAAGAATATGTATTATGCTCTCGTTGAATGGAATGTTCTGTATATATCTGTTAGGCTTACTTGGTTTATAGTATTGTTTCAAGTCCTCTATTTCCTTATTGCTCTTCTGTCTAACTATTTATTCATTATTGAAAGTGGGATACTGAAGTCTCTATTATTGTATAACTGTCCATTTCTCCCTTCAATTCTGTCAATTTCTGCTTCATGTATTTAGGAGTGGGTCAGTTGTTTGGTGTGTATACATTTATGATTGTTCTATCTTCCTGATGGATTGACCCTTTTATCAACGTATAATGTCCATCTTTGTCTCCTATAACAATTTTGACCTGAAGTCTGTTTTGTTTGATGTTAGTGTAGCCACCTGACCTCTCTCTTGGCTACCATTTGCTTGGAAGCCCTTTAATCATCCGTTCACTTTCAACTTATTTGTGTCTTTGGATCTAAAGCGAGTCTCTTGTAGATAGCATGTAAATGGATCATGTTTTTAAAATTCATCTTGCCAATTTCTGCCTTTTAATTGGAGAGTTTAATTCATTTACATTCATAGCAATTACTGATAAGGAAGGACTTCTTCTGTTTTGCTCTTTTTTCCCCTATATATCTTACATCTTTTTTGTACCTCAGTTCTTCCATTACTACCTTATTTTGGATTTAATTAATTTTTTTCAGTGTACTGTTTTCATTCCCTTCTCTATATATTTTTAAATTACTTTCTTAGTGGTTACCTTGGGGATTACAATTAAGAAAATTAACATTTTAAGACATGTAATTTTCTCTTTCTATTAATTTGAGTAAGCTAACTATGTATTTTATAGGTTAATGAATAGAGTTAAATTATTTATAGTCAATATTTCCTAACATCAATCTAAACATTTGTCCTGCTTTAATGTCATAAACTCTCTATTAGTAAATTGAAGAATTGAGTCAGGTTGTTATAGGTTAAATCTTGGGCTTGCAGGCAGAAAGTCTAATCTTTGGTGGTGCAGTTAAACCCTTACCATCCCTAGGCATGAGAGTTTCTCAGCTATTTCTGCCATCCTCCCTCGTTTATTAATTCACTAGGGTGACTACAAGGGGGGCAGGTGGCAGCAACAGTAGCAGGACCACACTGTATCCAGTGTAATAGGTCATGTTCATTATTCATCCAAATCATCAAGAAAAGTTGGACTGTATTCCCTGATCCCTATTTAGGAAGATAGGGAAGGAATGCCTTTGAAAAAGATGTTTACTAAAAGCTAAGAATTAAAAGATGTTGGTATTTTAAAGGATGTGTCAGTTAGCTGGAAGATTCACTTTGGTGAACCTTTAGTCTCAGTAACTCTGGACTATAAGTAAAGGGCTGTAAATCAGAGCTGGAAAAGATGAAAAGATTTCATAGTTAAAAGCATTTTACAGGTAAGGACAGTAAAGTACAAATAGATGCCCAGGGTCAAACACTCTGGTAGTGGCAGAGCTAAGACCAGAACCCAGTCTTTTGACTTCCAGCCCAGTACCCTTTTCACCCCATCATGTTGCCCCTAGCTTAAACATTACAGTTTAGCTTTAAAAGGAAAACAAAGTATAAGTTGAAAGAACAGTTGGTAGGGTGGCCAGCCTAGGAGGGCGTTCTGGTGGCCCTGAGAGAATCTCCTTGGTTTGGTGTCAAGCAGAGGCTGATCAATTACTCTGCACTAAATCCTGTATGTGCATGATCACCTGGAAACCTCACCACAAACCTGGAAGACAGGGAATGTTGGCTAAGGGAAACTTAGTGTGACTCTTCTTTCTGACTTTCTTCCTTCTGCCTAATTGAGGAAAGGCCTGGGTAGCGCTCTCTAACAAGGCCAGGACATCTACTTCTTCCTCGTGACTCTCTCCCTGACACATGGATGAATACAAAAGAGTCCAGGAACATTTATGACACAGAGGCTGCTGCCACTGGCTCCCTGCTTTGGAATCTCTTAGGTCTGCAAGTCCCACAGGAGGTTTCCCCTTATCCTTAATTTATAGATGCGGACAGAGATTTAGAAAATAATTTGCCCAAGTTCACACAGAGAGTAAATGATGGAGCAAAGATCTGAATCCAGGTCTATCTGACCTCATTCACTCAAAAGTAAATAATTTTGAGCTGTGTCTGTTTACATAGGCACTTCGAGTAGGAGCATAAAGAGTTGTATGTTTGCCTTTAGATGTATATCACAAAGGCTTACACAAAGCTAATTTCAGACACTGTTCAGTGCAGTGCAACTCTGACATTTCCAAAGCTACACTGTCATTATCTGAAAACCTTGATTATACTAAACCAGTTTCACCCCCTTCAGTGTGAGGGCTGAGCCCTTCGTCTTTTTCTCTCTTCCTTCCTAACCAAACCCCAATCCTTTTTCTTCTTTTGAGTTAGAAAGATATAATTCATGCTTTCACTAAATCCCCTGAAAAGAAGCCAAACGGGACTTGAATGTGGCTCCCAGGTCTGGTGAAGCAAGTTTAAGAATTCCAGTGTTGCCAAGAGTATGATTGTTGTCAGGCCCAGCAACCCCATTTTAAGATTTATGGCCTTGCAGTGTGGGTCAGTGGTTTCTGGGGTGTTTTCTAGAGTTCCCTGCAGCATATCACTCAGAGATCAGAAACCTCAAATCTAGGTGAACCACTTCTAATAGGTAAAATGATCACCAGGTTATGGACGCCATTGGAAATAATTTCCATTGTGAATTGTATTATTATGCTTCCAACAGAGCCATTTGGATAGTAAGGACTTTTTTCCTGATGCTTTTTTCTTCAGCAACCATTCAGGGGTGGGTTCAGAGCACTTAAGTTTGATTCAAGCTCTTTCTTTCCCTCTTTTAGGCAAAACCAAAGCAGGCGAAGCCACGCCTTCCACTGGCTTCTGAAGGAGAGAAAAGCACAACCGAATGGAAAGAAGCTGACCAAAAGAAGCCGAAAAAAGACAGTACAGGTTGGCACATCTTCACCCTCACCCAGAAACATGTCCTCAAGCTTAATGGCATGGTGCTATGTGACAGGAACCCAGGCCTGCTGTTGTGGTCCTCAGAGAGCTTTCAGTTTAAGATGCATACTAATGTGGTCCAAGTTTATCCATCTAAACTGCCCAATTAATACAGTTGCCACTTGTGTGAGATTTAGGTAAAGGGCCATACCTGGATTCCTATTGTACCTAAATGAATTTCCAACCAGAGAGGTGTTTTATGTTTGTTTGTAAGTGTGTTTAATTCTATGTCTAATGTACATGCTGAGTTCCTCAGTGAGCCCAGATATCTGAGGGCAGCCAGTGATTTCCCCTTCAGCATTCCCCCTCAGCAACAGAACCAGACAGTAATAACAGAACTGGTGAAAAAGACCCTGGTTTTTTAAAGTTGCTTTTCTCTTCCAGTAGAGAGAAAAGGTCTTGTGTTAACGGTGAGACCAGTTCCCATATCCATGGGCAAAGAGGGCTTGGGAAGCTGCAGACAGATGTCCTTGGCAGCCAACACCCATCAAATCCCCAAACAACAAATACCACTGGAATGAAAATCTGTGTGTGTGTCTGTGTGTGTGTGTGTGTGTGTGTGTGTGTGTGTGTGTGTATGTTAGCTCCAGCTGATGGCAATCTAATTTCAAGCAATACTTGATAAACCAAAATTCCTGTTCCACAAATTAAGTCAAACAGCTCTTTCATATTTTTTCCACAAAGGATTTCACATGTGGGTTCATAGGCAGGATATCCCTAAATACGTTTCCCCATGAAAAGTAACAAAACCACAAAACTCTTCTGCATAACAACAACAAAACAAGAAATTAAATGAGTAATTTACTTTCTTTTTATCCTCTTTTCATATTTATTTATTTATTCATTCATTTATTTAATTTATTTATTTTTGCAGTATGCTGGCCTCTCACTGTTGTGGCCTCTCCCGTTGCAGAGCACAGGCTCCGGACGCCCAGGTTCAGCGGCCATGGCTCACAGGCCCAGCAGCTCCGCGGCATGTGGGATCTTCCCGGACCGGGCCACGAACCCGCATCCCCTGCATCGGCAGGCGGACTCTCAACAACTGCGCCACCAGGGAAGCCTTCATATTTATTTTTAATAGCTGTCACTTTTACACACAGAGGATAATACTTATTCAGTGTCCATGGGGGCAGATACTTTGGTTTTCCATGTCATGGGAGTGGTTTGGGGTACAGCACCCCATGCTCAACACTGTATGCTGGATGTGAAACCACTAGATGGAGCTAGGGACCAGTGGGTGATGAGGGAGGTGAGGCCCCCGAGGGCCCTCCCACCTGGGGATTAAAATAAGTTCCTTATAAAGGTACTAGAGAGGAGAGGAGCAGTCTGTAGAACTGCTGCCTTGTGCTCGACCTGAAGCCTGTGGACCGATGCAGTTGTTAAGGCTTTCCAAGAGTGGCTTTGCATGTATATTACATCAGATTATTTTAATAAAGAGAGTTGAAAGAAGAAATGGGGGGCCATAATCCTACCTTCCAGATAACCCCTGTTGACACCTTTCTAAAAAATAAAGCAATACCTGCACATTATATAAAAATTAAGTAGAAAATAGAAATACTAAGTAGGAAGTAGAATTTCCCTTCACCCTGCCCCAGTCAGTTTCCTAAAAGGTAATCGTTGTTACAAGTTCAAAAATTGCCTTTTGCTGTGTCTCACATCTAATGGTGGAACAGAGTATTGATATAATGGTGATGTGCCAACCTTGGAATCAGTTCATAAAACCGGATTTCACTTTGATTTAAAAATTTCCCACCACAGAAGGCTAATAGTGACCAAGTTGTTCTCTGTGTTCTGAATAGCTACTTCTCCATGCTAGGGAATTCAATAGCAAATAGGTACCCATTGGGCCAGGGAGGAGTATTCTTATCTTACAGAATCAAAAGTACACATCTTTCTTTTTCCTTACTTCTATTTGGTACAGGTGCCTCAGGCTGGAAACAGAGAAACAAAACTGGGATTTATGAACAGAAGACAAGAGATCAGGCTGCAAACAGAGATGCCGCTGAGAGCCAGGGCTACCCATTTCCAGCGGCATACAGAAGACAGTGTGGAAGGAGAGGCTCAAGTACTTCAGAAACAAGTGAGCATGAATCCAAAGGAAGAAGCTTTAAAGCATCCAGTCGAGCACTTGGCCTAGGTAATGGAGCTTGGTTCCCACCTGCCAGTAAGACTGCCAGGGATTTCCGTTCCTGGAACCTGCTCTTGGAGAAGCAAGTCATGGGGCAGTCCCCGACGGCACGAACAGAAAGCGCTACTCCTCAGGAGCTGCTTTCAGATAAAGATGACATGAAAAGGAGAAATGCCGGTATAGATTTTGAACGCAGAAAAGCACCAGCATCACAGCCCATACCTGAAGACATGGAAGAGTCCATGGTTAGTGGTCTGTCACCATCCCGTGAAGATGGGGCTTCTGGAGCCGAGAAGACAGAAGCCGGAGCCGCTCTTTTACCCGTGGTGGGAAGCCCTTCTACAACCCGAGATATTTTCTCAGTGGCACTGGAGGGTCAGGTGTTTATGGATCCTTCTGATAGCCAGTCAGAAGAGGAAGAAGCGTCCAGCTTTGATTTGAAAAATGTCCAATTTAAAATGAAGTCAGCTCAAGATACCTACAAAGAAAAGTCTCCTGGAAGCGTTCTCCAGGCCTTTACCGCTTCAGCAAGCACTTCAGATAGCTTGCTGAGAGCTTTGGTAGAGGGAGGTATTTCTGCAGAGAGGCTGCCTCCCAGAAGCCTTTCCCCATCCTCGTGGGAGCTGAAAGCTGAAGCCATTGCCTCAGAGGGTACTTCAGAGTCTGACAGTGGTTCTGAGCAGCAACTGGCTCTTGGATATCTTTTCCAGCCCTCCAAGAAGCACAAAAATGAACAAGAAGTCTTCCCAGAATCAGAAAGTTCAGCTGCGGAAGTGAGCGGTCCTGAGCAGCAGCAGGCTCCTAGGCGGTGGGCTCCTAGATATTCTTCCCGTGCCTTGGGGAAGCCAGAAGTGGAAGCCGTCTTTTCGTGTTACGAGAGTGCTTCCAAAGAGGGGAGTGGCTTTGGGCAGCAGCGGGCTCCCAGGCACTCTCTCCAGCCTTTGAGGAAGTCCAAAGATGGCCAAGAAGTCTTTGCAGAATCCGGTTTTGTTGTGCAAATGACCGGTTCTGACGAGCAGCTGGCTCCCAGATGCGCTTCCCAGACTTCGGGGAGGCCCAAAGACCAAAAAGAAGTCTCCTGGGCTTCAAAGAACGTACCTGGGGTGTGGGGTGCTTCTGTGCAGCAGGTGCCTCCCAGGCACCCTTTCCAGTCCTGGGTGGGCCCTACATCCGAGCAACAAGCCTCTGCAGGTCCAGAGAGCACTGCTGCGGAGTGGGGCATTTCCATGGAGCCGCGGCCTCCCAGAGTGACTTCTCAGGCCCGGAGGAGACCAGTAGTGAAACAACCAATCTCTGCAGGTCCAGAGAGTGTCGACATTGAAGGGGATGCTTCTACCAAGCTGCTGCCTTCCAAACATTCCCGGGCCACTGTGAGACCTAAACTCCAGCAAATGTCGAGTTATGAGGGTGCTGCTGTTGAGGTGGGCATTCCTGGGAGGTCACTGCCTCCCAAATATCCTGCCCAGTGGGTTAACAAGTTTAAAGTTGAGGAAATGTCCTCACGTCTAGAGAGCATGGCAGTTGAAGAAGGCATATCTAAGGAATCGGTGCTTCCCAATCGTCTTTTCCAGTTGTTCATGAAGTTTATGGTACAGCATATCTTTTCAGAGCTCCCTTCTACTGAGGAGGGAATCCACGTGGATCCTCTGTCTTCAAATCAACCTTCCAAATCCTTGTCGAGGCCTAAAGTCGAGCACCAAGTTTTCTCAGGCTACGAGGGGACCGATACTGAGGGAGGCATTTTTTTGAAGCAGCTGCCTGCGAAAAGCCCTTCACCGTGCTTGGGGAGGCCTGAAGGCCTGCAGGAAGTCTTCTCACATTCAGAGAGCACTCCTGTAAAGTGCAGTAGTTCTAAAGAGCAGCTGCCTTGCAGACACCCTGGCCAAGCCGAAGATGAGGCTGAATTTCAGCCACAGACTTTCTCAACAGGCCCAGTGAGTGCAACTGTGGAGTGGAGAGGCTCGGAGGAGCACCTGCCTCCCAGACACCCTTTTCAGTCTCCTGCAGCCCCTGAACACCAGCAACAGGTTTTTTCAAGTCCCATGAGAGCTGCTGCTGAGGGAAGCATGTTGGAGAGCGATCCTAGCTGCTGGTCCCTACCGAGAGACCCAGCTTCTGCAAACAAAACCAAGAAACACAGCCAAGGCTCTGAAGACCTCAGTAAGAACGTCCCGATTCCTGCTACCAAAACTGTGAAGTTCACCGATGCTCCCGTCTGGCAAACATCCACTTCTTGGGGCACCTACTCTAAGGAGGAAGTTCTTGAGAGTGGTGATCAAGGTAACAGACATTCAAATTTATACACCAATCGGGCTGTTGTTGAAAACATTTTTGGAGTCCAACTGAGAAAAACCTCTTCCTCACAGAAGTATAAGGGTGAGAAAAGAGATTTTACCAAGCTTCCTTCTGTTTCCCAAAGGGGTCCCCTCTGGACATTTGTCCACATTCTGTAATGGACACATAACCATCTCCCCAGCCCCCTTTCCCCGTGCACCTTACATGTAGATGGGAGTTTATGCTTTTCTCAAAATACCGTTACGTGGATGGCCTCCTCAGCACCATGTAGATTTTGAAAGCCGGCTCATTAACAGAGCACTATGTTCAGACCCTCAGCTTGAAATCTTAATTTAGTGTAAATGTTTGTGCTTCCACAGCTTCTTAACTCACCTGAAATGTCTAAGAATCCAGAGCTAGGTGATTTTTTGAGCATTTATGGCTCTCAAAGCCCTTGTACCTTCAGACTCATCATCACACAGTCTTGTACGTGCCTATAACCGTATCCATTTAACCACACATTTGCATTAGAGACCACGAAGTAACAAATGCAATAAGATTTTCCTTGGAGTTAGAGAAATGACATCAGTGACCTAAGCGTCTGGCCTCCTAGGAATTTTCCCAGCCCACCTGGCAACCATCGTCCTGCCCTGAAATGGGGATAGGAAGAGGGATGGACAAGGGAGGCAAAGGGACCAGTAAGAGGATGGTTTGCAAACTTTGAAGTACAGCTTCTTATCTACTCAAGGAACTCCTGCCTTGCCAAGTTGTGGGGAGGGCACAAAAGAAGGGGACCCTTCTCTATATGTTATCTTTTTATTTTCATTTGGCAGTTAACAAGGATCCCCATTTGGGACATTATTGTGGGTAGGTCCCAGCCAGTCTCAAGACCCTGCCTGCCTCACTTTATTTATTTATTTTAAAAATAAATTTATTTATTTAATTTATTTATTTTTGGCTGCGTTGGGGGGTCCTCGTTGCGGTGCGCGGGCTTATCACTGCGGTGGCTTCTCTTGTTGCGGAGCACGGGCTCTAGGCGCATGGGCTTCAGTAGTTGTGGTTCGCGGGCTCTAGAGCACAGACTTCAGTAGTTGTGGCACGTGGGCTTCAGTTGTTGTGGCTCACGAGCTCTGGAGCACAGGCTCAGTAGTTGTGGCGCATGGGCTTAGTTGCTCCGCGGCATGTGGGATCTTCCCAGACCAGGGCTCAAACCCGTGTCCCCTGCATTGGCAGGCGGATTCTCAACCACTGCGCCACCAGGGAAGCCCCTGCCTCACTTTAGTTCTAACTTCTTTCATTCCTTTCTCAGGAAAAGCCCCTGGTCGACAGTCAGATCATGCCACCTCAGAGCCAGCTTGGATAACCATGATAAACCAGAGGCAGGGGAGTCTCCAGGCCAACATTCCTGTGAAAGAGCCAGAAACCAAGAATAGAGCTGGAGCCAAGGCTGAGACTAAGGAGCCTAGATATGGGGTAGGACCTGGAACAGCCCACAAAACACTCCAAAAGGGTGCTGGAGCCAACTGATTAAGCTTACATTGGGAACTTTCCCAGACGTGCAGCTCCCCAGCTCTTTGGATGTATTAGGCAAGGGAAGGGAACTCTTTGGGGGAAAAGACTTGCTTTGTACTCATAGAAATGTGCTCCACTTTATGTTCTTAAAGCATTTGTGAAAAGTAATGAATACGATAAGATTCTGTAAATCAAATCCTGTCCTAAATATTCTAGAGCAGGATTCCATGAAATTGGTTGAGAAATAAGTAGTTATTAAAAATCCCCAAAGGTCACCACTGGGGTGAGAGTTGAGTAACTATTCTTACAGATATTTTAGGCCTATAAATATGTATATGTATTTAAGAAAATATAAATGGAATTAAACTATACATATTATTTTTCACTTATTTTATTTCTGGGCACCTTTCCATATCAGTACATAATGATTTAACTTCATGTAAATAAAGGTAGTGTTTGGTGTTTGGGTTTCCATATATTGATTTGGTTTGGTCTGGCATCTCCCTGTAGGTTAAAAGAGGAGTTATGTGATGAACTAGGCTAATGGTACCACACGTGGATCAGGCATGCTGGGATGATGTCTTGCTTCCAATGTCCCATTTTCAATGTCTTTGGAAGTTTTAGAATGAGAACCCCTCTTGTCAAAACTACATAAAACTGACTCAAGAAAACTCAATGAAATTTACATATCGAGATGTCTAAGTTCCTATACTTTTTTAGGTGCTTACTGAATTTGTTGTGGGATCATGTGAAAATCTGTTTAACTCTTTGCTTTAAAGATCTTTTCATTTCATTATTAGTATTTTTAAGGGAGCAGGGTCATACAGGGGGCAAAGTCCACCTTGGTTAAAGCTTTGTCAGAGGGAAATACACTAGGGTATATGAACTAATTAATTTAGACCAGTTGTGGAGAGGTTAATTTGAAAAGCTTAAACTGTACAATTTTGAAAAGACCTATTGTTATATCACTTTGTAATGCAAGGAGCGCACATCAGATGTAAATAGGTTTTGTTCCATAGAAATCTATGGAACTCAAGTCAGTTAACTGATAAGATTTGTTTGTGACCACTGCACTTCTGTTAGCTTTCTGTTAAGTGCTGGTAAAGTCCTAGAGAAAACGTTGTTGTCAAGTTACATAATTCTCTTGTTAACCTGTTTACACTGTTTGTATGATTAGACAGCCTTTTCTCCCAGCTCAGAAAGGTGATAAAGTTGAGCCAGCTTAGATTTTGTGAACCTAAATTCTGAACCAAGGTGCTTTCTGTGCTGTTTCTTTCCTTATCTCTCTCTTTCCTTTTGATTAATGTTGAACTTATAATACCCAGGTCAGGACTTGCACCTTGTGATCTGAATAAGTAATTTGCTGTTTTCATGTCAGGACTTACAAGCTTTCTGTTTTCATTTTTGTATTAAAGAGAACTGGCCTTGCAGATGAAAACCAACAGAGGAGGGTTTTCACTTCTGATGTCAACAGACAGGAGAAGATGGCACCGAAGCCACCGAAGTCTACCAAAGCAGGTAAAAAACACACCCCAGCCCCCCACTCCCAAAATAGCCCTGGCAGAGGTTGTGAAACTTTTGCAATTTCAGACAATACATGTCTCTTCCCCCAAATCAGCTTATGATTCTCTCATGCTTCTTCCATTAGATACAGATATTAGCTTGTTTTAGGAAAATCCAATTATTATGACTACTATAAGTCAGTCCAATGTATAATTTTCAGAGGGTCTTCCAGTCTTTTACCCCATCGAGGAAGCTGTATCGGAACAAAATTGTGATCACTCACTAGAACTTTCCTGTGGCTGGTATTCAAGAGGAAGGAACCAAGCCACTTTCTAGTCCATAGCAAAACGGTATTTTCTCACCTTCTACATTCCCAGGGAAACTGTGGAAAGTAATCCACTATAAATGCCCAATGGTATTGAATTGTTCTTTAACTATTTAAAAGGCTTGTTTCAGCCCCTCTGTATTCTGAGCAGAGGTATGAGAGGCGGGGAAATGTTGAAAGCTGAAACAAACACTGTGCTGTGATAGAATAGAATGGGGTCTCATCAGTAGAGTCATGTGCCGGGGGATTTTTTTTTCAGAAGGAGCAGGGGGAGGGGAGGACAGATTTATATTGAGTCATCTTTGTTCTCTGCCTCAGTCCGCCTCATGAAGAAATTAAACTAGGAGTTAGGAACCCACCATCTGGCCATGATACAGCAGCACTTGACCTGCTTATAGCTGTGAATAGTCTCATGGGCACAGTAATCCAACTCTCACTGTGCATTAGGATCACCTGATGTACTTTTTAAAAATTACAGATGGCCCTGGATCCATTGCTAGAGATTCTAATTCAATTAGTTCAGGAAGTAGCATGTGCATTTGTATTTTTAAAAAGAGCCCTAGGGGGTTCTAATGTGTGGCCAGGGTTGAGAACCACTGGTTGAGTCTAAGCCACTAAGTCAATCAACCGTAAAGCAGGATGAGGGAAGGAGTAGAACTGGGGAATAGTGAAGTAGGCTGCTAGGTAGGAGTAGTTGATATAATGTTATTTAGCATATAGACTTTTACTGGGTGTATCTACTGAGTCATCAACAATCATTTCATACAGCATAGTGGATTGGCAAAACAAAAACAATATCACCTAATATGAAATTTTAAAAACTGAACAGATACCATACAACATGTTTCCTCTCTGATCTCAGTTCAAAGGTGTAAGACGATCCAATAATAACCACCCAGAGATTGGCATTTATAGCTGTAGGCATTTTCTCTCAGGCCTTCCCATGTCAGGCCCCTGTGGCTCTAGCCATATTGATGTTACCCTTTTCACATACCACCCTATGGCATTGCCCATGCACTGACTTTTAGAAGCCAGAGGAAACCTGAAAGGAGGAAAATTTTTACTGCATCCCATAAACATACTTCAGTATCTCTGGGGCTTCTTAACTGCTTGTGTGTTATTTGCTATGGTTCCAGTAGGATTTGAAGATGAGAAGATATTTCAAGTACCTTCTACGGAAAAAGAAACCAGAAGGTCTTCAACTCTCCCAGCCACGCTACAACAGCCGGCTGAGCCGGCTGAGCCAGCTGAGCCAGTCTGGTTCTCCCTGGCCAAGAAGAAAGCCAAAGCATGGAGCCGTGTAGCAAAAACCATGCAATAAATAGCTCCTGGGTGGAGTATCAGCATTTTAAATGATAATTGCCAATAGCTGTATTAATGTCACGTAGTGAATTATTTACTGTAACCATTTTTATTACACATAAGAGCCTTAAAAGGGGAATTAAAGCTAATAATTATTTGAATGAAACAGATGCCATGAATGCCTAACCTTCAGTACAGTCACTGCCAGCATCTGAAAACCCAGCTTTTCCTCTATAAAAACTATGTAAAATGTAAAACAGAAAGATAGATCAATGGAACAGGATAGAAAGCCCAGAGATAAACCCAAGCACATATGGTCACCTCATCTTTGATAAAGGAGCCAGGAATGCACAGTGGAGAAAGGACAGCCTCTTCAATAAGTGGTGCTGGGAAAACTGGACAGGTACATGTAAAAGTATGAGATTAGAACAATCCCTAACACCATACACAAAAATAAGCTCAAAATGGATTAAAGACCTAAATGTAAGGCCAGAAACTATCAAACTCTTAGAGGAAAACATAGGCAGAACACTCTATGACATAAATCACAGCAAGATCCTTTTTGACCCACCTCCTAGGGAAATGGAAATAAAAACAAAAATAAACAAATGGGACCTAATGAAACTTCAAAGCTTTTGCACAGCGAAGGAAACCATAAACAAGACCAAAAGACAACCCTCAGAATGGGAGAAAATATTTGCAAATGAAGCCACTGACAAAGGATTAATCTCCAAAATTTATAAGCAGCTCATGCAGCTCAATAACAACAACAAAAAAACAACCCAATCCAAAAATGGGCAGAAGACCTAAATAGACATTTCTCCAAAGAAGATATACAGATTGCCAACAAACACGTGAAAGAATGCTCAACATCATTAATCATTAGGGAAATGCAAATCAAAACTACAATGAGATATCATCTCACACCAGTCAGAATGGCCATCATCAAAAAATCTAGAAACAATAAATGCTGGAGAGGGTGTGGAGAAAAGGGAACACTCTTGCACTGTTGGTGGGAATGTAAATTGATACAGCCACTATGGAGAACAGTATGGAGGTTCCTAAACAACTACAAATAGAAGTACCATATGACCCAGCAATCCCACTCCTGGGCATATACCCTGAGAAAACCATAATACAAAAAGAGTCATGTACCAAAATGTTCATTGCAGCTGTATTTACAATAGCCCGGAGATGGAAACAACCTAAGTGTCCATCATCGGATGAATGGATAAAGAAGATGTGGCACATATATACAATGGAATATTACTCAGCCATAAAAAGAAACGAAATTGAGCTATTTGTAATGAGGTGGATGGACCTAGAGTCTGTCATACAGAGTGAAGTAAGTCAGAAAGAGAAAGACAAATACCGTATGCTAAGACATATATATGGGATCTAAAAAAAAAAAAAAAGGTTCTGAAGAACTTAGGGGCAGGGCAGGAATAAAGATACAGACGTAGAGAATGGACTTGAGGACACGGGGAGGGGGAAGGGTAAGTTGGGACAAAGTGAGAGAGTGGCATGGACATATATACACTACCAAACGTAAAATAGATAGCTAGTGGGAAGCAGCTGCATAGCACAGGGAGATCAGCTCAGTGCTTTGTGACCACCTAGAGGGGTGGGATAGGGAGGGAGGGTGGGAGGGAGGGAGACGCAAGAGGGAAGAGATATGGGAACATATGTATAACTGATTCACTTTGCTATAAAGCAGAAACTAACACACCATTGTAAAGCAATTATACTCCAATAAAGATGTAAAAAAAAAAAACTATGTAACATGTTTGCACTGCTGTCAAACTGAGAAAACTTTAACTTTGAACAATGTGCTTTAGAAGGGAGAAAGCTAAAACATTTTGTTGTAGCAACTAAGAGGTGGTCATTTCCTTTGATCAAATAAATTCATTCTAATGGAAATGTCCAGATGATTTGGTGCAAGGACTGGCTTTTAGGCTTTATGAGCCTAGTTAAATGCTTCAGTTCTTTGGTTACTGCTCCAAACTTTGCAAAGCCCCCTAAGAAGAGGTGGTAGAAGTGAAAATTCTGGGTCTCCAAGAAAAATGTTGCACAGCCACTCCCCCAATCAGCCCACTGCCCTTTGAAACACCTTCTTTGTATCCCTGAGGGTTCCCAACACCTGCAACTTATACAGAGCTCTCTTTCCACGTGCCCCATGTCAACGTGTCACAAGTCTGGCAGCAGTGAGCACCTTCCTATGGGGCATAACATTCCTTGGGGATTATCATACTTCTCTGGATCGTTAGCCCATCAGTGTTTGACCTTTTGCCCCAGTGCCACTGTGACCCTCTCTAGTTGCTCAGAAGTGTACTGCACTTCATACATATCCTATTTTTAAAGCACTTAAGATCCTGTTGAAATTCAAAATTCTGCAGATTCCAAAAGCTGTGCTTTCAATGGGGCAGATGGGAAGCCTTCCACAAGGAAGTCTGGGGCCACTAGAGAGCTTTCTTATGCCCTGGCTCCAACCTTAAGGTGGAAACCTCCGAGTAGCCCAGTTTCTTGTCCGTTTCCCTCAGCAGTCTCTGTTTCAGAAGATTTTAACCTAAGACAGGACTGCACCCTCAAAGCCACAGAACAACTGACTTTCTGCTAACGGGAAGCCTGAAGTGATTGAAGCAGCCTTTCCCTGCCCTCATTCCTAGAGGCACACACACCTCAACAGTCACTAGGCTGGACAGCCCCCACTTCCCCAGTGAACCACTCCCCCCCAAGTCCTTCCCCTCTGTTCCAGCCCCAAACACACTAAACACTAATGGAGAGCTTCCTTTGGATGCCTGGACAGTACCTAGCTCATTTTCTCAGGAAACCCAGAAGTGTCTTAGTATACCTTTCACTGTGTCTGCCTCTGTCACCTTGGGGCTACTTTGCTTAAACAGAAATGCAGACCTAGACATAACTGTGCCTTTAAATCCCAAGTAGGTTGCTGCCTCATGCAAAAAACAAATTCAGAGAGGCTGTGAGGTGCCAGAGCTAATTTAAACCCTTGGTGCTTGGTTTTCCTGATGATGGTATAATGTGATATTGTACAATCATATGCTGGTTTTGCGTTTTCTCTGTAAAACATCTATTTTTCCTCATACTATATCTTTGCCTTTTTGATAATGCTAGGTTTTTTGGGGTTTGTTTTTTTTTTTGCGGTACACGGGCCTCTCACTGTTGTGGCCTCTCCCGTTGTGGAGCACAGGCTCCGGACGCGCAGGCTCAGCGGCCATGGCTCACGGGCCCAGCCGCTCCGCGGCATGTGGGATCCTCCCAGACCGGGGCACAAACCCGTGTCCCCTGCATCGGCAGGCGGTCTCTCAACCACTGCGCCACCAGGGAAGCCCCACACGTATTTTTTAACACCGTCGGTTGTAACACATCTTAGCAGATTCCACGTCAGGTTATACTAAGTGTTTTTTCAACTTCTTCAAAAATATTTGACCCAGAGTAGTTCCATGCAGACTGTTCATAGCTACTAATTCGTCAGTCATTTTAAACTCAGCAGTCACCCACCTCAGTCCTAGTCTGCTCAATACTGTTACTGCCAAATTCCTAGGATGACAAGTATGAAAATTTTGACATGTTTGTTAGACAGTGCAAGTACTACCAGGAAAATCTCAGGCAGGTCTTGGAACTCAAATCTCTCCCAAAGTAAATAAAAATGCTAATTGACTATCTGACTATACCTCTCATATCTGTTCAAGAAGTCCCATAGCTCTGCCACTTGGCACCCCAAGGACGAGCTCATTAGGAAGCTGCCAATGAAAAACAGCTATGAAATGACCAAGATTACTGTGACTAATCATTTCAGAGCTGAGTCCTAATTCACACATAAAGAACAGTAGTACCGGTATAGGATATGATGCTAAAACAGTGCTTCTGTCCATACGATGAAAGGTGATCTTTCATTTGGAGTTCAAGCTACCTTCAAGCCCCTTATTGCTCACCCCAATTTAACAAAAAGTTGCTACATAGCTTAACACCATCAGAGTCAAGTCTCTGTGACACTCAATATGAAGTAGACACAGCAGCTAAATCAAAAACATTCAAGGAATTCAGACAAACCATTGTCAAAATACTTGGTAATAACTGTCCACTGGTAGAAAAGCATGAGGGGCATGTGGGCCTTTGTATAGTGGTTTCTACAATTTCTCTTTGTGATATTTTACTATCGATAAGTCTAGCTGGCAAAGATAAATATTTCATTCATGAATGAGCACACTGCTTCACCACTTCCAGTTCATCAGAAAGTTTCTCTACCTCTTATGATCAGAGACAAGAAGGCCGGCAATAGTTCTATGGACTCGTTAGGAAAAATCCAGTCCAATGCGGTCTGCCCTTCATAAAACTCATATATGAAGAGAGTCCCAGAAAAACAATGTAAAAACAACAATTCAGCATTGACTCCTTAAATAAGCAGCAACAGCCTAGCAATATTAATACCGTCTGTTGACCCATGAAGTTATAGGACATACACTACAGATCCTAGCCATTCAATCATTCACCAGGCAAGTACTGAGTACCCACCTATATACCCAGGGTTGTGTTAGAGAGGCCTCACTCACAGATGTCTAAGTCTCATGACTTGCTCTAGTTCATGGTCTAGAGGCAGACAGTTGGACAATGATGACACAGGTGTCAAGTGCTAAAACAGGGATGAACACAAAGTGCTATGGGAGTATGGGAGAGAGAACGATTAACTGGGACAGGGGAAGGAAGGGAGTGGGCTGGTGCCTGAGAAGGTACTCAAGGGGAGGCATTTCACCTGGACCTTGAAGGATCACTGGGAGTTTATCTAGCAGTGAAGGATGGCAGGGAAAGGGTAAGGAGGTCTCTGCATGGAGAGAAAACAGCCTGCATAGTAGAAGAGATGTGTGTGTATGTGTACCTGTCCAGGGAATGAAATGGCTCCAGCATGGGCAGCGTGGCAGATGGGCCTGGAAAGCAAATTGAGGCCATAATTATTACTACGAATAATTATTACTACTAAAATTATTACTAAGAAAGTCTTCTACCTCCTATATAAGCACATATTCCTGTTTGTGCCACCAATCCCTTCCTCTCTTGCCTAGCTCAGTGCCCTCCCATCCTTTTCACCTCCTACCCAAACCTATCAGTTTTATTCATTAAATCATGCATTTACACATCTACCAAATTTATTGGGTAACTTTCAATGTACCAATGCCACTCGCCATTGGAACTGTCGTTTGCATCTGTTCTTGTTTGACACATGAAACTCAAAGATGGCAGAACTGTCCACAGTCCCCATCTTACTGTCTCCCCCACCATCATTCCTGGGCCCTTCTTGGAGGGGTTGGCTGAGACCTCTGGAAGCTGGGCCCTCCCAGCTGCACACAGTGTTGGTGTTTCGATACATTTGCCAAGATTCTATTGATATTTATACTCAATCACATCCTCTCCAGTTGTCTCCTCTACTTCTCAGCAGGGCCGAAACACAACATGATGTCTGCTGTCAATCATGAAGTCTCTGGTAACAAAGTGTGCACCTAGAGCCTCTTCTTTGTGAAGGGAGGTGGGACTGGGCACTGGGCTTGCCATGGAGAAAGCTATTGTCATGGAGCAAGGTGTTGCCAATGAAAAACTATAGCTATGAAATGACAGGAGTGAAGAGGACCCTGGAGGAGATGGTGCTTTTGCAGCGGCAGCAAGCTATCTCCCTAGGAGGTTGGAGTTGGGTCCAAGTCCCTGGGAGTGAGAACTAATTGGCACCAGCAAACAAAGAAGACAAGAAAATGCTGAGCGAGTGTGCCTTCGGGAAATACCTAAAGCAAAACGGAGGGAGAGTCTCCTCCCAGCTCTCATATTGGGACTCTCTTCATGGCAAGTACGTAGCCCAGAAGTCCATGGGTCAGTCTCCAGGGCCTCAGTCATCTGCCTGAGCCCGCCCAGGGGTGCAAACCCACCCAGGACGTCCCACTCCCTATCACTGGTGTTCAGTTGCTGCCTGCCGTCCGTCTCCAGCCATCCACCCATAACTTCTGATCTTCTCCAAGTCAGGAAGTTGGCACAATCCAGGATTTCAAATTTCCTTAAGGAAAGGTGCTCTCTTTCCCCACCCTATCCCTTGTTAGTCAACAGAAGTGACCACGTCTTTTCCCTTTGCAGATCCATCATCAGGGTCAGGGGGGACAGGGGAGGGACCCAAGGCCACAACAGCTGGAAGAGGTTTTCACTTCCTGCCGGGCATGGCAGGGCACACTCCCTGAAGACCAGTCCAGAGCTCTCCTTTACAGCCCGGCCCCCAGCTCACCGCCTCCGGGAAGCCTTCTCTTCTGCATCTGCTGCCCCTGCTCCCCCCACAGGCTCTCCTGGTTGCACTGAGATGTGTGGACATTGTTTGGCTCCCCTAGAAAAGCACAGGCCCTTCAGGGGGACGGTCCAGATCTTCTTCAAGTTTGTGACCCCCATGGTGTCTGCACAGGTAGGTGTTTGTTGACTGAATCACGAGGGCTTTGGAATGCCTCTTCTCACCATCAGTGGCGCTTCTCTTCTACCTGCCCAGGGCCTGTCTACAGAGGGCCTCCCCATCCTCTTCCTGTCTCTTTGGCTCCTCTGCAGGGCCTCCCGGGAGGTTTCCACTCCCACGGCCGCCTGTGATGCTGTGGTGCTGTGATGGCGGACACAAGGAGGGACTGCGCCGCCCCACCCCCGGTGAGGCCTCGCCCCCCCCCACACACACACAGGGAGTGACTCATCCTGTCCCTGGCCTCCTAGACCGCCGTGTCACAGCCAGACCGGGCTTTGGGTGCTCACCAAAGAGAAGCACCCACACAGGGGTGCCATCTGCCTACAGGAGCCAAAGCCCTGGGGTGAAGAGCACAGGGTCCTCAGGCCCAGCCCCTCCTGCTGTTCGTGGAAGCCACGGGAGGGGCAGGGGACCGGCAGGAGTGCCGGGGTCTCAGGACTTGACCTTGCTTGCACATCCCAAGGGGGTCACTGCACAGGCCTGTGACCCGGAGCCCAGCCCCTGGGCGTGGCGTGGAGTATCAGGGCTCCATCCCTCCTGTTGGGCAGGAGCTGCAGCCCTGCCGGATCCTGGTCCCGGCTGAGCTGGCACCGACAAAGGCCCCTTTTCACTCACAGGCTCCCCTAGCTTGTGGGGTTTATATTTTTTCCTCAAGGCTCAGCTGTCCTCCCCAATCTGAAGCCCATTCATCATTCTTGGTGACTTTAACATCCACTTGGATCACCCATCCCACACCCTAGACTTTCACTTCCATTACTTCTTTTTTATGAGTGTGGGGTGAAGGCAAGTACAGCATTTATTGCAAGGTACCAAGAAAAGAAGGGTAAGGGTTGGCTAATGCTCAAAAGACCTGAACTCCCTGATGGCTTTCAGGGAAGGGGTTTTAAATGCAAGGTGAGGGAGAGGGTCACTGGGAATGTGATCAGCTCGTGCACAGTTCTCTGATTGGTGGGTGGTGAGGTAACAAGGTGAGGCTACAGGGGTTAACATACCAGTCTTCAGGCCCCAGCCCATCTGGGGACTGTGTGCTCACTGCTCAGCACCCTCCGTCTGGGTGGGGTCTGGTTTCTGCAAAACAACTCCGAAATGCGTCAGCTGCTCCTTGGTCTCTGAGGTGCGTTCTTTAATTTGTAATTCTACAACTCTGCTGATCTTTGAGAGTGTCCTGGAGAGGCAGGAAACAACTGCAGTTCACCCTGGGAACACAGACACTGGTGACAGCCATTCCCGGGAGCTCCATCCACTGTGTGGACACCAGTGCCAGCAAGCACCATCGTGAATCCGCCCTCTAGCTCATCAAGATCCCATGACTGCTTTTTGTTTTTATTATTGGAGTATAGTTACTTTACAATGTTGTGTTAGTTTCTACTGAACGGCGAAGTGAATCAGCCATACGTATACATATATCCCCTCTTTATTGGATTTCCTTCCCGTTTAGGTCACCACAGAGCACTGAGTAGAGTTCCCTGTGCTATACAGTAGGTTCTCATTAGTTACCTATTTTATACATAATAGTGTATGTATCTCAATCCCAATCTCCCAGTTCACCCCACCCCCGTATGGTGTCCATACGTTTGTTCTCTGCATATGTGTCTCTATTTCTGCTTTGCAAATAAGATCATCTGTACCATTTTTCTAGATTCCACACATATGCATGAATATATGACACTTGCTTTTCTCTTTCTGACTTACTTTACACTGTATGACAGTCTCTAGGTCCATCCATGTCTCTGCAAAGGACACAGTTTCATTCCTTTTTATGGCAGAGTAATATTCCACTGTATATATGTGCCACATCTTCTTTATCCATTCATCTGTTGATGGACACTTAGGTTGCTTCCATGTCCTGGCTATTGTAAACAGTGCTGTAATGAATATTACATTGGGATACATGTGTCTCTTTGAATTATGGTTTTCTCTGGGTATATGCCCAGTAGTGGGATTGCTGGGTCATATGGTAGCCATGACTGCTTTAGCTGGTCTTTTCTACAACTTTACATCAGATACTCACCTCTGTGATATGATCCTACACGAGCCTTTTTCATCACCAGAAACTGCTCCATTTTGAAAATTTCTACTCTAGTGCTACAGTTCTTCAATCCCTTCAGATTACTTCTCCAATTCATTGATTCCACCACTTTTTTACTCTTCATCTGCCCATCGTTTTCTCCATTTGCTTCCTTTACCCGGTGTAGAGTCCGTCCATTAACATTGTTATAATCACTCTGTAGTAGGGAGAATGATGATCCACCCCTCCGCCAAGGATGTCCACAACCTAATCCCTGAAATCCTGTGAATACTTTAGGTTATATGGCAAAGGGAAAATAAGGTTAAAATGGAATTAGCATTGCTAATCAGCTGACCTTAGGATAAGGAGATTATCCTGGTTTATGCCGACAAGCCCAGAGCAATCACAAGGTTCCCTAAAAGTGGAAGAGGGCATTAGAAGAGAAAACTGGAGAGATGGCAGCATGAGAAAGACTCAGCCCAACGTTGCTTGCTTTTAAGATGGAGGACGGGGCTATAAGCAAACGAATGCAGGGAGCCTCTAGAAGCTAGAAAAGGTTCTCCCCCAGAGTCTCCTGAAGGAATGCAGATCTGCTGACACCTTGATTTTAGCCCTGTAAAACACATTTTGGACTTCTGACCTTCAAAAGTGTAGGATAATAAACCTGTATTGTTTTAAGCCACTAAGTTTGTGATAATTTATTACAGCAGCAATAGGAAACCAATACACACTCCCTTGTTAAAGTCAGTCCACTTCCTTTCTCCTCTTAGCTGCCTATCATATCCACTAGGCAAAACCCCAAGCCTACTTGAACCACATGGTTCTTTGTCTATACTGAAGCAGCTGAAAATATTAAAAATTGCCTGACTGGTTGGGCCACAAATTTGTGATCACAAGCACACTCAAGACTGCCTGGCAACCTCACTACGCTTCCTCTCCATCTCAAATCCTTGACAACTTCACCATTCAACACCCAAGCCTCTCTGTTCTTAGCTTCCTCATTTCCAGTGATTTGTCATCTACTCCCAGTGCCACGCCCAGGGTCCCAGGCCTTTCTTAATGAAAATCGACATTACTTCCAAAAATCTCAACTTCAAGCATCCCACACTCTTATTTTTCCAGTCTGGTCCTCTTGTTCTTATTATGATCCTCAATGACCACCATATGGTCAAAGTCATGGATCACTTTTCTAATTCTTATCTTTCTTGATCCTTCAGCCACAGCTGTCCACACAATTCTTGAAATAGTCGCCTTTTGGCACAAGTCTCCTGGGGTTTTTTTTTTCCCCACTTTGGTCACTGTCTACCTGATTCCCTCAAACTGGAGTTTCTCTGGGTTCTGTTCTGAGACTTACCTCTTTGCATTTTCTTTCCCTAAGTGACTTGATCCTTTTTCATGGCCTGAAAAATAGCCCAAATGATGATAATTTCCAAATTGATATATCTGACCCAAATTTCTCCTCTGAGCTACAGTGTCATAACAAACTCTACTTGACATCTCCACTTGACTATCTTACACATATATCTTTAACCTGAAATGGCTAAAATGGAATTCTTTTTTAAAAATTGAGGTATAATTGACACATAACATTATATTAGTTTCAGGTGTACAACATAATGATTTGTGTATATTGTGAAATGATCACCACAATAAGTCTAGTTAACATTAATCACCATACATAGTTACAGATTTTTTTTTCTTGTGATGAGAACTTTTAAGATTACCTCTTAGCAACTGTCACATATGCAATACAGTATTATTAACTATAGTCGCCGTACTGTACATTACATCCCCGTGACTTATTTATTTTATAACTGGAAGTTTGCACCTTTTAACCTGTTTCACTCATTTCACCCACCTACCATTCCCCTGCCCCTGGCAACCACCAATCTCTTCTCTGTATCTATGAGCTTGTTTTATTTTAAATTTGGATTCCACATATCAGTGAGATCGTATGGCATTTGTCTTTCTCAGTCTTACTTATTTCACTTAGCAAAGTGCCCTCAGGGTCCATTAATGTTGTTGCAAATGGCAAGATTTCATTTTTTATGGTTGAGTAATATTCCATTACATGTATATACCACTCTTCTTCTTTTTTTTTTTTTTTAATTTGGCTGCACCAGGTCTTAGTTGCGGCAGGCAGGCTCCTTAGTTGTGGCATGAGAACTCTTAGTTGTAGTATGCATGTGGGATCTAGTTCTCTGACCAGGGATTGAACCCAGGCCCTCTGCATTGGGAGCATGGAGTCTTATCCACTGCTCCACCAGGGAAGTCCCGATACCACATCTTCTTTATCCGTTCATCCATCAATGGACATTTAGGTTGTTTCCGTATCTTGGCTATTGTAACAAAATGGAATTCTTGGTTTGCTCCTTCTCCCAATTTGTGCTTCCTCCTGTCTTCTCCATCCTAGGAAACAGCACTTCTTCCCACCCAGTGGCTCTAGTCAAAATCCTGCTATCCTTCATTAATTCCTTTACACAACTTACATCCAAAATATCTCTTAAATCTGTCCATTTCTCACCTCTTCAACTGCTACTGTCCTAATCCAAACCATCACCATCTCTGATCTGACTACTCAATAACCTCCTATCCCTGGAACTCTATGAATATGTTAGGTTGCATGGCAAAGGGGAATTAAGGTGAGAGGTGGAATTTGGGGTGCTAATACTGGAGGGGTCTTGCCCCTCCAGTAGATCCTCTGCACAGCAACCAGATCGATTTTCTTAAAATATAACTCAGATTCTTTCACTCCTTCTACTTAAAAACCTTCACTACTCATGGATTAAATAACATACAAACTCCTTATTCTACCTTATAAGAACCTGTGTGATCTGGCCTCTGCCTGCCACTGGTCTCATAGTTTCTAGAACACATGAAGTTCTTTCCTGCACATGCAGTTCCATCTGCTTGAAGTTAGCCATGGGAAGAGTTGAAGCTGGGTCCTCACTCCCCACTCCCATCTAAGCCTGTGCGTGTTGTTCTCTACACAAGGGTACCCAGCTGAGGTGTAGAGTGAGCTGAAACCTAGCCCACAATCTACTGTCCAAGCTGTACGCCATGGTGTGGGACTGTAACTCCCTAGAGAAAGTGCTTTATCTCTTGACCTCAAAGTGACAGTGAGCACTTAGCACAAGTCAGCAGGGCTATGTGTGTTCAGAGAAGAGTTAATTTTTCTTTTGGAACAAAGGCACTCTATGGGCTGGCAGAAGCCCTGCTTCAACTCTTCCTATAGTTGACTTCTTTTTTGTTAACTAAAGTATAGTTGATTTACAATATTATATTATTTCAGGTGCACAACAAAGTGATTCAATATTTTTATAGATTATACTCCATTTAAATTTATTACACAATAATGGCTATATTTTCTTGTGCTGTACAATATATCCTTGTCTCTTATTTATTTTATACATAGTATTTTGTATCTCTTAATCTCCTACCCCTATCTTGCCCGTCCCCACTTCCCTCACTATTTTGTTTTCTATATCTGAGTCTGTTTTTGTTTTGTTATATACATTTGTTTATTTTCAGATTCTACATATAAGCAATAACAGTATTTATCTTTCTCTGTCTGATTTATTTCACTAAGCATAATACTCTCTAGGTCCACCTATGTTGTTGCAAATGGCAGAATTTCATTCCTTTTCATGGCTGAGTAATATTCCATTGTATATATATACCACATCTTCTTTATCCTTTCATCTGTTATTGGGTACTTAGGTTGCTTCCATATCTTGGCTATTGTAAATAAGGCTGCTATGAACATTGGGGTGCATGTATCTTTTCAAATTAGAGTTTTCGTCTTTTCCGGGTACACACCCAGGAGTGGGATTACTGGATCATATAGTAGCTCTATTTTCAGATTTTGAGAAACCCCCATACTGTTTTCCACAGTGGCTGCACCAATTTACACTCCCACTAACAGTGTACGAGGGTTCCCTTTTCTCCATATGCTTGACAACATTTGTTATTTGTGTTCTTTTGGTGATGGCCATTCTGACAGGTGTGAGGTAAGATCACATTGTGGTTTTGATTGTCATTTCTCTAATAATTAGTGATGTTGAGCATCTTTTCATGTGCCTGCTAGCCATCTGTATGTCTTCTTTGGAAAAATGTCCATTCAGGTCTTCTGCCTATTTTTTGTTGTTTTTTTAATTGAAATATAGTTGATTTACAATATTTTGTTAGTTTCAGGTGTACAGCAAGGTGAATAATTTATATATATATATTTTTCCATTATGGGTTATTACAAGGTATTGAATATAGTTCCCTGTGCTATACATTAAATCCTTGTTCCCTATGTATTTTATGTATAGTAGCTTGTATTTATTATTCCCATATTCCTAATTTATCCCTCCCCTCCTTTCCCCTTTGGTAACCGTAAGTTTGTTTTCTATGTCTGTGAGTCTGTTTCTGTTTTGTATACAGATTAATTTGTATTATGTTTTATATTCCACATGTAAGCGATATAATATTTGCCTATGACTTACTTCACTTGGTATGATATTCTCTAGGTCCATCCATGTCGCTGCAAAAGTTCTGTCCATTTTTTAAATCAGGTTGTTTGCTTTTTTGATAATAAGTTGTATGAGCTGTTTATATATTTTGGATGTTAACCCCTTATCAGTCATATCATTTGCAAATATTTTCTCCTATGCAGTAAGTTGTCTCTTCATTTTGTTGATGGTTTCCTTTGCTTTGCAAAAGCTTTTAAGTTTAATTAGGTCCCATTTGTTTATTTTTGCTTTTGTTTCCTTTGCCTTATGAGACAGATTCAAAAGAATATTGTTATGATTTATGTCAAAGAGAGTTCTGCCTATGTTATCTTTTGGGAGTTTTATGGTTTCAGGTCTTGCATTTAAATCTTTAAGCCATTTTGAGTTTATTTCTGTATGTGGTGTGAAGAAATGTTCTAATTTCATTTTTTTACATGTAGCTGTCCAGTTTTCCCAGAATCACTTGTTGAAGAGACTATTTTTTCTCCACTGTGTATTCTTGTCTCCTTTGTTGTAGATTATTGACCATAAGTGTGTGGGTTTATTTCTGGGCTCTCTATCCTGTTCCATTGATCTATGTGTCTGTTTTTGTGCCAGTACCATGCTGTTTTGATTACTGTAACTTTGTAGTATAGTCTGAAGTCAGGGAGCATGACACCTCTAGCTTTGTTCTTTTTTCTCAAGATTGCTTTGGCTATTCAGGGTATAACTGACTTCTTATTCTCCAAGTCTCAGTTCAATATCACTTCCTCGAAGGAGTCTTCTCTCACCTCAGTCATTTTCCATCTCAACACCATGTCCATTTCCTTCATAGAACTTATCACCATCTGTAAGTACAGATTTGCTTGTCTTCCTCACTGTAAGCTCCATGAGACAGAGGCCTTGTTTGTCTTGTGCAGTGCCGTATTCCCAGCACCTAATACACAATCCCTTACTGAGAAATGGCAATTGATGAGAAAGAGTGAAACTCCTGGGGAGAGAATGTAAAAAACAAAGCGACGACCTAGGTTAGCACCTTGCCCAGGTTAGCACCTTGCTCAGGTGCTGCCTGCCATCCTGATTGGCACCAGAAAAAGTCTCTGTGTCAGGGGAAAATGCACATTTGGCCAGCCATTCTCAAATACAGCAGCACATTAGAATCCCTTGAGGGTTAAAAGATAATAACATGGCCACTCCTCCCTGACATGTCGAGGTACTGATGCAGTCTGGGTAGCTCTGGCAGACATTCTCAGTGCACTACCTCAAGACTGCCACCGGATGGAGCGGTGGGACTGTGTTTCGGAGTAGAGGTTGGGCTTTGCTATAGGTAGAGAGAAGACAAATTAAAAGTTTTTGTGGGTTTTTGTTTTGGGTGTTTGTTTGTTTGTTGGCAACTCTTACCTCAGACCTTATTCCAGGAGGCTTGGCTAGGCAGTGCCTCCAGGAAAATTCTAGTCCTGGATTCTTTTCCTTGTCCTTCCAGGTTCACAATAAAAAAAAAAAAAACTACCTAAACCTTCCCTCACCTCTCCTAACCCACCTCCACAAAGCTCCACCACTATTCTCTCACTATGGCCCTCCACTTTCCTTTTTTTCCTCCAGCTTTATTGAGATACAATTGACACATAACATTGCATAAATTTAAGGTGTTCAACATGATGATTTGACACATGTATATGCTGTGAAATGATTAGTACGATAAAGTTAGTTAACACCTTCATCACATCACATAACTATCACTTTCTCTCAGAACATTTAAGATCTATTCTCTTAGCAACCTTCAAGTATATAATACAATATTGTTAACAACAGTCACCATGGCTTACCTTAGATAGCCAGAATTTACTCGTCTTATAATGGAAAGTTTGTAGGCTTTGACTAACATCTCCCCATTTCCCCCAGTCCCCAGTCCCTGGCAACCACCATTCTACTCTCTGTTTCTATGAGTTTGGCTTTTTTAGATTCTACATATAAGTGAGATCATACAGTATTTGCCTTTCACTATCTGATTTATTTCACTTAGCATAATGCCCTCAAGGTCCATTCATATTGTCATAAATGGAAGGATTTCCTTCTTTTTATGGCTAAATAATATTCGTGTGTGCATGTGTGTGTGTATCACATTTTCTTTGTCCATTCATCTGTCAATGGACACTTAGGTGGTTTTCATGTCTTGGTTATTTTGAATAATGCTGCAATGAACATGGGGGTGCAGAAATCTCTTCCAGATAGTGATTTCACTTTCTTCAAATATATATCCAGAGGTAGGATTGCTGAATCATATAGCAGTTATATTTTTAATTTTTTGAGGAATCTCCATACTGTCTTCCATAGTAGCTGTATCAATTTACAACCCCACCAACAGTGCAAGAGGGTTCCTTACTCCACATCCTCAAATAACACTTGTTATTTGTTGTCTTTTTGGTGATCCCATTCTAACATGTGTGAAGTGATATCTTTGTTTTTGACTTGCATTTCCCTGATTATGAGTGATGTTGAGCATCTTTTCATGTACCTGTTAGCAATTTGGATGAGTTCCCTAGAAAAAAATGTCTACTCAGGTCCATTGCCCATTTTTTAATTGGATTATTTGTGTTTTTGCTATTGAGTTGTATGAGTTCCTTATATATTTTGGATATTAGCTCCTTATCAGATATATGGTTTTCAAATATTTTCTCCCATTATGTAGTCTGAAATGCCTTTTCATTTATTGTTTCTTTTGCTGCTCAGAAGCACTAAAAAGTTTGACATCGTCCTAGTTGTTGATTTTGGCTTTTGTTGCTTGTGCTTTTGGTGTTTTATCCAAAAAATCATTGCGAAGACCAATGTGAAGGAGATTTTGCCTTATGTTTTCTTCTTGGAGTTTTACAGTTTCAGGTCTTACATTTAAGCCTTTAATCCATTTTGAGTTAATTTCTGTGAGTTGTGTAAGATAGGGGTCTACTTTTATTCTTTTGCATGTGGATATCCAGTTTTCCCAACACCTTTTATTGAAGAAAACATCCTTTCCCCATTGAGTATTGTTGGCTCCCTTGTCAAATATTAGTTGACCATATATGGGTTGGTTTATTTCTAGGCTCTATTTCTATTCCATTGACCTATGTGTCTGTTTTATGCCAGTGCCATGTTATTTTGATTACTATAGCTTTGTAATATAGTTTGAGATCAGGATATGTGATGCCTCCTACTTGGTTCTTCTTTCTCAGGGTTGCTTTGGTTATCTGAGGTCTTCTGTGGTTCCATATGATTGAATTGTTTGTTCTATTTCTGTGAAAAATGCCACTGGAATTTTAATAGGGGTTGCATTGAATCTGTAGCTCTACTTTTCTTTCTTTTCTTTTTTACCTTTTTATCTTGTCTTCCTCTTTTCTTTTTAGGAACCGCTCTGTGCTGTGGTTTCCTTACCTGTAAAATGAGGATAAGGGTAGCATTGTTGTGAAAGTCTAAGGAGATACCACATGCCAAATTGCATTGATCTATCTTCATAAACCCTCACAATGCTATCCTAATCCACGTAGTAGTGGTAGCTCTTCTGTTTAAGCCAACAGTTTTATTAATGTCGATTTTCAAGAACATGTATTGATATTATGTAGAGTGAGTTATACCTGAGAAGTATTTGGGGAGAAAATCTCCACACACCACTACCCTGCCTTTTGTTATCCATCATTAACCAGCCTATTAGTGAACTGGATGGAGAAGGGGCAGGGGAGGTAGCAGAAGAGCTAATAAGAGATGTTTTGTTTTCACCTGAAAAATGGAGATAATAATAGTGCTTTATAGATTTGTTGTATTAAATAAGTTAGCACATGTAAAAACTTAGAACAGAGCCTGGGACATAAAAAACATGAAGTCTCTTGGGCTTCCCTGGTGGCGCAGTGGTTGGGAGTCCGCCTGCCGATGCAGGGGACGCAGGTTCATGCTCTGGTCTGGGAGGATACCACATGCCGCGGAGCGGCTGGGCCCGTGAGCCATGGCCGCTGGGCCTGTGCGTCCGGAGCCTGTGCTCCACGGCAGGAGAGGCCACAGTAGTGGGAGGCCTGCGTACCGCAAAAACAATAACAACAAAAAACAAACATGAATTCTCAGCATATGATCCCTGCCCTCAAGTAGCTTAGGGTTCATTTGGAGAGAAAGGACTCATGCAGTAGAAGGCAATTAACAGTGCTTGTTACCTCTTATCACTACATACATAGATTGCATGTAGTGTTAGGCCCTAAAAGTGCCAATAAAATAGAGAAAACTATAAAAGCACCAAGATCAGAGCAGCAAGAAAGTCCTTTGGAGTGGAGTGATCAGAAATGGCTTCATGGAAGATGTAGGACTTGGGGTAGGCCCCAGAAATATGCCAGGGGATGAGTAGGTGGAGCTAGAGCAATGCAGTGGGGGCAAAAGAATGTGGGCTTAGACACAGAAATGCCTGTGGGGTGGAGGGGGAGGTCAGGCCTCTTTGAAATGCATTTAAGGAAGCCCCCTTGCACATGGCCTACTGGTAAAGCACCAAACTAAAAAGAAAAAAGCATTTCCTAACATCCAGGAGCTAGCCTGGTACTATCGGCTAGCCTTGGTGTTGCTAGGTGCTGGCCTGGCACTAGTAACAACACCAAACTAGAGCTTGGTGTTCTGTTGAACCCAAACAATTTCACAGGACATCAATATCGGACAAGGAAGCTCTGTGACTATGATGGATAGTCACAGACAAAATATGAACATTGTCCAAGCCACAGAAATGACCGAATATTTCTCCTTCCTGCCTAATATGAGTGACCACTGCTTCTTTACCAATTACAGTGTCAGCCTCACTCTAGTCTGCCCCCAACTCCAGATAAAATTTATTGAGATACTCATCACTGAACTGCTCTGCTTTCTGACAGCACCCAACCTACAGTGAACCACAGCTTCCTTTGACCCTCCCCCAAGTCACCCAACCAAAGCTCAAATCCTATAAGTTTCTTTAGCACCCTTTTCTTGAGATGCCTCACAGTTCTCCATGGTGTACATTCTCTCTCACTGCAGCAAGTGACAAACCCAGCTTGATCACTACATGTGTGTTCCTGGGAGTCTTTGGCTAGAGGACATTGATATTACCACTAAAATGACTGAGGGCTATGGTTGCAGACCTGCCACTCAGTTTCATTTCAAGAATCCCCACACACAATCCAAGAAATGTCTGAAACATTCACAGTACAACACAGCATGATAAATGAAATGACAGAGGCAATCTTAGGCACTGTGGAGACAGAGGAAGACTTCTTTTAGTAACAAATCACAATCCCACAATCCAGTGTGCATCATACTTCCTTTTGTCCTGATCACGCTCCAGTTAGGGAGATGACTCAGCTCCTCTCTGCTATTGTTCCAACACCTGGACAGTGCCTTTTCACTTCCCAACAAGTCTTGCAGCCATGGCTGGTTTTTCCCTGTAATCTATGTATAAAAGTCCGCGCACCACAATGAAGAGCAGCCCCCCCTCGCCGCAACTAGAGAAAGCCCGCCCGCAGCAACAAAGACCCATCGCAGCCAAAAATAAACAAATTAATTAATTACTTTTAAAAAAGATAAGTATTTGAACTACAGTTCAAAGCAAGTTAACTCTGATTACAGCTACTGAACATATCTTCTTTTAAAAAATGTTCTCTTAACATTTTGATGCATCATCTTTTCAATTAATAATATGCTGACAACATTTTTCTAAAACTGAGTATAGTATTTCCTTAGTTATGAATAAATCACAGACCCAAAATAACAAATTCAAATTAAAATTCATACTTCTGTACCAATTATCTCTGAAACTTTAAATTTAGATCCCTACTTGCACAGGAGCAACCCACTCACTGCAACAATGTGGAGAAGGTCTGTGTGCCATGATTTTGGAAACTTTTGACATATGTGAAGTATCCTTACTAAAATGTTCAATCCTATTATCTTTATCTCATTGTTGAGCCGTTAACAGAAATCCAGTTCTGAAGGACCCCAGTCTCTCGTTATTCAACCTTTTCAGTTGCCTCACATCATTTCCCATATTTTTCCCCCATAGACTTGTCTCTTGATGAGTTTCTCTGGGTGACACAATATAGGTAGGAAAGGTGTCACCTGGCGATGTGCATCTATTCCTATTGCATTAAATCCAAACTTTCTTTCCAAACCGAAGCGTGGAGCAATAGAGATCTGATTGCCCTAGAAGTACTTGAAAGCCTGTTAAGATTACTAACACTGAAACACTCAGCAAGTGTTTCTGAATTTGCCTGGCTAAGTTCGAAATGGTAACATATACAGCATTGTATTGAAGCTAAAACTGGAAGCAAGCAAGGTGTCTTTCAATAGATAAATGGATAAACAAATTGTGCTCTGTCCATACAATGGAATTCAATGATACAAGTAAAAAACTACTAATTCAGGCAACAATATGGATGGATGGATTTTAGATGCATTTTGCTAAGTGAAAGAAGTCAGATCAAAAATGCTACATAATGTATAATTCCATTCGTATTACATTCTGGGAAAGGCAAACTAGAGAGATGGAAAATGGATTAATGGTTGCTAGCGGTTTGGAGAGGAGGAGAGTTTGACTAGTGGAAGCACAGGAGATTTTTTTAGCGTGATAGAAGTAATCAGTATGCTACTCTAGTGGTAGACACATGACACTATGCATTTGTCAAAACTCTTAGAACTCTACAGCACAAAAAATAAACCTTAATATATGAAAAAATAATAATTTCTAACCAACCAGGAGGTTGGAGGACCCCAGTATGAGATGCAGACTAATGAATCTAGCTGTATTACAAACATATGACATAACCTCCCTGAAGGGAGTGTGGAAAATGATGCTTACCTAAGTAACTTTGCAAATGGTATTTTGACTGGCTAATGTAAAGCTAAAGATAAGAGAGTACATAAACATTCTACTTGGTAAAGGTGTTTCTCATGGAGGTACAGGTGCAATTCTAAAATTGATGTACATGCATACATTGGCCAATTAAGTAAATGGATGGCAGATGGTGGGAACCAGATTCCGACCTGTAGTGGGAGGTTGTAGTGGGAGGCTACAGATAAGCAAGGGGACAAAGCCAGAATGACACATGTGATAACCAATTAGAGATATCAGTTTGAACTCATGTCCATCTTAACACAGATACAGATGAAGACATAGAGAAATAATTCTTGATATGCAAGTATACATGGGTTAGTATGTATGCATATATCTCCTAGCTCTGTCACAGAGGGGCCTAGAAGCAACAGCACTCCAGTAGCAATGAGCACACCCAGTCCCCTGATATTGGTTTCTAATGCTATTCTCGGATAAAGAGAAACAGGTCTCCTTGGAGAAAACGCTGATTCCAGGACTGGAGCAGGGAATACATAAGATGAGTCTGGAGCATCTTGTAGTGACAGAGAATAAGAACGTGCTAAAAACAAAATCCCCAAATGATGAGGGTATATCAAAGAGACACAGGAACCGATGTGAAAGAGTTTCCAGTGAACAAAGCTGAAATAAGCTGAGTCAAAAAAATACATAATGAGAATATTGGATTATAACCCAAAGTAAAAAATAAATATCCATGTGTCCATACTGATATTAAATAAATAATTAATAAATAAATAAATGGGGGAGAAGAGACAAAGCTCCTGTGCTGAAGAATTCCAAATAATTTATGTAGATACTCTGCCTTCAAGGAGGTGGAGTGTGACCCCGCACTCTTTAAGTGTGGGCTGGGCATAGTGACCTCCTTCTGAAGAGTGCAGTATGTAAAGGGGGTGGGCTGGGAAGAGTAACGTTACAGTGGAGAAAGCTGACAGACAGTACCTCCAGCCAGGTGACTAAACTCAACATCAATAATGACAAGTTGGGCTTCCCTGGTGGCACAGTGGTTGAGAGTCCGCCTGCCGATGCAGGGGACACGGGTTTGTGCCCTGGTCTGGGAGGATCACACATGCCGCGGAGCGGCTGGGCCCGTGGGCCATGGCCGCTGAGCCTGCGCATCCGGAGCCTGTGCTATGCGGTGGGAGAGGCCACAGCGGTGAGAGTCCCGCGCACCGCAAAAATAATAATAATGACAAGTTACATTGCTAGCATGTACCCTTGATATGATGTGATGAGAAAGGCACTTGACCTCTGTGGTTTTCCTCCCTCAAAACCCATAACCTCGTGTTAAAAGCATCAGGAGACCCCTAACACGGTAAGTCAAGCAAAATGAGAAGACAAAGAAACACACAGCAGATGAAGGACCAAGGTAAAAACCCACCAGACCTAACAAATGAAGAGGAAGTAGGCAGTCTACCTGAAAAAGAATTCAGAAAAATGATAGTAAAGATGATCCAAAATCTTGGAAATAGAATGGAGAAAATACAAGAAACAGTTAACAAGGACCTAGAAGAACTACAGAGAAAAGAAAAAATCACGAACAACACAATAAATGAGCTTAAAAATTCTCTAGAAGGGATCAATAGCAGAATAACTGAGGCAGAAGAACGGATAAGTGACCTTGAAAATAAAATAGTGGAAATAACTACTGCAGAGCAGAATAAAGAAAAAAGAAAGAAAAGAATTGAGGACAGTCTCAGAGACCTCTGGGACAATATTAAACACACCAACATTCAAAGTATAGGGGTCCCAGAAGAAGAAGAGAAAAAGAAAGGCACTGAGAAAATATTTGAAGAGATTATAGTTGAAAACTTCCATAATATGGGTAAGGAAATAGTTAATCAAACGCAGGAAGCACAGAGAGTCCCATACAGGATAAATACAAGAAGAAACCTGCCAAGACACATACTAATCACACTATCAAAAAATAAGTGCAAAGAAAACATATTAAAAGCAGCAAGGGAAAAACAACAAATAACACACAAGGGAATCCCCATATGGTTCACAGCTGATCTTTCAGCAGAAACTCTGCAAGCCAGAAGGGAGTGGCAGGACATATTTAAAGTGATGAAAGGGAAAAAACTAAAACGAAGATTACTCTATCCAGCAAGGATCTCATTCAGATTTCACAGAGAAATTAAAACCTTTACAGATAAGCAAAAGCTAAGAGAATTCAGCACCAACAAACCAGCTCTACAACAAATGCTAAAGGAACTTCTCTAGACAGGAAACACAAGACAAGAAAAGGACCTACAATAACAAACCCAGAACAATTAAGAAAACGGTCATAGGAACATACATATCGATAATTACCTTAACTGTGAATGGATTAAATGCTCCAACGAAAAGACATAGACTGGCTGAATGGATACAAAAACAAGACCTGTATATATGCTGTCTACAAGAGACCCACTTCAGACCTAGGGACACATACACACTGAAAGTGAGGGGATGGAAAAAGATATTCCATGCAAATGGAAACCAAAAGAAAGCTGGAGTAGCAATTCTCATATCACACAAAATGGACTTTAAAACAAAGACTATTACAAGAGACAAAGAAGGACACTACATAATGATCAAGGGATCAATCCAAGAAGAAGATATAACAATTGTAAATATTTAAGCACCCAACATAGGAGCACCTTAATACATAAGGCAAATACTAACGGCCAAAAATGGGGAAATTGACAGTAACACAATCACAGTATGGGACTTTCACAGCCCACTTTCACCAATGGACCGATCATCCAAAATGAAAATAAATAAGGAAACACAAGCTTTAAATGATACATTAAACAAGATGGACTTAATTGATATTTATAGGACATTCCATCCAAAAACAATAGAATAAACTTTCTTCTCAAGTGCTCATGGAACATTCTCCAGGATAGATCATATCTTGGGTCACAAGTCAAGCCTTGGTAAATTTAAGAAAATTGAAATCATATCAAGTATCTTTTCTGACCACGATGCTATGAAACTAGCTATCAATTACAGGAAAAATTCTGTAAAAAAAATACAAACCCATGGAGGCTGAACAATACACTGCTTAATAACCAAAAGATTACTGAAGAAATCAAAGAGGAAATCAAAAAATATCTGGAAACAAATGACAATGAAAACACGATGACCCAAAACCTATGTGATGCAGCAAAAGCAGTTCTAAGAGGGAAGTTTATAGCAATACAATCCTACCTTAAGAAACAAGAAACATCTCAAATAAACAACCTAACTTTACACCTAAAGCAATTAGAGAAAGAAGAACAAAAAAACCCCAAAGTTAGCAGAAGGAAAGAAATCATAAAGATCAGATCAGAAATAAATGAAAAAGAAATGAAGGAAATGATAGCAAAGATGAATAAAACTAAAAGCTGGTTCTTTGAGAAGATAAACAAAATTGATAAACCATTAGCCAGACTCTTCAAGAAAATAAGGGAGAAGACTCAAATCAATAGAATTAGAAATGAAAAAGGGGAAGTAACAACTGACACTGCAGAAATACAAAGGATCATGAGAGATTACTATAAGCAACTCTATGCCAATAAAATGGACAACCTGGAAAAAATGGAAAAATTCTTAGAAATGCACAGCCTTCCGAGACTGAAACAGGAAGAAATAGAAAATATGAACAGACCAATCACAATCACTGAAATTGAAACTGTGATTAAAAACCTTCCAACAAACAAAAGACCAGGACCAGATGGCTTCACAGGGGAATTCTATCAAACATTTACAGAAGAGCTAACACCTATTCTTCTCAAACTCTTCCAAAATATAGCAGGGGGAGGAACACTCCCAAACTCATTCTACGAGGCAACCATCATCCTGATACCAAAACCAGACAAGGATGTCACAAAAAAAAGAAAATTAGAGACCGGTATCACTGATGAACATAGGTGCAAAAATCCTCAACAAAATACTAGCAAACAGAATCCAACAGCACATTAAAAGGATCATAAACCATGATCAAGTGGGGTTTATTCCAGGAAGGCAAGGATTCTTCAATATATGCAAATCAATCAATGTGATACACCATATTAACAAACTGAAGGAGAAAATCCATATGATCATCTCAATAGATGCAGAGAAAGCTTTCGACAAAATTCAACACCCATTTATGAAAAAACCCTCCAGAAAGCAGGCATAGAGGGAACTTTCCTCAACATAATAAAGGCCATATATGACAAACCCACAGCCAACATCATCCTCAATGGTGAAAAACTGAAACCATTTCCACTAAGATCAGGAACAAGACAAGGTTGCCCACTCTCACCACTCTTATTCAACATAGTTTTGGAAGTTTTAGCCACAGCAATCAGAGAAAAAAATAAAGAAATAAAAGGAATCCAAATCAGAAAGAAGAAGTAAAGCTGTCGCTGTTTGCAGATGACATGATACTATACATAGAGAATCCTAAAGATGTTACTTTAGGATTACTAGAAAACTACTAGAGCTAATCAGTGAATTTGGTAAAGTAGCAGGATACAAAATTAATGCACAGAAATCTCTGGCATTCTTATACACTAATGATGAAAAATCTGAAAGTGAAATTAAGAAGACACTCCCATTTACTATTGCAACAAAAAGAATAAAATACCTAGGAATAAACCTACCTAAGGAGAGAAAAGACCTGTATGTAGAAAACTATAAGACACTGATGAAAGAAATTAAAGATGATACAAATAGATGGAGAGATATACCATGTTCTTGGATTGGAAGAATCAACATTGTGAAAATGACTCTACTACCCAAAGCAATCTACAGATTCAATGCAATCCCTATCAAACTACCACTGGCATTTTTCACAGAACTAGAACAAAGAATTTCACAATTTGTATGAAAACACAAAAGACCCCGAATAACCAAAGCAATCTTGAGAAAGAAAAACGGAGCTGGAGGAATCAGGCTCCCAGACTTCAGACGATACTACAAAGCTACAGTAATCCAAACAGTATGGTACTGGCACAAAAACAGAAATATAGATCAATGGAACAGGATAGAAAGCCCAGAGGTAAACCCACACACATATGGTCACCTTATCTTTGATAAAGGAGGCAAGAATATATAATGGAGAAAAGACAGCCTCTTCAATAACTGGTGCTGGGAAAACTGGACAGCTACATGTAAAAGTAGGAAATTAGAACACTCCCTAACACCATACACAAAAATAAACTCAAAATGGATTAAAGACCTAAATGTAAGGCCAGACACTATCAAACTCTTAGAGGCAAACATAGGCAGAACACTCTGTGACACAAATCACAGCAAGATCCTTTTTGACCCGCCTCCTAGAGAAATGGAAATAAAAACAAAACAAAAAAAACCAAATGGTACCTAATGAGCTAAAAGCTTTTGCACAGCAAAGGAAGCCATAAACAAGACAAAAAGACAACCCTCAGAATGGGAGAAAATATTTGCAAATGAAGCAACTGACAAAGGATTAATCTCCAAAATTTACAAGCAGCTCATGCAGCTCAATATCAAAAAAAACAAACAACCCAATCCAAAAATGGGCAGAAGACCTAAATAGACATTTCTCCAAAGAAGATATACAGATTGCCAGCAAACACATGAAAAAATGCTCAACATCATTAATCATTAGAGAAATGCAAATCAAAACTACAATGTGATATCATCTCACAGTGGTCAGAAAGGCCCTCATCAAAAAATCTACAAACAATAAATGCTGGAGAGGGTGTGGAGAAAAGAGAACCCTCTTGCACTGTTGGTGGTAATGTAAATTGATACAGCCACTATGGAGAACAGTATGGAGGTTACTTGAAAAACTAATAATAGAATTACCATATGACCCAGCAATCCCACTACTGGGCATTTACCCTGAGGAAACCATAATTCAAAAAGAGTCATGTACCAAAATGTTCACTGCAGGTCTATTGACAATAGCCAGGACATGGAAGCAACCTAAGTGTCCATCGACAGATGAATGGATAAAGAAGATGTGGCACATATATACAATGGAATATTACTCAGCCATAAAAAGAAATGAAATTGAGTTATTTGTAGTGAGGTGGATGGACCTAGAGTCTGTCATACAGAGTGAAGTAAGTCAGAAAGAGAAAAACAAATACCATATGCCAACACATATATATGGAATCTAAAAAACAAACAAAAAATGGTGATGAAGAACCTAGGGGCACGACGGGAATAAAGATGCAGACCTACTAGAGAATGGACTTGAGGACATGGGGAGGGGGAAGGGTAAGCTGTGACAAAGCGAGAGAGTGGTATGGACATATATACACTACCAAACGTAAAACAGATAGCTGGGGGGGCAGCAGCCGCATAGCACAGGGAGATCAGCTCGGTGCTTTGTGACCAGCTAGGAGGGTGGGATTAGGAGGGTGGGAGGTAGGGAGACACAAGAGGGAAGAGATATGGGGATATATGTATATGTGTAACTGATTCACTTTGTTATAAAGCAGAAACTAACACACCATTGTAAAGCAATTATGCTCCAATAAAAACGTTAAAAAACAAAAAGCATCAGATATATCCCAGTGAGGGACAGTTTATGAAATACCTGACTAGTAGGCCTCAGAACTATCAAGGTCATCAAAAACAAGGAAACTCTGAGAAACTGTCACAGGCAAAAGGAGTCTAAGGAGACGTGACAGCGAAATGTAATGCAGTGTCCTTGATGGGATCCTAGAACAGAAAAAGGACAGTAGGTAAAAACTATGGACATCTGAATAAAGTATGGACTGCAGGTAATATTAATGTATTCAATACCAATATTGATTCTCTAATTGTAACAAATACATCATACTAGTGTAAGATGTTAGCAATAGGAGAAACTGTGTGTGAAGTATACAGGAACTCTGTATTCTCTTTACAACTACTTTCTTAAAGGATTCTAAAATAAAAAGTTTATTTAAATAGTAATTGCATGTTTAGTACATGTTTTGTTTTTAGTGTGGTTTAGGCACTGGGAGGAACATAGTAATGAATAAAATGACAAAAAAATCCCTGGCTCATGGATCTGACATTTTAGTGAGGGTGGAACAGGCAATGAACAAAATTGCGTAATATGTTAGATGATGACTAACAAAAATAAACTCAAAATGGATTAAAGAACAAAATGTAAGGCCAGACACTATAAAACACTTAGAGGAAAAAATAGGCAGAACACTCAATGACATAAATCACAGCAAGACCCTTTTTCACCCATCTCTTAGAGAAATGGAAATAAAACAAAAATAAACAAAAGGGACCTAATGAGACTTAAAAGCTTTGCGCAGCAAAGGAAACCATAAATAAGATGAAAAGACAGCCCTCGGAATGCGAGAAAATATTTGCAAATGAAGCAACTGACAACGGATTAATCTCCAAAATATACAAACAGCTCATGCAGCTCAATATCAAAAAAACAAACAACCCAATCCAAAAATGGGCAGAAGACCTAAATAGACATTTCTCCAAAGAAGATATACAGATTGCCAACAAACACGTGAAAGGATGCTCAACATCACTAATCAGAGAAATGCAAATCAAAATAACAATGAGGTATCACCTCACACAGGTCAGAATGGCCATCATCAAAAAATCTAGAAACAATAAATGCTGGAGAGGGTGTGGAGAAAAGGGAACCCTCCTGCACTGTTGGTGGGAATGTAAATTGATACAGCCACTCGGGAGGACAGTATGGAGGCTCCTTAAAAAACTAAAAATAGAACTACCATACAACCCAGCAATCCCACTACTGGGCATATACCCTGAGAAAACCATAATTCAAAAAGAGTCATGTAGCACAATGTTCATTGCAGCTCTATTTACAATAGCCAGGACATGGAAGCAACCTAGGTGTCCATCGACAGATGAGTGGATAAAGAAGATGTGGCACATATATACAATGGAATATTACTCAGCCATAAAAAGAAACGAAACTGAGTTATTTGTAGTGAGGTGGATGGATCTAGAGACTGTCATACAGAGTGAAGTAAGTCAGAGAGAGAAAAACAAATACCATATGCTAACACATATGTATGGAATCTAAAAAAAAAAAATGGTTCTGAAGAATCTAGGGGCAGGACCGGAATAAAGATGCAGACGTAGAGAATGGACCTGAGGACACAGGAAGGGGGAAGGGTAATCTGGGATGAAGTGAGAGAGTGGCATGTACTTATATATACTACCAAATGTAAAATAGATAGCTAGTGGGAAGCAACTACATAGCACAGGGAGATCAGCTTGGTGCTTTGTGGCCACCTGAGAGGTGGGATAAGGAGGGTGGGAGGGAGACGCAAGAGGGAGGAGATATGGAGATATATGTATATGTATAGCTGATTCACTTTGTTATAAAGCAGAAACTAACACACCATTGTGAAGCAATTATACTCCAATAAAGATGTTATAAAAAATTAAAAAGAAAAGAAAAAAAGAAATTAAAATAAGAAAAATAGAGGAAAGAGGTATAGGAAACGTAGAGGTGAGATTTTTAAACAGGAGGTCCAAGGACAACCTCGCTGAGAAGAGCACCAATATTAGGACAAGGGCAGGAAATTTTGTAAGGGTCAAAACATAGTAAATTATGCATTCTATCTAACCCTCCGTTAATCAGAATACAGATCCCTCAGGCATTTTTGTGGTTGGTTTCCCTGCGCTGTGTTTTTTTACTGATGTTCCTAGAACATCTTTTATCCATTTAGACCCCCTTTCTCAAACATTTTTGTTAGTGCCAAATAAAGCAAAAGAGAATTGCAAGAATATAAGGAAAGTTGTGATTATCAAGCTATTTTAGGATTTTTAAACTTTTATTTATGGTAAATTTAGGAAAGTAAGTAAATATGACTTCAGTAGAAGTAAATAGTGGATAAGTCCTGAATTAGGAAATCCATGTTTTTGTCCCCTTTATTTCTAAGAACATCTGTGGCCTATATTCAAGTATAAATTTCACCCCCTGTTGGTGAAAACATTCTTAAGCCTGATCAGATGAAGCCACTGATGATAAAATGGGCATTTTCTATTTCTGTATATTATTATATTTCTGCATAACTTGATCAGATGGCTAGAGATCATGTCTCCTAAATTAGGAAATCACAGGGTTCAATACTAGTATTCAATTTTTAGAAAAGGGACAACAGAAAGTCTAAAATAAGTCAGTAAACAAAACTAATCTGTATAAGAGCAAGTTAATACATAATAAAGTGCAAACTATTTTAATTGTGGTGATGCCCAATTTATCTATTTTTTCTTTGGCTGCTTGTGCATTTGGTGTCATACCTAGGAAACCATTGTCTAACCAAGGTCACAAAGATTTACATCTATATTTTCTTCTAAGAGTTTTAGCTCTTACATTTAGGTCTTGGACTCTTTGGAGCCAAGTTTTATGTATAGTACGTGGTAAGGATCTAACTTCGTTTTTCTGCATGTGGATATCTAGTTGTCCCAGCACCATTTATTGAAGAGAGTATTCTTTCTACATTGAATTGTCTTGGTACCTTTGTGGAAAATCAATTAACCATTGACGTATGGGCTCCTTTCTGGACTCTCAATTCTATTCCATTGGCCTATATGTCTATCCTTATGCTAGAACCACATTGTCTAGATTACTGTAGCTTTGTAGTAAGCTTTGAAATTGGAAGTGAAAAGTCCTTCAACTTTGTTCTTCTTTTAAAAGATTGCCTTGGCTATTCAGGGTCCCTTGCATTTCCATGTGAATTTTAGAATCAGATTGTCCATTTTGTCTAAAAAATACAGCTGTGATTTTGAGATGGATTGCCTTGAATCTGTAGATCAATTTGGGAAGTATGCCATTGAACAATAGTAAGTCTTCCAATCCATGAATATAGGATGTCTTTCCATTTATTTGAATCTACTTTAATTTCTTTCAACAGTGTTTTGCAGTTTTCAATGTACAAGTCTTACTTCCTTGGTTAAATTTACTCCTAAGTATTTTATGATTTTTATGCTATTGTAATTAGAATTGTTTACTTAATTTCATTTTTGGAATGTTCATTGCTAGTACAGATAAATACAACTGATTTTTGTATATTAATTTTATTTCTGCCATGGAAAGCTTTTGCCCAGGGGAATGACTTCTTAATGCTTAATTCGGGAAGCATCATATCAGAGCTTAGTTTGGATAATCCCTGGGTTTTTCTAAACCCTGTGCTTTTAGGGCTAATGAGGTCTTGAAATAAGAACAGTTGAAATGGAGAGAAAGAAGTGTTTATGAGAGAACTTTGTTTTATTTTTAAGAGATTTTCCTTGTCTATCTCCTCCTCGTCTCCCTCAATACCACTACCTCAATCCAGGCCCTTATGGTCTTTCTCCCGAAATTCCGGTAACAGTGATTTTCTAACTGGAATCTCCCGGTTTCCAGTCTTGCCACCATCTCCCATCCACTCAAATGCCTTCTCCGTGCTGACACTAGAGTGATCTTTTACACCATAAATCTGATATATTGCCAAACCTAGCGGTCATTTCTTCTCCCCTCTTCCATTACCTTTTAGAAACACTTAACACATTTGCTCACACTCTCCTTCGTGAAACACTCTCCTTTCTTCACTTCTGGGAAAGTGCTCTTCTGATTTTCTTCATACCTCACCAACTCCTTATTTTATATTTCCTTTTTTGGATCCTACTGGTCTGCTAAATCTCTAAGTGTTGGGCCCTGTCCTGGGACTCTTTTTTCCCATACACTCTCTCTAGCAATCTCAGCCAGTCCCATGGCTTTAAACACTGTCAATACTGATGACTCTCAAAAGTTTATCTCCAGGACTGACTTTTTCCATGAACCCCAGACATGTGTATCCAGCTTCCCACTTGTATGGCATCTCAAACTTAATATGTCCAAAACTGTACTCTTGATTTCCCCCCACCTCCAGTTACAGTGTTTCCCACTTCAGTACCAAGTTGCTCAAGCCCAACACCTAAAAGTCATCTTTGATTCCTTCCATCCTTTTACCTCTCACCTGAAATCTCTTATCAAGTCCTATTTCCTCTACCTTCAAAACATATTCCAAATCCATCCACTTATCTCCATCTCAACTACCACCACGTTAAGCTAAGCCACTATTATTTCGTTCCCAGATGACTACAATGGCCTCCAACCTGGTCTTTCTGCTTTAATTCTTCACACACACACACACTCCAGTCTCCATACCAGAGTTATCTTTTAAAAACATAAATCAGATCATGGTCTCAGGGCAGCCAATAGTGTAATTGCAGTCTGAAGGCCAAAGGCTTGAGACCCAGGAAGAGCTAACGTTTCAATTGAATCTAAAAGCAGGGAAAAGCTGATGTCTATGCTTGCAGGCAGTCAGGCAGGAGAAATTCTCTCTTACTTAGGGAAGGGTCAGCCTTTTTGGTCTATTCAGGCCTTCAGCTGATTGGATGAGGCCCACCCACACTGGGTGGAGCAATCTGCTTTCCTCAGTCTACCAATTCAAATGTTAATCTCATCCAGAACCACTTTCACAGACACACTCAGAATAATGTTTGTCCAAATATCTGGGCACCATATGGCCTGGTCAAGTTGACACATAAAATTAACCATCACAAGTGATAATTTGCATTTGCATAACCTGTAACTTTTCAAGAACATTCGCATATTTCTTCTCGTTGACTTAATAGCCACTCTGTATGTCGGAAAGGTAGGTATTAAATAGCCTAGGGGAAACTGAGCCTCTGAAAGGATAACTGAGACTAAAGTCCAACTCTCCAGATTACCAACTCCATCTACCAGCTCAAACTCTACTTCCAAGGGACAGTAAAATGTTTAGACAATGTCATGGAAATAATAGGGACCCAAGTGATTTGAATGGAAACTGAAAGAGGTATTCACTAAATAATCAGATAGGTCCTCATAACCTGTACATCCTAGCATGGTTTCTCTTGCGGGTTTTTTGCCCATATGAGGGATTAAATGAGTTGCTTCAAAGTGTTGCTTTATGGTTTATCTGGGTGCTGTAGAGGGTACCTAGTGCTCAGTTGCAGAGGAGAAGGAAGGTGGGAAGTGTGTATGAAGACATTTTGTGGGGGGAAAAAACCAAATAGGTACAAACACAGAGGATAGATCCATTACCTCAAGTGGCTTTTACTCAAGTGGCTTTATTCTACCAAAATTCAGTGGGAGGAGATTTATGAATAATTGGAAAAGACAAATAGAATAAATGGATTTATCCTTTCCAAACATCCCAGGATACCTATTCAATCAATATTTTAATTCTTCAATTTTTGCCTTCCCCCTCTTAATTCCAACCTGTGCACATTTGCAAGGGCTTATCACAGTGGTGAATGTCAATGAGAGCATTCAGAAGGGAAGAGAACCTCCTAGAAATAGCTTTGTAAATGTTAATGCAGGAAATCATCTTCTCAGGATACAAATTAACAAATGTACAAATCAATTCTGACATTCTGCCTTATAGAGTCTGGTCAACATAAATATCCCCTCTAGTCTGAGTACTCGTCTCCTTGGATTGGATTAGTTAGTTTAGTAAATTAAATATTAAGAGAGTTGTATGGTGTGATGTGTAACCTTGGCTCAGTTACTTGACCTTTCTAAGCCTCCATCTCTTTGTCTATAAAAGTGGGGAAAATATAAGTCCCTACTTCTTAGAGTTGTTTTGGGGATTGAAACCGATAATGTGCTTAACACAATTCCTGGCACGTAGAGAGTGGTCAAAGAATATTAGCTGTTATTATCTAAGGTAAAACAAATGCCAATGCAGTGGAAAGTACATGTTGTCCCAGAAAGAGCACCGAACTGGATTCTAGCTCTGATTCTGCTACTAAATTGCCATAATGGCCTTGGGTAAATGACAAAAATCTCTCTGGACTTTATTCACTTGTGAAAAATGAAGACCTTGGACTAGATGGTTTCTAAGGACCTGCCCAATTTTAAGTATCATTCCACAATAATTCCGTAAGTCCCCTATGACAGAAAAGTCCACTCTCTCTGCTCCCTACTAGCCCAAAGGTAAGAAAAACTAAAATGCGTCAATTACTGGATTTAAGAATATATCCATGAGACGATCAGAGGCAAAGTTGCAGAGGCTCCTCAGCGGCACTGCAGACCTTTTCTGCCCATGGCTGTAGTCTGTCGTGAGGGATGGATGACAGCGGGAGCCCTGCAGGAACCTGCAGGAGAAGGTTGGCACAGTCCAGGGGTGCGTCATGAGCACACCGAACGAGGCTGAGGAACCCGCGCCTTATCATCGACATTTATGTGCCTCTACCCTTCGCATGTGGAACACATGGGGGTGCTTCAGAGGCACCCCCATGATAGTTCTTTGATGACTGCGTCTGGAACAATTAAAACATCGCACTGATCTAGCCTTTGGCCTTGTGCGTATGAACCATTACCGAAAATTTGTTCCTGAAAAAAAAAAGCTCTCTCCAGAGCCTGGAAGCCTGTCGATTTCTCATGACTACAATCCGGAATTGAAAGGCTGTGTGGAAAATTGGTCCTTATTGATTTGGGGGGAGGATATTAAAAGCACACCCAGTCCTGAAATTGTCTCTCTGCACCTGTTGTAGAAAAGACTAAGCGACATTTCATAGAAGCTCACTTGCAGACTTCCCTTTCTCTGGAGGAAAAAAATAAAGAAAAAAAAAGGTAAATGTAGAAGTTTAGAGGTAAACATCTCAATTACCGTAATGTGCTGTTTCCAGAGAAAGAAACTAGCAAAATAGCCTTCAGTTCGAGGGTTGGTCAGTTCCATTGGTTGAGTGTGATGTCAGGGCACCCAAGGGATACCTATAAGGGATGTCAAGTGTGCAGGGAACCCAGAGGGGACCCAGGGGGCACCCAGGTGGCCAAAGGACAGGTTCTACCGACAGTGAGGAAAGGCATCATGTTTCTATGTGGCTTGGACAAACCATTCCATTAGCATAAACATGGAGAAACCTGGGACACCACTTGCCCTCACAGAAGTGTAACAAGCGGGAGGTAGTTACTGCATAATCCACTCCTTATCGTGTACAAGAGAGGTACAGGGAGAAGCCCATGTGATGTTTCATGCACAACTTTGTGGGGTATGTGCCCTTTGATGTGGTCAACACATGCTTAGGGTCAGCCCTTCGCTTGAGAAGTTAGATTGGATCACTGCCTCTTCCTCCAGGGTGATGAGGTTTTGAGGAAATGATTCTCAATAACCAAGCTCATAATAGAGAAACTTCCAAAAATATTTCCAAAATGATTTGGGGGAATGACTTAATAATGACTCACACTCATTCAGTACTTATGTGTGACAGGGACTCTGAAAATTTCTTTATATGATTGATCTTGTTTAAACTTCACAGTAATCCTCTGATATACACCATGAGGTACTATTTTCCCCCCATATTGTAGCCAAGGAAATTAAGCCTCAGACAGAGGAAGTCATCTATAGGTAGTAAATGACAGATCTCTGTGACTCTAAAGCCATCATGACTTCTGTCATAATAGTAATAGAAGACACAGCCCCTTCGTCGAAGAAGAACTAGGAAGAATATGGGGCGGGGATAAGGAACAAGGCTTATAAGAAGCACGCACACCCTCTCTCCTTGTGTCTGTGACTCAGCTGCAGCTGTGACTCACAGAAGACTGAAGGTCACTCAGCAACTTGGAAATGACCTGGACTTCAGTATTAGAGCCAACACATGAGTGCTGTGGCACTGGTTGTTATCCCAAACTGACCTCCCTCACCACCACTCCCACGGAATTAAACATTCTTCCGTCTCCCACGCCTGCCTTCTCTCAGACAAATGTGATCAAAGACACAAATAAGGTGCCTGATTGTGCTGTTTGGGGGGGTGGGGAGGGCAGAGGTGGGTTCTGAGACACAAGGGAGGTTGACACAGAAGCAATTTCCAAGGTCCAAGAATTGGGCAGCCCCCCAGACCGGTCTCTCAACATTCACGTAGCTGGTGAGAATGGGGACTTTGGCCCCTCTGGTGGGGCTGGTGTTGATCAGGTGACAGACTTTCCTCCCACAGGATGCTGAGAAAATAGAATGCATCTCCTTCTCTCTCTCCTTCATCGTATTACCCAGACTGGGAACAAATTTCTCTAAGTCAAACACCATTCTCATCCACAGGTGCAAAATAAAGTAGCTGCCTTATATGAGGCTCTGCAATTCCCCACATTTAGCGAAAGTGGGTTGATTCATCTATTTACATCTGGTTTGCAGAGGTGTGGCTGAGATAAAAGAAACTAATGGCGGGTATTCATTTCCAGCAGTCTCTATACTTATCATCAATTTTCTACCTGAGCATAAATGGGAATTTCCGGTTGTTGTCATAGGTTTGGGATGGGGGAGGCTGAGGGCTGCGCGGGACGTGTCTCCTGGGCAATCTAGCCCTTTTAGCCTTGGTAAATCCTCAGGTTCCCAGGCCTAGGTTTTTTGTTGTTTTTTATTTGTTTTTTTGGTACCCGCCAGCATGCAATCCTGGTCTTCCTGTGTTTTCTTGCCCACACATCACTTTACTCTCAAGTACATCTGGCTTGTACTCATCTCCACCCACCCTTCCCCCCCCAAAAGGAGGCCTGCCCATTCTTGCCAGGGAACCAGACCAGCAGGGATTACCTAGTCTGAGTAGCACCAAGCTTTTCAGAATGAAGCCTTAGGCTTTCTGTTTTCTCAGGTTTTGTCCTCCCACTCTTTAGGGCACTCCCCACCCCCGCCCCCATTCCTGAAGACATGTACACAACATATATACTCCCAACCCCCAATCCCCATCCCAGGTTGAAGGCCTTCCTGACAATAGGGCCATATTACACAGCCTCAGGCTCCTCCTTGATAAATGGGCTGAAACCGTCACTCATTCCAGTTATATAACCATTGGTCAGCCAATTCCCACAAGGCCCATCTCAGACTTAGTTGCACCTCGTAATTTAATGATTTCATAGGTTACAAGAGGTGTGGCTGCCAGGTTGCTATAGAAACTTTTGCTCCACTGACCTTTTTTTTTCCCCCCTAATAAAATGTTAAAACAAAGTTAAATCAACTATCCAATAAGGAATTGGGTATATTTTAAGTATAATGTGCTCTTCCACACCGCTGAATGCTTGAAAGCCTTTTACCTCAGACAATTTGTCTCCTGGGTTTTTTGTTTTGTTTTGTGTTTTTACATTTTCAATCAAATAATCCTACTGAGTTCCCCCAAAGGAGAAATAATAACCTGAAAATTACCCTTAATTGTGTATGCTCTTGCCAAAGGACTGTCTTCAATGTCATGCCTAGACTCCATAGGCTGGAATGGAGAAGGAAAGACCAGGGCATTTATAAGATATGGCAAAGAAGAGTTGGAGGTATCGAAGTCTGGCGAGCCTGAGGTCACACCGCAAAACGATCAGCTAAAACTATGTTCTAGGCCCAAGGGATTAGGCCACAAAAGCCCTGAGTCCTGTGCCTGGGAGACCAATGAGCAGAGGTAGGGGCCCAGGCAACCGGAAGTCAGGCCCCAGGCAGGTGGCTGAGGAACAGTGTAAGTCCCTAAGAGCAAAAATGAACTCGGGGCTGGATAACTGCCTTCTGATATAATGTTGGGGACCATAGATGCCTCCTGTCCAGGAGTGGTGGCACCAACTAGTAGCTTGGGACCCCCTCATATCCGTCTCCCAAAGTTAGACCCCCTCATATCCGTCTCCCAAAGTTACCCTCAAATAAAAATATTAAAAGCCTTCTTTGATGAGGACAACCTATATTTTAAAATATTGGGTAAAAGTTCCAAAGGACCATATTTGGAGACTTCTGGTTTTCCTACTCCCCCACCTAAATAGAAGTAGTGTGCTAGTTATATAAACTCAGCTTCAAGCCAGCCCCCGGCCACACGGAGTGCCCCTGCTTCTTGGCCCAACTCCCCACCTCCCACTAGTAACTATTTGTTGCCCTTAATAGATATATAGATATTCTTTCTTTATAGATATTTTAGAGCTACCGCTTGGTCTCAGGATGACCCTTGGTTTCCAAGTAATAGAGAATCAAAGGTTACACAAAAATAATGTCGCATTTTCCTTATTTACCAGCCTTCATGGCTGAGTCCAAGAAGGGCTGGGATAGGGCAGAGGGGGACGCATTCTAAGGCAGCTTTCATTCCCAAGACAGCCCAGACTAAGCAGGGCTCACAGCTTCCTTCTCCCAAGGGCCCCACTTAGGACTGAATGAAAAGGAAGGAACAAAAGGAAGTGGGAAAGAGAAAAGAAAGGAGCACCTCAGGTCAGGTGTTCCTCTTGAGAGCACCTCCGATGGCTGGAGCACTGCTCAAAATTACCTCAATCCTGGGAACTCTGAGGCCATCACCCATCCAACCTTGAATGTGCCTGACACCTAGAAACTTCTGCAGTTGAATTACTCTCAGGTTACAGATGCAGACCTGAATCATAGCGGTCAGTGGTCTTAATCATAAGCCACAGAAGCCGTCTCTAACTGATATAGGGAGAAAATGTGTTTATTTAAAGGTTCTTGGTAGCTCACAGAATCCCTGGGAGAGCTGGGGAGCAAGCTAGCTGTAGAGCTAGCCCACCCAGGACATTCCTACAGTTGCCTTCAATGGGCACTAGACACGGCAGCCTGACCTATTAATGCTCTCAACGTTGAATTCCATCTTGATGCAACCATTGCTGCTGCTAGAGAGGCTCTGCCTCCCCCAATATTCATCAGTGGGGACTTCCTCAAATATTGGAAGGGGGTTTAGAGTCTGGGAAGTTCAAAAGAAAGGGGGTGGAATTCATTCACTAAGGCTGCCATAACAAAATAACACAGATTGGTGGCTTAAACAACAGAAATTTATTCTCTCACAGTTCTGGAGGCTAGAAGTCCAAGATCAAGTGCCGACAGGTCTGGTTCTCCTGAGGCTTCTCTCCTTGGCTTGCAGATGGCCACCTTCTCACTGTATTCTCATGTGCCCCTTCCTTTACTTACAAGGACACTGGTCAGATGGGACTGGGACCCATCCTAGTGGCCTAATTTTAACTTATTTAACTCTTTAAAGGCAGTATTTCCAAATACAGTCACATTCTGAGGTACTGGGCGGGGGTGGGGTTGGGTTATGGCTTCAACATATGAATTTTGCAGGGGACACAGTTCAGCCCACAACAGGGACAAATGTTTATTTCCCCAAGTTTGCCACCCTGCACTATTACTCTGGGAGGACTCACTGCTCCATCCCCTTGACCCTTCTGGGGGCAAACCAGGTTGTCTTCCCCTCCCGCAATCTTATCTAATACCAGCTACTTTTCCTTCTCTACCAGTCCTCTATTGAGGTCCCAGCAAGTTTTGTGGCTGCACTTACCCAAATTAATACATCTGGAGTTCTTAAATCTCCTGATCTGATATTCTTCTAGATGAACCATTGAACTTCAAACTCCTTCCTCTAACAGCAGTTGGTTCCTATATAAGGTATCAACTCATGTCCCAAGGACCAGATGGGTGGGGATATCCAGGAAGATATGACTATCATGTTCCTCAAGATAAGCTCTGAAGAAAATGATTTAGAATGTGGTCCCACTGCCCTTAGAGGGATCACAGTGTATGTGCACCACTGTTAACCTAAAAAAAGTTAGGTACAGGGGCAATGTTTTCATTATCAGAAATACACTATCTTCTTTTTGCAATGCACTTCTAGGTCAACGAGGAGTGTTAACCCAAGAGTTTGTCTATCTAGTGCTCATTTTGAAAAATTCCATAATCCCATTTTGTAAATTGGTAGTCATTCATTTTCCCCAATGGATGGCTATTATTAGAAGTGACCTAGCTAAAATTCTGTTTGAAAAGAGTAAAATGAGCTGGTTTTATTTGTGAGCCCCACATATACATCTCTGGACTCGATGTGATGACCACTTTTCTTTAGCCATACAGACAGAATGTTCTACCATTTAGCTCCACAGCTAAGGGATGGGAGGGGTGGGGAGAGGTGTAAGGCTACTCCTGGAAAAGGAGGGTTTTTGAATGGTGGAAGCCAGTAGAGGATAGAAGGAGAGTCAGAATGAGACTTTTAAAAATTATATAACATGGCTTCCTGAGGTGTGGGTTTTGTTTCTCTTTTGGCAAAGCCAAAATCTATGGGGACCATAATCAAAACGCAAAGGTATATTGGGAAGCCATAAGGAAGCTCTTCAGGAGAATAAGGCAAAGCCTGTTTGTGGGAGATGCTGGGAACCATGAGCTGGGCCAGGCAGAGGATGACGAGGCACGCGGTGTTCGGAGGCTAATGGGGAAAAAGGGACGCTGAGACCAAAAGGCCAGAATGGTGTAATGTGAGCCTCAGAAAATAAGGGCTAAAGGTGTAAAGGAGGGAAACCGGGTGGAAATATAACTATGGATCCAAGATGGGAGAGCTCAGGTGTGGTGGGGCAAGGACAGAGACTACCAGACGAATAAAACAGGGGGGAAACCAGGAGGTGAACGTCCAATTGGCTTTAGCTTAGACCCCAGAGTCAGAGAAAGACTATTTCAAGAAGGGCCCGGGTCAGAAGGCAGAGAGTAAATAGAGCTGCCTATGGTCCTCTAGGCAGGATGGTCCATAAATGCATGTCAGGGGGCTCTAAGAGGCCCCAAATATCTGTACCTATGTATATGGCTTTCAGCAGATTCTCAAAGGCAGAACGACTTATATACATTTTCTATTTACACAGAATGGCCCCAGAGAGATTCAGTGAGTATTTACATTTGCTTGTTTTCTGGGTCAATTCTAGGCTGTAGCCAAATGGTCAGCATGCTGGGGAGACCAAGTCAGAGGGAGGTGTGGGGTGCAGTCCTCAAACTGGTCAAGACTGGGAAAGTTGGTAGTTTGGGTCCTCATACTGGTCAGACTGGGAAAGTTGGGAGTTTGGGTCAAGTTCAAATTTAGCATGTGGTCCTGATATGCTGAACCACCACCAAATCACTGGTATATTATGGGGCTCTTATGTTAACCTTGGTGACCTCAAACAATTATGGCTTAGAACTTCCTATTAAAGAGTGTGGACTTTACATTCACACTCATAGTGAAAGCCAGGCCTATCCCTAAATCTTCAGGGTCCAGAGCAAGCGTACCAACAGAAGTATGTGTATCATGTTTATACATATTGAAAAGTTGCAGATAAAGCTAACAAAACGTTAAATAAAATAATATTCTCCTACCTTGACAACTATTCCTTTATATTGATAAAATCAAAACATTATAACTATGGTTTTCACATGTGGAAAATTAGTAAAATGCCAAAAACTAAAAAAAAAAAAAAAAAAAAAAAAAAAAAGAGCGTGGACTTTAGTGTGTAGAAAGTTCTTAGACAGAGAGCACATGAATGGGCTTCATTGATTCCGAGGAGGTCTGTAAACTGTATATATGCAAAGTGTATTCAAAATAGTGTGTATGCCTTTTTCTAGAGAGCAGATACATAAAGTTCTGCATTTGTGTGTGACACAATAAAGGTGATAACTAGCAAGATACAGCAATATAAAGAATGATGAAACAACAAGGTCCTACTGTATAGCACAGGAAACTATATTCAACGACTTGTCGTAAACTACAATGAAAAAGAAAAAAAATATATATATATAGCTGAATCACTTTGCTGTACACCAGAAACTAACACAATACTGTAAATCAACTATACGTTAATTTTTAAAAGTTACAACAAAAGAATGACGAAATAAGGTTAAACGATCTGCTTGAATGACCAAAAAAGTCGGGACAAGGTTGTTTCAGCCTGGAAGGGTTTTCAAGCTCGTGCAGTCCCTCTGGAAACTACAGTGCGGGTCAGAGCTGTGAAACCGAGGATGAAATTGACAGTACTTGTGAGAGGCCCTCTGCTGCCAGAAGCCTTATGTCAGGTCAGGGCAAAACATGGCCGGGGCAGCTAGGAAAGTCATTTGATCAAGGCCTTACATTCACGACCGACTTCAGGGTTCGAGGTTATCTCACAACGAGGCTATTTTTCATACATTCACAGAGTTTCACTGATAGGTCTGGACAAAGACACCATTCGTCATACGACTTAAAGCTTGTGTCCCATTTTCAGACGACACTACATATAGTGCAACACAAATTAATTTTTATATAAATACTGGATTTATCTTGTGAACAGTAAAGTCATGCTGTATTAAACTGCTCTGTAATTAAATATGTGAATGTGTTACCACAAATTTTGTAACCTTATCTTTGGCATTTCCTCATATTTTTGTTTGTTTTAATACATTGGAAGGATCATAAAATGGAAGTGGTCTGGGACTTTCTCAGCTTCTGTGATTTTCTCACTTAATGGTCAAGTTCAGCCATACATCTAAGCCCCTAGGTGTGCCATCCTGTAGTGGGCAGGGAGAGAGAATAAGCTGGTCAGAGAGAGGAGAGGATGAGTCCCAGCCAAGCCAGGGGAGGAGCCATGAGGACACCTTTGATGGGAGAAATCTCCCTGCCATGGTGAGAAAGCAGCACTCTGGAAGCAGACTGCCTGGATTCCTATCTCCCTCCACAGCTTGATTGCTCTGTGCCTTTGAGCAGGTTCCTTAACCTCTCTGAGCCTCAGTTTCCTCTTCTATAAAATGGGGATGGTAATGGTATTTGCCTTCCAGAACTCTTGTGAGCACTAAAGTGCACTGCCTGGTACATAGTAAGCACTCAATATATATTACCTGCTTCTGCTACTGTTATTATTATTTACCCTTGTGTAGTGGTGGTAAAAGTGAATCTCTCTAGCTGGGATCTCCTGGGCTGAGGACCTGTCAGTCCATTTTGTCATGACCTTAGTGGGATGAATGATGAGGATTCAGCTGCTTAATTCCACAGAAATCCTAGGCCGGGGGAATAGTTTCAGGCTTGTGGTTTGAAGGGGGTGAGTGTGGAGGGATGACCTCAAACAAAAGCATAGAGGGGATTGTTGTCTATTACGTCCATTTCAACAGCCGCTGAAAAGGTTGGTCTGAAAATGTCTTGTCGATCACACCATCTTGGCGTCCCCAGAAGACTCTGTTAAAGCACGAATAAATTATCTAAGAGCCCAAACCAGAAATCTGGACTCCTAGAACTTTGCATGTCCACATGAATTAGTTTTCAGGATTGCATTTTCCTGAAAACAGCTATTGGCATTGGGGGTGAGCTGAGAGTTGGAGAAAGGAAAAAGACCCAGAGCCGGTGCTGTGCTGGTAAAAATGTAGCAAACGGCTCCCTGGGAGAGGGCCCCTAATTTCCAGTGTGCTACCGTCACTGATGAGAATGAAAAGTAGTACAATTAGGAAGTGATAAACTTTGAGTATCCATTACTTTGTTTTTAACGTAATGTATTTAATTGTAAGTTTATACGACTCGTTTTAAAATAATGGCCGTGTTTAACAACCGCCTTGTAAAATTTCTGAAATCTTAACAGTTGGCTTTTGTGAGCCAGCTCCAGCGGCCCACAGCCAGGGCCCTGGCTTATGTTTGGTTGATCAAGGTGAAGAGATTCATCTGGGCCCATTGTCCCAAAGCCTTCAGGTCTTATAAATCACAACCCTCCACTCCAGCCCTGCCAACTCCTTTCTTTCCCCACTCCACCCTGGCCTCCCCACTTCTGAAGGTTCCAATCACTCCGCAAAGCATGTCCAACCCACAAACCCTCACTTCTCTTTCTCTCGTCCAAACCCTAATGGGGCTCCTGGGCTCAGCAGCAGGAGTCAGGCTGTGCCGAGAGGACTCCCGTGGCGGTTACCCCACAAACCCTGACTTGGCTGGCAGGCTGGGCTCTCACACGCTAGCCCTGCAAGAGAGCAGCTCGTGGTTTCAATCAGGATAAAACACAAGTGTGAGGCACTGGGCCCTGCTTCCCTGTCAGGAACCACCGTGCCTTGAACCCTGTGCTCTGCCGGGCTGAACTGCTCACAATATTCCACACGATTGGCTGATGGACCACTAGACTTTTTCATGTGTTTCTTCCGCCTGGAATGTTCTTCAACCCCTCCACCCTTTCATCTGGAAAATTTCTCGTCCTTCAGGATTCAGCTTCTGCACCATCTCCTCCAGGAAGCCTTCCCTGAATACCTCCCCAAGCAAGATTAGGTGACTTTCCTTTGAGGAAAGTAATGCTCTGTATGATGCTCTGTGTTTTCTTCCCTAGGCTGTGAGCCTCTCAAGGAAACAGACATGTTGTGTTCTTCTCTGTAGCCCAGTGCCTAGCATATAATGTGTCCTGTAAATACTTGTTCCATTAACAAGTGAATGAGTTGGAGGTGCTACGCCCTTCAGGGCCTGGACTAGGAATTACCACTGTCGCTGAGCCTCTATTTTGCTGCCAGTTCCTATAGGCAGAAAGGCCTCTGGTGAACACCCTCCCATCTGAACTTTGAAGTAGAGGTGAGCATCAGAAGACCCCCCTTTTCCACTTATTTTTGAACACACGTCAAAGATTTTATTTAATTCATAATTAATGAGGGAACCAGTAAGATGTCACAACCTGTTCTAGGGAGAATTCAAAGTACCTTATTCTACTTTAAAAACCCCTTCATCTGTGGATTTATAGCCCTGTATTGCTGATGGCCAACAAACCCCCCTGCTTCAGGCATCTGGCCCCCAGTGGGAAAGATTAGGTAGACAGCCTTCTTTTCTTTGTGAAGCTGTTTCATTAATAATGAGGCTTTAAAATCATTCAGGAAAGATGGAAGTGGACCAGTCACTCGATGGGATTACTGGACCTACGAACCAACCTTGAAATCTCTTGCTTCTGGTCTTCCTGTTCAGGTAGATAAATGTCTGTTGGTGGGGGTGGGGAGGCAGTGGTGGGAATACAGCAAACCCAAGGCCCGAGAAGTGAGAGTGGTGGGCTTCATGAGACGCAGTCTAACGACTGTGGAGTGAGACAGCCTGGATCCCAAGCCCAGCCTCCCTGCCTCCCAGCTGCGTGGCCTTCAACAAGTTGCTTTATTTTTCCGAACCGCATCCTCCTCCTCTGTAAATGATGGGTGATAACAGCACCTACCTCAGGACCAACAAGATAATGTGAAGCACAGCACCCAGCACATTGCTCACATTTGGTAAGTGGGAACTGCTCTTTTGCTGTCCCCCTTACTGCAGGTTCCCCAACCGAGTATCCACCAGCTGAGTTGTTCTCCTGGGTCCGTAGCACCGCATGGTGGGCAGCTCATAATACTGGTTAAGGGTGTGGGCTCTGGAATCACACTGCCCAGGTTTTAGTCTGTATGACCCTAGGTAAGTAATGTGCTGCAGTTTACTCCCCTATAACATGGAACTAGAGATCTACTTCCTAGGTCATAGGGAGGATCCCACAAGAAGCTAAATATTTAAAAACCTAGAAAAGAGCGTGGCATGCAGGAGACACCCAGTGCATCTTAGCAGGGTCTTTGAAAGCCTAAGGGTTTAAGAACGTGACAGTCATTGCTTCCTGAAGACATGACTGCAGTCTTGGTTTGGACATAAGTGGCATCCCCAATCAGGATGGAAGATCAAATCCAGTCACCATGAGAAGAGGATGCCTGAAGTTCTGTCTAGAAGGCGGTGAAAAGGAAGTCACTTCATTTGTCATGATTAACCATTTCCACACCCTTCTTTCCCTCCCTCCTTCCCTCCCACCAGTTGGAACTCATCCCTGTAGACTGCCGGAACTGAAGAGCTTAACTCCATTTGTGCACTTCATGCTTCCCTAGCCCTCCTCCCTGGTCCTCTTACGAAAGTGCTCACGGGCTTGCAGGAGGAGTACGTGGTCCTGAGAATGTAGTTGCACGCCAGGTGTGGCAATGGGCGTCCTGATGGGTCAAAGGGGGCAGTGATCTCCCCTGTTCCCGAGACCGTGCTGAGTATTTCCGTAACGCACCTCTAATATCCAAGAGAAGCAAGATTTTTATAGCGAAACTGGACTTCTGTTAAGTAAGCTATTTGGGGACTTAATTTCATTGCCCTTGTGGTATCCAGAAATTGTTGATATTGCCTTACTGGGAGGTAGGTGGTGTTCTGCAGGAGGGCTAGAGGGCAACACTTCAATAAGCAGAGGAAAGGGTTTTTCAGGGCTTTCTAATGCAACAATGACACTGGCTAATACATGTGTATAAGTGGACAGTAAACATGGGTGGCCAGTCAATGGGAGGATCAGTTGAAATGGGGAAATCGGCAGAAAACTACGAAGGGTGGGAGAGGTGGGCTCCGAGATCCAGAAGCAGGGCTCCTTGGGGCCTCCGCTCTTCTGCCTTGACCAAGGCATGGCTCTGCACGGGGCTGACCATGGACAAGTCTGGCTGGGAAGCTTCTGCATTGCCTGGAAGAAGCCAATATGGAAAGTATTGACACCATCCCCTTCCCATCATCCCACCTCAGCCCCTCCTGGAGTTAAGAACTCATAAAACATAAGAGGGGAAGGAAATGTTTAAACATCTGAGAGCCTGTGGATTTAGGGCATTTGTCCTTCCCTTCTCTTGCTCCTATCTTATTTTGAGACTGGGAGTTCCTTCTAGGGAGGCATCTTTGGCCCTGGAGAACTCAAAGGGTGGATCCCAGAGGAGAGGAAGCAGCAAGTGTTGGCTTTGGCTTTGCTCAAACAAGACCTTCTTTTTCAATGATCCAATCCAGTTCTCCAGAAAGGATTAGGCAGGCATTCTGGGCAGAAGAACTGCCTCGGAGGGAAGATTGTGCCTTTGGCCAGCGTGTGCTCTATCTCATGAGAACCAGACGGTAGCAGACGAGGCACAGAAGGGCGAAGTCCAACAGAGCCAAGCATCCCCTCTGGGCCCTGGTTGGCAGGAGCTCTGATTTTTCTCAACTACCCGAAAGATCCTGTTACAAAGAACAAGGTCAGGCCCAAGTGGAGTGTTCTATCATTTTGTTTTTTTTAAAAATTGTTTTACTCCTATGTCTTTTTTTCTTCAGTGGTAAAATAGAACCTGTGTAAAGTCCTCAATGGCACGAGACTAACATCTGTACTGTAAAGGAGGTGAGATGTTGCTGAAGCTCTCGTGTCACAGTCAGCTCAGTCGACATTGCTCATTGCCCTAGTCAATTTTACCAATTTTCCTGTCAAAGGGTTCATGCTGTGGGCCTTAGCTTTAGCCTATTGTTGAGAAACCATTTAATTGAAATAAAACGTGTAATTTGCTTTCATGAACATTTTATCATGCCAAAGAAAACAGAGTAGGTAGTGCGCTCTGCTTTAAGCAAACTCAATATATGAATGGATTGACAAATAAAGTAGGGGCAGATTATTAGCAAAAAGGTTCAATATAATTAGTAACAACAAGCTTTTCTGGTGCATTTTTAAACAATTAGTTTAATCAGTTCACACCTGCCTCACTGTCACATACATAAGAGCTTGCTTTCTGAGTGCAGGTCTATTTCCTTGGAAGATCTCCTGGTCAAATGTATTACAACCAATAGGAACAAGAACAAAATAGATGTTCTGATCCCTTTCCTTTCTATTCAGCTTCCATCAAAAAGATACTGGGCTTCCCTGGTGGCACAGTGGTTGAGACTCTGCCTGCCGATGCAGGGGACACGGGTTCGTGTCCCGGTCCGGGAAGATCCCACATGCCGCGGAGCGGCTGGGCCCGTGAGCCATGGCCGCTGAGCCTGCGCGTCCGGAGCCTGTGCTCCGCAACGGGAGAGGCCACAGCAGTGAGAGGCCCACGTAAAAAAAAAAAAAAAAACTGAAGTTATTTGGGCAATTCTTGCCCTAAAGTATGGGTAGAGTTGTGTTAGATACAAAGTGAGACAACAGGAAACATTTTTTAATGAACAACAAGCTTTCACAGAGACTGTCTATATCACATTGTTATTACAACATAGATGAGCTGAAACTTCTTTTGTACAGATTTAGAGTAAAGAAGACCCTAAAGAGACATCAAGCATATAGAGGTAGTTGAATAGCAATATGGGAAGAAAAAAAAAGCATTATCTTAATTCCCCTTTCAGCTCATTACAGTGCAAGAGTAAAATGGCTGCTTAACAAACAACTGGAATTACAAACACAAAGACACATTTGCCACTGTTTAAATGGCTTGCTGGATATTTTAATCCTGGCATTACTGAGAGCTGCATAAAATGACGGAACTAGTTTATCTAATAAGCTTACGATGCCACATTGAACTATTTGCTCTCCTTTGATTTTGTTGTTGTTTATTATTTTTGCTTTGACTATAGATAAATGTCAAGCAAGTTTTAAAATGATGCATAAGCTACAGTGTTGCTTTGTAAACTTTAAATGGCTAACACAGTCACGAAGCAAAAGCTTGAAAATGACACCAGGAACAGAGATTACAGGCACTTCTCTCTCAAGGTTAATTTAGCTCATTTGAAAATACCCATTTGTAAAGGAAAATGTCTTCATTTCACCTCTGGATGTGCATAATCCAGATTATTAAATAGTCGGAACAGCGGGAGCTATCATTCTAAGAGGAACCAAACGTGTACATTTTACTTGGCTCCTTTTCCTTCTTTCTGCACTCAGGAAAGGCCACAAATTGCAGCCCATGCAGCTGGCTGCTTCTCAGAACTGTCTTCTATCAAATCAAAACCTCATTCCTCAAGCCCAAGAATGGGCTGAAAATCTGTCCTTTTCCCTTATTTGGGCTGCCTTCTATTTGCATCTCGATTACATATCTCTGCTATGATTCTGCCTTACGAAACAGAAATGGATGCAAAGTCAACATGTTGGGAACTCAAGGAATGAGTCCCTGAATAAAACTCCCATCTTGGAAATGGAGTTGGTGAGGGGAAACACAGCCCCCAGCGGGTTCCAGTCTATCAACAGTATGCGATCTATTGACAGTAAGAGACTTCTGAGTGCTGTGAACCAGCCTCAGAGCTCCACTGCTCCAACAGCCAGCCACAGGGGACTATCTGAGCCCAGTCCGGCTCCACAGGCAGAACTGGAAGGGCCACATGTGCAGTGATTCCATGAGTCCCAGCATGCTGCAGCAGCAAGGGGCTAGAAGCAGTCGGCCTTCAGAAAAGGCAAACTGTTGACACAGTCAGTTCTCTACCCCACTGAGTAAGGAGCAAGCACTCTTTTCTCCAAGTTGTCTACAGAAAATTAGTTTTATCATTTTTCATTTTCTACATTTTGCTGGTTATTAGCTAGCAGCAATAGTACAGTACGAAGCAGAAAGGCATAATGTCTGCTTGGTACCTAATATATATACACACATGTACATATATACACAAACACTCATATATATATATATATATATATATATACACACACACACACATCTATATACATACACACACACACACCTATATACACACACACACACACACACACACACACACACACAGAAAATAACCTACTAGGAAAAGACTAGGTAAATCACAATAAACAGGAAAATTAGCTGAATAAATGGCACTAACTACCAAGGGGGAAGTCTTGTCCTTCTGGCCTACATTTAACTTTATGTTTTTCCTGTATATACTCTTTATTCCCAAGCTTTGCAGCAAAATAAATTTACAAGCAGTGAAATAGTCATGTCCAATTGATTACCCCATTCAAGTACATATCAAAGAAAGCCAAGGCTTAGCCTTGTACTTTGCCTCCCACCACTACTGAAACAAAAGCTTGCTGTAAAACATGTAAAACAGTCCAAATGTGTATCCAGGCTACTGAGAGAAAAGTGCAATTCTGCCTAGCCAAGCTACATTTGCTGGAGTTAGGTCCTCTCTTATCAACGTGAAATATTCTATGATGTAGAATTTTATACATTTTGGAGAGCAGGAAGTGATGAGATGGTTATTCTAATGGAGCTAGAACTTAAGGCTTTCGTTATATCAGAAATTCTAGACCTCCAAACAACACTAATTTTTAGCCCTCTTGAAAGAGGAAAAATTTGCTGGTATGGGATTCTCCCTTATCTCTGACCCTAATTTGTTTTCCAGTCTTTTCATTTTCCCAAACAGACTTGACCCCCAAAGGCATTACATGTAAATATTTCATCAAGTTATGGTCTGAAAATCAGAGGTGTGGATTCCCCCAACCAAGGTTAAAGGAATTGGAAATGGGTATTGTGTGTAAAGGCAGGGTTTTACGCCAATGTAGTCCCCGATGATATTCTGTAACTATGAATAATCTAATCATAGCTACTATTTGTTGAATGACTCCTATGTGCTAGGCACTATGCTAAGTGATGTATATATATTACCTCATGTAATGTTATAAGAACCCTACATGCAGTATTTATCCCCACCACTTGCTAGTTGACAAACTGGTGCTCAGAAAAAGTGAAATCACAAAAGTAACACATCTAGCAATCCAAGACACTTATGACCCTTTTCTTTCTTGCATTTACACTAGACAGTAGGAAATTACTGTCCTAGGACTGTGTTATGACCACATGGTTGGGCACCAGGTGGGAGAGGGAGCCTTTCATTTCCTCCTACCTGAGCCTTGTAGAGTTTGCTTAGGCAGTAACCACGCCTATGCTTCCATTCTTTACCAGCCCAGTTGGGCTCCAAACATCAAACCTGGTAACATAATGTTCTGACAACACGGTGTTCATTAAGAAAGTGCAGAAAAGGTTATTTGGTTTCTGCTTACATGAATCTCTTTTTTGTTGCCTGGATCATCTCATTCTCCCTTTTCTGTTTCTGGCCACAGGTGGTGATGGAAGAAGTCAGACTGATTACTTGAGGCATTAACCTCTAGCGGGAACAGAGTGGATGGGCTGTGTGTGAGTCTCGCACTGCAGCTGTCCAGAGTCACATGGGGGGAGAATAATTTGCGTGAAGGTAGGAACAACACGATTCACTTCTTCGCTGTCCTAATCTTTTCACTCTGTCATTATAACACTCCTGTTTTCAGGTTGTCCTGGCACTAAAGAAATCAAACTGGCACTAAGCAAGCTAAACAAGACCTCACTCTTACCCCCTTTACCACTATTCTTCCCCTGTATTGAAATCTTTGGCCCATCTCAGTGAGGAGGAAAGACCGTGTTTAGATAAAATCATGGATTAATTGCTTCCTTTGAAAAGATTTAAAAGCCAAAAAGATAGTTTGAGGGTTTCTTAAAGGGTTCTACCCTCTTTCCTGGCTTCTTTACACTTTTAATAATGAACCGTCCTTCATCAAGTGTTTGCACACACGCTAGCCAGGCCCTGATCCTCAGAACCCTGGGAAGAGGTGAGGTATGGAGGCTAGCTGGGCATGGCTGTGACACGCCAGACTGAAAACCATTACCTCTGAAGGGTTAAATATTATCCTGCCTGAAAGTCCCATTACTAACTGCCCTGGGGAGAAATTAAGATGTAATTAGATTGCTGAAATAAATGCCTACAAGAGATTGTAATAGAAGACACTCCTCTAATTCCTCTCTTGATTCCAGGAAAATAATTCCTTCATCCTGGCTCTGTATGACACATAGAAAATGGATTACTTTTATTGTACCCTGGCTTATTCCACAACCTATGCCAAATCCCTTAAGTATTTTATATTGTTGGATTCAAACTGAAAGCAGAATAGAATCTGTAAGGATAGATGATCTTGGCATGATTCTGAACTTCTTTTAAGCATCCAATGGGATAGATACAAAGATGGTTCAAGAACTGGGATCAAATGTAGCAAAAACCGTTAAAGCAGAAATTGCACATTTCTAGTATTGTTACTTCCCCCTAGGTACATGGTAAACCACATCAATAAATAAAGCAGTAGTTTTCAGTGATGCCCACTTGAATCGTTACAAACATACATGTAGCAAAGAAGGACACGGTAGCGCAGAAAATAAATTATTAACACAGAAGAAAGTATGAACGCTATTTTACACACTGCTATATAAAGTATGAACCATTTGGAATGACACCTCAAAAGTCAGTGAAATAATGCAGCAACATGATTAGTAACTGGGCATCACATTTCAACCACACAGTCATTCGTCTATGAAAGACAGAAAATTAACACAAGATCACTTTAAACTTTGAGAAAATTTTTTTTCTTCTGGGCTCGTAGACACAACCTCTGCTGTGCATGTAGCTGTGCAGCATGTCAAGAAGCATCTTAAGAAAGAAAGTTTCAAACAGGTCACATTCTTTTGGTCTTTCCACTTAATTTCCTTCTGATCAATAGCAGGCTAATGCCTCTGTTTGATACTCCCTTCTAAGATGTTATTGCGATTAGGTATATTTACAAGATGACTCCCCCACGGTGGGGAGGGGAGCATGGGAGCTCCTTCTCAGCAATCCACTCACTAGTTTTGGTTTCGGGATATAAAGGCCAGGACTCGCCGAATACCGTTCAGTCTATCCTTTAGGGACCTCATGGCTAGGAACGGGAGCTGAGCTCGGCTTTCCAACGGAAGAACCGCTAATGTCCACCAGCACCAGGCCGGGCCATTGGGGTTGATCTGCAAGAGAAATGCAATGGGTTCGTCTTATTCCTGTGCAAGTGATCCTAGCCTGTAGGCTTCCAAAGTTGCCAGGAAACATCCCAGGTGGAAAACTGCTTCCGTGTGTGGCAGGGACTGCTAATTACCCCCCATCTCTATTTCCCTTTATCTTAGCTGGGCATACAGCCACCCAGGGGGTGGGGGTGGGAAGGCTACGTTTCTCAGCCTCCCTTGCAGCTAGGTGAGGCCATAAGACAAAGTCCTGGCTAAGGAGATGTAAAAGGCAGTGATAAGTGTAACTTCTAGGCCATGCTCTGGGAAGGGGGCATGCGCCCTCACTTTCCTCTTTCTCTCCCCTTCCCCTAGCTAGAACACAGACATGCTGATGATCAGCCTTTTTCAATCAGGAGGATGAGGGCAACACTCAAAGGGCTTTGTCAGGAAGGAGCCTGGGTCCGAATGATCTCACGGAACAGGGATGCCCCAGCCCTCCATCTCTATGACTTACACTCTCTATCTAGTTTAAGCTACAGTTATTTTGGGTAGTGGTTAAAGCAAACACATCAATTTCCTAACAAATACACCACGCCTTCTAGCCAGTGTGATTTTACAAGCTGAACTGTCTACTACAGTCGGCCCTCCATATCCATGGATTCAACCAACTACGGATCAAAACTGGTTGGTTGAATCTGTAGATGTGAAACCTGTAGATGCAGAGGGCTGACCGTACTCATTGCACTACATAATTTTATAGAAGGGGTTTTGGTATCCATGGGGCCTCCTAGAACCAAACCCCCACGGATACTGAGAGACAGCTACTCAGCCTCTTCCACCTCTTAGATTCTGTTTAGGCCCTTTGGCCTGAGGCATAGAGCATATGGGTCTTCAGTTCTCATGACCCCTTAGGCTTTGCATGTCTCTTACCTCCATTTCCCTGTTTCTGGCTGAAGGCAACAGAGTCCACATATGCCAGCTCACTAAACGGGGCCACGGCTAGCTTCTCCCCTAAAACCAGAGCCTATGATTCACAGCCCCAAAGCACAGCAATCCCACTTCGCAAAAATTCCAATTGGAAAACACAGTCACATAGAAATATATTCCATCCCAGGTTTCCTCTAATAAAGAGCTTTCCTATCCTACAGTGATCCTGCACCAAAATTCTGTTTGTCAGCAGCGTCCCAGGTACACATTGCAGACATTGGTGACTTAATTTCCTACTAAGCCCCAAATGAGCTTTCTGCCCACACCCTTCAGAAGGTTGGCTTTAGGACTGCAGAGAACCACATTCTACACGCGGGATTGTTTGCTTCCAAACTGGTCACCTGATTCTCCCACAACCTTCACTGCCTCTTTGCTTCTCTGTGCCTCTAGCTGCATTTGGATTCTTTTTGTCCCTCACCGCAGTCTGTAACGTGTTATCCCTCCTATGATGAGTTCTGAACGTTAGATTGCCATATCCTGAACTGTATTTCCCAGGATCGTTAACAAAGATGTTTAAGCTGATGTGAATACACGTGGTGGTTCCTAAGAAACCTCCTGCGGAGGCTTAGAACATTCTTATTAATGGGACCACTGGGGCTACAGCATTGACTCGATCAAACTGGATGGGTTTTATTTTTTCTGCTGCTGCTGCCGCCAAAGCAACAGTCCTAATAAGAAGTGAAATGAAACCCAAGATTTCGGCTTTCTGTGTCACCGAGCCCTTATGAATCACACGGTGGCACCTGTGTTTTGTCTTGTGGAAGATGCTGTTACCATTGCTGATCGCTATCTTCTGCCTGACTAGGGGAGAATGCTTTCCAGAAGGTGAAGGGGAACATTCAGCTTGACCATGAGGTTTCTCAGAGCTCTGCCGTAGTCCTGAGTCACAGTGGCCCAGAGCCAGGAGCTGGATCATCTGGAAGCAATGGCCTTTCTCCCTCCAACATTCACGATGCCTTTGAATGGGGGTGGGAAAAGGAGCCACCTCTGTGGCCCGGAGAAAACAAGACAGTGCAGTGCATTAGGGAACAGACTGGTGTTTTACAGCCTCGGAACGCAAGAGGAAGAAGGGACTTTAGAGACCTCCTTGTCTACCTCCCTCATTTCAGAAATGGGCGAAAAAGTCAGAAAGGGGAAAGGACTTAGCCGAGGTCACACAGCTAGAGAGGTAAGTAGGACCAGTTTTTTGGCATGGAAGTCAGAATATACATATTCTATTTTACTATTGTGATAAAGTCAGGAATGAGTACAGGGAAAGAATCAAGGAAGTTATGGAGGCGATTATGTAGGAACCAGGTCAGAATGTGGAAAGGTGATGGTGGGAAAATATTTGACTAAGATATCTCCAGCCTTGTCCTAGAGAGAGTATTCCCCGATGTACACCAGGCAAACAAAGCTTGGTGAAACTTAACTACCTCCACTTTCCTGGAGAGCTTCAGATCTGCAGCTTGATCTCTCAAATGGACCTGTCCCTCCGGGAAATAGACTGATCCAGTAGAATCTAATGAACTCTTTTCTAGTATAACTCAGCCAAGGGTAAATTTAAGGATTGGGTCAGTTGTCTCAGGAAAACTTGTTCATCCCTGATGAGGACAATGGCAGGGGTCTGGACCTGCAGGGCTAAGCGTGGAGGGACCTGGGGGTGAAAGGTTTCTGTGATCCTGCAGTTGGAAGCCTGTAAGGCGGCTGGCCCTAGCTCCTCACTCCTTGCTCCTGCAGCAATCAGGGAGAGAGTTATGAAGCCTCCAGGAAGTGGCAGCCTTTGGTCTCAGCTCCCTAGGTACCCTTCTCTTAAGCCTGGCCTTTTGTGAATCCTGTCACCCTAACACATCATCATGGTGGGAATCTGGACTCACAATTAAAGGTTCTTCTGTTGATGGTGCCTGTGTTCCCATCCTCTCACTTAACTAATCTCTTAAAACCTATCTTGGATCCAAGTTCCTACTGCTTTACTTTAGTTCCTCCAGTTCTGATTTGGGGTCCTTTTGTTCTTACCCATGATGCCTACTGCCCGGCCAAACAAGACCGATTCGGATCCATCTTCCTCTCTACGCTAAATTTGCTGGGTGGAAACCACACATGCATCTAATCACAAACCCTAGGCTCTCTCATCTGGTGGGGGTGACTGATTACAAAGAGACATTTTTATATACCTGGGGATCAGCATCTTTCTCTGGCATTGGACCAAAATGATTGAGTATCCGATTCTTCAGAGATGATTTGAGTGAATGAAACCATGATGACGCTTGCTCATAGACACAGTTATGTAATCCCATGAGCTCAGCACAATCCTCTCCTTGAACCTGAAAGTATCAAAGTGGAAGTGAAGCATTCTGTACCTTCTCCCTCATGCCTAGAGCCCCTTTTGACACCTGCCTATTTGAGCATCCATCCTGTCATCCTACGGGAAGACCTGCCCTTCTTGGCTTTCTCCTGTGTAGTACGTGAAAGGCTCCTCAACCAGAGGATGGACTGTGTGTAAATATTGCTGAGGGTGGAGGACACAGAAAGGTTCAGCTGGGCAAATGAGCTGAAACAGCCAGACATATAGAAAACCAGTGATGCTAACTGGCCTGAGTGGAGGCGTGCTGTTAAACTAGGTTGTGTTTGTTCACGCCTCTCTCCTTTTCATTTTTTAAACATCTGCTTTCCCGCTGCTCCCGGGAAGAGGGAGCAGTGTCTGTGTCTCCGTATGTAACTTTATCTTCCAAGTCAAATACATTTATTCGTTGAGCAAATGTTTATTAATCTTGTACTATGCAGTGAATGTAAATATAAACGCTTATGGGATCATTTACCTCTCCTTCTACCCGTTAGTTCAGAAAGCCAAGGATTAACTGGACATGTCATCTTTCTGCCTTATGGGATGATGCATTATTGGGAAGGGCTCTTGGCCAGGCTGCACATTTAAAAACAGACATGTGCATGTGAATCTACAATTATCTCAAAAGAAAAAGGTTTAAAATATAAATAAAGCAAAAAATAAAATACGTATGTATAGATCCAGCTCCAGATCTTGGCATCCCTGGCAGAGACCTAACTCCTATGCTGAATGGGCCCCAGGGTTGGCCTGGCTTGGCATCTCTTATGCATGAATATAAATCAGCAACTAAGCAGGGAAAGCCCAGACAAGGGGCGCAATCACTGCCATTCCACAATCGAACAGCAACCTGGCAGCACTCAATGTGGCAGCAGCAAATCGGTGAGAAATCCCAGGGCCCCCATCCATGCCCAGAAATCCTTTTGCAATCATCTTGGTCTGCCAAGCTACAGGGCTAGCTTGGCTTCAGGATTCGTGGCACTGGCCACCCTCACCTTTTGGTCTTCAATGTATTCGATGTCAGCTGTGTTGTAACCATCCCGCTGGCCCTGATGGAGGACCTTGAAGCGCCTCTTGCCTATGCTGTCGACCACTGAGCGGCCATCAGCAAAGAATTGAACATTTCTGATCTCTAGGATGCAGCCATATTCCGCAAACCTGTTTATGGGGAATGGACTCAAGAAAGTAAATTCTTGATGAGCTGTTTCCCTGGCCTGCGCACCTCCCCCCATTTTTATAACCCCATGCTGGGCCTTGAGGGACTTCCGCCTTCTTGCCTGTCCCAGGGTCTATAGCTGCAATAACACCACAGGCAGTGCCTGTATGAGAAAAAATTTTAATGTGTAACTGCTACCATTTATTGTACTGTGCTCAGTACTTTATGTGCATTATTAACTCACCAATCCTCCCAACAAACCCAACGAGGTAGGCACTATTATTGTACCCACTTTACAGATAAGGAAACTGAGTCACCCGAGGTTCAGTAACTTGCCCGAAGTCAAACTTGCTCCAAGGATGGAGCCAGAATATGAACCCAGGCAGTTTGACTCCAGGGACCACACTCCTATAAAACACGTTTTAGACTATATACCACCTGTTTAACAAAAGGTTGATCCTGGGGTTCCTTTAAACAGGCAGCCTCTCACACGGTAAACTAGGGGCCAGAGGGACCCTGATCCTTACAAATGCTCCTGGGAGGGCCCCAAAGTAAAACAAAAAACCCTTTCCACCCAACCTCCCTTTACTTGCATAGCTCCTCACTTACCTTTTGACAGGATCTCCAAGGCACATGCCAAACTGTCGTGTGCCTGTCTCAATGCATCTACGAATCATCAGACGGTAACAAGGCTCAAAGATGTGCAGGGGACAAGGAACCGTGGGATATGCCATGGTACACACGAAAATAGGCACGTTCTTATTTAAGCTGTCAGGAAGAGCAAAGGACATGCATCTCACAGCATTGAAGCAGAACACAGAAAGGTTGGTCAAATTTCACCATGTGGTTCCCCCGCAGGAAGGCAAGGAGACATCAAGTTGAGGCTGATAAAAAATACTAAAATGCATCTGGTGCTGTGGGCTGAATCCCATTATCTGGTGCACAGGTTAGCCTAAGGGCTACGATTAAAATTGACCTTCTACACATTCTAATTTGGGTAATGAAGTTCTCTAGTACCTTAACATTGTCAGTGATAGTTATACCTCACACTTTTCTTTCTTTCTTTCATGCTCTCCACTCCAAACAATCTCTCCAGGTGTCTTGCTGGCAGTATGGGGAAGGGTGGTAAAAGTGGACCCAGCTCTCCAAAGGAATGGTAGGAAAATCTCTGCAAGACCCCCGTGAACATCTCACATATTTGCAAAGCCCCCAGAGGATCTGCATGGCAGGCCCAGCTGGGAGGAGGAGGGAGCAGTGGAGAGGCAAGAGTAATCTAGCCCAGTGATGTTCAAACACTCCTGTGTGTGCATCAGAATCACCGGAGGCCCTTAAACACAGACAACAGGCCACTGCACCCCCCCCAGAGACACTGGTGCAGTAGCTCTGAAATCGACACCTACGAGTCTGCCTCTCAACATGTGCCCACGAAGACTCAGACACATGGCCTGATGGGGAACCACCAACCGGGCCAGCTCCTGCTGGATCACTGTTATTTTATTTGTCTAGTAAATCCAATACAGGGACATCTGAACATAAACTTACCAATAGATATACAGGATCATTTGCCCAAATCTCAAAAGGATTAAATTTAGGATTCCTTTTAAGAGAAATCCACCTAGTATATTCCAGTGTTTGTCAATCAGACATTAAATGGTATTTGAGAAGAGGGCCCAGAGAGACTCAAGGTGAACTTAAGAATCAGAAATAAAGATAAAGATGCCTTGAGTAGATCTAATATGTTAATGAGCAAAGAACGATTTCATTTCTGGCTCCCCAGCACAGCGTGTTATTCAAAGTGAGAGGCACAAACAAGCCGGTGGCAGTTTAGAAATGTTCTCTACAGGGTGAGCACAAAACCAGAACAGCTTTTGCCATCGGGAACTCTGCCCCCAGAATGCTGTGAGAATTCCACCAGGGATGGGGAGATGGGGGGTCAGCAGTATGAGAGACAGAAATTAGTGATTTCCTTCCTGCTTTTTCTGCTAGGTGAGTTGTTCTTCCAGCCAGGCAGAGAGCCTGGAGCCTTGCTTCTTTCTCCACCCCCACTCTCTACCTCTCACAATACCTGTGATGGAAGAGGAAGCATAATAACAAGCAGCATTCCTACTATTGCTTTTATTAAGTGCTTACTACACACTAGCTCATCTGACCTTCGTAACAAGTCTATTATTATCCCCAAGTTACAGATGAGGAGACTGAGGCCCAGAGACGTTAAGTGACCTGCCTAGGGTCATGAAGTGTACACACTTTGTGGCAAAACTGCATCATAAGCCCAGGTCTGGCTGATATCAAAGTTCTTAACCTCATAGAACCTCCTTATGTACCTGAAAACCGTCTTCTGGATACAGCTGACCCTTGAACAACACGGGGGTTAGGGGTGCCAACCCTCTGCCCAGTTGAAAATCAGCATATAACTTAAGAGTCGCCCTCGGTATCCGAAGTTCCTCTGTATCCGCGGTTCTGCATTCGTGGATTCAACCAACCACGGATCGGATAGTGTAGGACTATAATATTTACTACTGAAAAAGATCCACGTATACGTGGAACCGCGCAGTTCAAATCCATGTTGTTTAAGGGTCAACTGCACCTCATTAAGCCCCCCTGATTAAATTGTTCCAGTAATTTGGTATCCGTGATACCCAGTTACTAGTGCCAATATGTGACCTGGTCAGTGGTTCGGCTTAGGCTTCTTCAGTGGGTGCTGGTAAATGAACAACTGGCTTTCTGGGGATGGAGCGGGTAAGCCCTTGTTACAGCATTTGCCAATTTCTGCGGTGTAAATACTCTCACTGTGGCCAATTTCAAGCTACCAACATGGTATCACTAAATGAGGAGTTAGGAGGGAATGTACAGCAATGTGCATATGCATACTTAGAAAGTTCTTCCATTTCCTCTTCATAAAGCCTTCTTCGTTCCTTGAGTTCTTCTGGAAGGAATTTAGCTATTAGCTCTTCCATTATGACATTTTTACTGTATTTTCTTGATGCCAAGCACTATACGGGGAACAAGGCAATTAGATATTATGCAGTCATCAGAAAAACACAAAGCACACTGGAGTAATTTAGACCCACACATTGGCAGCTGACACCATCATAATGTATGTATTCTCTGCAGGTTAGAGTTTAGCTTAAAAAACCCCACATGCAATGAATTACTTTTATAATTAGAAAAGTTATTTTAAAAAGGGGAAAAGACCTGCAATGGAGTTTTAAAAATGTCATAGCTTTCCCACAACGCTGAAATTGATTGAGATCATATTCTTGTCAAAAAAGGGAGAAAATCCTTTCCTTTCCTTTTCCTGATTATTGCGTTTATAAGCTCCCAGAAATGGTCTCCATCTGGGATATGATAAAAGTCCGTGGTCAAAAGGTTCAGGGAACTAAAAAGCAATTTTCAATTATTGATCCTTTCCTGCTGTGCCCCACTCCCAACCCCACCCCAATGCTTGGGCTTCGGGATATTTCAAGTCTATATATTATATAGTTTTTTCTCCTCTAACTTTAGTTTTAAAAAGAAAAGCTATACTGGTGATTTCATTTGCCTATTTTTTTTTATTATACCGTCTAGGTATCACTGGATTTATGTTATAAACCCTGATTTCATAACCTAACTCGGGCTCAGTTGTCAATTGTCACTATTACTCTCCTCCCAAACACCCCTAGTCTGTGCATATCCAGGGATCTGTAAGGAGTGGGTGTTTGTGTGAACCAGGCAATGGGAACGAAAACATCTGCAGAGAACTGCTGGCTATGGAAACCAGCCACACAGACCCAGCAGGGGGAGCTCCTGAGTATAAAACGGCAGGCTTCAGACATTTTTTCCTTTCCCAGTACGGGCTACGTCTGCCTATTGCGCAGTGAACATGATCGGAATAAGATATTTCTCTCTCCGGAAAATGGTGCAAGTGTGACCCTGTGCGAAGACACAGGGATAGATGGGAATATCTTCTAGCCCCTAAGACCAGGACCTCACAGCCTCTGCCTCCACGATGCCTTCTCAGCCACTGCCATTGCCTGGCTGCAGAAAAACCGGCTGCTTTGACCAGTCCCAGTCTTTGGGGAAAAGCAATGACTCAGGAGGTAGCCTCTCCAAGAAGGAGGTGACTCCTCCGCTGATGCTGAAACAAAAACCCAGTAAACGTACATACTAAAATTTTAACGGTAGATTTTCCTTCTTTCTGTTAATCTGAATGTTGTAGTGTTGCCACAACACCAATGTATTATTGAAGTATAAGGACCATGGGCTTCTCACCTACAATCAGGACAGCAAATACCACCTCTTCACCTAGGCCAGATATGACATTGACCCTGCCCCGCAGCCCAATACACAGCCTCAGGGCTATCCTGGATGATTATTTCACTCCCTTCCCTTAATTTAAATGTTGGGGTGTTGGGAAAGATTGACACATGACTCCTCTGGATCTACATTCACCTAGAGATAGTCTTGCATCATCTCCAACCTCTCCTCAGGGATGACAGGGGTCAAGGAACATTTATACTGATTGTAAAATATGGCACACAAGTCCCTGGGGTGGCGGGACAAGATGGATGCCCAGATCTGCTTGTGCTATAGAAAATTACAGCAAGTCCATTTGAAAGACAAAGGTGGCAGTTTGGGTGATTCATTTTAGAGAATCTGGAAGCCCCAGAGATTTTCCAGCAGACAAATGTCTGCTAATAAGTACAGTGGCAGCTGAGGAGTGGGGCAAGGACCACAATGAAGGTCTGTGAGGTTTTCCTGGGGACCTGGGAGTGATCTCTTCAAACCACAGAATAAACATTGATGATAAGGAGACATCGGAGCTCATCTAGTCCAAGCCCAGGGAGGACAAAAGATTCACCCAACATGACAGTGAATCAGGTGCCATGATGGGATTAGAACAAGAATCCATGTTTATCATCATTTTGATACTTTTGTTTCCAACACAAATTAATTTCACTACTGACAGTTCATAAAAAGCTAGATGTTGCCTCATTTCCCTGGAGGAATTTGTGGAGAGGGGAGGGGTGGCTCTAAGACAGGAGAAATAAATGGTCTGAGGGGGTGTTTTGCTCTAGCACAGTGCAGTGGCTTGGGATCCAATAGGATGCTGTCTTCGTACCCAATTCCCAATAAGCTAACCCAATCAAGAAAGAAAGAACGTTTTACCTGTGAAAGACCATCTTTGCACAGTGGGCACTTCGCATTGTGATCTAGGCATCTTTCAAGGCATTTTAAGCAAAAGGTGTGTCCACAAGGTGTTGTGACTGGCTCATAGAATAATCTGAAATTTAGGAATCAGAAGGCAAGAAAACTGCAATCAGACCAAACATGAAAGACAGAGCTATTCAATGTTCAGGTGTTATAGTATTATTTGGGAAATTCTATGTGCCGGGGTGGGAGGGGGTTCTTTTTCCTTTTTTTTTAAAAAAAAAAAACCCTGCTGTTGTTGCAGTTCAGAAAAGCATTTGCTTTTTATTTCTGAGCTGGATTTAAATGCATTAAATTATGCATTTATTAAAATTTAGGACATAGCTAGATCATTTTGTAACATTAGTTCTAGTCAGTCTCTTCCAGGGCATCCACACTTTTTTCCCTGTCAGGTCCTAGAGAAATGAAGATGAATGCCCAGAGTGTCTTGAATAGATTCCATTCTAAAATACTTAGCCAACCTGTTCACCTGAATATATGTAAACACATAGATAAACAAACACACACTCCCATATTTAAGTACTTTATATCATATTACACTGGAAAAAGACTAGGCTTATTTGCTAACCGTGATTCCATTTTTCACCTAAGCAATGTTTACAGCCTGAAGGATCTCAAAATTGCACCTGTAACAAACATAACTGCCTTTTACATGGATGGATCATTTTCCTAGGGACAACAGAGTAATATTATTAATGTGCTTACTGATGGATAGACAGACAGACACATACATATATACATGCGTATGTATACACATACTTTAATTAGATCCTATTTTAATTGTTTTGCAGGAGCTATTTTTTCAAAGCAATCTGAGGATCTCTTAAAAAGCGGTTCTGTACATTCAGAGATTCATGGATTTATTTTGCTTAAAGAAAGGCTCACCTGCAGCAGGACCACTGGATGGGGGCAGCTGAAGATGATGCTTCAGAAGCGGAGCTCGCACTCACCAAGAGGACAGAAAGAAGGGAAAGACGCCTGACCAGCCTATTTTGACCTCACAAGAGTGTTCAGTCGAGAGGAAGAGGCTGCAGGCTGCGCAGCCCCCTCGTGTGGCCAGGAGGTGCACCAGCAGCCTGGCCCGCACAGCCAGGCTGAACAGAGGAATCAGAGCTTCAGAGCTGAAAAGTACTTGAGAAAAAAATCGAACCCGCCCATCAGAATGAAACTGAGATCCAGAGGGGATGAAGTGGTTGATCTAAGAGTACACAGCCAACTGTTGGCAGATGACATGGAAAAAGAAAAGGTACACGACTTCCCCTTCCAGTAGTGTGCCTTTTCTGTTAGAACAGTGATTCTCAACCCCTGCTGTGTGTGAGAACCACGTGTGTTGCTTTTTCTTTAAATAGCTTTATAGATGTATTATTGACATAGAGGTATCGACTGCACATGCATTAAGCGTACAGCTTGAGAAGTTCTGACACACGTACACACCCACGGGGCCACCTCCCCAACCAAGATAATGAACATGCTTGTCACCCCCAAGTGTCTCCTTGTGCCCCTGAGTAAACCCTCCCTCTTGCTCCTCCCCAGACCACCGCCCTCCCACCATCACCTGGGGAACTTTAAAAAACTACAGAGGCCCAGGATCTCACCTACAGAGATGCAGATCAGTTGGTCCAGGGTAAGGGCCAGGCATCAGGATTTGTCGAGCTCCTGGGGTGGTTTTAACGTGTAGCCAGGGTTGGGAATCACTGTATTACACAATCCTACTAACCTCTGCGTAGGCGAATCTAGTCTATTGGTCTCCAAACCTAATTATCAGAGTCCCAGGTGGAACTTTAAAAACGCAGACGTGGCAAAGTCTCACTGGATAAAGTTTACAATTCAGGAGGTCAAGGGGAGGAGCAGAGATTTGATATTTTTAACAAGCCAATGAAGGTCTGGGCTAGGAGAGAGATTTTTCATATATTTACTGTTTTCTACTTTTTAAATGTTATCAACCTGTTTAAAAAGCAGTTAATTTGTTTAACCGAGTTAATAAATTTTAGTTACTAAATTGGTCAAAAAGTAAAATTAATTTTCAGAAAACCTCTTTGATGAAGGTCCTAACCAGTGTACTAAGGCAAGGAGAAAAAAAGTTTGAGGACTTAAAAGGGGAAAAAACAAATCTGTTGTTATTCACAAATGGTATGATGATGAACTTAGAAAATCTAAAAGAATCTATAGAATGATTATTAGAATTAATAAGAATTGATAGAATTAGCAAAGAAGCTAGAGAAATACACATACACACACACACACACACACACACACACACACACACACACCATTCAATTGTAGCTCTATATACCAGCAACAAGCATGAGAGAATACATTTTTGAAAAGATGACATTTACAATTGCTTTTGAAAATTGAGTGCCCAGGAATAAATCTAACAAAAGTTTATGAGACGTCTATTGAAAGAAACTGTAAACATTTCATTGAAAGAAAGTAAAGAAGACCTAACTGAGTCCCAATAAAAACCCCAATGGGTTATTTTACTTGTTTGTTTGTTTTTGTGGAACTTGGCAAGTTGATTTCTAAACTTTATAAGGCAAGGCAAAGGGCCAAGAAGAGCTGAGACACTTTTGAATAGCAGCAATGTAGGAGGACATGCTCTACCAGACATCAGAACTTACTATATAGTGATTAAAACAGAGTAAGACTAGCACAAGGACAAATAGATCCGTGGAATAGAAAAGAAAACCCAGAAATAGACCGAGACCCAGATTCTTGATTTATGACAAGTGTGGCACTTCAAAGCAGAGGGAGGATTTTCAATACATAAATAGCATTCTCAATAATGCTATCTGGGATAGCTGGCTATCCAGAGGGGGCAAAGAAGTTGGACTGCCTCTCACACCATACACAAAAAGCAATTCCATGTGGGCTGTAAAAATAAATGTGAAAGGCAAACAGTACAGCTTTTAGAAGACAAGATAGAACATCTTTCTGACCTCGGGGGGGGGGGAAGATTTCTTAAACAGGACACACACACGAGAAAGCTAACTGTAAATGAAAAGATTGATCATTGTTACTGCATTAAACTTAAGAACTTGTTAGCGCTTCGAAAGGTGCCATTAAGAGAGCAAAAAGGCAAGCCAGAGCGGGAGAAGATATCTGCAGCACACGTGACTAACAAAGGACTTATATGTAGAACATACATAGAGCTCCTACAAGTCAGTAAGAAAAAGAGAGATAACCCAATCAAAACTGGGCAAAGAGTTATATACGCACCAGCAGACATAAAAACTGTTCATAGTAACGTTGTCCATAATAGCCCTAAACTAGAAACAACCCAAATATCCATCCAGAATATAACTGATTTTGGTTGATTCATACAATGGGACACTATACACTAATGAAAATGAACGAACTTCACCTACATGGAATAACATGGATAAATCTTCATCCTGAGGAAAAGAAGCCACAAAAAAAGAATCCGTTCTGGATAATTCAACTTCTATGAAGCTTTTTTAAAAATAGGAAAAACGAAATTACACAGTTTAGAGATACATACAAGGGTGTCAAGATAGTGGTTTCAGTGTTGGGGGGGTGCCATGATTTGGAAGGGGCACACGGGCAGCTTCTGGAGTCCTGGCAATGTTTTATTTCTTGGGCTGAGAGGGGTTCCATGAGTATCCTCTTTACAATATTTTGTTAAGAGAATATATTCATATTTTTACATACTTTCCCACTGTGTCTATTTCACAATTTAAAGTGTTTTTCAAAATTGAGATTTGCAGGCTGATTTTGGGAACTACTGCTGTGATCTAACTCCTAGAAGCAGCCAAAGCAGATGATCTCATTTCCTCAGTAATTTGAGACCTATGAATCTGAATGCTTTTTATACATTACTTGACGACGCTAATGATGAAGACTGACTGATGAATCTGTATCTGCAAAACTATTTTTCTTGAGAATTTCAAGCCTTTTGTTCATTGAAGAATGTAATCCACATACAAATAATAATGGTATAGCTGGCCAATTAATTGCAATAAATACTGACAATTAATGAGCAGATGAATGAAACAGACACAGAAGGATACAGCAACTCTTAGCAAGAGCTATGATTAAAATGCTCCTGATCTCAGTGGTCACAAACAAGAATGCTGCCACAGATGCTGCATAATTATTGCTTTGAAATAATTCAAGGTTCAGATGCTTAGAATATATCATCTTTCAATACTCAACCCACTTCTATATTCAGGCTGACTGAGTAAAGTGACTGGGGACAGATGGAATATATTTCTCTCGCTATCCTGGATGTGTACAATACTGTTTTTCATATAAATTAACTTTATACAGTCACAGGCAATAATTGGACTAGCTCCATTTTACTATTGAGGAAATTAGGACTCAGACAAGTTAAAGAACTTGCGCAAGGTCACACAGCTAGCTAATAAGTAGCAGGGCTTGGGATTCTAAGTCACATGTGAGTCACAAGCCCATCTTCCTTCTCCACTACATGACACAGCCACGACTGTTGTGTTCATCTATATCTAGAACACATACCATCCATGTACATGTAGATGCACACACTCACACACACACCCTTTCCTCTCTCCCTCTGTCTCTCTCCCTTCCTTCTCCCCACTGCCAGAGAGAGAGAAACTCTCTCTATGTAGATAGAGCTAGAAATAGATATATACTCAAATCCCTCTCCCTTTTATTTACCAGTTTAGGTAATGATTTCGGAAAACACTTCAGGGGGGCATTTATAAATCAGAGTAGGGCCAGATTTTCTCACAAGAAAGCATTTTACATTGTCACAGTGATGGAGTAAACAACAGTAATAATAAATGCTTTCAGTTAGATGTCAGCCCGGATAAGATGTTTGGCTTGTCTGGAAATAGCTATCTTTTCCCACCAGTTACATCCTTGTATTGTGCTCTTTTGCTGCTATCAAATGAGAGCAAAGAGGGAATGAGGAGGAGGGAGGGGGCAGGGGGAGAGAGAGAGAGAGAGAGAGAGAGAGAGAGAGAGAGAGAGAGAGAGAGAGAGAGAGAAAGTGAACTGAGCAGCTAAAACTAGGTTAAATATAAAGCTTTTCATTTCAATTGACAAAGAGGTCACTGGGCCATTAGGTAACTGGTTCAAATATCAAACATTCTTGCTCCACATCTCAAAATATCCTTGTCACCCCAAAAGTCCTGCTCCACAGCAGCCCCAGAGGTGGCCCCCAGGGCTAGGATATCTGGAGCAGGTAAATCCCAAGGGAGGATCTGCACTCACTAAAGACTGAGGGGCAGAGAGTGACTTCCCTCAGCACAGCTCTCCCCGTCCAGCAAGGGATCCAGCAAGGGAAGCTTGGAATGGAGACTGGAAAGTTTCTCACTAGCTCACCCTCCAACAGCTGTCCCATTCACTCTCTCCGCCATTCTCCCTGAGGAATTTATAAGCCCCTCTGGACTTTCCCTCTAGAATCAGAACAAATAAATTCACACTCTAACTTGTCTTCTACCAGTGCAGCACCACGGCCACTGGATTTCATTCTAGAAACCTGCACAGGAGGTACAAATGTCTATAGTTTCATGACCCGGCAGATTGTTTGAAAATATCTACCCTTAAACCCTCTCCACCAAAGACACATGAGGGTCATAACGGAACGTAATAATAATCCTAATAACAATTTAAAAAAGAAAAACACTGAAGAGAGGTAGAAACAGGAGCTTTTCCAAGACTGCAATAATTCAAGCTAAAGCATATATTTGAAATGGCCTCTGTCAATATGTGATTTCTGACTTGGAGACAAGCCCTGTTGGAAGGGGATCTACATGCTTTTGAACTAGGGCTACAGTTGTAAGAGCCTTGCGATCAGAAACGTTCTCTAGACCTGGCAGGCTTCTTTTCACCATAAAGCAGCTAGAGTCCCTCCCACCCACCCCACCCCCGGCCCCGGTAACTTACCAGCCCATACAATAACTTCTCCAGGCAAAGATGGGTTTTTGCTTTGAAGTCTCATTTAGAACAGAGGGGCAGGATAAGGGAAATAATGGCTTTTAAACTCAGAGCGAGCCAACTAGAAGGGGGTCTTATCCTCTTGGTGTTTATTTCTTGGACCAAATTTCTAACCCTTCTCTGAAGCTCCCTGTTGAGATCAGGGACAAACAAGATGAAAGGGAGAAAAGCAGAGGAAAGGGAACAAAAGAACTTCAACCTCAGGATTCTTAGCCCTCAGGGAAAACACAAACAGGATGAGTCTGCGTGTTTGATTCTGCGTCCCCGGGATGCCGGGAGGAGTGTTAAGAAGGATAAGTACACCAAAGACCCAGGCTTTCTGAGTGAGCTGAATCAAGTCTATCAAAGTCTGACATCTGAAGGACCACGGCTCACATCGCGGGCTGAGAGCCACAAAGGCGTTATTACCTGTGGAGGCCCATTTGTCTGCTTGGAAGACAAGCAGACAAACGGCACGACCCACCTGCTATGTTGTTGTGAGGGGGAGGGGGAACTGGTTATACAGCCCATCCTACCCTCGCCCACTCCACCTAAACTCAGACAGTGTATGGAAGGCTTGCTGCTACCTTCTTTATCGAGTCTGTCTGAGCTTATGAGCAAATCTGGCAACTCTAATTTTTTTAAGAGAGAGAAAAAGTATGTGTTCGGGTAATGGCTACCTTACTCATTTTTATTCAGAGGACAAGAAAAGTCATTCCGAGTATGCCTGGGATTGACATGGAAGGCATATGTGCTTGTAAAGGGCAAGAAAACCTCTGAGGAGCCTCCGCTGGCTGGATCCATCTGTGTGGTGGACCGAAAGATTTTTCTTGACCTCTCTTCCTTTGGTTCAACCATCTTAACAACTTTTGTGCAAATATCTCAGCCTCCTTTTAAAGCTCTTTTGGGGGGAATAAGGCACACTTGAGAATCTACTGAAAGCTGTGGACCTCGTCCTGGAAAACTCACACACACGCACACAGACACACACACACACACACTTTTACATATAACTGCAGGGAATTCTTAGATCTATTAGAATCCACAGATAGAACCCCCTCAGGGGTCCATGGACCTAAAGTTAAAGAACCTCTGGTCTAGGAAAAAAAGTTAACATTTATTGAGTACTTACTATATGTCAAGCACTATTCTAAGTGTCTTAAATAGATTTTCTCAATCATAACAAGCCCATAGAGCAGGTACTACTGTTCTCTATTTTACTCATGAGAAAACAGTGGCAGAGAAAGTCACCTGCTCCAGGTCAAACAGCCAGTAAGTGGCAGAGCCTCGGTTGAAACCCAGGCACCCTGGCTTTGGAGCAGCTCCTCTTAGCCACGAAGCCACAGCTGTGAAATGAAACAAGTGAAAGTCATTTCTTTGCACAGATCACTACTGTTGCAGTTTCCTTTTTGTGTATGTTGGAGGGTGGGCAGGCATGTGGATAATTTGTGTATCCAGAGGTCTGAGAAAGTAGAGATGACGTGGCAGTGGGTGGAGGAGAGACGCTTGGCCAAGTGGTACATGCCCACTACTGACTACTGTGCAGGGCACAGAACAAAAACTAGCCAGGCCCTCTCTTGGCTTCCAAACAATAGGCCTGTGGTGCTGACACTGGCCCTTGAGCTTTGAGACCTTGATCAAGTAGCCAGTTGAGATTAGTTCCAGGGTCACAAACTTAAACGCCTACAAGGCGCCCGGAAAGCAAAGCAAATGTGAGAGGAAGGCAGGTGTAAGGCAGTGGCCATGGGAGGGGGGCCGTGACCAACTGGAGTGCGTGTCCTGTCTCAAAACATTCACAAGCCCCCAAATCCCGTGAAGGCCGAACAAAAGACATCCAGCCTGTGTGCCATCAGTCTGTGACGTCTGAGTAGACCGTTTCCTTCCCACTCTCTAGGTATTTCCAAGTCAGGAGTGTGGGGAATGCATTCTGTAAGCAAGGGACACAAGCTAGCCCGTGTGACAGTTAACGGCGTGATTTCCATTTTGTTAGAACCACGCTTTTCCGTGCTAACCAACCAAGCAGTAGTTCACTAGCAGACAAGTCCCGACACCAGAGGGGAAGAACACTCAGGCAGTGACAGTACACATCACATACCTCATACAGAGGGAGCATTCAAGGTCAGAGGCGTCAAAAGATGCGAGTGGAACACTGAGAGCAGGTTTGGCCCCCGGAGCAGTGGGAGGATCTGTGGTTTAGAGAGCAGAAGTCAGAGCTGAACCAACCTTGGTTTCACAAACAGCACTTCTGAGGCAAAAGAACCCAATTATTTTTTCAGCCTGCCACTCTCACCACCTCCCAGAGAATTGATTTAGTGGCCACGTGAGCCACTGAGAATGGGGTACCCTGAAACAGGCGCTCACGGGCTTCCAACAGTCCCATAAAGAGACGCGCAAGTCAGGGACCGTCCGGAGCCCTGGGGGCTTCCTTCAAATGCAACAGGTGCCTCACTCAACAAGCGGCGGCGGCAGCAACTCCGCGGACTGAGCCAGGCCTTCAGAGCTGACACTGAATCTTGGCACTGCCAGCCGCTCTGGGAAAGGTATCAAGCTGCGGCTGCCGCTTCTCAGATGCCTGCCTACGGGAACACGACTGGGAAGGAGCGGAGTGAGGCCTGATCGCGCTGCCCTCGTCCTACGTTCCCGGAATGGGGATGGGAGTAGCCAGAGGCTGGCCTGGAAGGAGGTGACACCATCGAGGGCATGAGATGTCACTACTGGACGCAGTGCTCTCACAGAAGCCCCACAGGCACCCCGGAGGCGGCAGAGCTGAGAGCTGGGCCCCGTGCAGAGCCGCGGAGCCCTCCCGTGGAGGGTGAGGGACCTCCACATACTGGTGAGCCGGGCCCTCCTCCGAGCCGCTTGCCCCCCGGGGAGAGTCCGCACCTGCCTTAGACGCTTTCCTAGGCACCTCGGGGTCTTGGGGTTCGATTTGGCAGCGCTTCCTTTTCTTCCCCTGGCATTTGCCGGTCTTGCTGGAGGCAGCTTGGGGAGAGGCAGCGGCCCCCGCCTCCTCCGCTCCGTCCTGGTCTTCGGGGCCGTCTTGCTGCCTGTCCCCTTGCACCGGCACGAGGTTCACCGGGCTGCCTCTGTGCCCCCCGGCTGCTGCCGTCTCCTGACCAGAACAATGTGGGCGCTCCAGCGTTTCCTGGAAAGGAAGAGCCGAACATCAGGATCTACTCACGACCAACGTCGTCCTCTGATACTTCTCCCCAGGGGCACAATGAGAAGATACCGCACAGTGTTGATCATCTAGAGGACGTGTAGCTTAACTGATGGGCGGTCACAGGGCACAGGCAGGCCCAGCTGGGGCGGAGCGGAGGAACCTCTGTCCGAGGCAAGGACAGAAAGGCGTGTGGGGAGAGAGTCTTTGGGCCGCGCTGAAGGGGGGAATGGCAAGTGCGGTGCCAGGCCCCGCTCCCCTCCAAATCAGTCCCCCAGTCACTACCTGGGGGAAACCAAGGCATGCAGTACAGCCAGGGTACATCCAGCCACTCAGTACTTCCTCTCACCCTCACTGCCATTCCGGGCCCTCCTCGAGCCCCACACCCAGCTCCCAAAGAACTTTCGGGAAGGCTCTGGCACAGGTGTGTTCACAGGCCTGCCGAGTGCCCTCACGCTCCAGAGCTATGTGTTATCCTGGTCAAACAAACTAGGGACAAATTAGTCTTTTCACTAGATTTTGGGTGAGAAGTCTGAAAAAGAGACAAGATCATTTGGCAAAACGATCCATAATGTCTCTAGACTTTTAAAGAATTTTTGTCCGGGAGAAGGATCTAGAAAAAAACAAATCCAATGACAAGGTGTTTATGCAGGTTTACCTAGAGACCCCCTCTCTACTCCACATCCACAGCACATGGGTCAAAACGCTCATGCTGTTTTCTCCCCTCCAACTCCAACCAAAAAAATTGGTAGATAGATGAAAAATGGGCAGTGCACAGCTGGGAGAAAATGATGAGGTACGGAGAAAAAGGATGTGGGTTTTCTGAGTCCCTAACCTGGGGAGTTCAGGGGTTTTTTTCAGCACTATGGCACTGCCGCATCCTTTCCACGAGCCCCAGGCATAGTCTACACGGTACACCGCTTTGCAAGGCAAAGTTTGGGTGGAAACCCAATCCCTGCTCCCCAGCGGGCTCACATGGGAAAGCCAGGGGTGCTACTTTTCTTCATTTCAGGTTGAGCTGCCATTAGAAGTCACTCCAGGGACTTTGGTTCAGTGTTAGGGCTCTCAATCCTGTAATAATGATCTCAAACACGTATTGAGATGCACTAGGGGTGCTTTGATTTCAGGAGATACTCTAAGTTCTGCCCCCCCACCCTTTTTTGAGTCAGGTACACCTGCATTTTATTCATTCTCCAGAGCGGGGAAAGAAGTCAGGGAGATGTAAGATTCTCACCTGTCAGAGAATCCAAGAAGCCACAGAGACCCCAGGGCTCACATACAGGGGAGGAACACGGATCACAGATGGTGGGCAGGCAGAGGTCCCGAGGTGCCTAGACCTTCAGAGCTCAACTCTGCCTTCACGTCTGCCCTTCTGAGTCCCAGCCTCTGCCCACTTGCCCTCTGCTGGGAAAGCTAGGGCCTGGAGACCATCGTTTTCAAAGACTCAAATACCTGCGACTTCCTAGGTCGCTTCCCTCTCCCCCGCTCCAAATATGTATTGGAAGCCTACTTACGTGTAAGACACGGTGCAGGAATATGAAATTACCTCCCCTTGGGGATCAAATGGAGTTGTCTTTGCACAAGGAACTTAGCTGGGAGCAGCGTGCACAAACAAAAAGCAGGAAAGGAGGGGCTGTCAGGCCCTCTTCCCAGGCTCCGCCCCTAAGCTGATAAAGCCACCCCGACTGAAGGGCTCCAGGGGAAGTGGGCCAGATCCTTTCTAGTTCTGTCAACTCTCTCTTTCAGCTGGATCCGACCAAGAACTGAAAACTGAACGTAATAAATCATCAACCCCGGGCCCCCGCCTAAAATCCAATTTCATCTTTAGGAAATAGCCTTCTAGCAAAGAACGCAGCCATGAGCGACTCCATTTCTTCTTTCTCGGGAACCGAATGAGGTAGGAGAGTGAGGCCTCACTCCCCATGTTTGCCCACAAAACAGCCAAACGAAGAGTCACGAGCGAGCTGGGTGAGTGGAGTTTTACCTGTGACAACTTTGGTAGATTATGGCTGGTGCCTTCAGTAGCCAATGACTCTACGTGTTCCTTTAATCTAGGGTGAGGTGCCAACAGCTTCAGGATATCGGGAGAATGTTCCTGAGAAGCCCCCGGGAATGATGGTGAAAAGAAACTAAGGAGAAGCTGTGACATAAAACAGAAGACTTCACTACTTAAGTTTCTACAGGTGCTTGGGTGAAGGGTGGGGGGAGGAAGGGGCAAAGGGCACAGCTTGCGGGGCCAAACTCTAGGGAGGAAGCCTTGGACCAGAGACCCCGACACAGTGGGGTAGGGGTCCTCACTTCAGCGCATCGGAATTGCCTGGGGAGCTTAGGGAAAGTCCAGGTTCTAAGTTCCCATGCCCGGCTCCCCCAGGTCTGAAGTGTGGCCCGAGAATCTGGATGTTGAAAAGGCACTACAGATGCCTTTGTCACCCTAGCCAGAGGTACAAACCACCACTCCGCTGCTGCCATTCCATAGAAATATCTGCAGGGGGATTTCAAAACCTACCTAGGAGGAAAGAGGCAGAGGTGAAGACGGGAGAGAAACATCAGCTGGGGGACCTGGAGTCGTGTCGGCGACACCCCCATGGGTAGAAGGTGACAAATGTCATCGAGGTTCCTCGCTACTTCTTCCCACCCTGCCCGTTTTGCTCCCTCCTCCATCAGCCCCGGATCATGAATTCCCTTCAGCAGTGAAATGTCCGGAAAAGCAGAACCCAACCTTCCTTCCTCTTCTCCTAGTCTCTCCTCCCCGTTTCTGGCCTTCACTTTCCAGAGAATGTCAGGTATCTTCAAGGACCGGGGGCAGGCCGGTTCCAGTCTATGGCTGGCTTCCTTTGCAATTGATAAGCTGGGGGCAGTGGTGCGGGGGCAGGTAGAAGACCCAGAAGGGACCGCGAGACAAAGATGTGCGGTCGCGCGGACGCTGCGCCATCAGCTGCCCACATCCTTGTTTCAGTTCTCCCCTGTGAAAGCGCCAATTATCAGCGTACGTATGTATCTATCATGCGTAACACAACACAGGAAGGCAGGTCACTCACTTCTAAAACATATTCACAAGTTTGCCACGGGGACCCACTAAAGGGCGCTCCACCCTTTGTTCTGGGTAATAGGGTATTAACTCATCAGGAGAATCTGACCGAAACTCTGACCAAACTCTCTCTGGTTTGATTTGCTCTTTTGCTGGGCCCCAGCAGTTCCTTCATGATGTTCCTTCTGATGCCAGCACTTTCCACATAGCCAAGCCCTGCTCATCCCTCAAGGCTCAGCTCCAGCACTACCTTCCCCTACTCCCCCAGCCTCCCTGATCTCTCCTGTCCTTCCGTGTTCTCGACTTCACCATAAGACAGCACCTTACACTACACAGTCTTGTGTTAGCCTCAAATTGCGTTGCAGATGTAAGTCTTTCTCTCTAACCAGATGGTCACCTTCTGGAGGGCACGTGACAGATGTCCAATAAATACTCATCACACTGGATGGAACTGAATTAAGACACTAGCCATCCCAGGGCCCAGGGAGAGGCCTAGGGTTCAGACCCAAAGTCTTCAGACAGATGCCTCTATCTCCTCCCAGCTAGGAGTTGGTAAAGGAGTGAGGTGGGGAGGTACTCACAGCGACCAGGGCCATAAATGCCACCTTTCAGAGGCTCCTCCCGAGTGGCCCACCAGGACCAACCCACTTCTGAAGCAATCTCCCTGGAATTCTCCCAAAAAGAACAGTATCAGCCATAGGGCATCCCAAGGTACAGGGATAAAAGGGTAGAGTGCGGTGAGAGGGAAAGAGAGGCAGAGGGGGAACTCGAAGGAAACAAAGCAGAAGTAACAGCAGCTCTGACCTTCTTCCTTTAATACCTAAGATAGACTAGGCCTTCTCAGTGGCTTTGGAAAACAAAATTTGGGGTCACTCTCAGTGGGAATGAGCATTCCACATACGAATGGAAGTCAATTCCACTTCAGTGTCTGCCTTTGAAAGGCCCAAATGGCTCAAGAGGGCAAAAAAGAATCTGAGGTAAATACAAACATTAAAAAGAAACCCAGGCCTGTGAGTGGCTAAGGCAGCTAATTAATCCCAAGTGAGCCTGGACCATCTCTGTCATACCTTTATCCCTGGAATGGGAACAATCCAGTAAATAAGCACAGCGGAGGTCCTCAGTGTTCTTAAGTAACTGCCATGCCCTCGCCACACTCAGTGGAAATTCGCCTCTAAATACTCACCCCAGCTTCAGAACTCTGGAACACTCGTCACAGGCAAATGCTCGCTTGTATTGTCTGAAATTTATATTACACTATATAACAAGTGCAAGATTGTAAGGTAGGTCCTTGAGGACTGACACTGTGGCTTATGCCTCTCTGGGTCTCAGAGCTTAGCACAGTGTGTTCCCCTGCCCCGCTAAGGCAGCTGTGGAAATGACACTAGGTGGTCTGTAAAATCGGGCTGTAAAGAGAGATCAACCCAACTGATGATACCAGAGCCTCTCAGGCCAACTGGGAAATGGACAAATGAGAATAAAGGAACCACTCACTCCTGAGCCCAACACCTGCCTCTTTTGGCCTTTGCACACTCTGTCCCCAAAAGTCAAGGCTCTTCTAATCGCCTTTGTCCATCCATCCCAGACCCGGATAATTCCATTGCTGCTCTCCCCCCAGCCCCAGCAGTGGGTGCTGAGACTCCTGACAAGGCCTCCTGGGACAGCAGGATGGTGGAGCAGCTCACAAGGCAGACTCCGGAAGCAGGTGGAGTTGGGTTTGATTGCTCTTTCACCAATCACTAGGTGTGTGACCTCAGGAAAGTCACCAAGCCTCAGCTTCCTCATCTGTCTCATCTGTAACATGGGCATAAATAATAGTACCTACCCTCATAGGGCCACTGGGGAAATGAAATTATATCTTCCCCATAAAGCCCATAGCACAGTGTGGGGTGCACAGGAAACGCTCAATAAATGTTAGCTATTATTATTATTACTCACACTATGGAGTGCAGTTAAGATTTGGGAAAGGGTCCACGGCTTGGAGCAATTCTCTGCCACCAGCGCTCTGACTAACCAGGCCAAAGCAACTTCCCGGAAAAGAAACCTTCTGTGAGAGGCATAGCGTCCAGAGCTCAGCTTCCCCTAGTTCATTGATTTTGCTTAAGATTCCTTTCTGGGGCCTTCAGAAACCACTCCTGTCTCTTGCGCCCTTTCTTCATCCACAGCTCTGCCAAACTGTACTGGGACAGAGGCACTTGGGGAGTGGCGGTGAATAGGGAGTGGGAGAGCAGAGGCCGCCACTGATTGTTAACATCCAACTTCCAGGCCAGTTAGCCAGACCGTGAGAATACATTGCAGAACAGTAAGCAACGAAGTCCACGAATTGAGGATGCTTGAGCCTTCACTAATGCGCCCAGTATTTAAACAGTAACATCCACATTCTCCCAGGACTCAAGGGTTGGAATGACTGTTTGCATGTATTGTAATAGTCCTTGACTTATATTCTGTATGTGTTTTATTTCTAGCAAAGGAGCTGAAGGTTGGAGTTCTGCATATGGCAGGGCAGATGGGACCCAACATCCCTTCTGAGGAGCTGGCTGCCCTGTGTGACTGGTGAAGCTGTGACTTAGCTAAAGAAAAGTTCTACAACTGCGGGCAGCCTCACACACAGGACCTCTTGCCAACGGCCAGAATCTCCTCAGGGGGCCTCCATCCCCATGTTAACTTATTTGGTTTTATTTTGTTTTGTTTGTTTCCCACTGACAACCCAAACCCCGAGTCAAAGAAGCAAGAACATCCCTCACCAGCTCCTACAGAAATGCAGGAACTGCTCGATCTGATTGTACACGCCAAAAGGATGGTGCTTCCGGGCCATCAGTTGGCACTTGTGTCTCGCTCCTGTCCCCTCAACCCAGGGAGCCACCCACTCAGGACCCCCAATCCCAGGAAGGGCAGTTCCCTCACTCCCCCCACCCCGGAGAAGACAGAGGGGTGGGGGCCCACTGAGCAGCTGGACCTGATGTCATCTCAACTCACCCTTTGGGCTTCAGCTCTTGCTCTTTTGTTCTTTCCATCGAGGGACACACAATATAGAAACTCCCTTAGTGCTTCCTCCACCTTGCCTAGGGTGGCTAAGGCTTGCGCTTTTCTGAAGTGTGCCTGGAAGAAAACATGAGCATTCAATCCCATTCTTATCCACCTCTTGATGCTGCTATCGTTCACAACACCAGCTAACTGCTTCGTGGGTTTTCATTGTCATGTGAAGGGTTTTAAAAGGACTATCTCATCTATAGCCCTACTAGGTAGGCAACTGTTCTGAAGCCCATTTTCAAGGAGATAAAACTGAGATCCAGAGAAATGACTCGCCCAAAATAATAAGAGATTGTGGAATCAAGTTTTGAGCCTGGGACTGACTGATACCGAAGCCCCAATTCTCAACCACTGTGCCTCTGCCTCCCTCTCTCCCAGCCCCACCACTGTATTGGAGGAGGTACCAAATGTAGCAAGAACCCCCATTTGAGCACATACTAACCAGGTTTCAGGACCTGCCTGGATGGACCTTCCTGGTAACTGGTCTGTCAAGCAGAGACCTAGTCCATCTTACCGGCTGAGCGACCACCTACACTCACTGATCATTTATCAGAAGAGGCCCAAGTGAGCCAAGGCATGTGATCTCTCCAAGACCTCAAAGGTAGCTAGTAGCAAAGCTGGAACTAGAACTGTGCCCCTCCCCGCGAAGCAGACCGCCCTTTGGAGGGCTAACCAGGGCCTGCGCAAACGCTTTGGCTCCGGTGGGCTCAGCCCCTTCGCCACGTCTTGAAATAGCATAAGAAGTTTTAGGGCTCCTCAGGGTCCAAGCCCAACTGCCCTGGGAGAGAAACCCTAAGGGGTAGGAGAGGTGCATCCTGGGGAAGAGGGAGGAAAAAGAAAAGAGGTGGGAGGAGGGCTGCCTCCTCTCCGTGCCTTAGGACAGGTGCTCCTGGCAGCTTGGCTTGGAGGCTGCCCCTCAGGGGCCTGCTCCCCACTCCCTCAGCTCCACGGCTGAGCCCGAGTGTAACTTAGTGAAGGAAATAATGCGGGGTGCAGCTGCTGGGCACTCTAATATGCGGGGCCTCCCCTTCCGACACGCCTCTGCAGGCCGCAGTGCCCTCCGGCTCGGGCCTGGCTACAGGGGCCAGCCGGGATCTGCCTTCCTGAACAGTGGCCCCTGCTCCAAGCCTCTTGGGGGCCTCCCCAAGAACTCCCCCTCCTTCTGGAGCCGGATGCATGGCTTGTTGCATCTTCCCAGCAGTGCTCCGGGGGCCCTCAGGAGAAAGGCTTGTGTGACATTTCAGGGCGGCTAGAGGGGATAAGTGCTGGCAGCCTCGAGAGGCTTTGGGATCTGACCAATCATACCAAGCAGCCACCCGTATATACTCCAGCTGCTCAGGGCCGCCAGCTCACCCTCCTGGAGCTGCACCGCCTGCAGGAGAATTTGAGAAGCACGAGCCCTGGCTGGGTGGCTGGAATAGGGCTGCACGCGGTGAACTCCTCCCACAAGGGCGTTTCATATAGAAACGGTGGGAAATATGCAAATCGGGGTGTGAGGCGGCGCTGAATCAGAAGCAACGTTCAAGTCTTCTCTCGACCCCCAAGTCAGCAGAGTTCTCTCGTCACTGCCTCTCTGCTTACGCCAGCACTTTGGGGAAATGAACTCCTGTTTAATATTTCCACCAACTCTTCCTTCACTGGGGAAGTCACTTTTCCTGTTTCATCCAAGATGGTCCACTGCTTACTCAGCCTTGTTTCCCACTGCACTGTCGAGGCCCCAACCCTTAGGGGGCCTAAGCAGAAAGAGTTGCAAGAGAAGTCCTCTTACGCCCAGGCAGCTCACTGGCCTGCACCACTACAAGGCCTGAAATAGCTCCCACTGAAGCTCCTGTGGGTTAAGACTTTGGTGACTTTGAATAAACTGTAATTGTGCTCCTTGGGAAAGAGAATATACTAATCCATCATCATTCATGAAAACCTTCTCATGAAAGAACATACGAGATTCACTCTGACATTAATGGCCCAGTATGCAGCTCCACAATGTTTTATCTGAAGTTCCCAGATCCTGAAAACAGTCTGATAATCCAGTATGTTCATAAGCTTGACATCAGAATCATTAGGTGGCAAAACCTGACCTAAAACGATGTGTGTTACAGTCTTTGTCCCACTTCGTGTGTATTTTCATGTAATATCCTACAGAAATAGTGTGTGTGACTATGGGGCGCTGTCCAGAGCTTAAACCTGGGCTTTGTGAGGTTGGGAACATTCTGGATTCTGAACATATCTGGCCCCACGGGATTCAGATAAGGGATCCCAGCCTTGGATGAGTTGGGGTTGTGCAGAGACAGCACCACACCAAGAGCCAGCGTTACAGCTCACAGAATGGTCTCTTGGCCATGCTCACCTGTAACCCTCACTGCATCCCTGTGAGGCGATCAGGGCAGACAGCAAGATCTTCCTTTTGCAAACTAGGACACTTAGGGTTCAGAGAGTAAAGCGACTTCCGCATGGTCACTTAGCTTGCAGGTAGTAGAGCCCAGGCTCAAATCTAATCTTCTAAACAAAATATTGAAATGTGGCTGAGGGCCAGTCCTGAGGCCTGACAGAGATGCAGAAAGTGACACTTTGCACCCTGGCATCTTGAGAGATGCTGAACCTGTCTTTCTCTCCACCCCTCCACGTGACCTACATGTTTAGGGGAACCGGCAGGCTGACTGACTACATTAAGGACTTGAGAGGGCAGAACGAGCCAGCAATACTTCTCTCTCCCTCCTGTTTCTACTGTCCTGGGAAAAGAATGATGCTGTTGACGGCAGACACATACAACGCCATGTGCCAGGCATTGTTCTAAGTATCTGCATGCATTAGCTCATGTAATCCTCACAACAAACCCTCATTTTATAGATGAGGAGATGAGGTACAGGGAGGTTAGGTAATTTGCCAAGGCCGCACAGCTAGTAAAAGTAGCAGAGCTGGGACATAAAACTCAGGCAGTCTGGCTCCCAAGTCCATGCTCTAGAGAGTCACAAGGCCCAGGCTGCTCTGCGGGTCATCAGCGGAAGATCAGGTCGGGGAGGAATCCAGCTCCCTTGCAGATCCCTAAGTCACCCTTTGTCAAGGGACCCCCCAGCTCCTCTGAAGAGCCTTCTCCCTGCTCTGAGTGAGGGAGGCAGTCCTTCCTGCCAGTTTCTGTCTGCAGTGCAATTCCTTCCCATCCCTCCCATCCCACACTCACCTTAAACCCCATGGGGCGGAGCTTACATGCTATTTCCGCATCATGCAGTGCATCCTCATGAGACTCCAAGGTGAAATAAATTTGAGACCGGTTGCTGTAAAGCAAGTGGTCATTTGGAGCTGCCAAAATGAGAAAAAACAAACAAACAACAAAAAAACCTTGAGCAGAATGGCAAGTTATCTAGGACTTTTCTGCTAGGGACCCAAAGGGGTAAGCTCGATCTCCAGCCCTAATATTGCCCTGCCTACCACACCCCCCAGCCACTCTGGGTCTGAGCTTCCCCAACTGTAAAGAAGTCATTTTTCCCCTTCTCTCAAGCAGTTCCTTAGAGGGCCTGTGGTGTCAGTGGTGCATTAGCAACTTTGACTCTCGCACCCTGGAACTCTCGCACCCTGCTTCATGGCCGTGGCTAGCAACTGGCAGCCTGGCTTCTGGGTGAGGTATTGCCCACAAGGAAACAGGCCAGGGAGGAAGGAGAAGGGGATGGCCAGATGTGACCCCCATCCTTGCCACCAGGAAGACAAGTCCAAGTTAGTCTCCCGGTGATATCAGCGATATCTCTGTCTACAAACCCCAGCATACATGAAGTTCTTCTGAAGAAAATAGAAATGCATCTGCAAGCCTCCATCCTCTCATTACAGATAGGCAGATGTGAATGGACAAGACTTCTGGGAATAAAGTGAGGTTGTCTCTCATCAATACTCTGAACCACTAGATGCCAGGGATGGAAAGGCCTTTAGAGATCATCTGGCTCAATCAACCCATTCTTCAAGGAAAATCAAGCCCAGAGAGGGGAAGGCACCTGCTCAAGTCTAGCTAGCTGGCCAGACTCATTACTAACTTGACAGACTTTGAATCTGGGGTGGGAGACAGGTTCCTTTTTTTCCGAAGGAGAGTGTAGTACTTCGAATAGTAAGGAAGAGAGACTGGCCATCTTCCGGCACCAAGATACTCTTTGTTGGGGAGGTCCCTTTCCTCTTAGAAGGGTGAAGAGGTCTTGACATTTTTCACCTTGACTCCTCTAGTGGTGCAAGGAAGAACCCCCAGGGGAAAGTGGTGACAGCAACAAAGGGGGAGGAGGAGGAGGGCAGGAAGGGGCTTTCGTGGCCCTTGGGGGTCGGCTGAAAGGAATGGAACCTCCCTTGGAGACCTGGGCTTAAGCGGCTGCCACCTGTCTACGTCATACTGCCCTGCTCTTCCCCAGGGACTGGGCTCCACCTTCTGCTGCGGGAACAGGCTTTGTTGGGGTTTTTCCCCCAGGGGTGTGCAGAGGGTTCGCCTGGGTGCCCATTACTTGCTCTTAAGACATCAGTCAAGAGTTTGCAGTCTCCTCTGTCCCTTTCCTTGCAGCACACACTGTGCTTTGCTTGGGCACACGGGGTCTCGTTCCTCCCCCTCCCCCACTACCTGTTGCAAGCTCGGGTGGAGGTGCAACACGTGGAGGCGCCAGCCCACCCCCTCCTCCACCCATCCGAGTGGGGCTCAGGGCACCCTGGGATCCCAGAGCCCTGTCTGCCCAGCCCTGTCGCCTCCTCCCCGGCACGCTTCGCCAGACACCGCGCCCCGCCGCCGAGCTCCTGGCAGCCGGCCTGAGCTGGGCAATACCCGCGGCTCGGCGGCCACTTCCTGGGTCCAGACGCGGGGGGTCGGGGAGGGGGGAGTCGTTCCCTGAGGGAACTCGGGCGCCCTAGTGCGGCCCGAGGCGCGGGACTGCCCACATCGCCCTTGAGGCCGCAAAGACCACCCATCCCTCCTCAGGCGGCACGGGAAAGCGGGACAGAGGCGGCCCCCTTGGCAGCCAGCCCACGGTCCCCGAGGATCCCCGAGCCGTCGCCTGGCCGGTCGCCCTCTGGTCTGTCGGGCTGGTGTTCGAGGCGAGAGCGCAGGCTGCGGGCGGTCGGGCGCGGGGTGGGGGGGCATCTATTTCAGCCGAGGATCGTGTGATAGGAAGCGGTGACAATGAGTCACAGGGCGACGGGGCGCGAGCGCTCCCCCCACCCCGCCCGCACACGCTCCCGGGATGGTTTCCGAGGCGAGCGTGGCCCACTTCAGCTACCTCAGCCGTTACACAATCCCGCCCGCCCGCGCGGAGGAGGGGCCGCCCGGCCCCGGCCGCTCGCGGCCCTTATGCAACCAGTGCTCTCCTGACCTAATTCCACGCCGGACCCACCCCACCGGGAGCCGCGGCCCCGGAAGGGACAACTCCCGGCAGCCACGGCGGCCCCAGGCCGGGAGGGAGCGGCAGACGCAGGCGCCGACCGAACATCCCAGGCTGGCGGGAGCCCAGAGGCCCCGGCGCGCGAGTGGGAAGGGTGCGAAGTTCCCCTGCTGGCCCGAAAGCTACGGACAGGTGTTAAGAGGGGCCCATGCGCGCAGCGACAGAAGGAGAAGGCGAGCCCGAGAAACAGACGGTGACACCGAGCAAGAGCCAGAGTGACAAAGATACGGAAAGAAAGAAAAAGACGGAGAAACAGAGCGACACAAACAGAAGCAGGGACTGAGACACGCAGAAACACACAAGCTAACAGGAGACACAGAAGAAGACAAAGAGCAAGGAGATAGACAGAGACCCAGAGAAAGAGCCATGAACCAGTAGAGACAGAGAAAAAGTCGGAGACGGAACTCCAGAGCCCCCCTCCCCCACTCCGGTCGCGGTCCATCCCAAGGTCCGCGCGCCCTCCTCCGCCCGGGTCCACCCCGCAGCTCCCCGCCGGGCTCGTGCCCCCACCCGCCCCGGCCCCGGCGGCACGGTGGCCTCACCCAGCCTAACTGCCTCGTTGTACTTGAGCAGCGCCGCCTCCACCTGGCGCTCGCGGTACAGCCGGTTGCCCTCGTGCCGGAGTTGCGACGCCCTTGCCGGGCCCGGGAACAACTTCCCGAGGAGGCCGCTGAGCACCACGTTGACCCGCAGCGGCGGCGGCGCCTGCTGCCCAGCTCGCCGGGCCCCGCGCGCCCGCCCGGTGGCCACCATCAAAGCGGAGAGTTTGACCCCGCACAGCGCACAGCGCCGGTCGGCTGCCCGCCCGCGTTCCAGGCACAGTTTACAAAAGGTGTGTCCGCAGGACAAGGACACGGGGTCTGAGAGAAATCCATGGCACTTCCGGCACTTGAAGCCGTCCCACACCTCGGTGGCCTCGGCGGCCGTCGCCGCCCCTGCCTCTTCCGCCGCCAGCGCGCAGCTCGCCCCGCGGCTCCCGTCCGGGGGCTCCGGCGCCGGCTCCTCGCCTTGAGGGACTTTCTCGGCCAGGCAGCGCACCAGCTGCTCCAGCTGCTCGGCCACCAGCTGCTGCCGCTCCGAGAGCTGTCGGTACACCTCGAGGGCTTCACGGAGGCGCCCCCCAGACGCCAGGGCGTCGGCCTGCGTGAGCAGGACTTTGCACTCCGGCGTCGAAGCCCTCGGAGGACGCTCCTGCGGCGGCGGCCGAGTCGGTAGAGGTGCGGGGCCTTCTGTAGCCGCCTCTGGGTGGGGGCCCGTGTCTCCGCGGGCCGGTGATGCCGCCGGCTCCGCCAGCTCTAAGTTGTTGCTGCAGAGCTCGGCGGGCAAGCTCAGCATCTGTTCAGTCTGAAATGAATCCATAGGGAGAGGGACATGCGTGGGGAAGAGGCGTCTAGGGGCCGGGGACGCGGAGCAGGGAGCGGCGGCTGGAGGGAATCGGGGCTGCCACGGCCGCCGCTCTGCCGCTCGCCGGTCCCTGCAATGCCTCCGCGAGCTCCATGCCGGCCGCCCCGCGCCGCCTAATAACTGTCTTGTCTCAGCAAAGTGTTATATAAAACGACACCACGTGACGCGCCGCCAAGCCGCTCATTGGCCGGCGGCGGGGCGATTGTTACAAAACCAGACAGTTTTGTAACAGTGTTGTGCTTGCTTCTGTGGGCTTAGCTTTTCTTGGCTTCTTTTTGCGGTTGTTTGTGTTTACACTCTGCCTTAGTTCCCCCTCGCAATGTGGTTCCTTTTCGGAAGACGGGGAGAGAAAGAAAAAACCCAGCGTCTTCTCCTGGGCTTCTCCGTCTCCAAACCCTACCCCATCCCTCCTCCAAACCCGTCAGCAAACAGGTCCTCTCTGCCAGCCGCCTGCTAGCGGTCCCCTTTCCCCTCAAGAGGCCGGTACCTCGAGGCACGCAGTCCGCCAGGTCTTTAGGGACGCCGGAGGCTTGCCCTCCCAGGGGCGACGGCGGCTGTCTGCAAAGGGAAGCGGGTTGGGAGGGTCCCCGGGCAGCCCCCACTCGGGTACCGGCCCCGGCTCCTCACACCCGGGGTCCCTGGCCACCTTCCCCAAGGAGTCCCCCAAAGGTAGTGAGTGCGGTTATCTGAGGGCGCTTGATCTCCTGTGCCGGGAGACTCGGAGCAGCGGGCCCGGCGGGCTCAGCAGTTTGGCGGCGCTCGCTGAGCGGAGAGGGACATGCGGAGAAGATGCGCTCGCCGGCTAGCGCCCGGAGGAGGCCCCCCGCGCGCCCCGCTTCCTCACCTCTCTCTCCTCCAACGCTGGAGCCTGCGCTGGGGCGGGAGGCCGGCGCCCCGGCCCTGGGGGCCACCGGCAGGATGGGCGCGGCCGCGAGCACAAGGCCTGCTGGGGTCAGTGGGCACTCCGGGGGCGTGGGAGAACGGCGGGCGGAAGGCGGGAACCCAGAGCGCTGCTCGGGAGAAAGTCTGCGAGTCCTGGCGCACTCCAGCGGCCGGCCCCGCTGCCTGCCGGTCCGCCGCTCCAGAGCGGAGACTTCCGACGCCGGCGTGTCACCGTGGGGGGCTGCGCCCAAGCCGCGATGCTTGGCTCACAACGGCTAGGGGTCTCAAGGGTGCCCCGCTTCCTTCCAGAAGGCCAGAGTGAACCGCCCACCCCACGTCTCCCTCCCACCCCCACACTTCGGACGGGAGCCACTCGCTCAAATAAGGGTCCTGCTGCTCCAAGCAGGGAGGTGGGGTCTGGACTTGTCTCCGGGTCAGTGGGCCTGCGGAGTCGGCAGGCTCTCGGTACTGCCTGGAGCCACGGCCGAGGTGGAATGCCGCCGCAGAGGCCTGAGGACCTACAATGGGCGCCTGCTCTGGCCATTTCTTAGCTGAGTGACCTTGGGCAAGTGATCTAAAACTCTGGGAGCCATCGTTTTGGCTTCTGAACCAGTGTCAAGGATGACTAGCTATGTTTCAGAGCTGGGAACCACAGGCTCCATCCGGGCTGTGTCTCTTTAGGTCATTAATCCCCCTTGAGTCAACACCAAGGTCCCAGAGAACAGGTACTGTGCAGCTATCCTTAGAGCCTCCCTCTGAGACAGGATGGGGGGAGAGGGTCAGAAGGGAGAAGGGACACGGGCACATAGGGGAAAGGGACCAAGAAAAGAAACCAGAGGAACTCAGGATGTAGGGAAGAAGGCGCACATCGGAAAACCTGGCTTGCAGCCCCGGCTTTGTCATAACTTGCTGTGAGACTTTGGGCGAGTCCTCCCACAAGGTCTTAGTTTGACAAGGTCTTGTCCTAATGTCCAAGGTTCCCTCCAGCTTGAACCTTGACAGCCTTCTATCCTAAGACTAGATGTCATGATACCCAACTCAACTACTTAAGTACAAAAGTCTAGTCCAGATGCTGTGGGAGACGGTGGCTTGGACAAGGGGGTGAGGTCAGCAGTAGTAGTGGAAGGGCAGGGGTGGCTAGATGGCTGTCCTCTTCTTCAAGGTCAGGCTTGAGCTAGAGTTTGAAGCTGGGGGAGTCAGGAGGCCAAGAGGTGGAGGAGAAGACTATGCTGGGCAGTTGGGGAGAAGCTGGAGCTCCTGCTGACTTGCTGTCTAAGGGGAGCTCCTTTCACCTTCAGTTTCCCCTGTTAATTGAATGGGGTCTATCAGTCCGTTCAGGCTGCTATAACAAAACATCATAGACTGGGTGGCTTATAAACAACAAACATTTATTTCTTACAGAGAAATTTATTTCTGGAGACTGGGAAGTCCAAGATCAAAGTGCTGGCAGATCCAGTGTCTGGTAAGAACCCTCTTCCTGGCTCAAGACAGCTGTCTCTTTTCTGTAGCCTCACATGGTGGAAAGGGGCAAGGGATCTCTGTGAGGTCTTTTATAAAGGCATGAATCCCATTCATGAGGGAACCCTCATGACTTAATCACCTCCCAAAGGCCCCACCTCCAAATACCATCACATTGGGGTTAGGTTTCAACATATGAATTTTGGCGGGGGGGGGGGGGGACACAGTCTGTAGCAGGGTTCCAGGCATTAATTATCTGCCTGTCCCTTCTGGCGCCTGTGAGGAGGGATAATCTGTGGGGCAGGTAAAGAGATTTATATGGAAGGGCCATGAGATGGAAAATGATGACCTCTTAGTTCAAAAATTTTATCCCTTTGACAAGTTGTAAAAATAGATATTGGTTATCCAAAATTGTCTTCCAGATGCAGATTTGGGCTGTGCCTTTGCTCCCTGGACCACCTTGACAAGTAAGCATTCCCTGGGTTGGCTTCCCTCCCTTACCCGCCATGGCAAGGAGGCAAGGAGAAGGCCAAGTCAGGCAGCGGGTTTCATTCAGTCCTGCAGACTTCGAGTAGAGTTGCTCTCATCAGGGAGCCCCTCCGGACAGCTGTGTGTGCCATGGCTAACCAGGAACTTAGGAAGGTTGAAAGCTGCCAGGGTGTTGCAGGGTGCAACGGTGCAAAAGGCAGCACCATCCACTCACTGACCAGGCCACGTGAGAGTTTTACATTGCATTTTCAAATCAGGACTGCCTGTAGGATAACACCCAGTGGGTTTCTATTGAATACTGGAGAACATTACCACAATGCTTGTCTTTCCTTCTTTCTTTAAACAAACATTCCATTGGTATTCATTTGTGGACCAACTCACAAATCTCCTACTCAAAACTTCTTCTCCTCTGCCCTTAATGATTGAAGTTCCCTAGAACTTGACGCTGAGGGGAGAGGAGAAATTGAGAACGCTTCTTCAGATGCAAATATTCCCCTTAAAGGGCTGGGTCCTTCAAACCTCCACTAATTTTGCCAGCATCCCCTCCTGGCTGAGGTTAACCAAGAAAAAGAGCAAGAGTTGATCCGCTCCTCCTTTTCAACTGACTTACAGCAAGTTTTCCAACTGGGCCCTGAGGATTCTCTCTGGGGCCCAGAGGAGACAGCAGGCAGGGTTCGACTCTAGCTCCCCTCAACCAGGGCAACCTTGCGTCCACCTGTTTCATGTAGTGAGCTTTGGGGATGATTTCATTGAAGAAAGGCTTTCCCTTCCTTAAAATTAAAAAGTTTGAAAACTGTGGCAGTTTTCACCTCTTTTAACATATTTGCTGAGCATCTTCTATGTACCAGGCACCGTTCTAGGTATTGGAGATATATCAAAGCAGCGCTTCGCTCCCAGGTCCTCCCTTATATATGGTGGCAGCTTTTCCCCACACATTCTTGTCCCGGCCTCCCAGGCCAACTAGAGGGCAAGGACTAGTGTCTTATGTCTTTCATTTCCTCCTCAGGGGACAGTATTTGAACAGACCGTACTGAACACTGCAGTGGACATTCTGGCCCTACATGGGAGTGTGCAGAGGGACAAGAGGAAACCCAGCTAGAATATGTCATACCTTTGCCCTGGGTTGTTCACAGAGAGAGAGGGCATGCAGATAATTAAGGGTTAACAGTCCTACACTTGGGAAGGACTGGTAACAGCTCTGGGATGGAAGAATCCAGTCAAAGCCAGGGAGCTGCAGTGAGGAATGAGCGACACCGCCACACACACTCTCTCTCTCTCTCTCTCTCTCACACACACACACACACACACACACACACACACACACACACTCACACTAAGCATGGAAGCTTGGCCAAAGCATTTACTTGTTCTTTACTTGAGTTTCTCATTTTATAAACTGGAGGTGATCCATCGATTATGTAGTCCTTACAGGAAAGAAAATTAGGCATGGTGGGCATTAAAGACATTGACATGAAAAAGGCTGCCCTTGCTATCTAGAGTAGCCAAAAAATCCAAAGCTAAAAGAAACTTTACAGATCAGCCCCGGTTTCACAAGTGAGGGAACCGAGGGCTAGAGAAGGCAAGCGACTTGCTGCAGGTCACAATGGGAGTTTGTGACAGAGCCAAGATTGGAAGCTAGGGCTCTTGCCTCTTTGTTTAAAGTTCTTTCCATGTGACCAGAAAGCTTCCAAAGGACACAGAGCGTCTCCCAAATAAATAAGAAATTATTTCAGATTTCCGAATTACAAGATTTGCCATTCAACAAATATTTACTGAAGAGATACTAGGTGCTAATGGAGCTGGCATTTGCGGGGCAATAAGAGAAGGGTAGGTCATGGTTTTTACCCTCCAGTAGCTAACTGAGGAAACAAGAGGCAAAGATTTGAAACAGTTAAGTAAAAATAACAAGCAGTATGTGAGAAGTGCCAAAATTGGGGGAACAGTGAGTCCAAGGGAGAGCTCAAAGGAGACAGAACGCAATGCTTCCCATCTCGTAGCAAAGGTTCCTTTAAGCTGAGTTGGAGAGGATTTACATAGAAAAGTTAAAGACCACCCCGATGCTCAAATCAAGGGGGTTCCCTTCACCCTGGGGGCCACTTGGCCGGGAGAAAGGAGAAGAAATCCAAGTAAGCCAGGCTGGGCAAGGCCCAGGAATTTGTATTTTTAAAGGCCACCATGTGATTGTCATGCTCAGCCAGGTCTGAAGTTCATCCGTGTAAAGGGTAATGCAGAATAGATTGGATAAGGGCACCCCACTCCTCTCCCTAGCTCACCCAGCTTCTCTGGGGGTAGGCACCAATAAATCTTGTCTACATTTTTCTGAAGGGAAAACTGAGGGTCCAGAAACTTTCGATGATGTGTTCCAGGTCATTCAGTAAGTAGTGGGGACTCGGTTTCTTGCCAACCAGTAGAAACAGAAAGATCATAATACACCATCCTGAAGAAGATTTTGCTTCATTTCTCTGTAAGACAAGTCAGACCCGCTTGGTTAGCTAGAGAGTTCGTTGCCCAGAGTACAAAAAGGAGCAAGTCTCTGGAGCTGCCAGGTGTGTGGGACAGAGCCCAGGGCGACGTTAGTTGCTGGGAGATCAGAGTTCTAACTTTGCTGTGTGACTCAGCCCAAGCCACTTCCCCTCTCTCTTTGCCTTTCACCTATTAATAACGATGTCCCACGTCACGTTGGGATAGCTACCAGTGATGGAAAATGCACAGCGCGGTTAGTTCCGATGTGATCCCTGGGAACAGAAGGGATCCACAGCCATCTGCCGACTGTTGTGAGTAAAATATGTGCTGGCTGCCTTCGGAGCAGAGGCATTTTCTTCCCAGGAAGAGGGTGGGCTAGAGGCCTGAGGCTGGACTCTGCCCTCTTCAGGGGCATTGACCAATGCGAGGCTCTAGAGATCCTGGCAGAGAGCAGTCTGGTCTTAGGAGGAAAAAGAAAGAAAAGGCAGGTTATCTGGAGGGAAAGCAGCAAACATTCATCAGAAGGAAATTATCTGAAGACTTTGGCAGGACTGGGAAATGGGTAAAATCAAGGCTTGGATCTTCTTTTATAAATTGTGGTAAAATATACGAAATGTAAAATTTACCATTTTAGCTATTTTTAGGCGTACAGTTTACTCTTAAGGTCATTCACATTATTATGCAACCATTACCACCACCCATCTCCAGAACTTCTTTTCATTTTGCAAAACCGAAACTCTGAACCCATTAAGTAACAACTCCCCGTTCCTCACCCCCTCCAGCCCTGGCCAGTCACCCTTCTATTTTCTGTCTCTGTGAATCTGACATCTCTTGGTATCTCAAATAAGTGGAATCATATGGTATTTGTCCTTTGGTGACTGGCGTATTTCACTTAGTATAATGACCTCAAATGTTCATTCATGTTGTAGCATGTGCCAAAACTTTTTCCTTTTGAAGGCGGAATAATATTCTCTTGTAGGCATATCCATTTATCCATCAGTGGACACTTGGATTGCTTCCACGTTTTGGCTATTGGAAATAATACTGCTATAAACATGAGCATACAAATATCTCTCCTAGACCCTGCTTTTACTTCCTTTGGATATATACCCAGAAGTGGAATTGCTAGATATATGGTAATTCTATTAATTAATTAATTAATTAGGTTGCACTGAGTCTTAGTTGCAGTAGGCGGGCTCCTTAGTTGCGGCTCACGGGCTCCTTAGTTGCGGCATGCATGTGGGATCTAGTTCTCTGACCAGGGATCAAACCCGGGCCCTGGGCATTGGGAGCATGGAGTCTTAACCACTGAACCACCAGGGAAGTCCTGGTAATTCTATTTTTGTTTTTGTTTGTTTGTTTGTTTTTGCGGTATGCGGGCCTCTCACTGTTGTGGCCTCTCCCGTTGCGGAGCACAGGCTCCGGAGGCGCAGGCTCAGCAGCCATGGCTCACGGGCCCAGCCGCTCCGCGGCACGTGGGATCTTCCCGGACTGGGGCGCGAACCCGTGTCCCCTGCATCGGCAGGCGGACTCTCAACCACTGCGCCACCAGGGAAGCCCTGGTAATTCTATTTTTAGTGTTGAGGAACCACCATACTGTTTTCCACAGTGGCTGCACCAATTTACATTCCTACCAGCAATGCATAAGGGTTCCAATTGCTCCACAGCCTTGCCAACACTTGTTATTTTCTGTTGTTTCTTTTTATAATAGCCATCCTAATGGGTGTGAGGTGGCATACCATTGTGGTTTTGATTTGCATTTACCTAGTGACTAGTGATTTGAGCATCTTTTCATGTGTTTATTGGCCATTTGTACATCTTCTTCTTTTTTTTTTTGTGGCCCTCACTGCTGTGGCCTCTCCCGCTGTGGAGCACAGGGTCCGGACGCGCAGGCTCAGCGGCCATGGCTCACGGGGCCAGCCGCTCTGCGGCATGTGCCATTTTCCTGGACTGGGGCACGAACCCGTGTCCCCTGCACCTGCAGGCGGACTCTCAACCACTGCGCCACCAGGGAAGCCCTGTACATCTTCTTAGGAGAAAGTCTTTTGCCCATTTTAAAAAAGGATTGTTTGTGGCTGAATGAAATTTTTCCATCTGCAACAACATGGTTGGACTTGGAGGAGATTATGCTAAGTGAAATAAGTCAGACAGAGAAAGACAAGTACTGTATGATCTCACTTCTATGTGGAATCTAAAAAATACAACAAACTAGTGAATTTAACAAAAAAAAGCAGACTCACAGATATAGAGAACAAACTAGTTCCCTTTCCAGTGGGGAAAGGGAAGGGAGGAGGGGCAACATACGGGTAGGGGACTAAGAGGCACAAACTATTAGGTATAAAATAAGCTACAAGAACATATATAGTACAACACAGGAAATATAGCCAATATTTTATAATAACTATAAATGGAGAATAACCTTTAAAACTTGTGAATCACTATATTGTACATCTGTAACATATAATATTGTACGTCAGTTATACTTCAATAAACAAATACAAATTTTAAAAATCGGGTTGTTTGTTGTTTTTTTGTTGAGTTTTAAGAGTTTTCTATATATTCTGGATATTAATACCCTATCAAATATGTGATTTGCAAATATTTTCTTCCATTCTGTGTGTTGCTTTTCACTCTGTTGATAGTGTCCTTATCTGAAGACTTTGGCAGAAGTGGGAGATGATTAGAATCAGGGTTTGGATCATAAACTCGAAGTTTCTGGATTCAAAATCTGGCTATTTGCTATTGGGAAAGCTAATTAACCTCTTTGAGCTTGCCTTACTTTTTTCATCTGAAAAATGGGGATAATGCTTATAATAATACCTAGCTTGCTATAATGAGGAATAAATGAGATCACACATGTAAAATCTCACCGCAGAATCTAGCCCAGGTTAAATGCTCAATAAGTGGTAGCCTTTATTAGTATCGGGCATAATAAGGAACCAGAATGATGTAATTGAAATGTGATATTAGTTACGATCAAATGGGTGAGTAGGCCAACAATATTAAATAACCGACCTGAGCACAGTAATATTACATAATACTTATTAACGCTGGTGTAACAAGTTGCAGTTTACAAAGCATTTATTTTTTTTCCCTTTTGCTTTTTTTAAAAATAGATCTTTATTGGAGTGTAACTGCTTCACAATACTGTGTTAGTTTCTGTTGTACCACAAAGTGAATCAGCCATATGCATACACATGTCCCCATATCCCCTCCCTCTTGAGCCTCCCTCCCACCCTCTCTATCCCACCTCTCTAGGTGGTCACAAAGCACCGAGCTGATCTCCCTGTGCTATGCAGCAGCTTCCCACTAGCTATCCATTTTACATTTGGTGGTGTATATACATCAATGCTACTCTCTCACTTCATCCCAGCTTCCCCTTCTCCTCCGTGTACTCAAGTCCATTCTCTACGTCTGCATCTTTATTCCTGCCCTGCAACTAGGTTCATCAGTACCATTGTTTTTTTAGATTCCATATATATGCATTAGCATACGGTATTTGTTTTTGTCTTTCTGACTTACTTCACTCTGTATGACAGACTCTAGGTCCATCCACCTCACTACAAATAACTCAATTTCGTTTCTTTTTATGGTTGAGTAATAGCCCATTGTATATATGTGTCACGTCTTCTTTATCCATTCGTCTGTCGATGAACACTTAGGCTGCTTCCATGTCCTGGCTATTGTAAATAGAGCTGCAATGAACATTGTGGTCCATGACTCTTTTTGAATTATGGTTTTCTCAGGGTATATGCCCAGTAGTGGGATTGCTGGGTCATATGGTAGTTCTACTTTTAGTTTTTTAAGGAAACTCCATACTGTTTTCAATAGTGGCTGTATCAATTTACATTCCCACCAACAGTGCAGGAGGGTTCCCTTTTCACCACACCCTTTCCAGCATTTATTGTTTCTAGATTTTTTGATAATGGCCATTCTGACCAGTGTGAGGTGATACCTCACTGTAGTTTTGATTTGCATTTCTCTAATACTTAGTGATGTTGAGCATCTTTTCATGTGCCTCTTGGCCATCTGTATGTCTTCTTTGGTGAAATGTCTATTTAGGTCTTCTGCCCATTTTTTGACTGGATTGTTTGTTTTTCTGATATTGAGCTCCATGTGCTGTCTGTATATTTTGGAGATTAATCCTTTGCCTGAGTGTTGTCTTTTTGCCTTGTTTATGGTTTCCTTTGCTGTGCAAAAGCTTTTAAGTTTAATTAAGTCCCATTTGTTTATTTTTGTTTTTATTTCCATTACTCTAGGAGGTGGGTCAGAAAAGATCTTGCTGTGCTTTATGTCAAAGAGTGTTTTTCCTGTGTTTTCCTCTAAGAGTTTATTTTTGTGTATGGTGTTAGGTAGTGTTCTAATTTCATTCTTTTACATGTAGCTGTCCAGTTTTCCCAGCACCACTTATTGAAGAGGCTGTTTTTTCTCCACTGTACATTCCTGCCTCCTTTATCAAAGATAAGGTGACCATATGTGCGTGGGTTTATCTCTGGGCTTTCTATCCTGTTCCATTGATCTATATTTCTGTTTTTGTGCCAGTACCATACTGTCTTGATTACTGTAGCTTTGTGGTATAGTTTGAAGTCAGGGAGCCTGATTCCTCCAACTCCGTTTTTCTTTCTCAAGATTGCTTTGGCTATTCAGGGTCTTTTGTGTTTCCATATGAATTGTGAAATTTTTTGTTCTAATTCTGTGAAGAATGCCATTGGTAGTTTGATAGGGATTGCATTGAATCTGTAGATTGCTTTGGGTAGTAGAGTCATTTTCACAGTATTGATTCTTCCAATCCAAGAACATGGTATATTTCTCCATCTGTTTGTCATCTTTGATTTCTTTCATTAGTGTTTTATAGTTTTCGGAATACAAGTCTTTCTCCTCCTTAGGCAGGTTTATTCCTAGGTATTTTATTCTTTTTGTTGCAATGGTAAATGGGAGTGCTTCCTTAATTTCTCTTTCTGATTTTTCATTGTTGGTGTATAGGAATGCCAGAGATTTCTGTGCATTAATTTTGTATCCTGCAAACTTACCAAATTCTTTGATTAGTTCTAATAGTTTTCTGGTGGCATCTTTAGGATTTTCTATGCATAGCATCATGCCATCTGCAAAGAGTGACAGTTTTACTTCTTCTTTTCCAATTTGTATTCCTTTTATTTCTTTTTCTTCTCTGATTGCCGTGGCTAGGACGTCCAAAACTATGTTGAATAAGAGTGGTGAAAGTGGACATCCTTGTCTTGTTCCTGATCTTAGTGGAAATGCTTTCAGTTTTTCACCGTTGAGTATGATGCTTGCTGTGGTTTGTCGTATATGGCCTTTATTATGTTGAGGTAGGTTCCCTCTATGCCCATTTTCTGGAGAGTTTTTATCATAAATGGGTGTTGAATTTTGTCAAAAGCTTTTTCTGCATCTGTTGAGATGATCATATGGTTTTTCTTCTTCAATTTGTTAATATGGTGTATCACATTGATTGATTTGCGTATACTGAAGAATCCTTGCATCCCTGAGATAAATCCCACTTAATCATAGTGTATGATCCTTTAAATGTGCTGTTGGATTCTGTTTGCCAGTATTTTGTTCAGGATTTTTGCATGTATGTTCATCAGTCATATTGGTCTATAATTTTCTTTTTTTGTGATATCTTTTTCTGGTTTTGGTATCAGGGTGATGGTGGCTTCGTAGAATGAATTTGGGAGTGTCTCTCCCTCTGCAATTTTTTGGCAGAGTTTGAGAAGGACTGGTGTTAGCTCTACTCTAAATGTTTGGTGGAATTTGCCTGTGAAGCCATCTGGACATTGTTTGGCTCCCTTAGAAAAGCACAGGTCCTTTAGGGGGACGGTCTGTTTATATTTTCTAAACAGATAGGTCTATTTATATTTTCTATATTTTCTAATTCTTCCTGGTTTAGTCTTGGAAAATTGTACCTTTCCAAGAATTTGTCCATTTCTTCGTGGTTGTCCATTTTATTGGCATATAGTTGTTTGTAGTAGTCTCTTATAATCCTTTGTATTTCTGCAGTGTCAGTTGTGATGTCTCCTTTTTCATTTCTAACTTTAATGATTTGCATCCTCTCCCTTTTTTTCTTGATGATTTAAACATTCACCATTCATTCAACAGGCTCCGCTGGAAACATAATGATGAGTAAGACAGTTCTGCAGAACTGAGTGGGAGAAACCAACAAGGCAAAAGGCCATTTCAATCAGGGTGATGAGTGCTAAGATGTCAGAAGCATGGGATGCTGGGGTGCACTGAGGAGGAGGAGGTCAGACTCCAGGACCACTTCACCTACAGGATTACAGGGTTAGGGGGAGGATGGGGTGTGGGGAGGGGCTGAGTGTTCTAGCTAGAGGAAAAAGCTACTGCAAAGGCTGGAGGTGAGAGAGGCTGGCTCATTGGGGAACAGCTACTAGTTTATTATGGCTGGAACCTGAGAGAGGAGCAGAGTGAGATAAGCCTGGAGAGGCAGACAGGTGCCAGACCATGAAGGGCCTTGTACACCAGGGCAAGGGTTTGGATCTTATCCTGAGAGTAATGAGAAGCTATTGAAGGGTTTTAAGCAGATTCGCCATGTAACCGGCTTTGCCTTCTAGAAAGATCTCTTTGGATCAATGTGTAGAGTGGAATGAGAAGGACACAGCCTGGGGCAGATGAGGTAGAAAGATGAACTAAAGAAGGAACCATGAGGACAGAGAGAAGTGGAGGGTTCAAGAGACATTTAGGATAAAATGGAGCAGATATGGGGACTGATCGGATGACCTCAGTTGACTATTTGGGAATAACTCAGGTATTAGCATCATTCCTTCATTTGAGATGAGCCACAGAGGCTGAAGAAGGTTAAATGATTTGTACGAGGTCCCAGAGCCAGAAAGAATCTGATCAGGACTCTGTCTTTCCACCCTGACATCTCCTGTTCACTCCTCCCGAGTATGCTGTTAGCCGAGTTCCTTGATCTTTATGTGTAAATCCCCTTTCAGGAATTCAAATCCTGTTTCTCCATTGACTGCTTTGCAGCATGTAAAGGTGTGAAGCCTTAGTTTATCTGAGTTTTAATTGGTTGTCAACGTCCTAAGGCTTTACACCTTTGAGCTTCAAGATATTCTTTTCCCAAAAAAAGGAAAAAAAAGATATTCTTTTCCTTCCATTCCACTTAGTGTTTTTTTTTTCTGCACAAATCTTTTATTTATTTATTTTTTAAACATCTTTGTTGGAGTATAATTGCTTTACAATGGTGTGTTAGTTTCTGCTGTATAACAAAGTGAATCAGCTATACATATACATATGTCCCCATACCTCCTCCCTCTGTGTCTCCCTCCCTCCCACCCTCCCTATCCCACCCCTCTAGGTGGTCACAAAGCACCGAGCTGATCTCCCTGTGCTATGCGGCTGCTTCCCACTAGCTATCTATTTTACGTTTGGTAGTGTATATATGACCATGCCACTCTCTCACTTCGTCCCAGTTTACCCTTCCCCTTCCACTTAGTGTTTAAACAGCAATCTGGAAGCAAACCTTTCCATCCCAGGGAGGCTCAAATGAAGAGTCCGGGGCTCAGAAAGAGTGAGCCCAAGTCCTAGGCTTGGCCACTAATTAGCTGTGCGATAGAACGAGTCACTTTCTACAAACTCATATCTGAAAACTCAGGGGAAGAGAACGAACAAATGCATAGTCACTCGGATCCAACAACTTTAGAATCTCTTAAAGTAAGTATACCTTCAAATTGTGAAAAGCCACTCTCTCGTGAATCTGTTTGGTAAAGTGAGTTTCTGACCCCATATGATGCTCATAGGTATTAGGGATTTTCCCTAAAACTCAACTGTTTGCTCACCAGGGAGTATGCCCCTGCTCTGTAGTTGCTGAGCACGGTGTGCTCAACGGTGTGCCGTTGCTGAGCACGGCAGACTTAAACTGCCGACTAAAATGCACGGGTATGTTTGGTTTTCTCTCAGACACTTGTACTGCTAAGACTTTTTTTTTGGTGGGGGGAGGCGCGATTTTCTGTTATAAAATCAGCAGGAAGAGGGAAAATGAATGAAGAAGGTGAATTTACAGTTTATGGAAAAAGCCCACCATGCACTATGCCTATCCTGAGGCATGGAGGACACGGTAAAGGAGCAGTGTCTGTGAGTGGCAGGGCCCTGCACCCCAACCGTGAGATGACAAAATTATACTTGCTTCAAACCCCACAAGCTAGGGGAGCCTGTGAGTGAAAGGGGGCCTTTGTCAGTGCCAGCTCAGCCGGGACCAGGATCCGGCAGGGCTGCAGCTCCTGCTCAACAGGAGGGATGGAGCCCTGATACTCCACGCCACGCCCAGGGGCTCCGGGTCACAGGCCTGTGCAGTGACCCCCTTGGGATGTGCAAGCAAGGTCAAGTCCTGAGACCCCGGCACTCCTGCCGGTCCCCTGCCCCTCCCGTGGCTTCCACGAACAGCAGGAGGTGCTGGGCCTGAGGACCCTGTGCTCTTCACCCCAGGGCTTTGGCTCCTGTAGGCAGATGGCACCCCTGTGTGGGTGCTTCTCTTTGGTGAGCACCCAAAGCCCGGTCTGGCTGTGACACGGCGGTCTAGGAGGCCAGGGACAGGACGAGTCACTCCCTGTGTGGGTGGGGGGGGCGAGGCCTCACCGGGGGGGTGGGGGGGGCGGCGCAGTCCCTCCTTGTATCCGCCATCACAGCACCACAAGCATCACAGGCGGCCGTGGGAGCGGAAACCTCCCGGGAGGCCCTGCAGAGGAGCCAAAGAGACAGGAAGAGGATGGGAAGGCCCTCTGTAGACAGGCCCTGGGCAGGTAGAAGAGAAGCGCCACTGATGGTGAGAAGAGGCATTCCAAAGCCCTCGTGATTCAGTCAACAAACACCTACCTGTGCAGACACCATGGGGGTCACAAACTTGAAGAAGATCTGGACCGTCCCCCTGAAGGGCCTGTGCTTCTCTAGGGAAGCCAAACAATGTCCACACATCTCAGTGCAACCAGGAGAGCCTGTGGGGGGAGCAGGGGCAGCAGATGCAGAAGAGAAGGCTTCCCGGAGGCGGTGAGCTGGGGGCCGGGCTGTAAAGGAGAGCTCTGGACTGGTCTTCAGGGAGTGTGCCCTGCCATGCCCAGCAGGAAGTGAAAACCTCTTCCAGCTGTTGTGGCCTTGGGTCCCTCCCCCGTTCCCCCGACCCTGATGATGGATCTGCAAAGGGAAAAGACGTGGTCACTTCTGTTGACTAACAGCGTGTAGGGTGGGGAAAGAGAACACCTTTCCTTAAGGAAATCTGTTATCATTGCCCAAGTGTCTTCCCCTCTAGACCATGAGCTAGGGCAAGCCACGAGTCTTGGGCACCTGTCAATCCCCAGCCCCTAACACAACTCCCAGTATATAGTAGGTGCTCAGTACATGCTCAGTGAATGACTGAATAGCTAGGGTCTGGAACATTTGTCCTGTAATTTCAAGTGGACAACCCAGCTTTTTCATGACCTGAGAAGACACTTGTTTTCCTATAAAAAAAAACTGTCTGGGGCTTCCCTGGTGGCGCAGTGGTTGAGAATCTGCCTGCCAATGCAGGGGACACGGGTTCGAGCCCTGGTCTGGGAAGATCCCGCATGCCGTGGAGCAACTAGGCCCGTGAGCCACAATTACTGAGCCTGCGCGTCTGGAGCCTGTGCTCCGCAACAAGAGAGGCTGCGATAGTGAGAGGTCCGTGCACCGCGATGAAGAGTGGCCCCCGCTTGCCACAACTAGAGAAAGCCCTCGCACAGAAACGAAGACCCAACACAGCCTTAAAAAAAACAAAACAAAACAAAAAAACCTCGAAGTGACTATGCTGGTGGGAAGCCCTTACTCTGTAAAAAAGTACTATTTCTAGTGTCCTCCATAATTCAAGGTGTTTAAAAAAAAACAACAACAAAACCTGTCTGCCTGGGAGCATTTGATTTTGCTGTAGGCAAAGGAGCTGACCTGTTAGTCACCCTTTTCACCACAGGACTTCCATCAAATCCCCCAGGTCTGCCCTCAGGCTAGGACAACTTCCTCTTTCTTCCCCAACCCCAAGACGGGCTTTTCTTATAGCCAAGGACCCTCTGAGGCCTCAGGTGCACTTTAACACACACCCTGTGAAGACGACATCCTGCCTTTACTGCCCTCACTCAGTCAGGGGATGCTGCCATCTTTTGAAATTCAAGTTGGAAGCCTTTCATGAGAAAAGCCTGCACACTGTGACCCCTCCTGCCTCTCTTGGCTGCACAGTTGAGTGAGTCATTCATTATATTATAGGTAAATATGCTTGAGTCATAGAGATGTTTCATGTGCAGCCTTTTCTCCCAAATAGATGGTGAGCTTCTTGTTGCCAGAGATGGTAGCACCTGCTTTTCTGTCCCCAGGAATGTCTCCCAAAAGGTAATGCGCACAGGTGTGCAGTAAACACCTGCGAATTGAGGAGAAGGCAGAGAACTGATCTGGACCTTTCAGGGATCCTCAAGCCCTGGACATTCACTTCGTCTATGACTGGTTAACTAACCTTCAGCTCTCAAGTTGCCCCAGAACCTGGATAGGCAAGAAGCAATCCTGTTTCAACTTCGGACTACAGATCAGGAAATCCTGGTTATAGGCCTGACTCTGCCACTAACTAGCGTGAACTCTGGTGAGCCAGTTAGCTGCTTTTGGCCTCAGTTTGTGCAATTAAAAAAATAGGGAGACTGCTACTTCTGGCTAAGATGATGTGGTAGAAATTGTATGTACCCTCCTGCATGAAACAACCAAAAAAAAAAAAAAAGCCAGACAATATGAAGCAACAATTTTCAAGACACTATATATTAGGCAACAAAGGACAGTGATCCCAGAGAGATGGAAAGCAAACAAGAAGAGCCCTATGAATGACCAGCTTATTTGTAAAACAACTTTATTGAGATATAATTCATATACCATACACATTATAATAATTATAATTCACACTCATCCATTTCAAGTGTACGATTCAATGGTTTTTAGTATACTCGCAGACATGTGCGACCATCGTCAATTTCAGAACGCTTTCCTCACCTCAGAAAGAAATCCTATACCCTTTAGTTTTCTATTCCCTATTCCGTCCAGCCCTAAGCCACTATTAATCTACTTTCTGTCTATAGATTTCTTTATTCTGGACATTTCAATTAAATGGAATCTTATAATATGTGGTCTTTTGTAACTGGCTTCTTTGACTCAGTATAATGTTTTCCAAGATGAATCCATGTTGTATCATGTATCAGTAAGCACTTTGCTCCTTTTACGGCCAAATAATATTCCATTGTATGGATATAGCACATTGTATTTATACATTCATCAGTTGATGGACATTTGGGTTGTTTTCACCTTTTGGTTATTATGAATAATGCCGCTATAACAAGTTTTTGTTTGTTTGTTTGTTTTTGTTTTGTTTTGTTTTGTTTGCAGTACGCGGGCCCCTCACTGTTGTGGCCTCTCCTGTTGCGGAGCACAGGCTCCGGACGCGCAGGCCCAGTGGCCATGGCTCACGGGCCCAGCTGCTCCGCGGCATGTGGGATCTTCCCAGACCGGGGCACGAACCCGTGTCCCCTGCATCGGCAGGCGGACTCAACCACTGCGCCACCAGGGAAGCCCACAAGTTTGGGGTTTTTTTGTGGACATATATTTTCCTTTCTCTTGGAAGGAAGATATTCTTCAATTCTTAGAAGAGAATTGTTGGATTATATAGCAGCTCTATGTTTAAACTTTTCAGGAACTACCAGACTGTTTTCCAAAGTGGCATTTTACATACCCACCAACAATGTACAAGGGTTCTGATTTCTCCACATCCTCGTCAATACTTGCTAGTATCTGGCTTTTTTATTATGGCCATCCGAGTGGGTATGAAGTGGTATGAAGTTCATTGTGGTTTTGATTTGCATTTCCCTGATGATGTTGAGAAACTTTTCATATGCTTATTGGCCATTTTGTATATCTTCCTTGGGGAAATAATCATTTCATATCCTTTGCCCATTTTTTAATTGGGTTATTTATGTTTTTATTATCAAGTTGTAAAAATTCTTTATATAGTCTAGATACAATCCCCTCATCAGATTAATGATTTGCAAATATTTTCTCCCATCCTGTGGGCTGTCTTTGCACTTTCATGAATGTCCTTTGAAGCACAAAAGTGTTTTATTTTGATGAGGTCCAATTTATCTATTTTTCTGTTTTGTTTTTCATCCTTTTGGTGCAATAAATAAGAATCCTTTGCCAAATCTAAGGTCATGAAGATTTACCCCTGTGTTTTCTTATAAGAGTTTTATAGTTTTAGCTCTTATATTTAAGTTTTTGATCAATTTAAAGTTGATTTTTGTATATGGTGTGGGGCATGGTCCAACTTTATTCTTTTACATGTGGTTATCCAGTCGTCTCAGCATTATTTTTTGAAATAACTATTCTTTCACCATTGAATGAACTTGGCACTCTTGTCAAAAATCAGTTGACCATAGACACGTGGGTTTATTTCTGGAGTCTCAATTTTATTCCATTGATTTATATGTCTATCTCTATGCCATTTCCACACTATCTTGACTATCATTGCTTTGTAGTAAATTTTGAAATTGGGAAGTGAGAATCCTCCTACTTTGTTCTTCTTTTTCAAGATTGCTTTGGCTATTCTGGGTCACTTACAATTCCATATGAATTTTACAATCAGCTTGCCATTTTCTAAAGAGAAGCCAGCTGAGATTCTTATAGGGATTGCATCAAATCATAGATCAATTTGGGAAGTATTACCACCTTAACAATATTAAGTCTTCCAATCCATGAGCATGGAATGTGTTCCATTTAGAGCATTAATTTCTTTCAACAGTGTCTTATAATTTTCAGAGTATAAGTTTTACACTCCTTCACTTAGCTTTATTCCTAAGTATTTTATTCTTTTTGATGCTACTGTAAATGGAATTGCTTTTGTAATCTTCTTGGATTGTTCATTGTAAGTATACAGATACACAGTTGATTATTGTATATTGATTGATCCTGTATTCTGCAACCTTGCTGAACTTTTTAATTAGTTATAATAGGTGTTTTGTTTTCTTTGTGGATTCCTTGAGATTTTCTACATACAAGATCATGTCATCAGCAAATAGAGATAATTTTACTTTTCCCTTTCCAGTGTGGATGTCTTTTATTTCTTTCTGTGGCCTAATTGCCCTGGATAGAACTCCAATAAAATGTTGAGCTGAAGACATTGTTTTGTTCCTAATTTTAAGGGTATAAAGCACCTATGCTTTCACCATTAAGTATGATGTTAGCTGTGGGTTTTTCATAGAAGTCCTTTGTTAAGTTGAGGAAGTTCTCTTCCATCCCTAGTTTGTTGAGTGTTTCTGTCATGAAAGGTTGTTGGATTTTGTCAAATGCTTTTTTGCATCTATTGAGATGATCATGTGATTTTGTTTTTTATTCAATTATTATGATGTATTACATTAACTTACTTTCAGATGTTGAACAGACTGCGTATTCCTAGGATAAATCCCATTTCTCATAGTGCATAATTCTTTTTATATGTTGTTGGATTCACTTTGCTAAGGATTTTTGCACCTATGTTCATAAGAGATAATAATCTGTAGTTTTCTTTCCTTGTGATGTCTTTGGTTTTGGTATGAGGGTAATATTAGCCCCATAGAATGAACTGGGAAGTGTTCCAGCCTTTTCTATTTTTGGAAGAGTTGGTGAAGAGAAAAGTTAGTTCTTTAAATGTTTGTTAGAATTCAGTGGTGAACCGTCTGGGCCTGGGGTTTTCTTTGTGGGCAGTTTTGTTTAAAATTACTAATTCAGGCTTGTCACTTGTTATAGGTCTATTCATACTGTTTTTTTCCTTCTTGGGTCAATTTCAGTAGTTTGTGTCTCTCTAGGAATTTGTCCATTTCATCTAATTTATTGGTATATAATTGTTCATAGAATTCCCACATAATCCTTTTTTATTCCTGTAAAGTCAGTAGTAATATCCCCTCTTTCATTTCTGATTCTAGAAATTTGAGTCTTCTTTTTTTCTTAGTCAATCTAGCTAAAGCTTTGTCAATTTTGTTGATCTTTTCCAAGAACCAGCTTTTGGTTTCACTGATTTTCTTGATTGTTTTTTCTATTGTCTAGTCCAATAATTTCCACTCTGATCTTTATCATTTCCTCCTGGCTTGCTTTAGGTTTAGTTTGCCCTTCTTTTCCCAGCGTCTTAAGGTGGAAGATTTGACCCAACTTAGTGCCTTCAGAAAGTTTCCAGGATAGGACACGGGGAAGGGGAGCTGAGGCAGAGCTTGGAAGACTCCCTGGGTTGCGGACACCAATCTGAGAGTTCAGGGAGCCAAGTCAGGTAGAGCTTATACATTTTGTCCTGTTTTTTGGTTCTTTAAAGTAAGAGGGTAAATCCAGTCTCTGTTACTTGGTCGAACGAAAATTGTGCAAAGTCTTCTTAAGTATCAATAGAAAGCTTTATTTAAATCTCAGAATGGCCTCTCCAAAAAGAAAGAAAGAGAGAATGAGAGGGTCAAAGGAGGGGTGGAGCAAGAATTTGTGGTGTTGGGCAACAGAGACAAGGCTGGTGCGGTCATCAGGTGGTCGAAGCCATCAGATACACAAGGTTCCAAGTTACAAAAAGAAAATGTATTGTTCTTCTCTCCTTGTTGAGATATAGTATATACACACATAAGACTATTTTCTTAGATTTAGAAAGTCACTGGTGCAGGTTAATGTTGTATAATTGTTCATTTTCTCTTATTTTATTCTGTAGTTGGGAGGAGGAGAAAGAAAAGGATGGAGGAAAAAAGAAAGAATCTGTTCTTCATTCTTTAGGTTTTTTGTTTTTTAGAAGCCCAGGGGAATTTTATCAACACTGATATCACTCCAGAGTTCATCCCCCAAAAAGTGATATCCACTGATATCCAACTTTTATCCTACCTTCTACATATATATTTGTCAGCATTTGTTCAAGTTAAAAATAAAAGTTTACTTTCAGTAAATAAGCTTAACTATGAACAGATTTCTCATTGGTAAATAACACCAAGTAAAGTCTTTCCTTATATTATTTGGGTAAGCCTATTGTGAATTCCTTTATTGGTATCTAATATAATAAAGCAGAAACTAACACACTTTGTAAGACAATTATACTCCAATAAAGATGTTAATAAATAAATAAATAAATATTCAAAAAAAATTAAAATGTCAAGTTAAAACAATTTTCGTAAAGAGAGAGACAGACATCTAGCCTCTGGAATCTTGTTACTAAATATGGGGTCTATGTATCAACAGCATGAGCAACACCTGAAAGCTTTGTGGATATGCAGAATCTCAGGCCCTCCCCGGACCTTCACAGTCACATTTTAACAAGGTTCCCAGGAAATTCCTATGCACGTTAAACTTTTAGATGCACACTGCTCTAAAAAGCGCCATTATCAAAGAAAACCCCAGTGATGATCCAGGTTGGCCTAGAGGCCCATGTAATGTTGAAGAGCAACATTTTGGTTTAGAGAGCCATATGGGAAGAAGCTGGGCTTCACCTAAGGTGGGACCAGGCTTAAGTCACCAATTTGGGACTACTGCAGGTAAACGGAACAGGACAGAAAGGGTTGGGCTGGGGTGCAGCCTAGAACTCACAGAGGCTGAGACACAGAGAAAGACCTAGAGAGGCAAAGATGGAATGGTGGCGGTGGAAAAACGAATCAGGGAAACTCTAATTCCAGAAGGATACAAATACTATAATATCATTTATATGGATTTTAAGAACATGTAATACAATTAATATATATATATAGTAATTGTACGTGTGTGTGTGTGTGTGTGTAGGCATACATGGGAATGATACATCTAAATGTAGCATACATATAAAGATATGTATGGGAATGATAGCACATCTAGGGTAGTGGTTACCTCTTGGAAGGTGTATTAGTTATTGTGTAGTATAATAAATTACCCCCAAAACTTAGCTGCTTAAAACATACTTTCAGGAATCCAGGCGTGGCTTAGCTGGGTCTTCTGCTTCAGGGCCTCTCGCAAGCCCGCAATCAAGGCGCTGGCCAGGGATGTCACCTCATCCGAAGGCTCTACTGGGAAGGGTCTGCTTCCAAGTTCAGTCACATGGTTGTTGGCAGGATTCCATTTTTCACAGACTGTTGGACAAAGGATTCAGTTCCTCATAAGCTGTTGGCTGCAGGCCTCCTTGAGTCTCTGGCATGTGGGTCTCCCTACAGAGCATCTCGCAACATGGCATCAAGCTTCATCAGAGTAAGTAAGAGGGCAAGAGAGAGTGCCAGCAGTATGGAAGTCACAATCTTTTGTAGCTTAATCACAGAAGTCCCATCCCAACATCCCAACACCTTTGTCATGTTCTACGCATGAGAATCAAGTCACTAAGTCCAACCTAAATAGAGATTTCTCCAAAGAAGACATACAGATGGCCAAGGGGCACATGAAGAGATGCTCAACATCATTAACTATTAGAGAAACGCAAATCAAAACTACAATGAGGTAACACCTCACACCAGTCAGAATGGCCATCATCAAAAAGTCTATAAATAATAAATGCTGGAGAGGGTGTGGAGAAAAGGGAACCCTCCTACACTATGGTGGGAATGTAAACTGGTACAGCCACTATGGAAAACAGTCTGGAGGTTCCTTAAAAAACTAAAAATAGAGTTACCATATGATCCAGCAATCCCACTCCTGGGCATATATCCGGAAAAGAGCAAAACCTAATTTGAAAAGATACATGCACGCCTATGTTTATAGCAGCACTACTCACAATAGCCAAGACATGGACACCTAAGTGTTCATCGACAGATGAATGGATAAAGAAGATGTGGCATATATGCGTGTATACACACACACACACACGCACACAGATGCACACACACATATACAATGGAATATTTCTCAGCTGTAAGAAAGAATGAAATATCGCCATTTGCAGCAACATGGATGGACCTAGAGATTATCATACTAAGTGAAAGAAGTCAGGCAGAGAAAGACAAATATTATGTAATATCACTTATATGTGGAATCTAAAAAATTAATACAAATCAACTTATTTACAAACAGAAATGGACTCAAAGATATAGAAAACAAACCTATGGTTACCAAAGGGGAAAGGGGAGGGGGAGGGATAAATTAGGAGTATGGGATTAGCAGATACACATCATTGTATATAAAATAGATAAACAAGGATTTACTGTATAGCACAGGGAACTATATTAAATATCTTGTAATAGCCTATAATGGAAAAGAATCTGAAGCTGTACACCTAAAACTAACACAATACTGTAGATCAACTATAGTTAAATAAATGAAATGTTTTTAAAAAAAGAAGTGCACCAGGGATTATAGTAGCTGTAGTGGTGAAAAGTTCATTTTCACAACCCTTAGGAAGTTCCAGGTGAGGTTGGAAACTCTCAGCATTATTAGTGTCCAATAAGGGTGTTAATCGTACACATGCTCAGAATGCAGATCTTCTTCCCAACATCAGTACACTTTATGATTGCTCTACTCATGATCCATGTAGCAGAATAAATTCCTTCACTTTAGGACCAACCGTTAATAGCCTTTGGGGCAAGATGAAGATGACAGCTGTGTGCTCGTTCTGTACAACTCGGAATGGTATCTCGTCCATAAGCAGGAAATTCAGTTCAACTAAGCAAACCTGGAACAAATGCCAAGTATAGCACTCGGCTCCAGTTACCACTGCCGTATTCTCTCTCCCTTTCTTAAGAAAACACGTCTGTGGCTCCATCACAGGTCTCTTAAGAATTGGCACCTCTTGCTTGCCCCTTGGGCCCAGAAGCACAGAACATGCCATGGTGGAAAGGTTACAGGCCCATGCTGTTGCTGTTTGCAATTACTTTAATTCCCCAAAATAATCCCTTGACTTTCAACTTCTCAGAAGGGAAACTGAAAAGATGAGGAGAGGGCAGGAACACATATAACCACATTGTCTCACATTATGCTTATTACCTCAAGCCCATTTTCTTCGCAAAGTGAAGCTTTTGCAGAATTCATAAAGGAGGGCCTTAAACAGACTCTGAAAGAGTTTTAAAGTACTTCTTAAAAATTACCCAAAATAGGATTTACCAAATGTTCAAAAGTAATTATGATGAATCACCATTGTAAAGAAACAGTTTTCTGTCTTTATTACAAAGTTATTTTTAAAGTGCTTCTTCATGAATCATACAAAATAACTGATTGCAACATAAACTGTCATTTTTATAACTATTTCTGAAAGAGGGAAACTCTGGTTTAAAAAAAGGCAACCAATATTTTAATTGAAAAAACGAATTTCTGCACAGTAAAAGAAATGACACAATAATGAGACAATGCATCCCCAAGTGTAAATTATATCATTATTTAAAGTTACTATTCTTAAATTTTGGTGCAATTCTAATCCATAGCAAACCTCTAAACCCTCTTGGTAAAATGGCAAATCCTTCAGGATTATTCCATTCTTTCAGGATCAGAGCAACACTGTATCTTAATTTTTGAAACTGGAACCAATTTTTTTTTTAAACAGAGAGACATATTGATGATAGAGTCTATGAATTCTCTGTCCAGACAGGCTCCTATTCGGAGTGAAGTAAGGAGCACTGAATACTTTCACAGGAACTGACACCGCATACCATTCCTTTGTTTTTTTAAAAAATGGAGGTATTTTAAGTAAAAAAGTGTGATCCCTACTCTCAGGTCCTTCTGTTCTCACCCCTACCATGAACATCAATGTCTGGTCCTACTGACACTTCTATTCTCAGGACACGATGTTCTGAATGGAGTGGAGGGCATTTGGTGCTTACAGAACTGTACTGAGATGCTCTCGATACTAGACCCTTCCCCATGTCAGCTGTTCCTGCCATCGTGACAGTTGGCATTTCTGAAAGCACCCATCAAGTTGTATGATAACATAAATTACATGTCTGTATTTCCCATTAGACTGTGAACTTCCTGAGGGAAGGGATAGGCCTTTTTTAAAAAAGTATTATCTTTAATATTTTCTAATACAGTGCCTCAATATGATCATAAAGATAACAATGATAATAACAACTCTTAGTGAGCACTTACTATGTACCGGGCCCTATATTCTAAGCACTTGATGTGATTAACTCAACTAATCCGCACAATGACTCTATGTGGGAGGTACTATCCCCATTTTACAAATGAGGAAACAACAGGTTGAGTAACTTGTCCAAGACGATACAGCTAACTTAGCTGCAGAGGCAGGACCGGAACCCGCGCAGTCCAGCTCCAGAGTAGCCTTTCAAAGATATTGCCCTGGGAAGCTTCTATTGCTCAAAACCTTTTGCAATTCCTTCTTCGGAATTGTTTTCAGAGCCAGTTTATGAATCGCAGAAGAAAAGTAGTCAATACATTGTGATCACAGCTCATTTTTAAATAGACAGTGTTATTGAGTTTGATGAATACCTGATTTGCCCAACATGTTTCCGAATAACATCTGTTTGCCAAAAATCACATTCTCCAGCAAAAGAAGAAAGATTTGCTATCGTTGAAGATGGTCCAAAAATATGATGCAGAGACTTTTTTCAGTTAACAAACATTTACTGAGCAACTGCTTGGCCCCCAGGGATACAAAGTCAAACAAGACATCTTCCCTACCTTCAGATAAGGGAGACATACAATCCAGTGTGATAAGTGCTTTGATAGATGTAAGCACAGGATGCTCAGGGAGCCCAGAAGAAGAGCATCAAACCCAGACTTGAGGGTGAGGGCCGGCTCCCTGGAGGAGGAGGTGAGGTCTAATTTTAGTCCCAAAAGACAAGTAGTTGTGGCCACACCAATAGAACAAGGGCTCGGACTCTCGAGATGGCTACACTAACTGGGAGATTATGTCTTCGGATGGGTACACCCTCTCAGGTTTAGTTTTAGAAGATAACAATCCTATTACTTTTAAGTTCACACCTGGTACTCAAGTTGGTTTTGCTTTTAAATGAAACCTGGAAACATGCGTGGATGGCGGTTTGAACGTTGCCTAATTTTAAATGTTTGAGTGTTGTTTGCTTTTGTTAGTGAGCCATTTACAGTTCTCCAAGTTTCCCCGAAGAATTTTGCTGATGGAGTAAACAGAAAACAAACCAATATCTAAGGAAGTCCCTGTTATCATAGTCTATTTGTATGGAGTGGGCACATGGTGATGATTTGTTTAACAAAGTAAGGAGTAAACCCTTAATACTGATTCTCCCTAATTGAAACAAAATAGTTCGTTTCCTTTGTTTCCTATGAGCCAAGGTAGGACAGGATAACCCACACATGGGGAGAAATGGATGCTCTGGCAGAAGCTTATACTTTTCTCAATATGTCAACTTGGAAAACAGTAACTTTGAACACTGAGCAGTGGGACACATGGTGAGCCAAGAAGGGCTTTCTCTCATTTTGTGGCTTACCTGCCCTTAAAAACCAAACTACCCCAGGATCACACAAAATTGTCCTCAGAGAGGGGAAAGGGGGCTTGGGAGGTGGGTTAAGTACTGTCCACCATGGGTGGGCTCGGTGCTTGGAGATGACGAGAGAGGGAGGAAAGTGCTATGGATACCCTAGTTGTATGCTGAGGCAAGAGTTTGAAGGCTCCCTTCTCTGTAATCCTCATCCACTAGGTGGCCTGACCCTGACTCTGTGGAATCGCTAAAGAAAGCAAGACAGGACACATAATGAGGAAGCTCAGATGAGGCATGGGATGCTGCCTGTGAAGAACAGGCCTTTCTGGGATTTGAGAGTGAAACAATCATGAGTAGGAGGACACACTGGGCACTCAGGAGACAGGAACGCGTGGTGGGCAAAGGGCACCGAAGACAAACTTGATCTGCTTCACAAGTCTGTCTAGAGCTGGGCCAAGTGAGCTCAAAAAGTAAGGGGCAAGAGATGGTAGGAAGGAAAAGATATCTGCCCACCTATAATTTATTTACTCATTTAGCACATGAGATGTTTAAAGAACTGTGAGAGACAGCTGAAGGAGCTACAGAAAAGAAAGTAATACAGTTCCTGCCCTCAAGCAGTCTGTAATCCCAAGGGAATCCAAGGCTGTGCAGAACTTATGCCTTGTTGCTAAGATATAGAACAGTGAGAGAAATGGGAAAATGTCCTTCTCTAGACTCGCCACACCTTCTCCCCAGCACTACTACTATCCCTGGGGGCAGAAGGTTAGATCAGTCTTCTCTGGAAAGTTCCCTCTCAGTCTTACAACTCTACTTCTTCTAAGAGGCTGCAGAATCAGCATTTGTTTCGTTTTGTTTTGGTTTTTTTGGCCACACCGCACGTACTGCAGGATCTTAGTTCCCCGACCAGGGACTGAACCTGCGCCCTTGGCAGTTAAAGTGTGGAGGCCTAACCACTGGACTGCCAGGGAATTCCCAGAATCAGCGTTTTCAAGCACGGCCTAGGAATCCTCTAGATTTTACAAAGAATGCAGGAATATTCTTTCAAAAGATTTCCCTATGTGTTTCTAGTTCACTGGAAAATAAAAAGTTAAATTTATATTCAATTTTTCAATAACTTACTGTGGTGGTTTAACTTATGTGTCAACTTGACTGGGCTAAGGGGTGCCCAGATTAAACGTCACTTCTGGGTGTGTCTCTGAGGGTGTTTCCGGGTGAGATGAGCATCTGAATTGGTGGGCTCAGTGAAGTAGACTGCCCTCCCCAACGCAGGCGTCACCCAATCCACTGAGGGCCTGGATAGAACACACGGTGGAATGAAGAATTCGCCCGTTTTGCTTCTTGTCTGCCTGAATGAGCTGGGACATTGATCTTCTTTCCTTGTACTGAGATTTTACACCATTGGCTTACCTGGTTGTCAGGCCTCCGGAATTGAACTGGAATTCATCCATTCTCTAAGAATTATACCACTGGCTTTCCTGGGTCTCCAGTTTGCAGATGGCAGATCTTGGGACTTCTCACTTCCGTAATATTGTGAACCAATTCCTCATTATATTATATTATACACACACACACATCTATCATCTATCTATCTATCTATCTATCTATCATCTATCTATCCTACTGGCTCTGTTTCTCTGGAGTACCCTGACTAATACGTTTACTCATTGTATAAAGTAGTGTTATTCAAACTTTTTTTTTCTTATTAGAAGTTGAATTCATTTTGCAAACAAAGTTCACAGAGAATATCCACGCATAAAACATAAAACAGAACAATTCTGACTAAGGTAGGGTGAGGTCCAAAGCTTCCACTTCACAGCTCTTTCATCCATTACTGATAATAACTCTCAGCAAACTAGGAATAGAAGGGAGCTTCATCAACCTGATAGAAAGCATCTATGAAGAACCTATACCTAACATCATACTTAACGGTGAAAGACTGAGTGCTTTTCCTATAAGAAGATCAGTAACAAATCAAGACGTCCATTCTCACTCTCTATATTCAGCACTGTACTAGAGGTTCTGGCCAAAGCATTTGGTCAAGAAAAGATGTGCAAAACCTGTATGCTGAAAACTATAAAGCTCTGCTGGGAGAAATTAAATAGAATCTAAATAGTGATATTTATACCTTATTCATGGGTCAGAAGACGCCATATTGTTGAGATAACAATTCTTCCCAAATTGATTTACAAATTCAGTATAATCCCTTTCAAATTCCCAGCAGGAATTTTTATAGAAAATCACAAGCTGATTCTAAAATTCGTATGTAAATGCAAATGACCTAGAATTGTCAAAGCAACTTTGAGAAAAGAACACATTTGGGAGGTTAACACTACCTGATTTTAAGATGTATTATAGGGAATAGATGTATTATAGGAAATTCCCTGGCAGTCCAGTGGTTAGGACTTGGCACTTTCACTGGCGGGGCTCGGGTTCAATCCCTGATCAGGGAACCAAGATCCTGCAAGCCATGTGCGTGGTGCAGCAAAAAAAAAAAAAAAAAAAGTATTATAAAGCTACACTATAATCAAGACAGTGTGGGATTGATGTCCAAACAGAAAAATATATTAATGGAAGAGGACAGAGAGCCCAGAAATATACTCACACAAATATAGACAACTGATTTTTTTTTTTTACAAAGGTGTAAAGGCAGTTCATTAGAAAAAGAATAACCTTTTCAGAAAATGGCCCTGGAAATACTAGATATTCATATGCAAAAAATAACTTGGATTAATACCTTGCACCATACACAAAATGGATCACAGTATTAAATATAAAAACTAAAACTGCAAAATTTCTTGAAGAAAATTTAGGAGAAAAATCTCATGACCTTGGGTTTGGCAATGATCTCTTACATATGACACCAAAAGCATAAGCCATTAAAAACAAATTGATAAGTTAGACTTCACAAAAATTAAAAACTTTTGTTCTTTGAGAAATGCTGTTAAGATAATGAGAATGACAATTCATAGACTGGAAGAACATGTTTGCAAAGCATATATCTGATAAAGGATTTGTATCCAGAATATATAAAATACTCTAAAAGCTCAAAAATAAGAAAATAGACAACCCAATCAATATTAAATGGGCAAAAGATTTGAATAGACACTTCACCAAAGAAGATATTCAGATGGCAAATAAGCACATGAAAAGAGTTTCAACATCACTGATCGTTAGGTAAATGCAAGGTAAAACCAAAATAAAAAGCACTACGCATCAGTTTGAATGGGTAAAATTAAAAAGAATTGTCATAGCAAGTGTTGCTGAGGATGCCAATAAACTGGAACTCTATCACATGGCTGGCGGTAATATAAATGGTACCACTTTGTAAAACAGTTTGGTAGTTTTTTAAAAAGTTTAACATACACCTATGAAATGATTCAGCCACTCCTCTCATAGATATTTACCCAAGAGAAAAGAAAACATTATCCATAGAAAGTCTTGTACACAAATGTTCATAAAAGCTTTATCTTGCAATAGCTAAAAACTGGAAATCCAAACATCCATCAACAGGTGTATGGGTAAACAATTAGTTGTATATATACCCACACAGTGAAATATTACTCAGCAAAAAAAAAAAAAAAGGGATGAACTATTGATATATGCAACAACATGGGTGAATCTCAAAATAATTATGCTCAACAAAGGAAGCTGGAAAAAAGATGTATGATTCAATGTATGATTCAAATATAAACTCTAAAAAATGCAAACTAACCTAAAATGACAGAAAACAGATCAGTGATTGCCTGGAGACAGAGGGGAAGGAGGGATTACAGAGGGCACTTGGGAACTTTGCGGTATGTTCACCATCTTGACTGGGCTGATGGTTTCATAGGTGTATACATATGTCAAAACTTAACTGTATGCTTTGAACATGTGCAGTTTACTGTATGTCAGTTATACCCCAACAAAGCTGTTGAAAAGAATTGACTCACATAAATATACCCACTGATTTTTTATAAAGATGACAAAGCAATTCAGTGGGGCGTGAGGAAAGACTAAGGTCTGACGCCTATGGCCAATAAAAACACAATGAGCCCTTTTTGGATTCAGATTATTACTTACACGGAGAACGAAAGGAAGAGTAGCCAAATGTACTAGCAACCCATGCTCCCTGTCCTACATACCGGAAAGGCGTGACCACAAAACAAAAAGTGCCTCCCATCCTCTTGTGTTCCAAGTGGATCACAAGGAGTTCTGCTAAGACTCAGATAAATACAGGTCAAGCCTTTGCCTATGTGATCAATTTCACCAGACTGCCATGACAGAGCTGTTCCCCTACACAGAAAAGCCGCAGATCCTGAGTCTTGAACGGGCTTCCCTGGGCAAAGTTTATTCCACACCTGTAGTTCACTGATAGAGAGAAAGCACATCCTTGTGTGGCTTCAGACGGTTCAGATGACCTCTCTGAACTCTACTGAATGCATATATTTTTCCTATCACTTTTGGTCTGTATCCTTTGATGTAATAAACCTTAGCTGCGAGTAAAGCCTGCTATTGAGTCTTGTGAGTCCATCCAGTGAACCACTGAACCTCGATGGTTATGGGACCCCAGAAACATGGTTATTTTTTTCAATAAATGGTGCTGGTGAAATTGGACATCCATAGGCAGAAGTATAATATAATAAACCTAGACCAAAACCTCATAACTTACATAAAAATTGACCCAGGGGCTTCCCTGGTGGCGCAGTGGTTGAGAGTCCGCCTGCCGATGCAGGGGACACTGGTTCGTGCCCCAGTCCGGGAACATCCCGCATGCCGCGGAGCGGCTGGGCCTGTGAGCCACGGCCGCTGAGCCTGCGCGTCTGGAGCCTGTGCTCCGCAACGGGAGAGGCCACAACAGTGAGAGGCCCGTGTACCGCAAAAAAAAAAAAAAAAAAAAAAAAAAAACAAAAAAGACTCAAATTGGATCACAGATTTAAATGTAAAATTATAAAATTTTAGAATGAAACATAGCAGAAAATATTCATGACCTAGGGTTAGGTGAAGAATTCTTACACGTGACACTAAAAGCACAATACATAAAAGAAAAAAATCAATAAATTGAACTTCCTCAGGATGAAAAAGTTTTGCTCTGTGAAAAACCCTGTTAAGAAGATAAAAAGACAAGCTACAGACTGGGAGAATATATTTGCAGATCACATCTCTAACAAAGGATTTGTCTACAGAATATGTCAAGAACTCTTAAAACTCAACTGTAAGAAACCAACCACCCAAAGTTTTAATGGGAAAAGACTTGAACAGATACTTCACCAAAGATGATATACAGATGGCAAATAAATGCATGAAAAGATGTCCAACATCACTAGTCGTTGGGCAAACACAAATAAGAACACACTGAGATGAGACTACATACCTATTCAAATGGTTAAAATTAAACACTGATAACACCAAACGTTGATAGGGATGCCGATAAACCGGATCTTGCTATCACTGTTGGTCAGAATGAAACACGGTACAGCCACTCTGGAAATCATTCTGACAATTAAACATAGAGTTACCTATGACCCAGCAATCACACTCCTGGGCATTTATCCCAGAGAAATGAAAACTCAGGCCCACACAAAAACCTATACTCGAATGCTCACACAACTTGAAACCTGAAAACAAACCAAATGTCCTTCAACAGGTGAGTGGTTAAACACATTGTGGTACATCCATACTATGGAATATTATTCAGCACTAAGAAGGAACAAACCACTGATACACCCAACAACTTGGATGGCTCTTAAGGGCATTATGCTGAGTGAAAAAAGAAAAGCCAATTTCCAAACATTACATACTATAGGATGACATTTATATAACATTCTTTTTCTTAAGGAATCATTTATTTTTTTAAATTTTATCTTAGAGTATAGTTAATTAACAATGTTGTGATAGTTTCAGGTGTACAGCAAAGTGATTCAGTTATACATATACATGTCTCTATTCTTTTTCAAATTCTTATCCCACTTAGGTTGTTACATAATATTGAGCGGAGTTCCCTGTGCTATACAGTAGGTCCTTGCTGGTTATCCACTTTAGATACAGCAGTGTGTACATGTCAATCCCAGACTCCCTAACTATCTCTTCTCCCCACCCTTCCCCCCGGTGACCCTAAGTTCCTTCTCTAAATCTGTGAGTCTGTTTCTGTTTTATAAGTTCATTTCTCTTTAGATTCCATTTATAAGTGATATCATATATTTCTCTTTCTCTGTCTGACTTACTTCACGCAGTATGACAATCTCTAGGTCCATCCATGTTGCTGCAAATGGCATTATTTCATTCTTTTTAATGGCTGAGTAATATTCCATTGTATACATGTGCCACATCTTCTTTATCCATTCCTCTGTCAATGGACATCTAGGTTGCTTCCATGTCTTGGCTACTGTACATAGTGCTGCAATGAACATTGGGGTGCACGTATCTTTTTGAATTATGGTTTTCTCTGGATATATGCCCAGGAGTGGGTTGCAGGATCATATGGTAGCTCTATTTTTAGTTTTTTAAGGAACCTCCATACTGTTCTCCATAGTGGCAGCACCAATTTACATTCCCCCCAACAGTGTAGGAGGGTTCCCTTCTCTCCACACCCTCTCCAGCATTTATTGTTCGTGGATTTTTTGATGATAGCCATTTTGACTGGTGTGAGGTGATATCTCACTGTAATTTTAATTTGCAATTCTCTAATAATTAGCGATGCTGAATGTCTTTTCATGTGCCTCTTGGCCACCTGTATGTCTTTTTTGGAGAAATGTCTATTTAGCTCTTCTGCCCATTTTTTGATTGGGTTGTTTGCTTTGATGATATTGAGCTGCATGAGCTGTTTGTAAATTCTGGAGACTAATCCCTTGTCGGTCACATCATTTGCAAATATTTTCTCCCAATCTGTGGCTTGCCTTTTTGTTTTGGTTATGGTTTCCTTTGCAGTGCAAAAGCTTTTGAGTTTAACTAGGTCCCATTTGTTTGTTTTTGTTTTTATTTCCATTACTCTGGGACAAAATTGTAGAGATGGAGAACATATAAGTGGTTGCCAGGGGCTCAGTGTAGGGGAGGGGAGAAGTAACAATAAAGGGGCAGCATGAGGAATATCCTTTGTAGTGATGGAAGAGTTCTGTCTCTTGATTGTGGTGCTGAGGTGGTTATACAAATCTGTACAAGCAATAAAATGCCATATAATCACAAAGACATACCAAGAAATAAGTGCATATAAAAACTGGGGAAATCTGATTAGGGTCTGTAATCTACTTAATTGTGTTGTGCCAATTAATTTTCTGGTTTTGACAATGACTAAAATCATGGAAGATGTCACTAATGGGGGAAGCCGGGTGGTAGGTACATAGAACCTCTCTGTAGTATTTTTTGCAACTTCTTGTGAGTGCACAATTTTTTCCAAATAAAAAGTTACAAATTTATACTCAATTCAGTTATTAGAAAACTTTTATGTATGTTTGGAACAACGTGAGCTGGTGAATCTATATTTTCAACTGTAAATTTTATGAAATCTAAGGCAGATCAAGTATTTCTGGTGAAATTTACCCTCCAAATTGAAATGTGCTGTAAGTGTAAAATACACACCAGACTTCAAAGACTTCATATAAAAATATCTCAATTATTTTTATAGTGATCATATGCTAAAATGAAAGCAGATCAGATTGGGTTATACACAATATATCATTAAAATTAATTTCACCATTTCTTTTTACTTTTTTTAAATGTGGCTACTAGAGAATTAAAGACTAGTATTCACATTATATTTTTATTGGATAGGGCTTCTCTAAGGTTTCACAAAGGTAAAAACCGCAGGAAGCAGCTATTACCCTTAGGCAGCAGGGCAGGCGGCAGGGGGCAGGGGGAGAGAAGTGGTTGAATTACTAAAACTTGGGAGACGGGGTCCCTGGAGCTAAACCTCAGACTTCTGAAAAGGGGGTACTTGCCAACTGGTACTGAGACCTCTGAGCTTGGAGGAAGGTCCCTGTGGTGCTGGACCCAGATTTCTGAAGAGGGAGGCACAAGGTGGTTGGTGGTGTCTCTCAGCAGACACAATGAAGCTGATTCGTCCAAATGGTGGAAAAACTGCAACCAGATTCAGCTGATGCTATAGGAAGGCACTGCTGTTTCCAGGGTGACGACGCAAAGGCTGTGGTGATACAGGAACCACAAACAGACAGGAAAACCCACGGTAAGCAAACAGGTAGGAGTAAGTCTCTTCCTTCTCCAGCTTTGCTGTCTCCCTCTACTGCCCCCTATTAGCAGAACCTAACATAGAGTCAGCCAACAAAGCAGAAACGTGGTTTGTAGTGCCCTACTGCCAGCATCACAAAGCAGGGGCTGGAGGTTTGGAGCTGAGACAAGAAATTAGTAACTGCCACAGTACAACTGCGACAAAGTCACCTAGCTAGCCTCCAAATACCTGTATTGCCCTTCCATCATGCTTGAGTTGTGGTTGGGAAGTGGCTCTGTAGACAGGAACTACCATTTCTCAGTTCCCTGTGCATCTAGGTGGGGCCTTTCTGACAAATCTTCTCCCACGGAATGTTGGTGGAAGGGGTGTGGGTGACATTGAGGCCAGTCTAAGAAGCTCACATGCCTTCTCTACTCTTTCTCTTTTCCCATCTACTGGCTGGTTGCCAGCATCCAGGGTGACCCTGGATGCCAAATGTTGAAAATGACAGAGCTAATGTTACCTTAATGGATACATAATTCTGCAAACACCATGCCTTGGCCCCTAGGTAGAAGGGGACATAGTATTCTTAGTTGCCATGCGATTGCCAAGGAGGTTTTTAAATCTACCAGCAGGGAGTTCACAAATGCTTATCAAAACTCTACTTCCACATATAGCCATATTTCATATAAGAAGAAATATTCATTTTACCTTTTGAACTTAAAGATTATTTAGCTGGGAAAATGGATACTCTTCTCAAGAGTTTTAGAGAATTTATTCATGCATTCTAAACTGGAGAGTACTTAGCATTGATAATGCTTCTGGTATAATATTGCAATTATGTTATAGCACACTGTTAAACTTGTTCAGAAAATCTGTGTGATTTTGGGTAAAATACACATTCAGGAGGAGGGGATGAGGATGAATTCTAGCACCTCTCTTCACCAGAAGTGTTTTGTTTTTCAAATGATTCATATGCCAAATTATTAACAAGCGGTCATCTTCAGTCTCCAATTAAAGTCATATGTTAACACACAGATTTGAACTTCCACCAACCCCTTCATTCAACACAGGTGTAAAGGGAATGGCTAAGGGAATGGCCCTTAGGCACCAATGTTATACTGTATAAACTATAATCAGAATTCTCTCAGATATGCACGCTAGATTCAAGGAGATGAAGGAAGGAGGATTTTTCTGGGCTAGTCAAAGAGAACAGTTGCTTGAAAACCTTCCATGCATTATAAGAGGAAGCCTGGAACCTCCGCAACAGTGTCATAAGATTGCCTTAAATTCCTTTTTAGATTGTTACAAAGTTTAGAATTTCGACCTTCAAATTTTGAAGAAGCTGGTTAAATATGTTTTTAGAAAGGCAACCAGCAACCTCTCGTGAAATTCATGTTGAGTGTTGGCTAAAGAGGCCAAAGAGAATGGAAGGAAGACCTGTACTAGTGTCTCCACTAGTACATTTTAATAATAGTATCTCAGTAACTTACATTTGATGGATATTTGTAAGCTTTCACTGAATCCTCCCACCAGCTCCGTGTGGTAGTCTGATCATATATCTATCTCTGTCTAACTGGCAAGAAAATGGTCTAAAAAAGGTTTACACGAACTGCCCACCATTATGGGACAAATCGGTGGTAGAACCAGGATCAGAGATCGTAGCTCTTCACTTCTGGCCCAGTGCACTTTCCTAGAGTGAACATTTCCGATCTCTGTGTTTCTCGAACCTCTGTGGTTTATTTCTGACCATCTGGACAGAAAAAGAGAGGGGAATTCCAGGCTTTGCTCTAAGCATGAAACCTCTAGCCTCACCTCTAGCTTATTACAGGCGCTGTGTGCTCTGGCTCGTGCCCAACCCCTCTTCCTCAACTCGGGGGAAGCCCTTGCCATCGAAACTCTACCAGCCCTTCACCATCCGGCTGGAGACCTTCTCCAGGCGGCCTCTCCTGACCAACCCACACTCCAGTCATTATTCCCTTAGCACTTGAGAATCCAGAACCTTCAGCTAGTTGGACGTTTCTGTGTGTTAGGTGGTGGGGTTCTTCTAAAAAAGAGAAAAATGACAACATAACAATCAGAGGTTTAATCAAACTGCCAGATTATAGGCTATGACCAGGATTAATACTGATGAAATAAAAATTCACACTGTAAGTCAAGAAAAACGTAAACATAAAATTTTTCTCGACCCTCTGGCCTCCTCCCTCCCCTCTAGTGTGCACCGTGTATCTGCATTATCCACCAACCAGACCTCCCCAATGGCAGAAATACCTGCTCAACCATAAAGAGCAATGTTCTCCTGGTACCAGCAAGATCCCTTCTTAGGAGACAACACTCCTCCTTAATCTTGTAAGAGGCCACAATGACACACTACTCGGTAACTCCTTAGGGGATAACATTCCTTCTTAACCCTGTAAGGGGTCACAATGACCCACTACTTTGTACATGCAGATCTGAATTGTGTAAACTATCAATACGTCTGATGTATAACCCTTTGTCTCAAAAATGGATATAACTGTGCTTTGACCTCTAATGGGCAGAACAGTTCTCAGAGCTCTCTGAGAGACTGTCTCCCAGGTTATAATCCTCAGGTTGGCTTGAATAAAATTTTCCATTCCGTTCATAGACTGACTATTGATTTTTTTCATCAACAATACGAATTCAGTTTAATTTCTTCCACTTTGTCTCTCTACTTAAAATTCTGAAAAGTGACTGGCCTAGAGATCTTGCAAGATCCGCATGGAAGAAAGAATCGGTGGTCGTTAGACTGTCCTCCTTTATGGAGGAAAGTGGGTTCAGATATTGTAGAAAGATTGGCCACCTGAACCCAAATGAGGTTTCTCCTTAGCCCTAAGTTAACCAAAAGATTCTGCCTTAGGAGCTTCCATTCCCTTAGTATTCTGGGGATGGGGGGGTGTATTATTACCTGGATGTGATATATATGTTTATTTTAGCTTTTCAAGTAGCATCTTCTACTGTCCTTGGGTGCAAAAAGATGGGTACTTAATTGATACCTGAGACATTTTCTGTCACAACATTATCCAAAGGTGACTTGAGTATGTCTGATAACTGTATTTTTCATTCATTTGACAAGTGAAATTTATAACAGAAGGGATCAAAGCTCTGGGATACTGGGAAGGAAATCTGCATCTCTGACTGAAAAGGTCAGAGGTCCTATGAGAATGGATAGCCCTGGGGAGTTCTGAAGCCCTTGTTCTAAGAAAAGGAAACTAAATGGAGTTCTCTTTCATTTTGAAGGATGATGAGATGCCTTGGGATAACAAGACTCACTTCAAAGTGATGAGCTATCCTATTTGAGCTTTAGCTATAGTAAAACTAATGGCTGCAAGGACCAGAATGATATGCTTATTAGTTATATGACTGGAGAGCTCCAGGGCTATCTACCCTTCGGAGGTAAAACTCTTATGGGTGCCCCAGCAAAGTGAGGTGGCACATCCTGCTTAACTACAGGGGACCATTTCTGAAGTCGTACACACTAAGATATACTTTAGATATCTATGTCAGTCTAAAGGTTTCCACAATAGTTCAGTTCAACAAGTATTTCTCAAATGTCTATTTTCCAAGCACTGTGGCAGTTGCTAGAGATGCAGAGATAATAATAACTAGTTGTGATAATCAAGCATTACCAAGGCTTTTTTTTTTTGCTTGGTTTTTTACTGTCAGACCCACTGCTAAGTGCTTTAGATACATCATCTCATTTCATTCTTTCCATTGCGCTGTGAGGTATTCGTATTCCCACTTTACACATAAGGAAAAGGAAGCATAGAAAGGTTAAATAATTTGCCTAAGGTTACACAGTTAGTACAGAGCAGAGGTGGGACTTAACCCCAGGTATGTCTAATTCCAAACTTCATGATCTAACCACTATACCATACTTCAGAGACTACTGAGCTTTAATACCCTGGTGGCGAAGCAGCAGACACATACCCAAAGAAAGAATTTCAAACTGTTATGCTAAATGATGAGATAGAGGTATGCGTACCGTGCTATGGAAATACAGAGCATAGCATACGGATTTCTGTAAGCACAGACTCTGGAGCCAGACAGCCTGGGTTTGAAGTGTGACTTTGCCACTTATCAGTTATGTGAATTTGGACAAGTTAAACCTCTGTGTGCCTCAGTTTCCTCATTTGAAAAGAGGGATAATAATAGAACCTAATTCATAAGAGTTGTCATTAGGATGAAAAGGACTTAGAATAGTTCCTGGCACATAATAAGTGCTATTCATATGTTAACTAAAATAAACAAGCTTAACTCTGAATCAGGTTCCAGGGAAGGCTTCTTGAAAGGGCTGATGCCTGAATTGAGTCATAGAGGATAAGTAAGAGTTAGCCAGGTGAAGGAAAGTGGGAAAGGTGGGCTAGGCAGGTGGGGAGAGCATCATTGGTGGGGCTTCACTAAAAGCAGCTTGGTAATTCTAGACTACAGTGTAAAGTGCAGAAGAGGAAGTGGTAAGGGGCAGGTCTGACAAGGCCTTGTATGTCACTTGAAGGAGTGTGGACTTGATTTTATAGGCAACAGGGAACCATGAAAGAGAAGGGTTTTATGCAGGGGAACAATATGGACAGATGTACATGGGAGGGGAGATTTGTTATATAGCCTGAAATTTACTTTAAAGACACTCAGCACAGGGACTTCCCTGGCGGTCCAGTGGTTAATACTCCGCGCCTCCACTGCAGGGGGTGAGGGTTCGATCCCTGGTCGGGGAACTAAGATGCTGCATGCGTCCCGGCCAAAAAACAAACAAACAAACACAAACAAAAACTCATCACAGACAGTGTGAGACACACACACACCTATATGTGTACATGAACATACATACATATACTCTAGGGACAGTTAATATCTGAAGCATCTCAAAGAGGAACACACTCTAGCAGTGCGTAGCGTGCATCTGGAAGACTCTAATTATGAGTCCACACTCCAGATGCAGCTACTGGAAAGCTTCAACCAGTCTACCTAAATCTACAGTAGAGGGTTTGCTCATTTCTGTAGTGGATATTACTGTGAGAAAACCATAGTTCAAAAAGAGTCATGGACCACGATGTTCATTGCAGCTCTATTTACAATAGCCAGGAGATGGAAACAACCTAAGTGTCCATCGAGAGATGAATGAATAAAGAAGATGTGGCACATATATACAATGGAATATTACTCAGCCATAAAAAGAAACGAAATTGAGTTATTTGTAGTGAGGTGGATGGACCTAGAGTCTGTCATACAGAGTGAAGTAAGTCTGAAAGAGAAAGACAAATACCATATGCTAACACATATATATGGAATCTAAAAAAAAAATTGCTTCTGAAGAACCTAGGGGCAGGACAGGAATAAAGACGCAGATGTAGAGAATGGACTTGAGGACACGGGGAGGGGGAAGGGTAAGCTGGGACAAAGTGACAGAGTGGCATGGACATATATACACTACCAAACGTAAAATATATAGCTAGTGGGAAGCAGCCGCATAGCACAGGGAGATTAGCTCCGTGCTTTGTGACCACCTAGAGGGGTGGGATAGGGAGGGAGGGTGGGAGGGAGACACAAGAGGGAAGAGATATGGGGATATCTGTATAAGTATAGCTGATTCACTTTGTTATAAAGCAGAAACTAGCACACCACTGTAAAGCAATTATACTCCAATAAAGATGTTAAAAAATATATATATATAGAAACAAACTTTCACTGGTTAAATGAAAGGTGTTCCAGATTTATGGACTGACACTTTTGTCTGCCCGTGCATGAATGGGGCCTAAAACACTGGTGACCCCAGAGTGGCATTCTAGGTCTAGGAATCCATTGGGTCCTGCCTCCTGACACTTAATGGATGAGTCTGTTGCCTGATCTGACCAGAAGTTTAGGTAAAATGCTACTGCTGGAGAATTGTTAAATGTGCTTCAGGTGAACCTTTCCTGCGTGGGGCTTCATGGATCTTATGAGGACAGGTGGCAGGACTATGTCTAACTGCTAATAAATGTGTGCTTGGCAGAATTGGGTCAAAGTCCTGTTTTCAGTGGAACATACCACCTGGTATGGAGATTGTGAGGGATGAGAACTACAACCCACGGCTATCTCTAGTCATTGGAATCTACTGATGTTCACTGAAAAGTACCTGACGGTGTGAGAGACTAAACTGACTTAGATCAGTTTGCAATAGAATTAAACGGGGGCAAGTATGGAGGCAGGGAGATGAGTTAGGAGGAGACTGCGGCAAGTGGTTCCATCAATAGAGGATGAACATCTAAACTAGGGCAGTGACAGTGAGGAAGAAGAAAAGAGAATGGAGACAAGAAATATTTCAGAGGTAAAATCAGCAGGCCTTGGTGATCCATTGGATGGTAAGGTCCAACAGCAGTTTGTGATAACCTGCAGGTTTCTTGTTTGAGTAACTGGGTAGACATTGGTGACATTCACTGATGTAGGGGCAGTATAATAACCAGACGAAAAGAAAGTTTGGGGTAGGGGCAGGAGGAAGCATTTTAATTATGCTTTGGATACTCTGGGCTTAACACCCACACGGAGATGTCCAGCAAGCATTTGGGTAATGTAAGCCTGAAGCTCAGGGGAAAGCCAGGGCTGGAAATGTAGATGGGAAGTCATCAGCACACAAGGGCTGCAGAATACTTCAAAAGTGGATGAATCCTCAGCTACCATAATACAAAGTCAGTAGATGATGTTTAAAAAGTGTTTGACAAGAAATAGTAGAATGTGGAAAACGGCATGGAGGTTCCTCAAAAAAAGCAAACACAGAATTACCATATGATCCAGCAATTCCATTTCTGGGCATATACGCAAAAGAAATGACAGCAGAGACTCAAACAGATATTATACACTTGTGTTCATAGCAGCATGTTTGTAATAGCCAAAGATGGAAATAGCTCAAACGTCCATCAGTGAATGAATGGATAAACAAAATATGATGTTGTGTGTGTGTGTGTAAAATACAATATCATTCATCCTTAAAAAGGAATGAAATTGTGATATATATATATAACAACTCAGACAACCCTTGAAGACGTTTGCTAAGTGAAATAAGCCAGACACCAGAGGACAAATATTGTTCGATTCCATTTATATGATGTACCTCGAATAGTCAAGCTCATAGTGACAAGACCTAGAACAGTGGTTACCAGGGGCTGGCGAGGAAGGGAATGAGAAGTTATTGTTTAATGGATACAGAATTTCAGTCTGAGATGATGAAAAACTTCTGTAGATGGATAATGCTGATGATCGTACAACCATGTGAATGCACTTAATGCCACTGTACACTTAAAATTACTTAAAATGGTAAATCTTGTGCAACGTATATTTTACCAAAAGAAAAAGAAATAGCAGGGGCTTCCCTGGTGGCGCAGTGGTTGGGAGTCCGCCTGACGATGCAGGGGACACGGGTTTGTGCCCCGGTCCGGGAAGATCCCACATGCCGCGGAGCGGCTGGGCCCGTGAGCCATGGCCGCTGAGCCTGCGCGTCCGGAGCCTGTGCTCCGCGATGGGAGAGGTCACAACAGTGAGAGGCCCGCGTACCGCAAAAGAAAAAAAAAGAAAAAAGAAAGAAATAGCAGGATAATCCTATTCTTTTAAATGACTGATGTAAACACCTTAAGAAACACTTCAAAGAGTGACTGCTGGAAAGGGGTGGGCATAGGGTCTTCTACTTATCACTATAAGCCTTTGGTACGCTTTTATTTCTTAACTGCATGCATGTATTACGTTGAATAAAAACATTTTAAACTAAAAAGAAGAAGTGGATGAGATCACTGAGGGTGAGGTTGGGGAGTTCGTGGAAGAAGAGGTACCTTAGGGTAAAGGTTGCAAGAAGCAATAACCCATTAAAATAAGGTAAGGAAAAGAGAGGGTTATTACAGGGATACGGGGAATCACGCAGAAACGTAGTCCAGTAAGCACAGCAGCACCTCACAGAAACCCCGAAGTCGTCTGGGTGCCGCCTCCTGTGCTCGCTCTCATCACTCCCCTGTCTCCCTCCTATTCCTCTCACGACTCTTCCCCTCTCTCTCCTCCTCTGTTGCTACCCCGCATCTCTCTCCAGCTCATGATCTCTTCCTTGGTTCTCAGGGAGTGTTGCTTTTATCTCCCACACCTGCTCCTCTGCCTGGCAGTATCTTCTAGTCACTCATCCACTCCCACAGCCACAACTGTAGCATCAGCCCCTGAGCCTGTGCGACCTCTCAGCCTGGTTCCCTGCGGTCCGCTTCCTCCATCTCACCGCATTCCTGGGGGAGAGAATGGACTCCCGCAGATACGGTGTCCACTTCCCATTAGATAGCCATCCCTAGGCCCGTTGGCTGTGTCCCCGGCTTTACCATCCCTTCCTGAGAGATGACAGGTTGGGAAGTATTGCAGTAAAGGAGATTTAAGCTGGGTGTGAACCCAAGATATAACTACTATCAACTAAGATCCTTGAGGAACAGAGGAGTAGGAGAATCTGGAGAAGAAAGCCAGGGAAAAGAGAGTTTCAAGCAGGTGGATGGTTGAGCTGTGTTAAATGCTGCGGAGCCCGAGCCCTTAAAGACCAAAAGGTGCCCGCTGAGTTTGGCACTGGGGTGAACGAAAAGGAAGGATTGAGAACATCAAGTACGGGCCATTCTTTCAAGAGGCTTGGCTGACAAGGGAATAGCTGAGGGGGGGACACAGGTTGAAAAGATTTTTCTTTTTATCAAAACGAAACAGAGGTTTTGTTGTGGTTACAAATGCAGCCGGGTAGAAGGGAAGAGCAAAGAATTGTGAAGAGAGGAACAGGTGAAAAGGTGGGTGTTGAACTGAAGAAGGGATACATTATCTGCTGAGATAGGTAGAACATCCTGAGAACTGCAGTTGTAGCTTTTCAATTCTGAGTCAGTCCTCTATTTGCCATACAGACCAACCCTAACCGTGGAGCTACCCTGAAGAGAAGAAAAGAGGGCCAAGGGCAGAACCCAGAATGCCAACACTTAATGCAAGCGAGGGTCGACTCCAGATCTGATCATCCAGGGTGAATACTTAGTTTGGGTCTAGCTTTTCCTACTACTGTACGGCTCTGGATCCCTTCTTAACACCTAATTGGCTTCATGCCCCAGGAATGCAACTAATAACTTTTACAAATCATAATTCGAAAGGAAAGTATATAGCAATAAAGTCACATATCACACTCTGGAAAGAGGACAGGAATGGGAATCATGAGAGCTGCTACCTTCCCTCTCTGGGTCTCTGTCTCCCTGTGTGTAAAAGTGAAGGGCCTCAGTTGTTTCTATGGCTCCTCCGGTTGGAACACTCTGATTCTTTGACTTCCGGCTTATCTCTACTTCTCTTGTAGCTGTATTAATGCTCTCCTACATTAATACAAATGGGTGGAAGCTGACCACATTCTTTTTCAAGCTCGTGATAACAGGAAAAAAATCTGAAGAACGTGGACAATCACAAAATATGATAAGTAAAAGAAAAGGAGAGTCAAAAGGAAAAAATATGATTGGCCTCTTGCTACTAATGCCAGTGCCCAGGGACTTCCCTGGTGGCGCAGTGGTTAAGAATCTGCCTGCCAGTGCAGGGGACACGGGCTCAAGCCCTGGTCCGGGAAGATCCCATATGCCGTGGACCAACTAAGCCTGTGCGCCACAGCTACTGAGCCTACACTCTAGAGCCCGCGAGCCACAACTACTGAGCCCGTGCACCACAACTACTGAAGCCCGCATGCCCTAGAGCCTGCACACCGCAACTACTGAGCCCACGTGCTCTAGGGCCCTCGTGCTGCAACTACTGAGGCCGCGTGCTGCAACTACTGAGGCCGCATGCTGCAACTACTGAAGCCCACGCGCCTAGAGCCTGTGCTCCGCAACAAGAGAAGCCACCGCAATGAGAAGCCCGCACGCCGCAACGAAGAGTAGCCCCCGCTTGCTGCGACTAGAGAAAGCCCGCTCACAGCAATGAAGACCCAACGCAGCCAAAAATAAATTAAAAAAAAAAAGAATTCACAGTCACTTAAAAATAGATAATAAAAAATAATGTCAGCACCCAGCTGTGCAACAGTAAGTCTGTGTTCCCTTGAGATCAAATCAATGGCTCAGAAGTGGAAAACTCAAACCACTTTTTTTCTCTGGTCAAATCAAGATTTCCTACTCCATATAAAATAAAAATTTAAAAATAAAGAAGAAAAAATCAAAATCTACTCCCTATCCCTGTTAACTTTTCAGGAGATAGTGAATATTTTCCTCTCTTCATAACACCCCTCACAGTTGTCATAAGCATTAAGAATATTTTAATACACGTAAAAGAAAGGGTGTTTACTGTTCTCAATTCACCAACTATTCCTACCAAACTTTCAGAACTTCATGGGGGGGAAATTAGACTAGGGACAGTGTGCCCTGCCCACCTTCTCCCACACTGCCAGCTAGAAACAATTTACCAGTGTCAACGCCTAGGTTCCTCACTCCTATTCTGAAGTTTAAAAATACTTTAAGAGTGGGATTGTGAGGAAAGAGCATGCTGTCGTTTCTACAAAAAGATGGTAGAACTGATTTGTGTGTAAATCATATCCTTTCAGTTCTTTTTCCAGGGTCGAGGATGGGGTTATTCATTCTCGTCTACACCCTCTCACCCTCTTGTGACCAAATGGCTTTCATTTGTGCCCAAGTGGCCAGGGATAGAGGTAAAAGCAATGGCGAAGAAATTAACCTGTTCATTTATATCAGGCCCAGGACCATGAATCAATCACACACGCCCGGAACCTCACCACCATGAGATAATTAGCGTGCAGCCCCACAGGCGGGCAGGGTATAGAGAATGAACAACTGAAGTGGAAAATCAGACGAACGAAAACGTAGGGGAGGTTGAAAATGTTCATGCCTCAACATGAAAGTCTCCGATTGCACCAGCTCTAAAGATGCATTTCTTTCCCATTCGCATTCGAGTCTCAAACATTTAACTAGCTTCCTAGGTGCACTTTATTCCTGTTATTTCTCAGAAAGCACTTCCTCTGTGACTATTACTTTGCCAAGGTTTGGACTATCTTACTGCTCAGTTCTCCCACTCCCTGGGCCACACCTCAGCACACCTGCTTGGAGCACGGGGGGCCGTGGCCAGAAGCCCTCAGGAAGGCCATTGCGCCTGCCCCAGTGCCTCTGCGGTCCATCTGTTGCTCCCCTTACTTAACCCACGGGCTGCTGTCATTATATGGTTTGAATCTGTTACAAACCACGATGATAAACTGCACTTTAGATTATTCCTTTGCTGTTTTAAACATCCTTTTGATGCACTAAGAGCCACTTACATATACATAAAATAAGCTGCTGTCTCTTTTAGGAACCATCAGATTGAAAATGCGTCAACTCAAGCACAGTCTACCAATTTACTAATTGTTGGCCTATGGCTAATTAACAGAGATGAGCTATGTTACTGGCAGACACACCGGCCGTTACTTCATTAATTGTACATGTCTGTGTGTGGCGGGAAGTTGTAAAATAACACTGGTGAAGAAGACCAGGGCCCTGGTTCACCCCGGGGCAGAAGGGGCGTTCGCTTCCTAAATGCAGTGTGCAAGGGTTGTCCTACTGCCCTCAGTGCCAGGGTAAGCCCAGCCACTGAGACTGACTCCCCTCCCTCACAGGAACCGGACTTGATTCACCCACCATCTGAAGTCTCCGATACTTGGCAGTCAAGTTCCCTTTACAGGTAGGACTTCAAGAGTGGCCTGCCTTTGGGGAGAAGGATAAAAGGCTATAAACACAAAAGAAGGGGAAACTGAATAAAAAAGAAAGCTCTCCTTCGATCAGAAGGTGCATTTCTCCTTAGTTAAGTACACTGGATTCATAAACACTTTTATTGAATTGGGTTTCAGAGCTTTTACTTAGTGTTGACTTACTAGGTAGATAAGACAGCAACAAACAAGGCATCCTTAAAACGTTACCTTCTAGGCAATTGTACTCATTCTTGTGCATGGGACTGGTTCTAGAATCACACGGAAGCTCCTGGGCAAGAAGCATATGTCTCGAAGTCCACTGGCCACTGCTGTCCTGGTAGTTTCTCAAGTGGTGAGAGAAGTGATTTGGGAACAGTTCAGGCAGTCAGGGGTGCTGCTTTCTGGTCTCAGACCTCTCTAATGCTTGTTTAGAAATTATTACTTACTTCTTGCCTCTCTACTTTTTTTTTTTCACCAGAAGAAACAGATTAAGAACTGGATAAGAGAAACATTAATAACTGTCAGTCATTTGACCAAAGGTGATTTCATTGCACACAGATTACACTGTTGCTACACTATTACAAAGCCTGCTTAGAGAACTAATCAACAAAATTGGAGAGCAATTCTTAAGTAAAAAGGGATCTTAAAATGAACTACCGAGAGATACAACAATGTGATGAATCGCAAAGACATGATGCTGAGTGAGAGAAGCCAGTTTCAAAGTTACCTACCGTATGATTCCATTTCTATGACTTTCTCAAAAAGACCAAACTACAGTGATGGAGAACACATCAGTGGTTGCCAGGGTTTGGGGGCGGGGGTTGTGTGTGTACCTACAAAGGGGCAGCATGAGGGAGTTTGGGGGGATGAATCCAGATACAGTCTGTATCCTGACTGTGGTGGTGATTACATGAAACTATACATGTGTTAAAATTCATAGAACTGTATACCAATAAAATCAGTTTTTCTATTAAGGGAAAATGCACTTTTCCCATTGTTTGCTTAGTCCTCTGTGAAATCAAGTTTCGCCTCTCTAAAATCAAGTGATAAGTTCAAGATGCTCCAGGTCTGAAGAACAGGCATGAAAAGGGCTCTTCGGAAAAGATCATAAAAACCCTCTGAGCTCCTCCTAAGGAAGGTGTTGAACCTAAGAAGGCGGCGGAGCATATGTTTGGAGGTGTTGGCCGAGCAATGGAATGGGGTTTGCAGCCCATCACCCACAGCTTCTCATTCCCCCTCAGAGTTCCTCTTGGGGTTTGAGCCCACTGGCTGACTGACCAGGGTTAGGGGTGGCGACTGTTCACCATACTGAGTTAACAGGCCCATTCAGCCCTCACATATTGGCTCCATGAACAATCATCAGGCCAGTGATTCCTACTTTAGAAGGGCTAGGGTGGGGACAGGTTGGAGATACCCTATTTTGATTTCCTGGTGTGGCCCTCTGATGTGAAGACATATAGCAAATGCTTGCTTTTTCATGGAAGTGATTTGCAATTAAATTTGGTTACTGAGAATTTCCAGAAGGTGAACAATACCTGTTTGGATTATCAGAGGCTCCCGAAGGGGCTGCATCCCCAGGTTGGGGGAGTCACTGTTCTTTATAACTATCTAGTCTGTAGCCAGATGGCCAACTAGTTCCATGCCCGCGCAACGAGCCACATTCCTTAGCCCAGCTTCTGGCAAAATGTTCAAGGGCTCAATTTTTTGTCTTCATCTTTTTTTTAATTGAACTTTTTATTTTGAGATCATTGTAGAGTCACATGCAATTGTAGGAAATAATGCAGCGAGATACCACATACTCCTTAATCCAGTTTCCCGAAGGGGTAACATCTTGTCAAACTGTAGTATAATATCACAATCAAGGTACTGACACTGCTGTGAACTGTTGATCTTGCCCAGAGTTCCCCAGCTTTACTTTGTAAACATTTGTTTGTATGTGTCTGTGTATTTAGTCGTATGCAATTTTATCGCATGTGTAGGTTCATGTATCCACCGACTCGATCAGAACTGTACTATCACCAAAAGGATTCTTCCTCTGCAGCCACACTCACCTTCCATCTGCCCCATTCCCTAACCACCGGCACCCCCTAACCTGTTCCCCATCGCTGTGTTTTTTGTCATTTCAATAGTATTATATAAATAATCATATAGTATTGTAACCTTTTAAGACTGGCTTTTTCTCACTCAGGAGGATTCCTGGGAGATTTATTCAAGTTATTACATGAACCGATACCCCAGTTCTTTTTCTTGCTGAGTAGCATTCCATGGCACGGATGTCCTACAGTTTATTTAACCATTAATCTGTTGAAGAATACATGTGTGAGTGATTCAGTTTCTCTGCATCCTCACCAGCATTTGGTGTCACTAGTTTTTATTTTAGCTATTCTGAGAGGTGTGTAGTAATACCTCACTGTGGTTTTGATTTGCACTTTCCTGATGACTTACGGTGTTGAGCATCCTTTCATGCGTTATTTGCCATCTGTATATCCTCTTTAGTGAAATGTCTGTTCATATCTTTTGCCCATTTTCTAACAGGATTGTTTGAGTTTCCAGAGTTCTTTATGTATTCTAGATAAAAATCTTTTCTCAGATATGTAGTTTGCAAATATTTTCTCCATTCTGTAGCTCATATTAATAGGATCTTTCATAGAACAAAACTTTGTAATTTTGATGAAATCCAAAATAATAGTTTTTCCTTTTATGGATCATGCTCATGGTGTCAAGCCTAAGAACACTTTGCTGAGCCCTAGACCATGAAGATTTTCTCCTGTGGGCTTTTTTTCTACAAGTTTTATAGTTTTACACTTTAAGTCTGTGATCCATTTTGAGTTAATCTTTGTTTACGGTGTGATGTTTAGGTCAACGTTCACTTATTTTGCCTATGGATGTCAATTGCTCCTGCACTACCTGTTGAAAAGGCTACCCTTCCTCCACTGAACTGCTTTTACACCTTTGTCAAAAATCAATTGAACAAATTTGTGTGAGTTTAATTCCGGGTTCTCTATTCTGTTCCATTTATCAGTGTGTCTCCCTTCCACTACTACCATACTAGCTTGATTACTGTCGCTATATAGTAAGCCTTTACACTGGTTTATTCTTTTAAAAAGTTTATTCTTTATAAAAATCATTTTAACTAGGTCCTTTGCCTTTCCATATAAAAAAAATTGGGGGGTGGGGGGAGCTACACCACGTGGCTTGCGGGATCTCAGTTCCCCAACCAGGGATGAACCCAGGCCATAGCAGGGTCTTAACCACTAGGCCACCAGGGAACTCCCTCCATAGAAATTTTATAATAAGCCTATCTATATCTACAAAAATCCTTGCTTGGGTTTTGATAGAGATTTCATTAACCTATAAATCAACTTGGGGAGAACTGACATCTTAGTATGTTGATTGAGTTTTCCAATCTATGAACACGGTCAGTCTCTCAAATTACTAATGTCTTAAGTTCTTTCATCGGTGTTTTGTAATTTCCAGCATACCAATCCTGTACCTGTTTCGTTAAGTTTATACCTCAATATTTCATTTTCTTTGGAGCACTTATAAAAGGTGTTATTGTTTTTTGTAGATTTCCAGTTACTGTATAGAAATGTAATGGATTTTTGTGTGTTGCTCTTGTATCACACGGCCTTGCTGAATTCCATGATTAGTTCTAGAAGGGTTTTTTTTTTAAAGATTTCTTGTGATTTTTGTATGCAGATGATTGAGTTTTCTGCAAACAGAGACAGTTTTACTTTGTTCTTTCTAATCTGTATATTTTAAAGTTTCTTTTTCTTGCCTTGTTTCACTGTCTAGAACTTCCAGTAAAATGTTGAATAGAAGTGATAAGAGCAGACATGCTTGCCTTGTTCCAATCTTAAGAGCGAAAGCATTCAGTCTTTCACCATTAAGTATAATGTTAGCTGTATGTTTTTTGGAGATGTTCTTTACATAGTTAAGGAAGTTCCCCTCTAATTCCTAGTGTACTGAGAGTTTTTATCACGAATAAATGTTGAATTTTATCAAATGTGTTCTTCTGTGCCAATTGATACGGGCATATGATTTTTGTTTAGTCTTTGGATATGGCAGACTATCCTGACTGATTTTTAAAATATTGAACCAGGCTTGTATACCTTGAATAAATCCCACTTGGTCATGGTGTATAATTCTTTCATACATTGTTGGTTTCATTTTGCTAATGTTTTGTTGAAGATTTTTCTAAGTTCATGAGATACTTGTCTATAGTTTTCTCCCTTTTCTGCACTGCCTTTGTCTGGTTTTGCTATCTTTCTGGGACTCTGGTATGAATGCTGGATCTTTTGTTATTTCCCACAGGTTTCTGAGGCTCTATTTTTTTCCAGGCTATTTTCTCTCTGCTGCTCAGATTGAGTAAGTTCTATTGGTTTATCCTCAAGCTCACTGATTCTATCATCTGTCATCTCCACTATACTACTGAGCCTATATAGCAAGTTTTGAATTTCTATTATTGTATTCTTCAGTTCTATAATTTCTGTTTGGTTCTTCTGTATAACTTGTTTTTCCTTTGCTCAGATTTTCTTTTTCATTTGTTTCAAGAGATGTTGCAATTGCTTACTGAAGCATTTTTGTGATGCTGCATTAAAATCCTTGTCAGATAATTCTAACAACGGATTCATCTCATTACTAATGTCAGTTGATTGTCTCTTCTCATTCAAGTTGTGATTTTCCGGTTCTTGGTACGATGGGTGATTTTTCATTGTATTCTGGACTTTTCGGCTACTATGTTAGGAGACTATTGAAATCTTTTATTTTAGCAGGCAGTCAATGTTTAGGTTTAACACACAAGTCCTAGCCTACTTTTGTGGGCTGTGATTTCAGTGACGATTTAGTTTTCAGAGCCTCTGTGGTGCAGTTTTGGTCTGACTGGTTAACGTGGTGCTGATGGGGCCCTCACTGGTCCCTGCTGGTGTTGCCTGAGGGAGCAGAAGGTGCTTTACCAGGCTGCGTTGCCTGGATTTCTCTAGGTGGAGGAAGTGAGTCTCTAGTCTGTGGAAACAACAAATCTTCCCTGGCTTTGCTTACTCTGGTGGAACCTCACACACACACTTGCCAGTGCTGTATGCCCTCCTGGTATCTCTTTTGGGGAGAGGGGATCCTTAAGACCATGGGGATAAAGGCTTCCTGAGCCAGACTACTTGTTGTAGTGGGATTTCCTCTTGATGGTGCCCTGGTTGCACAGTATCTTTTGGTGGGGTGGGGGAGTCTCTGGCCTGGTGGGAAAGGAAAGCACATTCCCTGGCTGCTTCTTGTCAGTGGGGCTCCCTGTTAGACTCCCTTTGCTGGAGTTGCCATGCTCACTTGGTGTTGTCAGCAGGACTCCCATTCAAACCAGAGGGAGAAGGAGCCTATCTGAGCCACTGTTGCTAGGTTGGCAGCTGGGAAATGCTGGGCCTGGGTCGCCTTCTTCTGTTGGGTAGTAAGTCATAAGGCTACCATAGCGTTCCTCCAGTCCTGGAATTCCTAACCATTCTGCCGTCCTCTTTACATCTTCTAGAATTCTCCTTTGGTTGCCTCTTGAATTATTTCTAGGATTCACAATTATACTTAGCTGCGAGGAGCAAGGAGAAATGAGTCTATGCCATCTTGTCCAGACTGGAAGTAGGAGACCAATTTTGCACTGGCTTCTGCTGCTGCTTCTCCTGGGAATGACTCAGGCTTTCATCTGCCACCCTTTCCTTGGCAAAGAGAAGCTCAGGAGGCTTTGCTTTGGTTAATATAACAGGCTCCCAGTTTGGGGGGGTTTGTTTGTGTGTATGTGTGTGTGTTGTTTGTTTTTAAGGAAGGCTGGCAGAGATCAGCCCTGAAGGAGCAATTGTGTTACAGTGGGGAAAACACTCTTGATAGGACACTGAGTCAGCTGTGGATCTGCCTTGCCTACAAGATACTCCTTTGCCACTGTACTCACAGGGTCATATTTTGAGGAGTCAGAACAACCAAAGTTTGGTATTTCCAGACAGGATGGAGGCAGAAAATAAGATTTTAAAATATTCTCCTTCCTTTGCATAAAACCTTGGCGTATCAGTGTGTGGCATACTCTGTGCAGCACTGGTCCTCAAGGAAAACAAGATGCCACTGGAGAACACTGCCTGTTATGGTAGGCTGAATCATGATTCCCCAAAGACGTCCACATCCTAACCCCTGGGATCTGTGGAAATGTTACCTTACATGGTAAAAGGGACTTTGCAGGTGTGATTAAGTTAAGGATTTAAGAGGGGGACATTATCCAGGTGGGCCTATTCTAATTACAGAGTCCATATAAGAGACAGACAGGAGGGTCAGAGTTAGAGAAGGCAATGTGAAGCAGAGGTCAGACAGTGAGAGAGAGGTTTGAAGATGCTACGTGCTGGCTTTGAAGATGGAGGAAGGGGCCAGGAGCCAAGGAATGCAGGTGGCTTCTGGAAGCTAAAATACGGCTGATTTTTTTAAGATAAATTTATTTATTTATTTATGGCTGCCTTGGGTTTTTGTTGCTGTGCGCGGGCTTTCTCCAATTGCCTTGAGCAGGGCCTACTCTTTGCTGCGGTGCGCGGGCTTCTCACTGCGGTGGCTTCTCTTGTTGCGGAACGCGGGCTCCATGTGTGCGGGCTTCAGTAGTTGTGGCTCGTGGGCTCTAGAGCGCAAGCTCAGTAGTTGTGGTGCGCGGCCTTAGTTGCTCCGCGGCATGTGGGATCTTCCTGGACCAGGGCTCGAACCTGTGTCCCCTGCACTGGCAGGCGGATTCTTAACCACTGCGCCACCAGGGAAGTCCCAAAATGGCTTATTTTAAACTTCTGATCTCCACAACTGTAAGATACTAAATTTGTGTTGTATTAAGCCATGAAGTTTGTGGTAATTTGTTACGGCAGCAACAGGAACTAATACACTGACAGAGGGCAAGCGACATGATCAGGGTAGGAGGCCAGGGGGTATCGCAGAGTAGTAGGAACATGGCTACTGCACAAGGACATGCTGAAAACATGCGACTTCAATCTGGAAAGGGGAAACCTGAGAGGAGGCTGATTTGAAGTCTAGACCACTGCTGAAAAATAGAACTTTCTGTGATGATGGGAATGTTGTGCACCTGCATTCTCCAGTACGGTGGCCACTAGCCACACGTGACTACTGAGAACTTGAAATGTGGCTAGTACTACTGATTTACTCAATTAATTTCTATTTAAATTGTAAAAGCTTCATGTACCTAGTGGCTACTTGTATTGGACAGGGCAGGTCTCTACCATTAAAAAGAGTGTGGATAAGGTAAATACAAACTTATTCATTAAATCCTTCAATGCTAGAAAACTAGCCCCAAATAGCTATATTATATTAAAGAAGCACCGACACTTCTCTGGAGATCAGATTTCTCATAACCTCTGCCATAATATAACCACAAACCTAGAAAAGAAAAAAACACCTAAACAGCATGTCAAATTGCCAACATAAAATCCATGAACTTCACAGGAGGTGTATGGGGTTAGTCCTTGGTCAGACACCTGTACATTAGAAGAACCTAGAATACGCTGATCTCAGCCTCTGACACCAAAAAGAGTAAAGCTGGAAACTAAACGAGATATAATTTCAAAAGCACAGAAATCTGGGACCCATTTAATAGGGAAAGACATATTCCTACATGCCTCAAAGGTCCAGGGCAAAAGCAGATGGTCATAATGGCCATTCTGAGTCACAAAGGAAGGTTATATTACGTTCTGAATTATCTGTTAAAGAAGACAAACAGTGAATGATGTAATCTTTTTTTTCAACATCTATATGGGAGTATAATTGCTTCACAATGGTGTGTTAGTTGCTGCTGTATAACAAAGTGAATCAGCTATACATATACATATATCCCCATATCCCCTCCCTCTTGCGTCTCCCTCCCACCCTCCCTATCCCACCCCTCTAGGTGGTCACAAAGCACCGAGCTGATCTCCCTGTGCTAGGCAGCTGCTTCCCACTAGCTAGCTATTTTACATTTGGTAGTGTATATATGTCCATGCCACTCTCTCACTTTGTCCCAGCTGACCCTTCCCCCTCTCCGTATCCTCAAGTCCATTCTCTAGTAGGTCTGTGTCTTTATTCCCGTCTTGTCCCTAGGTTCTTCATGACCATTTTCTTTTTAGATTCTATATATATGTGTTAGCATACGATATTTGTCTTTCTCTTTCTGACTCACTTCACTCTGTATGACAGACTCTAGGTCCATCCACCTCACTACAAATAACTCAGTTTCGTTTCTTCTTATGGCTGAGTAATATTCCACTGTATATATGTGCCACATCTTCTTTATCCATTCATCTGTCTATGGACACTTTGGTTGCTTCCATGTCCTGGCTATTGTAAATAGAGCTGCAATGAACATAGTGGTACATGACTCTTTTTTTTTTTATGTTGGGGGTAGGAGTTTATTAATTTATTTTTGCTGTGTTGCGTCTTCGTTTCTGTGCAAGGGCTTTCTCTAGCTGTGGCAAGCGGGGGCCACTGTTCATTGTGGTGCGCGGGCCTCTCACTGTCGCGGCCTCTCTTGTTGCGGAGCACAGGCTCCAGACACGCAGGCTCAGCGGCTGTGGCTCACGGGCCTAGTTCCTCCGTGGCATGTGGGATCCTCCCAGACCAGGGCTCGAGCCCGTGTCCCCTGCATTAGCAGGCAGATTCTCAACCACCGCGCCACCAGGGAAGCCCTACATGACTCTTTTTGAATTATGGTTTTCTCAGGGTATATGCCCAGTAGTGGGATTGCTGGGTCATATGGTAGCTCTATTTTTAGTTTTTTAAGGAAACTCTATACTGTTATTCATAGTGGCTGTATCAATTTACATTCCCACCAACAGTGCAAGAGGGTTCCCTTTTCTCCACACCTTCTCCAGCATTTATTGTTTGTAGATTTTTTTAACATCTTTATTGGAGTATAATTGCTTTACAATGGTGTGTTAGTTTCTGCTTTATAACAAAGTGCATCAGTTATACATATACATATATCTCCATATCTCCTCCCTCTCGCGTCTCCCTCCCTCCCACCCTCCCTATCCCACCCCTCTAGGTGGTCACAAAGCACCGAGCTGATCTCCCTGTGCTAGGCAGCTGCTTCCCACTAGCTATCTATTTTACATTTGGTAGTGTATATATGACCATGCCACTCTCTCACTTCGTCCCAGCTTACCCTTCCCTCTCCGTGTGTCCTCAAGTCCATTCTCTACATTTGCATCTTTATTCCTGTCCTGCCCCTAGGTTCTTCAGAACCGTTTTCTTTTTAGATTCCAAATGTATGCATTAGCATATGGCATTTGTTTTTCTCTTTCTGACTTACTTCACTCTGTATGACAGACTCTAGGCCCATCCACCTCACTACAAATAGCTCAACTTCGTTTCCTTTTATGGCTGAGTAATATTCCATTGTATATATGTGTCACATCTTCTTTATCCATTCATCTGTCGATGGACACTTAGGTTGCTTCCGTGTCCTGGCTATTGTAAATAGAGCTGCAATGAACATTGTGGTCCATGACTCTTTTTGAATTATGCTTTTCTCAGGGTATATGCCCAGTAGTGGGATTGCTGGGTCGTATGGTAGTTCTATTTGTAGTTTTTTAAGGAACCTCCATACTGTTCTCCATAGTGGCTGTATCAATTTACATTCCCACCAACAGTGCAACAGGGTTCCCTTTTCTCCACACCTTCTCCAGCGTTTATTGTTTGTAGATTTTTTAACATCTTTATTGGAGTATAATTGCTTAACAATGGTGTTAGTTTCTGCTTTATAACAAAGTGAATCAGTTATACATATACATATATCTCCATATCTCCTCCCTCTCGCGTCTCCCTCCCTCCCACCCTCCCTATCCCACCCCTCTAGGTGGTCACAAAGCACCGAGCTGATCTCCCCATGCTATGTGGCTGCTTCCCACTAGCTATCTATTTTACATTTGGTAGTGAATATATGTCCATGCCACTCTCTCACTTCGTCCCAGCTTATCTTAGAAAAAAGAAAGAAAAACTCAACAAAGGAAATGGGTAAATGCAAAACAAAACAAAACAAAACTATCTTTCCAGTGTCATGCAAAACCCCTACTTTTAAGGTTCCAGCCACTATGCAATATCATCCACTCCAGCTCCTCTTCACTGTCACTTACACAGGAATGATATGCACCAGCGTTGATAACTCACTTCAAGAACTCTCTCGCCATTACCATCAACACCATTCTCACCTCATCCTCCTGCCTTACCTGCCACACAACTTCCAAATTTGGATCAATGCAGTCATCGACCACTGCTGTTTCTATGTCCATTGTGCTGAGCCCTGGGGGAGGAAATAACACAACAGTACAGACAGGATCATCTTGAAAAACACAGTCTCTGTGGAATATTACATAGCGCTTATATACACAAGAAATCTATATGTGCTGATATGGAACAATATTCAAGGCACCCTAAATTCAAAAGCAAGCGATATCACAACCCTGAGTATGGCAATCACCGAAAAGATAGATTGTAACAAGTGTTGGTGAAGATGTGGAGAAACTGGAACCCTTATAGGCTGCTTGTGGGAATGTAAAATGGTGCAGCCACCTTGGAAAACAGTGTGGCAGTTCCTCAAAATGTCAAACATAGAGCTACCATATGACCCAGCAATTCCACTCCTTGGTACATACTCAAGAGACATGAAAATATACGTCTACACCAAAACTTGTATTTGAATGTTCAGAACAGTATTATTCATAATAGCCAAAAAGTGGAAACCACCCGGTGTCCACTAACTGACGAATAGATCAACCAAATGTGGTCTATATGCACAACGGAATATTATTCAGCAATAAAAAGAATGAAGTTCTGATTCATGCTATAACATAGAGGAACCTCAAAAACATGTGCTAAGTGAAACACGCCAGTCACAAAAGACCACCTATTATATACTTCCATTTATATGAAAGTCCAGAATAGGCAAATCTGTAGAGCCTGAAAGGAGATTAGTGGTTGCTTAGGGTTATGGGTGGGGATTGTGGATAAGGGAGTGATAGCTAAAGGGTACAGAGTTTCTTTTTGAGGTGATGAAAATGTTCCAAAAACTGACGATGGTGGTGGTTGCACATATCTGTGAATGTAACTAAAAACCACTGAATTGTACACTTTTAATGTGTGAAGTGTATGGTATGTGAATTATAGCCCAACAAAGCTGTTTCTTTTTTTAAAAAAAAAAGCAAGTGCTAGAATAATGCATGTACTATGAGTTCATTTACATAAAACCCCAAACTACATATGCATGTAATATAAACATTTGTGAATGTATGTAAATATACAGAAGATGATTTGGAAGGCTACCCACCCATCTGTTAGCATTGGTTACTTCTGGAGAGGGAAACAGGATTGCCTTCTGTACTATCACACTTTCCTGTTTCTCCTCCTACCACCCTAGTTGTTCCTTCAAGTTGCTTTTGTAAGCGTTCCTTCCCCTGCCCATCTCTTTTGAATCTCATTCTACTCTTTAGGCTCTTCTTGAAGTAATCCTAAGATCATACATTTCCTATGGCTTCAACAACCTCCATCCATATCCTGACTCATTCATTCAGCAAATATTCATTGAGCACCTACTAGGTACTGTGCTGGTACCTTTGATTCCTTCCTCTCCCTCATCTCCCGTCCCTCATCCAGCAAACTCCACCAGTCCTCTCTCCAATAAACATACTCTGTCTCTCTACTTCTCTCCATGTCCGTGGCCTCCACTGTAATGCAAGCTACTGTCATCTCTCCCAGATCACTGCAACAGTCTCCTCCCCGGTCTCCCTGCTTGCATAGGCCATTCTCCACACAACAGCCAGAGCCCACTTTTAAATATATAAATCAGCTCATATCAGTCTCCCTGCTTTGAAGCCCTCCAAGGACTTCCGAATACACTTTGCATAACATCTAAGCTCTCTACTTTGACCTAGTAAGATAGAGCCCTTGCCTAAATCTCTGATCTCATCCCATCCTTGTTTGCTATGCTCCCAGCTATAATTTGCTCCCTCTTGAGGGTCTTTGAACTTGCCTAAAATGTTCTCTCATCATCCACGTCTCAGCTCCAGTGTCAGCTCCTCAGGGAGGCCTTCCCTGATCATCCCAACTAAGTAGGCCCCGAGCCTGGTCGGTGTCGCATCGCATCTCCTGTTTTACTTTCTCCCAGCACTTACTGTCATCTGCGGTTGTTTCATTTGTTGGTTTGCTTGTTCATTGTATTTCTTCCCTGCCACTTGCATGTAAGCTCCATGAGAGTGGCAACTCTATTTGCCTTGTTCCTGATGAACCTCTAGCACCTAGAAGGTACTCAATGAATATCTGCTGAATGAGTGAGTCGGGAGATGGATGGAGGTTCTTGAAGCCATGGGAAATGTACGATCTTAGGATTACTTCAAGAAGAGCCTGAAGAGTAGAATGAGATTCAGAAGAGACGGGCAGGGGAAAGAATTCTTACAAAGGCAACTTGAAGGAACAACCAGAGTGTCTGACCCTCAGGTTTTTGGCTGAAGCAACTAGACACATGGTGGGTGCCATTCACTGAGGCTGGAAGACAAGGGGAGGAGCAAGCGGGGTTGGGGATTGCTTCAAGAACTGAGTTCTGGACATGTTAAATTTGAGATGTGTATGAGTCACCCAGCTGGAGATCCTAAGTAGATGGCTAGTTAAAGAAGTCTAGATAGACTTCAGTGAGGTGGTCAGGGCTAGAGATGGAAGTTTAGAAATTGAATTCATCAATATAGATACAGTATTTAAAGCCCTGGGAATAAATAACCTAGGAAGAAAGCAGAGAATGAGAAAAAGGGGGCCTGATGCAGAGTTCTAATGTCTCCCATATTTGTATCTCCAGTCCTCACCTCCTTCTTCCAGGAGTTCCAGAACTACTATCAAATGCCTTACATAAACCCAGTGTGTCCCAAAATGACTCCATCGACTTCCTCTTCAAAACTGGTCCTCCTTCTGTATTCACCAGTCAGTTGGACCTCTTCGTAACATCTCCAGTACTGTTCCCCACCTTTCCATCCCCGTGACAGTTACCTTAGGTCATCAATCTCATCATCTCATGCCTGGATGACTACAATAGTTTCTTAGCTGATATCTCTGCCTCCAGTATTGACCCCCGACTGCTGCCAGTAGGGTCCTTCTAAAATCCCTTGATCGTGGTACTTCCTTTCTTAAAACCTTTCAACGGTTTCCCATTGTTCAAGGTAAAGTACAGGACTTCCCTGGTGGCGCAGTGGTTAAGAATCCGCCTGCCAATGCAGGGGACACGGGTTCGAGCCCTGGTCCGGGAAGATCCCACATGCCGCGGAGCAACTAAGCCCGTGCACCACAACTATTGAGCCCGTGTGCCACAACTACTGAAGCCCACGTGCCTAGAGCCCATGTTCCGCAACAACAGAAGCCACCGCAATGAGAAGCCCGCACACCGCAATGAAGAGCAGCCCCCGTTCACCGCAACTAGAGAAAGCCCACGTGCAGCAACGAAGACCCAATGCAGCCAAAATTAAATAAATAAATTTATTTTTTAAAAAAAGATAAAGTACAAATTCTTATACCTAATGTATAAAGTCTTTCAGGACCTGCTTCCTGCTGACCTTTTCAATCCTGTCTTCCGCTTACTCCCTCTCCCTTACATCCTAGGCATACCAATTTATCAATTGCCTTTAGTTCTCTGGATGCATCATCCTTGTTTATTTCTACAAACATGTACCTGCGATGCACCCCACCACTACCTGTTCTCCAGCTCTATGAAAAGTTTTGCCCTCCAACCAAGCCAACTTGCTCTCTTCTCTCTTGATGTCCCCTCAGCATCCTGAGCATCTTCCATCTTTATTTTCTGTAGTATCTTATTGTATTTCTATGTTCAGGTAGCTCTCTCCCTCTACTAGCCTATAAGCTTAATGAGGGCAGGGATGGTACTTCCTTAGCTTTGTTTTACCAGCACCTAATATAGTGCCTAGCATATAGTAATCACATCAGCCAATATTTATCAAGTGCTTATCAGTGCCAAGTAATTCTATAAGTGCTTTACATGTATTGATTCATTTACAACAACCCTATGAGGCAGGTAGTATTATGCCCAATTGACAAATAGGAAATAAAGACGAATAGGAAATTAAGTAACTTTGCTCAAGTTACACAGCTAGTAATGGATACAAGCCCAGTCAGTCTAGCTCCAGAGTCTGTGCTTGTAATCACTAGTCTCTCAGCAAATGCCTGTTCAATGAATGTGGAATTGGAAATGTGGGACATGTGACTTTTTTTCATGTTATTATTCTGACCTTGACTATTTCATCTTTTCTTTCATTAAAAACTCTCATTTCATTCAGAGCTCAGACACAATAAAGTTACAAAATCAAATAACAGATCCTGTGCTATGGAGCTCAAGGGAGTCAATAAGGGCAAATGTCATTATCCTCACACCTCCAGGCACTTAGCAAGTCAGGTTGATTTACTGATGTTCGGCGACGAGGGCCAAGGCACAGAAAAGTAAGATAGGACGAAACATCATAACATCTTAACATCAAAACATCCTGACAGCAACCATTTACTGAGAGCCTCATAGATGCCAGGCACTTTGTTGAGAGTTTTACATGGATTACCTCATTCAATCTTTCCAACAGCCCTCTGTGATGTCCGTACTGTTAGGCTCCCCATCTTACAGATGAGAAAATAGGCTCAAAGACGTTGGATAACTTGTGCAAGGTTGCAGAGTTAGTAAATGGCAAACCAGGATTCACGCCAGGGCTGCCGGCTGCAGTCCGTGCTTTATTTTTTTTTAACATCTTTATTGGAGTATAATTGCTTTACAAAGGTGTGTTAGTTTCTGCTTTATAACAAAGTGAATCAGCTATACATATACATATATCCCCATATCACCTCCCTCTTGCGTCTCCCTCCCACCCTCCCTATCCCACCCCTCTAGGTGGTCACAAAGCACCGAGCTGAGCTGATCTCCCTGTGCTATGTGGACCGCCCCACTCACCCTTGTCAACCATGACTCTAGGGCTGCACTGCCCCCATTGGACAAACTAGCCATACACGGCTAGGTCAATTTATTTATTTACTTTTTAAATTTTATTGAAGTATAGCTGATTTACAATGTTGTGCTAATTTCTGCTGTATAGCGAAAGTGACCCAGTTATAGATATATATATACACACTCTTTTTCATACTCTCTTCCATTATGGTTTATCACAGGATACTGAATATAGTTCCCTGTGCTCTACAGGACCTTGTTTATCCATCCGATATATACTAGTTTGCATCTGCTAATCCCAAACTCCCCATCCATCCCTCCCCCACCCCCTCTCCCCTTTGGTAACCATAAGTTTGCTTTCTATGTCTGTGAGTCCGTTTCTGTTTTGTAAATAAGCTCATTCATGTCATATTTTAGGTTCCACATATAAGTGATATCATACATATGGTATTTGTCTTTCTCGTTCTGACTTAGTTCACTTAGGATGATAATCTCTAGGTCCATCCATGTTGCTGTAAATGCCATTATTTCATTCTTTTTTATGGCTGAGTAATATTCCATTGTATACATGTACCATACCTTCTTTATTGACTCCTCTGTTGATGGACACCTAGGTTGTTTCCATGTCTTGGCTATTGTAAATAGTGCTGCTATGAACATTGGGGTGCGTGTATCTTTTCGAATTATGGCTTTCTACAGATAGATGCCCAGGAGTGGGACTGCTGGATCGTATGGTAGCTCTATTTTTAGTTTTTTGAGGAACCGCCATACTGTTTTCCATAATGGCTACAACAATTTACATTCCCACCAACAGTGTAGGAGGGTTCCCTTTTCTCCAGACCCTCTCCAGCATTTATTGTTTGTAGATTTTTTGATGATGGCCATTCTGACCGGTGTGAGGTGATATCTCATTGTAGTATTGATTTGCATTTCTCTAATAATTAGCAATGATGAGCATCTTTTCATGTAGGTCAATTTAAATTAATTAAAATTAACTACAACTAAAAATTCAGTTCCTCAGTCACACCAGCCACATTTTAAGTGCTCAAAAGCCACACGTGGCTAATGACTGCCATATTGGGGAGCGCACACAAAGCACATTGCCCTCGCCACACAAGGCTGCATAGGTCAGCGTGGTACCAGAGTGTGCTGGCTATGACCGGGTAGGTTCGGTGAGCTGCTTCCAACTGCTGCCCCCCTTCTCTCCACCCTGCCAGTCTGGCTCTTCTCACTTCAGCGTCTTGGGGAAACTTTGAGGCGTGTGTTAAGGTAATAACTTTCATTATCGCCCCCTCCATCATTCACCTCCTCAGTAATATCACCCTTTCTATCCACTGCCTGCAGTTCACCCTCGTGCCCCATCCCAGTCGCACCCTCCCCTCTCCAGTTCTGGGGAGAAAGAGGTCCCGTTGTTATTCATTCTCATTGTGCCTCCAACCAACCCAGATGACCCAGTGCAGGACAGGCACTTTACAGCCACAAGAAGCAGAGATCCCTGACTGTCGTCCGCAGCCACACCCTGTCTCCCCACCTGCTGCTGGCTCAGCTCTCCAGAGGGAGGGCTCACCCTAACCCTGGCCCAGCCGGCTGCTGAGGTGCAGCCTCCTGGGGCCACCACGACTCCAATACGATTTTGGAGCTGGTGAAAAGGACCTGGAACCTTTCTAAGATCACATGTTACCCAACGTCAATGAAATCTAATAGGATGCTAGAAGGCAGGCTGGTTATATATGATCTGCTCTGCACGCAGGGACGAGTTGGGAAGAAAGGAGACAAAGCAGCCAGGGATAGAGGAGCTAAATAAGATACACTCAATTACCCACGGTCATGGAGAACAGACATGGCAGCTCATTAAAGCCAGTCAATAATCCCAAAGGCACTCTGGAATCCATCATACGACGCAGCCGTAACCTACCTCTGAACCCCAGCGGATTTATCCATCTAATTAATTTTTCTCAGACTGATATTAAAATAAGTATATATTTTCCAAGCTGATTCTAACTGATGTCTAGAGAAGTGGGCAATGGCATGCATACGGGGAAGGGTAAAGACAGCCTAAAATGATTAATTTGCCACCAAAAATCTCAACGTATGTATTTGAGAGTCACCTGCACGCACTGTCCAAAGAAGAATTCTGCCTGTCAAAGCAACTAAAGAGTTGAGCCACCTAAGACTCTTCTCGGAGGCCCACATCGAAGATGTAGGAAATGGTCAAGTCAAGCTGGATGTCTCTCAGTCCATAATGCCCCCAGTCACAAAGTCAGAGACACCCTGCTGATTCCCAGAAGGTTCTCATGCAGAAGCAACTTCACTCCAGCGCATGCCACTTAACAGCAGGGGCTATAGTAGGGAAAGGAGGGGTGGGCAGGCTCTGTCCCCATCCCCTTGACGTGTGGGCCACACCACCTCTGAAAACACAGCTGTAAAACAGGGACAGTAAGCGCCACTCAGGGTTCTGCTCCAGTCATTCTTGAAGTGGGTAGAGCAGAGTGATAATGGAGCGTGGAAAGGACAAGGGGGCAGAAGAATCAACATTCCTGAAAGCAAGAGCACTCACGAGACATGTATTGGTTTCTGTTTTCCCTCCGAAGGGGAGAAAGTAGGTCAACACACTCAAAGAACTGTGACCAGGAACAGTGGGTCTGAGAGGGAGCCACTGGCTGAGCCCTGCCAAGGTGAAGCAGTGAGACACATGCCTTTCACTTTCAGGCATTTGTCTGAGGTCACTTGGCCTCGGGAAAAGCTCGGGCTGTGAATCCCTTGGTGTGTATTCTCTGCAGGCCCTCGGAGTTGGGTGCAAGGGGAGCCTCGCGTTTTCAGACAGACATCTAAATGATTGGCTGGCGTGAGCTGGCAGGCACAGAAATGTTCATGAGCAGACTGCCTGCTTTGGCTCTCAGACGAGGTGGACAAGGCTCGGGGCAGTGTGGCTAAATATAGACAGCACAGGGGGCCCAGAAAGCAGGAGGGCTCAGTTTCATCCCCAGGTCTCTCGGTTAACCTGAGGCAAACTCCCTGAGTGTCTTTCTTTCATGGACTGACTTGTTCTTGGTAAGGCAGGAGCACTGAGGAAGCTTTCCCAGGCCTAGAGCAGGGGGTCACACTGAGTCTGCTGCATTTTCTTGCCTCATCTTCCCTCAACGACCCAAGTCTGGGGAAAAGACCGTCTGTGATCAGGTGGGAGGTGGAGTCGCCGATTCACGTATGGAAACAGGACAAGCTGTGATGACCCGCTGGCGGCCACACGAGGCCCCCTCAACAAGGTTGCTGCCCAGTCAGAGCCAGAAGGAGGCTGACTGACCCCTGGTCTAAAGGTAGAGGTGGCAGAGAAGCGCACCAGAGGCGCCAAATCAGAACTCTTGCTGCATGGCACACAGCTATGAGGCAAGCAGTGTGAAACCCAGGAAGTTAGGTAGGCAATTTTAGGAGGCAGTCCAAAACCCAGGCAGTTCCCGCCCTCTGCCACTGCTCATATGCCATTCCTTTCCTCAGCAAGACTCTACTTGGACAGGAGCAAGAACCCAGACCAAGGCGGCTGCTTGTCCAGTCCAGTTAGGGGGCAGTGTTCTTAGGAAAAACCATGGAGCAGGGGAGGCCGAGCCCAAGGAAACTCTTCAGTATTTCCCGCCCCAAGGCCCTCGGCCCTACCCTCATTCCTGGACACTTCCGCCAGAAGTCACTATATCCCTGGGTGGCAGGAATACCTGGGAGGAGCTGCTATTTATTTTTCCCATTATAAAACTGATAAGTGATTATTGTATAAAATTGAGAGCATAAAGGAAAACAGAAACTAGAAAATTTTAAAAATCACTATAATCCCATCACCTAAAGATTACTACCGTTAACGGCCTTTATGTAAATTTGGAGTAGTCAGGCCTGGATTCAAGCCCTGGCTCTATTGCTTACTTACAGTGTGACTTTGGGCAAGTTCCATAAGCTCTCTGAACCTCAGTTTTCTTATCTGCAAAATGAGAATAATCATAGCACTCACCTTAAAGTGTTGTTTCAAGGATCCGAGAATTCCCGTGAAGAGGCGTAGTCGTCCCTGGCAAATAGTAAGTGATCAATAAGTGCTGGCCATCATCACCACCACCACCATCATCATTCTACGTGCCTGTATTCAAAACCCTCCATAACGACGGCTGCATAATATTTCACCTTGTGATGGTACTATTTCCTGAGTGTTAAACATCTATCTTGCTTCCAAGATTTCGGTATTACAAAACTGCTGCAAGGAACATTCTTGCACATAATCTCTGATCGTTTCCTTAACATGAATCTCCTAGAATTGAGTTTACTAGGAAAAAGAATATGAACATTTTTTAGGCCCTTGTTCCAGACTGTAAAATGGCTTTCTAGAAAGGTTGTACTCACTTACATGTCTACCAGCAGGGCATATAAGTACCTATCTCTTCATACTTTCACCAACACTGAGTAATAACATTTTTAAAAAGTCTTTGCCAATTTGATAAGGGAAATGGTGTTTTGTTTTCACCTGTAGGACTTTGACCATAAGGGAGGATACACATTTTAAGCTAACTCTCTGTTAAACTCTCTGGGAACATGAGTTCCTGTATGGGAGGAGTCCCTATACTTTAGTTTTGCTTTCTTAAAATATTTTAAGTCTCTTTCCCTTAGTAACTGACATACTTGTAATGAAAGCTATGCTGGTTTATAATAGCATATAACTGAAAGAAGAAAATGCTTGTCTTTTTTTAATGGATCTGTACATACACATAAAAACATACACAGGGCTTCCCTGGTGGCGCAGTGGTTGAGAGTCTGCCTGCCAATGCAGGGGACACGGGTTCGAGCCCTGGTCTGGGAGGATCCCACATGCCGCGGAGCAGCTAGGCCCGTGAGCCACAACTACTGAGCCTGCGCGTCTGGAGCCTGTGCTCCGCAACAAGAGAGGCCGCGACAGTGAGAGGCCCGCGCACCACGATGAACAGCGGCCCCCGCTTGCCACAACTAGAGAAAGCCCTCGCACAGAAACTAAGACCCAACACAGCAAAAATAAATAAATAAATTAATTAATAAACTCCTGCCCCCAACATCTAAAAAAAAAAAACACATACACAATTTTCCCCAGGCATGTGAGTAAATAAATTACTCTGCCTCAAACTTAGCATATCACTTGGATATAGTTACATGTGTTAGTTCAATTTCAAAGTCATGCCCCCAACGTCAGTATAATTTTAACATTTTCCATTCAAGCTTAAGTGTCAGTTATAAGTCAGGATTCTGATTTTCCATCTTTTTTCCCCCCCTCAACCTGTTAGATAGGTCAGAGTTCTTAGTTGCAAACTACAGAATCCACTCTGACTAGTTTAAGTAGAAAGGAAATTTACTGAAGACTATTAGACAGTTCCAGGATCTCTTGAGACCCATAAAGCCAGGCTCTGAAGAAGCCAGAAGCATGGTGCAAGTACACTGGTAGCACTGCTCTGGCAAAAACACCACTGCCCCTACCCTGCAGAAGACAGCAGTGCCCCATGATCCTTGCCTTCCATTTGGCATTTCCAGGCTGCTGGTATCTCCCTTCCAACAGCCCCTAGAAGCCCATCAAAGAGAGCAATGGGCTGGAGAGATTCGAGCTGCTCGATGGGGCCCCTCTGCAGTCTGCTGGTTTCTGCTGTCCAGGACAGCAGGACTGACATGCCCTATGTTGGATACCGGAAAGCACAGAGAAGTTTTCTGCATGTTTTGCTGGTTCTCACCCAACTTTCCAGTAGAATGTAAACTTTTAAGGGCAGAGACCTGCTCGTCACTTTTAAGTAGTCACATACTGATTTTTTATTATCTGCTACATGCACCAACAAATATTTCTGAATGCCTACTCTGAATTTGCCATGGTGCTGGGTGCTGGGGATATAAACTGTGGACTAGATAGAAAAGCGTCTTCTCTCACAAGCTTACGTTCCAGCCAGCGCTGAGTGACAGCAAATATATAAACAATCATGATTTCAGGTGAGGCAAGAGGCAAGGCTACCTTCAAGAGGGTGGTCAGAGAAGGTCTCCATGAGGGGCTGATGGTGGGAATAAAATGCTAAGGATGAGAAGGATCCAAGCATTTGAAGAGTTAGGGGAAGAACAGTCCTGGAAGAAGGAATATCACACAAGGAGGAAACAGACTGACTCACTGGCTCTGGGGCTGGAGCATGATGAGCGAGCAGGGGAGTGAAATGTTTGCATTTTAATCCGAGCACATTGAGAAGCCACTGGAGGCTGTGAATGGCAGGGAGTGACAACATCTGGTACACACTTTGAAGGATCACTCTGGGTGGTGAGGGGAGAACACACCATAAGGGAGATAAACAGAAACATTAAGAAGGTGAGTAACGCAGATGGAAGATGATGGTGGATTGGAGCAGGGCGGTCGAAAGAATGGGAGGTGGGCACATTTGGGATACGCCTCAGAGTTAGACTCGACAGGAATTACAGATTGGCGGTGGGAGGTGGGAGGTGAGAGCAAGAGGAGAATCAAGGATGATGCCCAGATTCGCGGGCTTGAGCAATAGAGCAACTGATGCTGACAGTTACTGAGATGGGGAAGAGTGGTCGGGGGCGGGGCGGTTTGAGTTCACATTTTGACAGGCTCACGTGCCAGTGTCTACGGGACTGGATGGGGTGAGTAGATAGTGCCGTGTATCTGAGTGGAGCTCGGAGGAGACGCCAGGTCTTGTGTTGCCCCACACTGAGCACTCTGAGAGGGGACATGAACTGTACCAGACACAGCTTGGAAGAAGGAGTTAAAACAGAAGGTCTTGTCAATCAGTCCTTGTGTGTCTCCAGGGGAGCCTGGCATCATAATTGACCCTTGACCTACCCCGGGGACTATAGCCCTCAGAAGGCTTTTTTATGTCTCTGATTGACCTTGTTGTTTTACGTATCTGTCCAGAGAAATGGGGCGTGTTTGTACCAGTTCAGGAGGACCTCTCAGGAGTGTTTTGAGAAGAGCCATGATGTACCTGCTTTCGATGCTGGAGTCCTGAGTTTTGTTTCATAAACACCTCAGACCCTGAGACTTGGTGGACTCTCCTGGGCACAGACATGTCACAGGTGTCCCTGTAGTTTGCTGTGAGCTGCTCCTGTGTGGCCCTGGGTAGGGAAGAACTTGGAAGCCTGTGCCTGAGCAATGCGTATATTTTTCCCACTGCCTTTCTCTGTATCCTTTGCTGTAAGAAACCTTAGCTGTGACTAAAACCCACTGTTGAATCTTATGAGTCCTTCTAGTGAATCACCCAACTTGAAGTGGCTGTGAGCCCCCCGAAACACAGCCTTTGCCCTCAAGGGGCTTAAGCTTTGGCTGAAGAGGAGAAAGGAAGAAACATGAAGCAACAGTGACCCAAGCAGGACAATATATTTATATAGCATAGTCCGCCCGAGGACAGGGAGTAAGTCTTTATTCATCTTTATATCCCCCAAAGAGGGCTGGGGAACTGCAAGGGCCTCGGTAAAAGTTGGCTGAACTTCACGCAAGAGGTGGAACTTCCTGGATGGTGAGGATTTTCAATAAGCTAAGAAGAGAGGGAAGGCCTGCCAATTGGAGAAAACAACTTGATGGAGGCCCAAAAGCAAGAACAGGCAGGGTTTGTTTGTAGAAAGCTGTCCTCTCAGTCTCCCTGCTCCACAATGCCTGGCTCAGTCACCAAACAGTGGGCATTTAATAAAGTCGGCCACTTGTCAGGTATCCGGGCCCAAGTTTGCTGCCACACCCTCTCCAGCCTCCACCCCTGCTTTTCTGGGCAGCGCTAAGGATGAGAGGTGAGGGCACAGCTTATTCCTCCTGCACCCGCTCAAGTCACTTGCAAGAGAGTAAACTGCGGCTGAGATGTCTAGTTCCAAATCTTACTGCAGCACAGTTAGCTGGGCTGATCTCCCTGTGATTCTGAGATAAAATTCCAGATGGGACTACAATACCTCTATTAATCCTGAATTCCATGTCAGTTCCAAAATCAAAACTCCCAGAACTTAGGCATCTCTAATACAATCTTGCCCAATTCCCTGGGCAGCTTTCAAAAGAAATAGATTCATAACTTCTTCACCACAAGAGAGGCTCAGGTGAAGGGAGATATGGAGACCAAGGAAAAGAGAAGGCACTCTCAAGAATGGACCAAAACATTTCTGTCTGCATGAACAGGAAAGAGAATGGAAGGACGAGCACTTGGACATTACAGAGATCATCGAATGCAACCGTTGCCCCTCCCCCTCCAACAGATGAAGAAGAGATTTGTCTAGCATGGAAGCAACCTAAGTGTCCACCGACAGATGAATGGATAAAGAAGATGTGGCACATATATACAATGGAATATTACTCAGCCATAAAAAGAAACGAAATTGAGTGATTTGTAGTGAGGTGGATGGACCTAGAGCCTGTCATACAGAATGAAGTAAGTTAGAAAGGGAAAAACAAATACCATATGCTAACACATATATATGGAATCTAAAAAAAAATGGTTCTGATGAACCTAGGGGCAGGACAGGAATAAAGACGCAGACATGGAGAATGGACTTGAGGACACGGGGAGGGGGAAGAGTAATCTGGGACGAAGTGAGAGAGTGGCATGGACTTATATACACTACCAAATGTAAAATAGCTAGTGGGAAGCAGCCGTATAGCACAGGGAGATCAGCTCCGTGCTTTGTGACCACCTAGAGGGGTGGGATAGGGAGGGTGGGAGGGAGGGAGACGCAAGAGGGAGGGGATATGGGGATATATGTATATGTATAGCTGATTCACTTTGTTATAAAGCAGAAACTAACACACGATTGTAAAGCAATTATACTCCAATAAAGACGTTAAAAAAAAAAGAGAGAGAGAGAGAGAGAGAGAGAGAGATTTGTCTAGGACCACACAACTGATCCAGGACCAGAACCCAGTTTTCCTGATTTCCAGTCCAGTGCTTTACCACATTTTAGTGGTATTCAGTCCTATTCAGTAGTTCTACTGCCATAAGAATCATCCCCAAAGAAGGTGGATGCGTTAAATTTCCAAATTAGCAACCATCCCTTGGTGAAGCACGTTAAGGGCCAGCACAGGGGAGGGAGGCAAGAGGCTCAGCCAAGGCAGCACAATTGCAAGGGCTAAGTGAGACATGTTTCTGACTGCTTTACAGGCTCTGCAGCCTCACTGCTTCTTTGCTTTGAGCCAAGTCAATCACGCTCTGTGTCATGGGGTGGGGGGCCAGGCAGGGAGAGGAGTGAACAAAACAGACTTTCCTGCCGGCAGAGGTGCGTGGCCAGACTATTAATCGACCAGCGAAAGGAAGGAGGTAATTGCAGATGCATATGACGGCAGCAGAAAGCCCTGGCCCGACCAGCATCCCTCCCACCCAAGGCCTGCCAGTTCACAGCAGCCGGTCAGAAAGCTCATGGCCATGAGAACGGGATAGGTTGCCAGAGTGGAATATGCACATCAGCCTCTGTGCCCTGCCCAGACTTCTGACTCAGAGGTGGTGACGAAGAGGCTGGGCTGGTCCAGCAGCACAGTGAACCCAGACAACAGGCTGGCAGTGACTTCTTTGAGGACCGAAATCACTTCCTGTTTGGGAACCCCAAACCCTGAGCTGCACTCCCACACAGCTCGGGCCTCCACAGAGGATCACAGGTGGCTTCTAGGCCAATCGCAAAAATGTCAGAAAAAGCCTAGAGGTAGCTAAGGGAGCCTTAGATAAAGTCTGAAATGCGACGCCTCTACTGAGTACCAAATCCGAGAATGAATGAATTCAGGATTCAAATCACATTCTTACTCAATGCCTGAATCACTCTCACAAAACAAGACTGAGATTCAGCTCCTCTCAGCGCTTCAAATCCTCACTATAAAAAAGCATTATATTGTCATCACAGGAAATACCCCATAATTCTAGCTTAGGTGAGGTATGGCAGAGTTAGAAATAACTGGATTTGTACAGATAAGGGAATCGTATCCTTTAAACACCAAAACATTTAAACAGTATCTTTGATGACATGAAATATACGTGTATATATTACACGCTTCCCAGATTTCTTAATTCACTCGATGTTCTTCCGGCTAACTCAGAGTAATCAGAATCAACATGCTTTATTATGTTGTGCCATTTTGTTTTTCTGTCTCTTTTCAGGATATCAGGCCTTCAGCCAGCACTTCCTCTGTCAGTATCTCTGAGCTTCTTCCCCCCCATCCCCCACTCCAACATCTCTTCCTGTTGCTTCTAATCTGTACAGCTAGGAACCAGATTACAAAACTCTTTATAGCTACGTTATAAGCAAGGCACTAGAAAATAAAGTGCCTTGGGGAATAAAGTTTGTGGCTTTAGTGCTATCTCTGTGTGTTTGAGGGAGTTTGTGGCTATTTCTTCTTTCCAGGTTTGGGGAAAATTTCCAGAGAACAGAAGTTGCCAGAAACCTGTCCTGGGGTTAAGTGCTGTGCTACTGAATATTTGCCTGGGATCAGGCCAGGCCTCAAAATCCCCTGTGCCCACACCAACTCCCTGGCTCAGACAGCTCTGAGTGACAGAAAATTGGGAAGAATAACCAAGAATAAACAGGAGGCTGTGCCAGATTCTTCTTTCAGAAAGTGAAGTGCTGACAAAGTAAGGGCTTGGGGAATCTGCTCTAACCTCCAACAGAGGAGCATCTCTGCACTATCCCCAAAACTGTGAAGCACTGAGGAAATTAAAAAGGTGAATTCTCAGAACTAGAACAAAAAAATCTTAAAATTTGTATGGAGACAAAAAAGACCCCGAATAGCCAAAGCAATCTTGAGAAAGAAAAACGGAGCTGGAGGAATCAGGCTCCCTGACTTCAGACTATACTACAAAGCTACAGTAATCAAGACAGTATGGCACTGGCACAAAAACAGAAATATAGATCAATGGAACAGGATAGAAAGCCCAGAGGTAAACCCAGGCACCTATGGTCAAGTAATCTATGACAAAGGAAGCAAGGATATACAATGGAGAAAAGACATGTCTCTTCAATACGTGGTGCTGGGAAAACTGGACAGCTACATGTAAAAGAATGAAATTACAACACTCCCTAACACTATACACAAAAATAAACTCAAAATGGATTAAAGACCTAAATGTAAGACTGGACACTGTAAAACTCTTAGAGGAAAACGTAGGAAGAACACTCTTTGACATAAATCACAGCAACATCTTTTTTTACCCACCTCCTAGAGTAACGAAAATAAAAACAAAAATAAACAAATGGGACCTAATGAAACTTAAAAGCTTTTGCAGAGCAAAGGAAACCATAAACAAGACCAAAAGACAACCCTCAGAATGGGAGAAACTATTTGCAAATGAAGCAATGGACAAGGGATTAATCTCCAAAATATACAGACAGCTCATGCAGCTCAATATCAAAAAAACAAACAACCCAATCCAAAAATGGGCAGAAGACCTAAATACACATTTCTCCAAAGAAGATATACAGATTGTCAACAAACACATGAAAGAATGCTCAACATCACTAATCATTAGAGAAATGCATATCAAAACCACAATGAAGTATCACCTCACACCGGTCAGAATGGCCATCATCAAAAAGTCTACAAACAATAAATGCTGGAGAACATGTGGAGAAAAGGGAACCCTCTTGCACTGTTGGTGGGAATGTAAATTGATACAGCCACTATGGAGAACAGTATGCAGTATGGAGGCTCCTTAATAAACTAAAAATAGAACTACCATACGACCCAGCAATCCCACTACTGGGCATATACCCTGAGAAAACCATAATTCAAAAAGACACATGCACCCCAATGTTCATTGCAGCACTCTTTACCATAGCCAGGTCACAGAAGCAACCTAAATGTCCATCGACAGATGAATGGATAAAGAAGACATGGCACATATATACAATGAACTATTACTCAACCATAAAAAGGAATAAAATTGGGTCATTTGTAGAGACGTGGAGGGATCTAGAGCCTGTCATACAGAGTGAAGGAAGTCAGAAAGAGTAAAATAAATATCGTATATACATGGAATCTAGAAAAATGGTACAGATGAACCTGTTTGCAAGGCAGAAATAGAGACACAGACGTGAAGAACAAACGTACGGACACCAAGCAGGGAGGGTGGGGTGGGATGAATTGGGACATTGGGATTGACATATATACACTATTATGTATAAAACAGATAACTAATGAGAACCTGCTGTATAGCACAGGTAACTCCACTTAACGCTCTGTGGTGACCTAAATGGAAAGGAAATCCAAAAAAGAGGGGATATATGTGTACATACAGCTGATTCACTTCTCTGTACAGCAGAAACTTACACAGCATCGTAAAGCAACTATACTCCAATAAATAAATAAGTAAATAAAACACGTGCGTACACAGATTTTACCAGAAAAATAAAAATAAAAATAAATAAACATAAAAAGGTGAATTCTCATGCTTAGGCAGATCCAGAGAGAAACCCAATGACATAAAAAAATGCACTAATCAATTTTTAAGCACATGATACCTTATTGTTAACTACAGGCACTACATTGTACTGCAGACCTCTGGAGCTTTCTCATCTTGTACTATATATCTGTAACTTTATACCTATTGAACACCAACCCCCTCCCCATATCCCCATCCCCCCATCCCCTGGCAACCACCATCCTTACTTTTGACTATTTTAGATGCCTCATATAAGAGGAATCATGCAGTACTTGTCCTTCTGTGACTGACTTAGTTCACTTAGCATAATGTCTTCTAGGTCCATTCACATGTCCAAACTCACCAAATTATACATATATTATTTGCAGTTTTTTACATACCAATTACACCTCAGTGAAGCTGGAGAAAAAATAACTAAGCCATGGGCTCTACCTTCCAGCAAAGCAAAAATGCACTAAACAGAAGTAAGGTAAATAAAGTGAATTTTGAAGTTTCTTAACTATGGTAATACTTGAGACCCTTGAGGTCTTTCTTTAAAATCCTGGGAGAAAAACAACACATGCAATTTATAATGTAGTACCAATAGCCATCATGTGTTCCATGTTTTTACAATTTAGAAACCATTTTCATAGTCAATACTTCATTTGATAAACTGCAGAGAAGGCCATTCTCTCTCGCATCCTCAGCCATCACTTGTTACTTTAAGAAGCAACATTTGAAATTTTCTACTGTCTATATTATTGACAGCTAAATCCCCACTGTGTCCACATCCTCTGTAGACGAGGATTACCACAGGGTCCTGCTGGGAGAGCTGGGTCAGGCCCCAAAGGCCCAGCTACGCATAAGATATAAAAGGAGGATTGCCTAGATGCTGGGGTCCCTGCCTTCTGGGGACCTATAACCTCAGAGTCCTGCCTCTGCCAGACCATTAACACCCACACGATGCAGAGCAGTCTCCTTCAGCCTGTCCCAGTGTCCTTTTTAGCCCAGGATGGAGGTCATAATGCAGAATCCACAGGTCAGCATTTGATTACTTTGGCCTGGACATCAAACAACCAGCAGGATGATGACAAGGTTCATCTCTGAAACTTGATTTGACCATTCTTAAGGTAGAAGGGATAAAACTTGCCTCTACCTAGTTCCCAGATATTTGGAGATGATAAATGAAGTACTACAGTGACATATTTTAGTTTTCAAGGTGAATTACTTTGAAGTCCTTGGAAAGATCACAGAAGGCTGAGAGAGTCTAACTGGCTCAAAGTTAAGTATCTTCGATCACTTACCAGTTTTACTAGAAATCATACACAACATCTCAAACTAAAGATATGGAAAAGAGAAAAAAGCTTAGGTTTTGATATTGGGAAGTAGGAGGAAACTTAGTGAGGAAAGTGTCAATCAACAGCAGGAGTATGAAACAGGAAGAGGAGGACATGAAAAAGTCAAAGTGAAGAATTAAAATTTTGTTTCTGGGAAAGAAAGGGGGGAATGTAAACAGCAACCATCGAACGATGTTCTCCCATAAAGAAAACACAAAGAAATTTTTTAAAGTGGTTCAATCTGGAATAACTGATAAGCAATTAAAAACACATCATAAAGGACATAATGCTTATATGTGTGAAATAAATTTAAATGGAAAACTCCAACCAAAGTGAATGCTGTACCTGAGTCTTAGAAATCTTTTAACCATAATGAGTTTGGCAGTGATTCTAGAAGGTAAGGGGATGTGATTTGTATCTCAGAACTGTCTATTTGGGTGAGTCTCATCCAGATTCAAGCTAACAAGACCCACACAGAGTATCGCAATGAAGCCAAAGGAGAGAAAGGAAAAACTAACCATCCTGCCCCTCTTTCAGATACAGCCCTGCCTAACCCCTACCTCCTTATGTTGCTGCCCCTTCACACCCTTCTAAGCCAACCAGTTAACCAGCCAAGCAGTCACCCTGTGGCTAACTTACTTACATCTGGTCTAGGGCCTACCCTGCAGAAAGACACACATGCCGGAGGCAAGGAAGCTGAGCTGCAATTCTGGCAGATGTGCACTCCCTGGATTGGTCTACACTGATTCCAGCCACCCCCTTCCTCTGGAAGACACTAAAGGCAGTAAGAGTAAACTATTATTTCCTTAGTTTCCTCACGCCTGTGATTCCAAGGGAAAATAACAACAACAGAAGAAAACTGTTGCAAGGGCTGGGCAGCCGAAGTCACCAAGTACCACAGGATCCGTTTTTATACACACACACACACACACACACACACACACACACACTCTAGTATACTCTAGTGGTTATGGTTCAGCTAAACACGCTAAGTCAAGACAGGAGAAGGCAACCACTTTTTTACTCTCAGGTCCCTTCTGGGAATTTGGTCCTCACTTCTAGTGAGAAATCTGGAAATGGCTCTACTGGTCATCCTCCTCCTGGGAGAAGGACCATCTTAACTGTGGAAAACTTGGCTTTGGGAGGGGAGTGAGTTCCCTATCTCAGTGATACTCCTGGACACTGGGGGAATTCTGCTCCCTCAATCTTGTCAGAGGGTTTGCCGTAAATTAATTTATGGTGACTCAACCCTGGGGCAGTAGGACCACTAGAGACATGGACAGCCTGCCCCAACCTTGTGAGAACTTCGTAAACACAACTCTTGCACTTTCTCATCAAACACTCCCTCAGTTCCAGTCAGACCTGGAACCTGGGACTAGAGTGACAAAGGTGTCTGACCTGGGGGCAATTCTTCTGTTCATATGAGTGTGACTCTCAGGACAGAGCAGAAGTGAGAATGTGTGCTTCATGGTGAGCGACGAGGGAGGACAAGGAAAAGGACTGTACCTGTCAAACAGGTGAGCGCTGCCCGTCCTGTCCCCTTTCCTTAGATAAAACAAGTGCTGTCTGTCCGGTTGGAGAGCTGGTTTGGTCTTCACAGTCCAGGCTGTTACAGAATTAGAAAAGCAGCATCACTCATACATTCCCTGAGAGTGGGGTGGGAAGTTAAGGGTCAGTTGGTACCCAGGGGATGTAGCAGAGACTGTTAACAGCCACCAAATACACCAAGTATGCTTCTACGTACCCCTTGCAGTTAGATTGGGGCGAAGTGATTGGTTCCTGCCACTGAAATATGTGAAGTGATGTGTGTCAGGGCTGGGATGAGGCAACTAAGGCATACGGGTTTCCAGCTGTCTCTTCCTCTGCCATGATGCCCCTGGAGGTCACGTGTGCCAGATGGCATTGCAACAAGATTAAAGAGAGCCAACCAGTCTGCATCAAACCTTATTTACGTGAGCAACAAATAATCCTGTGTTGTTTATTTGTTACTGCGTCAGAGTCTACCCTATCCTGACTAATACAGGAGCCAAAGTAGCGGCCCATCCCCGATGCCAGAGACTTTAGTGCACTAAGTTTAACCTAGTCACACTTACTCACAAACTCTAAGAGGATGATTGGATCTCACATGTTTTCCAAGACTTTCTTCAACAAAACATTGTCTCTGAGGGAGGATGGTTCAGCCTAAAACAGTAACTTCAAGTGTAAAGGCCACCTTTCCCAAGACATGTGTCTTCAAAATATCATAAAGCATCCAAAACTCATTCAATGGCTCATGAAATCTCTTCCCAGGCACCTATAACCTCCTGCTGTTTCCCATTTTACTAACACCCCTGGACACAAATGCTGGCTTATAGCCTCTATAAACAGAAGTTCCTCATAAGTTCAGGTTCCCATAAAAATCAAACAAGAGAAAAGTGAAAAAAGAGCCACCAGTAAGTTTCTCTCTGTCGAGACCATCTCAGTTTCGTGAGGGCCCTGGTTCAATTCACTTTTCAAGTTTGGAATAGGAAAAAAGAGGAGCTTCCCTCACTCATTGTCTCTAAAGTGTCTGGATCCCTCTTGGAGAGCCAGCAAGGCCAGCATGAGGTAGGAGGCACATCGCTTTAGAGCTTGAACTCAAAGGGCTGGGGATGCTTCTGGCTGGGCACTATTCACAAGCTGCTGAAAGCCCTACCTTTCAGAGCACCTACCAACTCAGATGACAAGGACCCTGTATATGACTACTTGTTGTACGTGACCAAAACGTGTCTTTAAAAACACGTCTTTCAAAGGCAGGTCACATTATCAGTGTAAGTTTGAGAAATTACACACATATATTTTTCTCGGGCTGGGACTGGATGGAAATGTTCATGTATTCATCTCCTAAGAGAAGGCCTGTCTGGTGGTTAGGGGCTGCACGAAAGCCACGGCCTGGGCCCGTGCTCCGCACCCAGAATCTTCTGGCGGGAGGGGATGGTCAGAGAAGTACTTACTCTCTGACCCAGAAGGCCTCTTCTGAGCATTGCCCAATGCTCCTGTTATACAACATGCAAAATAAATAACCAACCTTAAAAGTCAGGCAGCCAAAACTCTACTCAATAATAAGCCCTTTTACAAGCTGCTTATCACTTGCCAAAATCAGCTCCAGAGGAACACCAGGAACTCTGAATTCTATTGTTCTTATGAACTACTTGGGGAATATAGACAAGCTTCACTGGCTTTATTGGTTTTCTAAGAGACAAAAGACAAAGGTTTTCATCTACCCATACTCTGACCTTGATCTCAAGAATGCAAATACAGCCCCATCCCACCATCTCAGAGAGGTCCCTATTACTAGTGTGAGTTAGAAAGGGGTCCTGATCTTTTCCTAGAAAACACACCGCTCTCTGCTTTCCCTCTCACCTGATTGTTGGGGTGAGGAAGGGAAGATAAATGCCAACCTTTTCAGAAAATTCACTGGGAGGGAGGGAGAGGGCAGGACAGAGACACCTGGAATGCGGTCTTCTGCCTGCGAGGGCTCTCTGGCTTAACTACAAAAGGAAAGAGGAGTTTTGCTCAAGGAAAACTGTTCAAAACCATTTTTGGTACACTTAGGTTGGCCTGATGATACGTTGTTGTTGGCCCAGAATGGTTTCTCTGGGTTTCCAAATACACGGTGGAGCCTCTCGTTAAGGGGTCTTGTTAAAGAAATTGATGGCAGAAATCTGTTATAAAACTCATTTCTGATGAACCACAAAAGGGATTTTGATACCCATGTGGCATTCTTATTCCAGGATCCTCAACCCACAGATGCAAAGCTCAGGATGTACCTGCTCTAGAAAACCTTACTGCCCTCCCATTTCCCCTCATTGCTCCCTTCCTCTGCCAGGCTCTACACATACTGACTTGTTGCCTTCACTAGCTGAGAGGTTTTCTTAGAGCAGGAACCAAGCCGTGCTCCCCTCTGCATCTCTATTGTCTAGCACAGTCCACGGAACATGGTACGTGTTTATTAAATCATTTAATTAATGATAAGATTAACAATAAATATAGTTAATATCGTGTTTAACTTCCTATATTTTTTCTCATTTTCCAGATGAAGAAGCTGAGGCAATGAGGGGTTAAGAAGCTAATAAGTGGCTAAGCAATGACACAAACTAGGCCATCAGGCCCTAGAACCTTCATTCTTAACCGCTACATGGAGCAGTACACAGCAATAAATAAGTGAGCTGATGAAAGGGCTATACACATATGAAACCGTTAAACGTGAACCTGGTTTAGTCACACAAAAATGTGTTAGGCACCTAGCACTCTGTGCCAAGCCCAGTGCTAACATAAGGGCATCATCTTATTCCTCAAGGAGAAGAGAGACAAATAACGAAAGCTTATTGAGCACTTACTACATGCTGGGCACTGTTCTAAGTACTTCACACATATTCTTTCCTCTTTACAAAATCCCCATGAGGGCACTACTACTACTATTATTTTATATTGAGATAAGACAGGTGAGAAACTGAGGCACAAGGAGAGTAAGCAATTTGCAAGAAGCACTATTTAAACCCAAGCAGCCTAGCTCCAGAGCCTGTGCTCTTATCCACTACACTGCTGCGTTTTCTGTTTGCAACCACACACAACTCAGCGTAACATGTGCGAGAAGAGAGAAAGAGAAAAAGTGGTATCGAAACTCAGGGAAGGAAATGGTTCATTTTGCCTGAGACGGGGCTCACAGAAGGCTCTGCAGAACAAGTGACACTTGAGCTGGGCCTTGAAGACATGAGAATCGGAAACAAGTTCAAATAAAAACAGGACATGGAGACCAGTAAAACTTGTATGTGTTTTCCAAGCCATCAGCACCAAAACACAGAGCTAAGAAGCAAGCCTGGCCCGACAATGGCTTCTGCTGCTGAGGTTACTTCTTGCCAAGGAACAGGGATGTCATTCGTGGAACTGTGACCTGAATTTTTATGTCACTTTTCCCACTTGGTTCAAACTCTACCTAGGGTTTTGTCATGCTCACAGTATCTACAGAAATTTCTTTTCCTCTCCCTTCTCTAGATAATAAGAGATAATAATGTTTCTGGAAGCGGATCTACAGGCTGTCTTCAGTGTAACTGAGGCCAGGTCCTTCAAGGTTGGCAAAGGAGGCTGGAATCACCCAGTGGACAAGGGGGATGGCTAGAGCTCATGGCCCCAACCATTTCCACACGTGGAGATACTCTCCCTTTCCCTAACTGCAGAGGGTCTGAGTCCAGTTTTAGTAAAGGCTGCCCACGGGTTTCCTTAGAGTTTGTTCCACTCAAACCCACTGGCAACTTCCCCTCCCTCAACATCTAGCTTCTCTGACGGTTACTGGCTACTATGCCCAGAAACGCATGTGACTACGGACTAGTGAACTCCAACGACCAGTGAGTACTCCTGGGGCAAACGTTCCATTATTTCTCCCATTCTGAGTTTATTTTTGTGGATGGTGTGAGGGAGTGTTCTAACTTGATTGGTTTACACGTGGCTGCCCAGCTTTCCCAGCACCACTTGCTGAAGAGACTGTCTTTTCCCCATCGTATATTCTTGCCCCCCTTTGTCGTAGATTAATTGACCACAGGTGCGTGGGTTTACCTCTGGGCTCTATTTCTCCCATTCTGATACCTTCTTTTGACCCCCTCTCCCACACACCATTCCAGTTACTGCCTCATCTCCCTCCTCTTCTTGACAGCAAACCTCTTCAAAAGATTTGTCTATATTCCCCGTGTACAATTTTTCTCTTCCCCTTCTCCCTTGAACCCACTCCAATCAAGCTTTTGTCCACTGAAAAGGCTTTTATCCGGGCCACTACTGGCCTCTATGTTGCTAGAGTCCACTGAATATTCTTGGTCCTCATCTTGCTTGGCCAACCAGAAGCACTTCTCACAGCTGATCATCCCCCCTTCCCAGAAGCACGTGGCTTCTTCACGTGGCTTCTGGGGCGCACCATTCTCTTCCGGTTTTCCTTCCATCTTCCTGGCCACTCCTTGTCAGCCTCCTTTGCAGGTTCCTCATTGTCTTCCAAACCTCTGGCTGTGGGAGTGCCCCAGGGCGGGGTCCATGGTCCCCTTCTCTTAAGTATCCTCACTCGCAGTGATTTCATCCATCTCACAGCTTTAAATACTATCTAGATGCCTATGACTCAAGAATGTTTATCTCCAGCCCTAACCACGCCTGTGAGTGCCAGGCTCATACATCCCACAGTTCACTCCTCATCTAAGTTAGACTTAGATGTCTAACTGGCATCTGAAATTCAACATATCCCAAAGTCAACTTCCAATATACTCCCAACCTTGTCTACCCACAGTCTTTATCGCTGCAGTTAGTGGCAACTCCATCGTTCCAGCTGCTCAGGATGAAAACCTTGGCATCGTCTCGAACAGAAACACTGTGTTATACAACTCCAGAGGGCACGAGCCACATTTTATGCAATGCTATTGGTGTTATGTAACATGGTGACCCTGTTTTCCTTGATTCCTCATTCACATCCCACATCTGATCTGTTAGCAAATCCAATTGGCTCTACCTTCAAGATATACCCCCAAATCCAACAACTTCTCCCAAATTCCGCTGTTACCAGCCTGGCCCAAGCTTATCCCCTTAAACATAACGTATTATCCAAAAAACAAAAGTGATCCTTTTAAAACATGTCAGATCACACCATTCTAACTCAAAATCCCCCACTGCTTCCCATCTCACTCATAGTAAAAATCAAAGTTCTTACAATGGCCTTCAAGACCTTGCATTATTTGTTCTTTTTAGCACTTATCCCTATCTAATATACTACATATTATTATCTATCTAACTTACTTCTTATTATCTGTTGCCCACATATGAAATAAGCTCCATGAGGTCAGAGACTTGGTCGGTCTTGTTCACAGATGAAGCCTCAGCATCTATAACAATATCTGACACAAAGCATATGCTCAGTATATATCTGTAGAAGAAATAAAGGATTGGGAAGAGGGAAATCTTTACACATGGGCCAGAATCATACCAGAACCCAATATAACAAGTGAAATGGCATTTGGGTCAACTGGTGCTGAGACCAAGTCAAGTCCCAAGAGATGTATGTGCAGTTCTTACTTCCTATTATTTGTTTTCCCGTTGCTTTGATATTTTGCCTGATGAGGTCTCCTTTCTTTTGCCTCTAAAGAAAAAAAAATTGACCTAGCTATAGTAAGGAGCTCCCCCTGGTGGAAGCAGCTCCATCAAAGGAATGGCAAAGAAAATCATAGAAAACAGGCTTTAAGTTACAAAGGAGATCGCTGGAGACAAAGGAGTGACTCCAGCATTTCACAGGAAAAGTCCTTACTAGAAACAAGAGAAACTAAAGGTTAGATTCAAGGTACATGGGGAAACTTATCAACTTATTCTACTGTGGAACCTCTTTTGCATCTGGTGATGAGAAAGAAAATAATTCATTTAAAGTTGAACAACCTAAGTACCTTCCCTCAAGGAATTTAAAATCTGGTAGAGGAGGTAAGTCATGAATACAAATAAGTACAGGGGCTTCCCTGGTGGTCCAGTGGTTAAGACTCCACGATTCCACTACAGGAGGCACAGGTTCAATCCCTGGTCAGGGAACTAAGACCCCACATGCCACTCAGCCAAAGCAAACAAACAAACAAAATAAACAAATAAGTACAAAGCAATGAGTATAACAGTGAAAGAGTGAATGGGGGCTAAATAAAAGGAATAAACTAAGAGCTATGACTTACCTAGGAAAAAGAAGGATTACTTTAGGCTGAGTAAATCCTGGAAGACAACTTGGAGGAGGTGGTTCTTGAGCTGAGCCTTGAAAAACAGACAAATTTTTATTGAGCGTAAATGTAGGGAAGGGCACATCATGTGGAAACCCAAGTTGACCAACGGAACCCTGTAAAGGTCACAATTTGAGTGACAACACAGAATTCAAACTCGTAAAAAGAGCAGAGAGGGATTCTCAAGAGAAAACTCCTTGGCAGAGGTAGACACGGGAGGGAACCAAAGAAAGCTCCTTTCCTTGTTTTCCCTTGGGTGAGAGGAACACTATTAAAAACTATAGAGGAGGGGCTTCCCTGGTGGCGCAGTGGTTGAGAGTCCGCCTGCCGATGCAGGGGACACGGGTTCGTGCCCCGGTCCGGGAAGATCCCACATGCCGCGGAGCGGCTGGGCCCGTGAGCCATGGCCGCTGAGCCTGCGCGTCAGGAGCCTGTGCTCCGCAATGGGAGAGGCCACAACAGTGAGAGGCCCGCGTACCGCACCAAAAAAAAAAAAAAAAAAAAAAAACTATAGAGAAAAAAAAGATAAAATACAATCTCCATGATAAATGGTCCAGCTTCCATACTAGAGGATTTAGAATCCACAAAACTAATGAAAAAGCCCATATAGACATGCAGGGTCTATTCTGTTCTATATTTTATCTGAAGGTAATGTGCAGAGAACATCCTTTTCAAATGAGGCTGGTCTCCCTTCTATTCCCTCCTGTGCAATGTCCTTCCTGTGGAGATGCCAAAATGCATGCTGAATCCATCCACCCCTCTCAATTTCCACTGCCATCCCCCTAGTCTGAGCCACCATCATCTCTCCCCTGGTCTAGTGCCACAGTCTCCTGACTGGTCCCCCCACTTATAGTCTGGCCCCTCTGTAAGCCACGCTGCACACGGCAGTCAGATCAACCTAGGGATATTTGGAGGTGAGGTAAATAACTCATGTTTCATTTTCTTTTTTTTTAAATTTATTTTTATTTATTTATTTATTTTGCTGTGCCAGGTCTTAGTTGTGGCACGTGGCATCTTCATTGCTGCGTGTGGGATCTGTAGTTGAGGCAAGCGAACTCTTAGTTGTGGCCTGGGGGATCTAGTTCCCTGACCAGGGATCAAACCCGGGCCCCCTGCATTGGAAGCGTGGAGTCTTAGCCACTGGACCACCAGGGAAGTCCCTCATGCTTCATTTTCAACTTTTCATTTTGGAAGTACAGACAATGAAAAAAGTAGCAAAATAGCACAAAGAATTCTCATATACCTTTCACTCAGATTCTCCAAATGTTAACATCTTCCATAACCACAGTACAATATTATAAATCAGGAAATGAACATCCATACAACACTATAACCTAATCAACAGACTATTTGATTTTCTCCAATTGCCCCAACAATGTCCTTTTTCTAGTCTAGGATCACACCTGTCTCCTTCAGCTCCTTTAATCTGGCATAGTTCACTAGTCTTTTTTTTTTTTTTTTTTTTTTGGTTTTTCATTACCATGACACTTTTGAAAAATACTGACTGGTTTCAATTTTGGGTTTGTCTGATGGTTCCTCGTGACTCAATTTAGATTATTTGTTTTGGCAAGAATACTACAGATGTGATGTTGTGTCCTTCTCAGTGCATCCTACCAAGAGGCACATGGTATCAGTTTGTTCCACGACTATTGATCTTAACTCTGATCATTTGGTTAATGTGGTGTCTGCCAGGTTTCTCCCCAGTGAAGTTACTATTTTGCCCTTTGTAACAAATAAGCATTTTGTGGGGAGATACTTTGAGACTATAAACATGTATACTGTTTTTCATCATACTTTTGTCCATTTTGTGGAGAAAAGGGAACCCTCTTGTGCTGTTGAGTGGGATTGTAAACTGGTGCAGCCACTATGGAAACAGTATGGAGGTGCCTAAAAACTTAAAAATAGAACTGCCACATGATCCAGCAATTTCACTTCTGGGTGTTTATGTGAAGAAAACAAAAACTCTAATTTGAAAAGATATATGCACGCCCATGTTCATTGCAGCATTTACAATAGCCAAGATATGGAAGCAGGGCTTCCCTGGTGGCGCGGTGGTTGAGAGTCCACCTGCCGATGCAGGGGACATGGGTTCGCGCCCCGGTCCAGGAAGATCCCACATGCCGCGGAGCGGCTAGGCCCGTGAGCCATGGCCGCTGAGCCTGTGCGTCCGGATCCTGTGCGTCCGGATCCTGTGCTCCGCAATGGGAGAGGCCACAACAGTGAGAGGCCCGCGTACCGTGAAAAAAAAAAAAAAAAGATATGGAAGCAATCTAAGTGTCCATCGACAGATGAATGGATAAAGAAGATGGGGTGTATACAAAAACAGACACACACACACACACACACACACACACACACACACACTGGAGTATTACTCAGCCATAAAAAAGAATGAAGTTCTGCCATTTGCAGCAACGTGGATGGACCTAGAGAATATTATGTTAAGTGAAATAAATCTGACAGAGAAAGACAAATACTGTATGATCTCACTTACATGTAGAATGTAACAAACAAAACAAAAACAGACTCACAGATACAGAAAACAAACAGGTAGTTACCAAAGGGGAGGAGGGTGGTGGGAGCAAAATAGGAGACGGGAATAAAGAGGAACAAGCCTCCGGTTATAAAGTAAATAAGTCACAGGGATGTAATATACAGCATAAGGAATATGGCCCATAATATGTAATAACTTTGTACGGGGACAGATAGTTACCAGACTTATCACGGTGATCATTTCATAATGTATGCAAATGTCAAGTCACTCTACGGTACAACTGAAACTAACATAATATTGCATGTCAACTATATTTCAATTTAAAAAAAGAATTCCAATCTTGTAAGTAACTTAGAGTCATCTGAAATTGGGAACACTGGCACATGCTCATAAATCTCAGAAGAGAATGAAGTTTATAAATTACAACATCAATTTATTAATTTAACTGTTAAGTGGGCACTCTTTCCCCACAGGCTTGCCTACTAAGACAGTTTTCTGGTGAGCCTAGAACAGGGATCCACAAACTTTTCCTTTTAAAGGGCCAGCTAGTAAATTTTTTTGATTTTGTGGGTCATATACTCACATCTGTCACAATTACTCAACTCTGCCACTGCGGGGCAAAAGCAATGATAGACAATAAGTAAACAAAGAAGTATGGCTGTGTTGCAATAAGACTTTATTTACAACAATAGACGTCAGGGTTTCTAGAGCCCTGGCCTAAAATAAGAATAAGAGGAGTAGTAGTTACATGATTCAAATGCTTGATCACATCAGGCTTTTGTAGCCTGATGTGTCCATCAATGGAGGAGATAAACCTGTCTCCGCTATCAGATTAGACACACTGCTTAGCTGGACACTGCCAATGTTTGCCTCTCTAGTCCTCCTTTTTAAATGCCAGCCACACTTCAAAAATCCCACCCCATCCTAAAGCCTTGAGTATAAGAAAGCTCTACTTACCAGTAAAACTCTCAGGGAAATGCCAGCAGCCTCAGTTTACATTCTGCAGCTATTTCACGGAGAAAACCTTGATCCTTTGTTACCTTCGGGGTGGGGCGGGGGGAAGAGCACCCTCCATTCTTACTTGTGTTCCCCTGGAAAAAAAGTGACAGATTTGGCAATATTAATACTTATAAGAGGCACTAGTGTGTAAGCTCCATGAAGAGAGAGATTACTTTTTAAATTAGAAAGAATCGCTTATTTTTACAAAAGCAGTGTATGTTTGTTCATTGTGGAAAATTAGAAAACAAAAATTAATAGAAACATTACATTTCTACCACCCAGAAATTACCACTGTTAACAGCTTAGTATATATCCTTCCAGATCTTTTTCTAAGTATATATAATATGTATATGTACTTCCTACCAAAATGAGGTAATGCATGTGCATAATGCTTTTTCTCAACTAACGACCTCCACCATTCCACGTTAAGAAGTTTTCATCTCATCTAAGACCCATCCATATTCATATCCGCTTACTTTTCCCCAAAATGTCCTATAAAGCTAGTCTGTTCAAATTAAGATCCAACCTCAGACCACACATTGCAAGCTAAGTCTCTTTTCATTTAGAACAGTATCCTTTTTTCAGGACAGGAATTTTGTTTCCCAATGTATCCTCAATGCCTTTAACAGTTCTCGGTACACAGGAGTAGATCAAATATTTGCGTAATTAAGTAATTAATAAAAGGCTTAGGAGATGGGGGGCTTTCGCCCTCGAGCTTATCTCAACCACCCATACCCTTTATCTTCACTTTATAGATAATAAAAATCAAGGCCAGAGAAGTAAAGGGACTTCCCAAGGTCACCCAGCAAGTACATGGCAATTTCTCGGTTTCTTCTGTTAAACCAGGAGTTGGCAAACTTTTTCTGTGAAGGTCAGATAGTAAATATTTTAGGCTATATGGGCCAAGAAGCAAAATCGAGGATATTATGTAGGTACTTATATAGTGACAGAAAAAAAATTCCATAAATTCTTTACTGATGAAACTCAAAATATAATAATAATTGATTATACGGTTTTGTAATACAGGTCTACTAATGAAAAAATGGAATTGAAGAATAATATTTTGTTTTATTGCGGTTGAAACTTAGTGTTCCCTATCATCAAACTGATTGTAAATGTTCATCTGAAAAAACATTCTTAGCTGCCAGGTCATAGTGTGCCAACCTCTGTCCTATACTATGCTGCTTGTCTGTGATTTGGCTTTTTCTTTGAAAGTTTGAATGAAAATAACATTCTTCCTGATTGACGGTTGTAACTGGGTTCTGGCTTATTGAAGTTATATGGTATGAAAATACCAATGAGGAAAACAACTCCTTGGCTGCTCCTTTAAAATGTATATCTTGTCTTACTTCCGTTACTCTGGTACCTAACTGTTGGTAATGACTGTCTTCTTTCATTTAAATGGTAAGGTAGGTTGCACTGACTGTGGCTTTCACGATTAACCATGTGATAATATTAAATGGGGCTGGGACTTCCCTGGTGGCGCAGTGGTTAAGAAACCGCTTGCTGGGCTTCCCTGGTGGCGCAGTGGTTGAGAGTCCGCCTGCCGATGCAGGGGACACGGGTTCGTGCCCCAGTCCGGGAAGATCCCACATGCTGCGGAGCGGCTGGGCCCGTGAGCCATGGCTGCTGAGCCTGCACGTCCAGAGCCTGTGCTCCGCAACGGGAGAGGCCACAACAGTGAGAGGCCCGCGTACTGCAAAAAAAAAAAAAAAAAAAAAAGAATCCGCCTGCCAATGCAGGGGACACGGGTTCGAGCCCTGGTCCGGGAGGATCCCACATGCCACGGAGCAGCTAAGCCCCTGCGCCACAACTACTGAGCCTGCACTCTAGAGCCAGTGAGCCACAACTGCTGAGCCCGCGTGCCACAACTACTGAAGCCTGCGCGCCTAGAGCCCATGCTCCGCAACAAGAGAAGCCACTGCAGTGAGAAGCCCGTGCACTGCAACGAAGAGCAGCCCCCGCTCGCTGCAACCGGAGAAAGCCTGCGCGCAGCAACGAAGACCCAGTGCAGCCAAAAATCGATAAATACATAAATAAATAAATAAAAATATTAAATGGGTCTGACTGAGAAATCGCTGCAAGTGAGGATGGTGATTGTTTGGCCTATGTCAAGGCTGATAATTTTTCTTCTAAAATAAAAATATGCTATGCTATTTAAAGATATAGAGGTAAATATCCAAAGAGTTAAAAGAACAGAAACTATTGGTTTGGGGGAAGCAGGGAATGGGGAGGAAAGCTGGGGACTCCTCTTTTTAAAAATAGCCAACCTTGTAGAAGTATTTGACTTTTTAAAACTATGTACATGTGTAATTTTGATAAAAATACACAAAAGAAAACCAAGGCACATTAAAGCACCTTCTAGAAAAGGCTTTTTTAATACCTTCCTGTACACAAAAACAAACTCAAAATGGCTTAAAGGCTTAAATATAAGATATGACACCACAAACTCCTAGAAGAGAACATAGGCAAAACATTTTCTGACATAAATCATAGCAATATTTTCATAATTCAGTCTCCCAAGGCAAAAGACATAAAAGCAAAAATAAACAAATGGGATCTAATCAAACTTACAAGCTTCTGCACAGCAAAGGAAACCATAACAAAACAAAAAAGACAATCTACGGACTGGGAGAAAATATTTGCAAACAAAGGATTAATTTCCAAAATACACAAACAGCTCATACAACTCAGTATCAAAAAAACAAACAACCCAATCAAAAAAATGGGCAGAAGACCTAAATGGACATTTCTCCAAAGAAGACATACAGATGGCCAACAGGCACATGAAAAGATGCTCCACATCGCTAATTGTCAGAGAAACACAAATCAAAACTACAAAGAGCTATCACCTCACACCGGTCAGAATGGCCATCATCAAAAAATCTACAAATAATAAATGCTGGAGAGGGTGTGGAGAAAAGGGAAGCCTCTTGCACTGTTGGTGGGAATGTAAATTGGTGCAGCCACTATGGAAAACAGTCTGGAGGTTCCTTTAAAAACTAAAACTAGATTTACCATATGATCCAGCAATCCCACTCCCGGGCATATATCTGGAAAAAAACATAATTCGAAAAGATACATGCACGTCAATGTTTATAGTAGCACTATTTACAATAGACAATAGCCAAGAAATGGAAGCAACCTAAATGTCCACCGACAGATGAATGGATAAAGAAGATGTGGTACATATATACAATGGAATATTACTCAGCCATAAGAAAGAATGAAACATTGCCATTTGCAGCAACGTGAATGGACCTAGAGAATACCATACTAAGTGAAGTAAGTCAAACAGAGAAAGACAAATATTACATGATATCAAATATATGAAATCTAAAAACAATGATACAAATGATACAAAACAGAAACAGACTCACAGACATAGAAAACAAGCTTATGGTTACCAAAGGGGAAAGTGGGGGGAGGGGTAAATTAGGAATATGGCATTAACAGATACCTACTACTACCTATAAAATAAATAAACAATAAGGACTTACTGTATAGAGCAGGGAACTATATTCAGTATCTTGTAATAACCTATATTGGAAAAGAATTTGAAAAATATATAACTGAATCACCTTGCTGTACACCTGAAACTAACATAATATTGTAAATCAACTATACTTCAATTTAGAAAAGAATACTTTCCTCCATCCTCCCCCCTCCAGACTAGGTTAGGTGTCCCTCTTCTCTGCTCCCCATAGCATCCCTTGCTCAGCGCCATCAGAACACTTAACACACTGTACTGTAATTATCTGTTTCTCTACCTGTCTCCCTGAAGGGACTATATATGAGCTCCTTGCAAGGAGGGACCATGTATTATTCATTTGAGCTCCTAGATTAAAATATTAAAATAGGTATCCATTAAAGTGAAGTGAAACTAGCTAAATACCACTCAGTCTGGGCAAATTAACATCACAATGAGATACCAAACAAAAAGACAAAACAAGTGTTGGTGAGTATGTGGAGAAATTGGAACCTTCATACATTTACCGACGGGAATGTTAAATGATACAGCCACTTTAGAAAACAGTCTGGATATTCCTAAAGAAGTTAAACATGCAGTCACCTTATGACCCAGAAATCCCACTCCTAGACCAGGGAACAAGTGAACATGGTCCTTGCCCTTTCCAGTGTAGAGACAGAGAATGAACCCAAGCTTATAGGGCAGTGTGTTAAGTGTTATGACAGAGGTCTGCTAAGGGCACTATGGCAGCACCTGAGCAGGGCAGTGAAATCAAGAGAATTGAAAACATATGTCCTCACAAATGTTCACAATAGGATTACCCATGATAACCAAAAAGTGGAAATAAATGTCCATCAACTGATAGATGGATAAATAAATGCGGTATACCCATTCCATGGAATGTTATTCCGCCATGCACACATATATACAATGGAATATTACTCAGCCATAAAAAGAAACGAAATTGAGCTATTTGTAATGAGGTGGATAGACCTAGAGTCTGTCATACAGAGTGAAGTAAGTCAGAAAGAGAAAGACATATACCGTATACTAACACATATATATGGAATTTAAGAAAAAAAAATGTCATGAAGAACCTAGGGGTAAGACAGGAATAAAGACACAGACCTACTAGAGAATGGACTTGAGGATATGGGGAGGGGGAAGGGTAAGCTGTGATGAGGCGAGAGAGTGTGGCATGGACATATATACACTACCAAGCATAAGACAGATAGCTAGGGGGAGGCAGCCGCATAGCACAGGGAGATCAGCTCGGTGCTTTGTGACCGCCTGGAGGGGTGGGATAGGGAGGGTGGGAGGGAGGGAGATGCAGGAGGTAGGAGATATGGGAACATATGTATATGTATAACTGATTCACTTTGTTATAAAGCAGAAACTAACACACCATTGTAAAGCAATTATACTCCAATAAAGATGTAAAAAAAAAAAGCAATGAGGTACTGATACATGCTACAGCATGGATGAACCTGGAAAACATCATGCTAAGTGAAAGAAGCCATTCACAAAAGACCACATTTTGTAAAATTCCATTCACATGAACTGTTCAGAAAAAGCAACTATAGAGACACAGGGCAGTTACATGGTTGCTTAGGACTAGAGGTAGGAGGAGAGATTAACTACAAAGAGTCTTTTGGGAATTTGGGGAGGGGTGATAAAAATGCTCTACAACTGGATTCTGGTGATGGTTACACAACTCCATAAGTTTAGTAAAAACAAGTGTACATGTAAAATGATTGAATTTAGTGGTATGCAAAGCATAAAGGCTCTTTTTTTAAAAATATCCCTCAATCTATTATTTAGTTTCTCTCTAAATTAACTTTTTTCCTCCATGACACGACCTGGTAAGAACTGTGGTAAATGAAGTTTCTGAGGCATTTTTGTCAGTTGGGGTTTGGGGCTGTGCTGACAGAAACATCAAAGTCAGCCTCTCTGAATATTGCGTGATGAGGTGTACAATGCGTTTCCGGTTGGGTGATCCCAGTGTGTAATCTGGACAATCCGTGGTCTGCCAGTTTAAGTGTGAGTGCGCCAGGCCCCTACTCCAAGCAATAAACTGTAGTCAGGTAACAAATTCACTTCTTACAGCTCTCAAGCCTTGTTCACAACCAGGTGAATTGTTCTATTACAGCATATCTGTGAAAATGTTAGTGGTTTTTGTGTGTTTGGGGTTTTTTTTGGCAATTTGGTCAGTGCTTACTAGGCAAGGATGTCCTGCCAGAACAGCTGATAGATACTAACTCCACCCCTCCAGACCCGCCCCCTGGGATACTCCAGAGGAAAGCACACCTATCTAAGGGCGATGGGGGAGGTGCCAGGGGATGGAACAGCACCTCTCCGAGCTAGGGGAAAGGCTGGGACCGAGTCCCTCCTTCTTTGCGTTGCGGAATGGGCAAAAACTGCCACAAAGTAAGGGTGAGGTGTCTCCTCCCAGGGCCTCCTGGTGCCCGGGGAACTCACGCGTCTTCTTGCAGGGTCGCCAGGAGGTTACAGTTAACTGCGCCCAGACCTCAGTCGCTTTCGCCGCTACGGTCCCACCGTGTGGTCCGCGCACAGCGAAAGAAGGCGATGGAGGAAGACAAGCAGCCTGAGCAGGCTTGCAGCCGTCCGGAATTCCAAGCCGCGGTCCCCTACGCCCCAGCGCTCGGCTCCCTGACCACGTGACCGCCACCCCTCCCCGCACGCGCGATTATGTCTTGGCGCCCCCTGGTAGCCGGAAGCGGGCAAAACCGGCGCTGTTATCACCAGCTGGTCGGAGCATGCGTGGACTGGCGAGTGGCTTCCGGTCCGCGGGGCAGCCCAAGCAGAGGCGGAGGCATCTGCGGCGGAAGTGGCCGTGCCGCTGGCCCAGGGCGAAGCCGCGATTCCGAGGGGAGCTGACCCAGATCCAAAGTGGAGTAGGTGGAGGCGGCCTCCACCCCCTCCTCCTTTCTCCCCAAAGGGAGAAGAGCCGCAAAGAGGACAGAATGGTCAAATAATTATCTCGAACCTGGATGCCAGCTCCCTTCTGCAAAAACGGAACAGAATAAGGCAGCTTTGTTGATGATGGTTTTTGTTGACGTTCCGAAAAAATGCATTTGTAGCCGCATCGATATGAGCTAATTATTACCTCCCTGAGCCTCAGTTTCCTCCTCTTATAAAATAGGGATAATAATAGTACCAACTTCACAAGGTGTTTGTGAGGATTAAATAAAATAATCCACCCAAAGGGTTTACCAGACTGTTAAAGCTAGCTATTTAGTTGTTTCTCAGGATAAGAGTAGGTATTATCTTTCCTCGAGATTCAGAGAAACGAAAGGATTTTGACACTACCAAATAAACGTATACCTAAGGTGAATTATTCATAAAAATGTTTTGTATATGAGGAAACAGTCCATCCGTACACTCAGCCTGGACACAGAAACAAAAGCATGCCATACTATGTACATAAATGTGTCTTGCTAGTCCACTGTCTTCGTTGGCATTACTTTTCCAGGACTCCTCTGTCCAGGCAAATAGTTTCTTCACTACATCAACGTCCCCAAAGATCCATCAACTCTTCAATGGAAAGCAGCAACAGTTTGCTCTCTGAAATTCTTTAAGTCCCTCTCCTCAAAATCCTCCCCTTGCAGCTTCCACCAGTCCCAGACTGTTGGTCATGAGCCTTACCCAATCCTAATCAAGCCCCAGAGTTGAAAGACCTTCTGCCTTAAACCATGCTTTCATTTCTCAATAAATTCTGCCCTTTCTTTCCTCCCTGAAACACTGGCAAAGCTTTGTGAGGTGAGGGTTCTCCCTTACAGAGGTAAGTGATAAATTCAGCATTGTCATATCAACAGGTGCATTGGTGATATTTGGGGAGCCAGCACTTGACGGTTTTGAAGTCCCCACTGACATCCAGTGCCCCTGAGACCTCAGCACCACAGCTCAAGACCTTCAGCTTGGAAACAGCATGCTCCTCCCGCCTCTTGGACCTCCAGCTTGGGGCTCTCTGACCACAATGGTAAGGTACGTAGGTTTCACATTGGTTAGAGCTCTGATCCCTTGGAGCTCCCAGTTGCTGAGGATACTAGTCCTGCAGCCTGCACATGACCCCCTGTGAGAAGCCTGACCCCGCGGATTATAGGGCCCTCCTCTGTGTTCTGACTGTCCCCTGGCTCACCCCTGCCGTGGCTCTCACCACTCTTGTTTTATTCTGATGAGCTACTGCACTTAATAGTAAGCCAAGTGGGGCAGAGGATCCCTGCATTGTAATTGTGAGGTCAGCCTGTGATGTGGCTGGGGCCTGGGTGATTTTATGATAATGTCTTCCTCTACATCCACCACGCTCACCCACCATCCTCTAGCTGAGCTTCAGTTCTCTCCTTTCATTCGTATCTTCTAATGGTAAAAAGAGTTTTATCATTTTCTTTTCCTAAGCCTTTCAGATTTTACATTAACGTCCCTCATTTTATTTTCAGAAACGTTTCCACCAATTCTTTTGCTTTGTCTATGAAAATAATCATACTTACTACAATTAATGATCATTATTTGTCAGCCAGTAACAGCACAGTGTTTATTTCTTGTATTTGGCGGGGGGGTGTTTTTATATTTGCTCAGGCTTTACCACCCCCTTACTTCTCTTTTTGCCAATCTTTATTTTCTACTTTTGAAATTATTGCACTTATTAACAGAAAAAGAACAAAATTTACTCAATAAATTGCACATATATCTACACTCACAAAGTTAGAAAAAGGATTTAAAAGAAATATGCCACAATGTTCAGTATTCACCTATGGTTTATTTTTTCTTCCTGTATACTTTTATGGCTATTTAAATATTAACCATGTAAAATATTTTGTATAGTTTTGTGACATTCTAAATACTTTTATAACAACTCTAAAATTATTTGGCGAATAAAATAGTTTTACCAAGCATTCTGGCAGACAGAAAAGGAAAAAGTTTATGTGTCATTTCTTGAGTTTCAGAGATCAGTGATACTGAAGACATTCTATTTTCAATTATGTTTCCCTGAGCTAAATTAGATCTTGGTCCATTCAGGATATTTAAAATCAACCTCCATCATGTTCCCTCTAGTAAAATTTAAGTTCTTTTACTTACAGATTTTCAAACAGCTTTAACCTGTGCTTGATGAACAGGAAATTGATCAGATGTTCATATCTGCCTGGTACCCCTGCCCCAATAACTGATCTTCCACTGTGATACAGTTTTTCTCATTAATGTCAACACTTCTACTTCAGATATATGATGGAAAGTTCATAGGCTTTGGTGCCAGACTTACCATCTGTTTACTGGCATATAACACCTTAATCCTGTTGCTGTCTCTTGCTGAGACCCATTTATCGCCTCTAAAATGGGGTTAATAATTCTTACTATATTATTGACATGTTCAACACATAGCGAATGAAAATAATATTCATTATTTTACTCTTTTTTTACATCTTAGGTTATTTATTTATTATGCATGCAAGTCTTACATATTTTTATTGAAGTATAGTTGATTTACAATATTGTGTTAGTTTCAAGTGTACAGCAAAGTGACTCAGTTATATATATATTTTTTCCGATTATTTTCCATTATAGGTTATCACAAGATATTGACTATAGTTCCCTGTGTTACACAGTAAATCCTTGTTGCTTATCTATTTTATGTATAGTAGTTTGTATCTGTTGATCCCATACTCCTAATTTATTCCTCCCCCCTCCCTTTCCCCTTTGGTAACCATAAGTTTGTTTTTATGTCGGTGAGTCTGTTTCCATTTTGTAAATAAGTACTATTTGTACTATTTTTTAGATTCCACATATAAGTGATATCGTGTAGTATTTGTCTTTGTCTGACCTCACTTCGTATGATATTCTCTAGGTCCATCCATGTTGCTGCAAATGGCAATATTTCATCTGTTTTTATGGCTGAGTAATATCCCATTGTATGTGTATATATATATACCACATCTTCTTAAATCAGTCATCTGTTGATGGGCACTTGGGTTGTTTCCATGTCTTGACTATTGTAAACAGCGCTACTATAAACACTGGGGTGCATGTATCTTTTTGAATTCGAGTTTTCCTCTTTTCTGGATACATGCCCAGGAGTGGGATTGCTGGATCATATGGTAGCTCTATTTTTAGTTTCTTAAGGAACCTCCATACTGTTTTCCATAGTGGCTGTACCACATAATTATTATTCTTAATTATCCTTTAATAAAAGGGAAAGAGCAAACACTACCCAAAACATTCATATTTTACAGGGCAGTTATCTTTAATATTTACAAATGCACATGGAGTGATTGGGACTTTGAAACACCTAAACCTAAGGTCTGATGATGTGACATGTATGTAGCCACAAAGAAACCCATCTCTCATTTTCTGCCATGCTAGGAGTGAATGGTCCAACTAATAAGTGACAACCTGGGAGAGTGAGAAACAAGCAATTGATCTAGAAAGTCTCCCAGGTTTCTGATCTCAACTAGATGGATGGTGGTTCAGCAGTGTACACTGTTCTCTCCTTGACTGACTCCCCTCCAGTAAAATTTGTTCCAGGAAAGGAGCAATAACAAAGGTTGCCATTCGCTGAGTACCTACTGTGTGACAGGCACTTCATTCATTCTAGCCACAAACATTTATTGAGATCCAGCTTATGTTCCAGGCAGTGTTCTAGGGGCTGAGGATACACCAGTGAACTAAGCAGACTAAAATGTTTATAGTCTAGTGGGGAGAGGCGGGAATAAACAATTAACATAATAAATCAGTAAATTATGCAGTATGCTAGAAGAGAGGCATGTGATGGACAAACAGCAGGGAAAGGGAAATGAGAATGCTGGTCCAGGTGCGCAGTTCTATTTATTTTTTTTAATTGAAGTATAGTTGATTTACAGTGTTGTGTTAATTTCTGCTGTACAGCAAAGTGATTCAGTTATACATATTTATATATACATTCTTTTTTATATTCTTTTTCATATGGTTTATCACAGGATACTAAATATAGTTCCCTGGGCTATACATTAGGACCTTGTTTTTGATCCATTCCTTATATAATAGCTTACATCTTCTAACCCCAACCTCCCACTCCATCCCTCCCCAAACACCTCCCTCTTGGCAACCATCAGTCTGTTCTCTATGTCCATGCATCTCTTTCTGTTTCATAGATCGGTTCATTTGTGTCATATTCAGATTCCACATATAAGTGATATCATATGGTATTTGTCTTTCTCTGTCTGACTTACTTCACTTAGTATGATAATCTCTAGTTGCATCCATGTTGCTTCAAATGGCAATATTTAATTCTTTTTTATGACTGAGTAATATTTCACTGTATATATATACCACATCTTCTTTATCCGTTCATCATCATGTCGATGAACATTTAGGTTGTTTCCATGTCTTGGCTATTGGATTAGAGTTTTGTCTGGATATATGCCCAGGAGTGGGATTGCTGGATCATATGGTAATTCTATTTTTAGTTTTCTGAGGAAGCTTCATACTGTTTTCCATAGTGGCTGTACCAGCTTACATTCCCACCAACAATGTAGGAGGGTTCCCTTTTTGCCACACTCTCCCCAGCATTTGTTATTTGTAGCGTTTTTAATGATGACCATTCTGAGTGGTGTGAGGTGGTACCTCACTGTAGTTTTGACTTGCATTTCTCTAATGATTAGTGATGTTGAGCAGCTTTTCATGTGCCTATTGGCCATTTGTATTTTTTCTTTGGAGAAATGTCTATTTAGGTCTTCTGCCCATTTTTTTGTTTGTTTTTTTGTTTTTGTTGAGTTGTATGAGCTGTTTGTATACTTTGGAAATTAAGCCCTCATCGGTTGCATCATTTGCAAATATTTTTTCCCATTCTGTAGGTTGTCTTTTTGTTTTGCTTATGGTTTCCTTTGCTGTGCAGAGCTTGTAAGTTTGATTAGGTCCCATTTGTTTATTTTTGTTTTTATTTCTATTGCCTTGGGAGACTGACCTAAGGAAACATTGGTACGATTTATGTCAGAGAATGTTTTGCCTATGATCTCTTTTAGGAGTTTTATTTTTTAATTTTTTTAACATCTTTATTGGAGTATAATTGCTTTACAATGGTGTGTTAGTTTCTGCTTTATAACAAAGTGAATCAGTTATACATATACATATGTTCCCATATCTCTTCCCTCTTGCGTCTCCCTCCCTCCCACCCTCCCTATCCCACCCCTCTAGGTGGACACAAAGCACGGAGCTGATTTCCCTGTGCTATGCGGCTGCTTCCCCCTAGCTATCTATTTTACGTTTGGTAGTGTATATATATCCATGCCACTCTCTCACTTTGTCACAGCTTACCCTTCCCCCTCCCCATATCCTCAAGTCCGCTCTCTAGTAGGTCTGTGTCTTTATTCCCGTCTTACCCCTAGGTTCTTCATGACCTTTTTCTTTTTCTTAGATTCCATATATATGCATTAGCATACGATATTTGTTTTTCCCTTTCTGACTTACTTCACTCTGTATGACAGACTCTAGGTCCATCCACCTCACTACAAATCACTCAATTTCGTTTCTTTTTTTGGCTGAGTAATATTCCATTGTATATATGTGCCACATCTTCTTTATCCATTCATCTGTTGATGGACACTTAGGTCATGTCTTATGTAGTCTTTAAGCCATTTTGAGTGTATTTTTGTGTATGATGAGAGGGTGTGTTCTAACTTCATTGATTTACATGTGGCTGTCCAACTTTCCCAACACCACTTGCTGAAGAGACTGTCTTTTTCCCATTGTATATTCTTGCCTTCTTTGTCAAAAGGTTAATTGACTGTAGGTGTGTGGGTTTATTTCTGAGCTCTCTATTCTGTTCCATTGATCCATATGTCTGTTTTTGTGCCAGTACCACAGTGTTTTGATTACTGTAGCTTTGTAGTATTGTCTGAAGTCTGGGAGGGTTATGCCTCCTGCTTTATTCTTTTCCTTCAGGATTGCTTTGGCAATTCTGGGTCTTTTGTGGTTCCATATAAATTTTAGGATTACTTGTCTTACTTCTGTGAAGAATGTCATGGGTAATTTTATAGGGATTGCATTAAATCTGTAGATTGCTTTGGGTAGTATGGCCTTTTTAACAATATTCATTCTTCCAGTCCAAGAGCATGGGATATCTTTCCATTTCTTTGAATCATCTTCAGTTTCCTTTATTAATGTTTTATAGTTCTCAACGTATGTCTTTCACCTCCTTGGTCAGGTTTATTCCTAAGTATTTTATTTTGGGGGGGTGCAGGTGCGCAGTTTTAAATGGGCTGTTCAGGAGGAGGTGCCATTTGAGCAAATACTTGAACATGGTGGGGAGTCAAGGCACAGGGATATCTAGAGGAAGAGTTACAATAGCCAGGGCAAACACGTGTGGTGAGAGTGTGCCTGGATTCTGTACCAAGGTATTGAAAACTTCCTGTGCTCTGCACAGGGGTTATAAGCCTCCTGGGGAGGACAGATAATTAGACAAGCAGTTACAATGCAAAGTACTGCCTAAGCTGTAAGGAATGACCTTTAGTGGAGTCAGAGAAAGCTGTCCCGAAGGAGTGCCAGGGGAGATGATACTAGAAATTTGACAAGAGTTTTGCCAGATGAAGGGGAGGACCAGGCTGATAGACACGGCACATTGGGAGTCACAGATAACACATAAGCCCTGGTGGACTGGTGGTCTTCTAAGCCCCTTTCTAGAGGGACCACTCTTCATTTGTCTGGTTGGGCCCAATGACCTGAAAGCACTCCCAGAGTTTTAAAAGCGTAGCATTCCATTCCAAGTGCGGAGCCTAATTTATTCAGCCAAACTTTACTCGTGGTCTTTCAAGTTGTTTCCAGTTTTCCACTATTACAAAAAAATTAAAAAGCTAGAATAAACATCTTTGTTCATAAGAATTTTTACACTTGTTCAGTTACTTTCTTAGCCTCAATTTCAGGAAGTTAAACTGCTGGATTCAGGGTTTTCACATTCAACCTTTGATACATTTTCCCCTTGGCCTTGTAGAAAGAATGTGTCAATTCTCAGTCCTGCCAGCAGTGTGGGAGAGAGACTCTTGCCCTCGTCCTTACCAACAATTTGTTATTTTTAGTATCTTATCCCAGAAATTGGATATAAAAATAAATATGAGGAGAAGATGGTTTCAGGCTCTGAGATGGAAGTTTCCTAAAATGATAACTTTTTCTGCCTTGTTCAATAAAAGAAATGAGACCAAGGCCATCCTACTATGCTTAGGGTGTGAGTGTGACAATTCAGAAATCCATACCCAGGATGCAGCCAATAGAATGATCAGATGTCTTGTACCTGTTACCTTAGGAATGACTTTACAAAACAGTGGTAAAGACTACAGTCTCTGGGGAGGGGCAAATCTGATGTTCAGTTCCAGCTCCAACTTTTACTAGCTGTCTGATCTTAGGCAAGGTCCTATAACCGTGTGTGCGTCAACATCCTGGTCTGTAAAGTGGGGATGGTGAGTGTGGTACATATCTGAAAGAGCAGTTGTGAGAGGCCATGATAAACTGTGACCTCTGATCTGAGATGAGATGCTGCAGCTGGAGATCCATACACCCTGTCAGGATGCAGTGGGAAACCCAGCCCCACTCCCTGTGCCCCCTTTTATCCTGTCCCTGAGATCCCTGGTAGTGACAGGATTGGCGGGTTACCTGGATCGTAAAGAACTCCTCAGACCTCAGTCATGTCTCCTTCCAGCCACGCACTGGGGAGCCTGTGTGACCCTCTGGGATCAGCTCCCCTGACCCCTAGCTCCCATCTGCTGCTCAGGGGAGTTGTTTGAGTGGGGGAAGACTTGGCTGGTCTTGACCTGTCTGAAAGGATAGGAGTGCCTCTGACATGTGGGGGAAGGAGACCTCCTCTGGGGACACCAAAAGTAGGAGAAATCCACCTCGGCGTTCAGTAAGTGTTCCCTTATCACCCCATCATCAATCATCATTACCACCATCATCACCATCACTAAAACACTCAGGCATTTCTGAATCCACTCTTGTACCTGTCAGGGGCCAGGTTCGGCGTAGCTCCTGGAGCCCAACTGTCATGGTGTCAGATTAACACTGAATCAGCACTGCCTGCGTAGCATGGACTGCATTTAATTTTCCCCGTCCTTCCTTCTGTAGCAGAATAATGCATTCTAGCCGAGTAATAATAGCTACCATTTCTTGAGAGCCTACAATGGACCAGCCCTATGCCAATCACTCATACACTGGGCACCTGGGGAAGACAGGTCTTATTATCCTGAATTTACAAACCTCAGTTTCCTCATACTTCATATGCAGATAATAACACCTACATCGTAGGGTGCTGTGAACGCAGGAGAGCTAAGACGTGTAAGAAGCATAGCCTTCTCACCTGGGAGAGTGACCTCTGGCTCCACCACTAACTAGCTGTGTGCCCCTAGGCAAGTTTCTTAACTTTGCAGAGTGTTTCCTCATCTGAAACATGTGCTAATAGTAATACCTATTTTATGGAGTTGATATGAGGCTTAAAGGAGCTAATGTGTTGAAAGGACTTGGTACAGGGTGCCTGGTACTCAATAAGCTCTTAATAAATCACAGTTGTAATGATTTTGATTACTATTATGGAAGGATCAGGAAGAAGAAGAAGATTCAGCAAAGGAGACTCAGAACTGGGCACCAAGAAGGTCAGGGAGGGGGGAACCGTGAGAGAGGGGTCTCATGGAAACCAAGGGAAAAGAGTGCCAGGAAGGAGAGAGACATAATGCAGAAGGGTACTCGGAGGCCAGTTTCTTCTGACAAGACAAAAGGGTGATTTTCATCTCCTAGCGACCAATGAGAAATGAAGGCAGAAAGGAAGAAAAGAAGCCTATAGTTTGAAGTGAAGTCTTTTTAAGGCTAACCCCATTAGTCCGATCTGAATGCCCAGGTCTTGGTTCCATGTCTCCTAATTAGTGAGAATACATATTTCTTGAGTAAAGGAAAAGCCAGTGTCACACAAAGTGAAAAAAGAAATGTCAGATTACATCAGGTTGGTGAAATAAAAATTTAGACAATCTCAAGTTCATACAATAGAGAGGAGGATGGAGGAGGGAAGAAAAGGGGGGTGAATCACAGAACAAATTTTCAAGGCAGTGGTCTATACTGAACTCGCAAGCTAACTCCAGTGAAAAAGAGGGTAGTGATACGGGCAGAATTTATTTATCTATCATTTCAGGTTTCTCTTCTACCTGGTGCCAGAAAGAAATTATGGCAACATAAAGTGGGTCTTTGGGCAAATATTCAACACGTATTTATAAAGTAAAATTAAGACGAGCAGAAAGGGAGAGGTATGAGGAATTAAGGGTTAAAAATCTATGTGAGCTGGGAAATGGTGGTGGTCCCTGTGGCTTTGGGGGCCTGAGTGGAGCTGCCTCTTGCCTGAAGGTGATGGGGGGGGGTCCTCTTTGGCTCTGGAGAGATGGAGGTGGCTACCAAGGTCCCAGAGGTGCCATGGATGGATGCAAGGAGAGGGCCTCTAGAGTCTGCACTCCTGGCCGGTTCTCAGCTAAAGGGTCCGAGGCAGAGAGGCCCTTCCAGTCTCCCTCTGGCCAGGAGGGTTAAGGAGGCTGAGGCTTAAGGCAAACCTGGGATGCTAGGGGTGGGGGAGGAGTAATGGCAGAGCTAGGGAGGCTGAGCCCCCAAACACCTGCACCGAGAGAGAGAGTGTGTGGCGGTGGGGGGGGCGGCTGGGGGTGTCTTTCAAGGCAGGTTCAAGGCGTGGCAGCCCAGGGAAGGCTGCACTGGCTTCTTACAGCACCTGGCATCTCCCCCTCCCTCCCCCCTCAACTGCTAACATAATTAGAAGCCCACTGTCTCTCCCTGGGCGCCTCAAGCTGTGCCATTCCTGGTACACACAGCCCAGAGTTCTGTATGAAACCCTGGAGTCTGTGATTCCCACCGGGCTTCCTGTCCCTGTCAGGTTCCATGTGAGTGTCCCTGGTCATCGGGCCCTCAGCCGCTCTCCTCTTGCTCTGTGCTTAGCCCCTGACACACCATCTCCCGCTGCTGCGAGCGCTGTCCTCTCGGCTCTGTGGAGCACCGATTTCCTGCAGGACAGCTGCTTCAGGTCCCCAAGTGTGCGCGTTCGTTTCGCTCCGCCCCCTGGCTTAAATGCAGTCATCCCCCTCCACCACCCACCCCCAGCCCTGTCCTGCTCACAGAGGTAGGAACTTATACACCTACAAGAAACATAGGGATCCTCAGGGTCTGAGGTCAGATACGTCCTCTTTTACCACCCTCCGATATGAGATCAGGAGAGGGGACAGGGCAGGTTCCTGGGAAGGTTCTCCGCCCCCCCCAACCCCATCCCGCCTCTCCAGGCCATGAATGCCCACCACTCCACTAAAATAACATGGAGGGCTCCCAGGATTTCTGATCCCCATGTTCCTTCATGCGTCCTGGCAACTATATTGCTTTTCGCTCCTCCCCAGCTATTCTCAGTTCCTGGGGTGAGTGGGGTTGGGCTTGGAGTCCTCGGGCTGCACGTGTCCTCTAACATGTAGCTTCAGGGCTTCCAGGCTGAGGCTCAGGGCGCTGTGAGGAGCTGAGCCTCCTGGTGCTGGGCTCCCTTTCCTTAACTGGGGAGTGGGAAGAGGGCCATGTCAGCCCCCAGGAGAGATTCCCGGTTGTGACCAGGATGCGGTGAAGCAGCGGCAGCAGCGATCTCAGAAGTCCACCCAGAGGAGGGAGGGATGCCCCTCCCCAAAGTGGTCAGGAACGGAGCCGCTGGGATCCTCATTTTGGGCTATTCAGCACCAGACTCCCCCGCTGTCAGAATCCTCTGGATACATTAGAGAAGAAAGCATTAGCGTGTCGTCAGCTAGTGGGTGCCATAGTTTGGCTCTGTGACCTAAGGGACAGGTCAGTTGTGATAAAGGGGCTCTGTCCATTTACCTCTGGGGAATATGTCAGCCCATTTCTTCTTCCTTTTGCCCCATCTGCAAAGGGAAGTTAATAAAAACCCCACCTCAGGGTATAACCCCACCGTTTATAGCTTTTTACTATATTTTTCTTATTCCTTTTTCCTTTACTTCTTCCTAAAATAATATCAGAGACATTAAGATAGATGCTGATATATATTTATTGACATAGAAAGACGCCCACAACATATATTATTTGGTGAAAAAATACACTTTAGAACGGCACTTATATTTGATCACTTTTTTCTATACATATATCTGTCTGGGTACATAGGTATGGGGAACTATCTAGAAGGACATTCATCACAGGGTTGACAATGGTTATATGAGGGTTGGAGGGTTTGGGGTTACTTGTACTTTTTGTACTTTCCTTTATTGTTTTAATATTTAACAATGAATTTTACCAGTTTCACAAAGAGAATAAAGCCATCAAGGAAAGGGGCACACACAGAAGGTAGACCCTTGGGCAGCAGGGGATTGGAAGCAAGGACGGAGGTCAGGCCATCTCCCTCCACTGTGCTAATATTCAAGACCCTTTGTCTTCCACCCCAAAAGAAAGCCACCTTGTGGATTAATTCATGCAATCAGAACCACCACCCGCCATTTTTCCCATTGCTGGACTCTGTATATAGGTTAGGGTTCATTTAAAGCTGGGGGCTAGCACCTCACTGTGGCTCAGAAGGGTCACTGGGTTGGCCAGGGGCCTCTCTTGACCCCTCCTCCTCGGTATGTGTCAGCTCCTGCAGGGTGATAATCAGGTTCTCAAACATCTGGGCCTTGTTGCTCTCATTGTCACAGGTTTCCTTTGAGTGGCCCTCCTGTCCACAGTACGAACAGTGGATTGTGTTTTTTCGCTTCCTGGTTCTACGCATATCCCCAGGACCATCATTCTTATACCCAGAACCCCCGCTGGTACAAGGAGATTGAGCCCTGGAATTGCTGGGGGAATCAATGACTAGCACTTGATTCCGAGGTCTGGCCCTGCGTCTGGGGAGAGGAGAACTCGAGAATGAAAGTGGAGGGTCCTGAGTCTCCACCAGGATCACATCCTCATCTGAGTCATCATCGGGGGTATCATCTATCTCTATCACGTTGCAGTCGGCATTACCGATCACTATGGGTCGGGAGCCCCCAAATGCCACTGGGCTAGTTGCCCTCTCCACCGTTGACTCAGATCTCTTGGCCCGCTTCCGTTTAATAAAAGTGTCATCCCAATCCTCTTCCTCCCTTATCATTCTGATTAACTCCAGGAAACTGGGGAGACGTTCCTGGTCATTTGCATACATCCTGAGAAGATTCTTCAGCCTGAAGCGCAGGTCCCCATTCAGCTCAGCCCCTAAAAGGAGCTGGTGCAGGCGACTCTGGTTTGCATCTTTCTGAGCTATGATCCCTGCCTGAATAGCATTCTGGAGCTGCACCTCTAAACGGATCACGTAAAGGGAGGCTTTCTCCCCTTGTGCCTGCAGGGTGTTAAAAAATCTACCATGAGCGGTCACACTGCTTTCAGACTCCCCAAACACCAATTTCATGGCGTGCAAGAAATCTGCCACACTTAGATTGGGGTTGGCCGCCTGCAGCAAACGCATGACCTCCCGCGCGGGGCCCCTCAGGGTTTTCATCAAGCGCTTCAGTTTTTCCTCCTCAGACATATTCCAATCTGGTAGGACCCCATTGACTTGGGTCAGCCAGTTTTCAAAGGTTTCTTCCCCCTGGGCTGGCACCACCCTCCCCGAGAACAACTTCATGTTTCTCTCTGCCATGTTGGCCATTAAAGGACCAAGACTTCTCTCCAGGGACCTTAGCATAGAATGGGCCCAAGGCGGCAAGGGTGCGTTCTGCCGCCGGCTGTTACCCACGCGCGCAATGATGCTAGCCATGACGGACGATGACCGGGTTTCTGAATGTAACAAGATGCTCAGGCTTTTTAGAAGAGCCTAATCTGCAGGTGTGCTGGGGGGCTCTGCCTTCCTCTTATCTCGGTAGGAACTGTAAAAAAAAAGAAAACAAAACAAAAAGCGGGAGGAGGAGTTAATAAGGGACGGGCTGCAGCTGTATTATCTCCCTTCCTGAATATCCTGCAGTACATTTTATATCTGCCCACTGCCCTAAAAATATCCTCCAGAAGACTGGCAATTACAACCTCACGGAGCCAGCCGGTGTCTCCGTGTTAGCAGGGTGCTTTTTACAGCCTCATCCATCCCCTCCCGCCAGTCCTTCAAGAGGGACGGCAACTGTTGCTTCTAATTCTAAGCGTAACAGTGTATGGAGCTGATATTGGGCTCTCAAAATAGAGCACAGCGGTCACAGATTTGTGGGAATAAATAAGATCTCATTAACCTCTTGGTCTCCGGTCTCAACCACACCCCTTTCTTAAAGTCCCCTCTCCCCCGCCCCATTATTTTTCAGATTCTTACAGGAGCTCAGGAGCAAGCGCGCGCCTTTATTTCACTTCCAGCTTCTGCAACCGGTGGCCTCCGTGAGAAAGCTCGCCTCTGGGGTACGGTCGATCGCTGTCCCCCGGGGGTCGCCGATCCGGGACCTTAGGGCGTCAAGACTGCGCCGCCGCAGAGGGCAGGGCAGGGAGGGAAGGGTCAGAAGCAGCCTCATCCCTCATCCCGCTCCCACCCCGCGCCCGCCCCCGCCCTCTCCCCTCCCCTCCCCCCTCCTCCAGCGGCCTCCGTAGTACCCAGAAGGAAAATTCCTTCTCCCACGTCTGAATACAAGCCAAAGCAAGCCCCCCTCCCATTACATTTCCCCCGGGAAATCGTCGCCCTACCAGCTCTGCAATCAGCCGCACAGAATTCAAGTTCGGATTCGGCTTTGGTCGCCTGCCAAGGAGAAAGGGAATAGGAGTTGGACGCTCACACCCACGTATTCCTCCCCCAGGAAGGGATGAGGAGATGCAAAGGGGTTCAAGGCAGACACTTGGCGATTCTCCCCCCAATACCAACGCGCCCCTTGCCACCTCCCCCCGAAAACGCCCGCCCTCTCAATCCAGGCAAATCCTACCCGTTCGGCAGCAGCCAGTGGAACCCCACCTCCTCCCTCAGCGCAGCCGGGCCGCGGGAGTGCTCCTCCCCCTGCCGCACAGTCCTCGATTTCCCAAACGGGGAGCCGCCCAGGCCTGGTAGGGCTTCCCCCTCCTCTCTCCTCGCGGGGCAATCGCGCCCCCTTGCTTTACCTGTGTTCAGCTGGTGGGCAGCGGACGCTCCGGCGTTGACAGCTGTGATTCCGCCTCCAGTCTCCGCGGCCCTGCAGGGCGAAAGGACGGACGCCTCCTCGGCCGCTGAGCGACCCGGGACCGCCCGACGGAGCTGCTTCGCACGGCCACCCAGCAAGTGGTAGCCGAGTCGAGGCAGCACGGTTCCCACGGCAGCCGTGGCTGCTTTTATCTTCTGCCACCCCCCCACCCCCCCCCCCCGAGACAAAAGAGCGCGACGAGCTGGCAGGCGGGGCCAATCAACGGAGCGCGGGGGAGGACTCCCCGCGGCGCCTCGGGCAGGATGCAAATGTGCGCCGGCGGCCGAGGGGCTGGGGCGGTGACCCGCAGGTCCCCGGGACGTCAAGTGCAGCTTGGCTGCGGGGACCGGAGGAGTTTTCGAGCCTTCCCCTCTCCCTCTCTTCCTCGCCTCAACCCTGGGCCTTGAAGCCAGGTGCATTAAACATGAGGCGGAATGGATTTCAAATAAGCAATAAAAGTTCTTCACCTTCGTAGAGGCGGAGTGGAGAAAAGAAAAGAGCGTTAGCGCTTTCTTTGTGCAAACAGCTCGCACAGACTTTTTTTTTTTTTTTTTTACTGTGAAGGAGGTGGCAGTACCACGTCCATTTAACAGTGAGGGGACTTGGGCACTCAGGCTCTTAACCAGTACTCACTAAAGTATGCGTGCAAGGCTGGCTGCCTCAATCATTTGGGGGAGCTTGTTGGAAATGCAGATTCCTGGGCCCGGCCTCCGGGAGATTCTGACTGACGAGGGCTAGAGCTGGGGGTGGGATTTTGTACTTTTAACCAGCACTGTGGTTGATTCTGAGGTGTCAGGAGGATGGTGGATAATAGACCTGCCTCCAGCGTATCTGTTCACAGCGTACCTATGGTGAAATGCAACACCAGGGCAGATGTTCCTCTTGGAGTCCATAATCTTCCTGAAATTGTATGCAAAGATTTTGGACTCTGTAGGAGGCTGAATAATGTCCACCCCAACATATCAAGTCCTAATCCCTGGAACCTGTAAATGTTACCTTATCAAGTAAAAGAGTTTTTGCAGGTGCGGTTAAAGTAAGAATCTTGATGTGGCGGAGATCATCCGGGATCATCTGAGCGGGCCCCACAACTGACCACAAGCTTTCTTATAAGAGAGAGAGGAAGAGAGAGGGCTGATGCACACAGAGTAGGAGAATGTGACGTGAAGACTGCGGCGGACATTGGGGTGGCGTGGTCACAGCAAAGGAATGCTGGTAGCCACCAGAAACTGGAAGAGGCAACAAGGAAGAGAGTACAGCTCTGCGCAGAGACACTGATGTAGAACTTCTGGCCTCCAGAACTAGGAAAGAATAAACTCTTTTTTTAAACCACCAAGTTTGTGGTGATTAACTACAGCAGCCATAGGCAACTAATACAGACTCCTGTATTTTGCCGAGTCCATAGCTTTGTAGATGTTTTTGAAAATATCTATTTATTTATTTTGGTTGCGCCAGGTCTCAGTTGCAGCAGGCGGACTCTTAGTTGCGGCATGCGGGCTCCAGTTCCCCGACCAGGGATCGAACCCAGGTCCCCTGCACTGGGAGCACAGAGTCTTACCCACTGGACCACCAGGGAAGTCCTGGAGCTATTTAACTAGTGGTTAAAAACCATTCCCCTACAGTCTTTCTTCATTCATATCTTCCTCCTCCCATTTGTACTTGAGGATGAAGTGCAAGAAACGAAACACAATTTGCTTACACACAGCTCTCTGCTACTGATACAACTCTTCCATTTCTCAACTTGAAGACAGGTTGCTAGGTTGCTCTTCTGTGAGCTAAGGACAGGTTGAGGGGACCTGTCCTTCGCTGGATTTGGCATCACTGGCCTCAGAGGAGTAACTCCATGGAAATGGCATCCAGGGCAGCCCGGAGTGAATCAGCGGTGAAGCCAGTGGCTCCATGTATTAGGGTGCTAGGCCTGCCATAACAAAGTATCACAGACTTGGTGGCTTAAACATAAGAAATTTATTTATTTTCTCACAGTTCTGGAGGCTGGAAGACCAAGATCAAGGTGCCCACAGGGATTGGTTTCTCCTGCTGCCTCTCTCCTTGGCTTGCAGATGGCTGCTTTCTTGTTGCCTCTTCACAGGGTCATCCCTCTGTGTGCTCTAGTCCCTGATGTTCAAATTTCCTCTTCTTATAAGGACCCCAGTCAGTTTGGATTAAGACCCACCCTATCAGCCTCATTTTAACTTAATCACCTTTTTAAAGTCCCTGCCTCCAAATACAGGAGAAGTATTGGGGGCTAGGGCTTCTACATATGAATTTTGGGGGGATGCATTTCAGCTCACAGCACTCTATTTTCCCTTACTTCTGGTTCTGGGAAACATGTCTCCTTTCCTTCATGTAGAGTGTGACTAGGAGGTCCCTGTGGGGCTTTGGGGGTCAGGGTGGTGGCAGCGTATGCACCGCACAAGTGCAAAGTTGTTGCTGCTGCTTGTTTTTGACTGCTGACATTTGGTGCTTTTTTTCTTTATTATTATTTTATTTTTGGCTGCGGAGGGTCTTAGTTGCCGCATGCGGGATCTTTCACCGTGGCCCGTGGGCTTCTCTCTAGTTGTGGCATGCGGGCTCCAGGGCACGTGGGCTCTGTAGTTGCGCGTGGGCTTTGCTGCCCCGCGGCATGTGGGATCTTAGTTCCCCGACCAGGGATCGAACCCGAGAGCCCTGCATTGGAAGGCGGATTCTTTACCACTGGACCACCGGGGAAGTCCCTCGACTGCTGACATTTGGAAGCAAGTGAACAATCTGATGTCCTTCGGCTGCTGTTGGGTTCCTCTTCAGCCTGCTAACGTACGTCACCTGCTCCTTTCTGCTTTCTTATTTCCAACCCCAATACTTAGAATGCCTTGGAGTAGACAATCCCAATTTGGAGATGAAGCCCCCTGCATCTCAGGAGTGTGGCCTTTCTCTCATGGACGGAACAGTGGGGGTGGTGGTGGCAGAGGGTAGAGGGTGGTGGAGGTAGAGAGAAGGCAGGTTGGTCACCCGGAAGAGTCAAGGGTGATGCTGGCGGTAGCTAGCTCATGGGTTACCCTCAGACTCCTCCTTCTGCTCACCAGTGCTGTGAAATCTGACCCTAGCCTCTCAGCACACTCTTGTTCTGAATTTAAATAGCTTCATCACCAAATCAGGTGATCTGCAGTTGGACATGGTGGCATCATAAAAGACAAAGACTAGATCTCAGAGCTCTGACAAAATGTTGGAAGGAAATGGATTGTGTATCAGGTGCCTGGGTGGGGTCATTAGAACAAAGACAGGGTCGCTCCATGTAGGGCTAGAGGAAGAATGTTGGATAGTGAGCATCCCTTATCTCTGGTCTCATGTTTCCGGGTGTCGGGGGACACTTCCAGTTGCAAAGATTCAGCTCTGGTCGCTCTAAGGAGGTCACATTTTATTTTCCAATTGCAAAAACATAAAGCTTAAAAACCTGTAGGTTAGGAGCTAAGGCTTTCAGTTGAAACAGTATTAGCTACCTTCGGCTGCCTCCTCTGTGCCAGGAATTTTCCCTCTGTTATCTCATTTAAGCATCTCCGGCAACTTTGTTGAGATAGACATCGTTCTTTCATCAGAGGAGCTGAGGGCATGCAGGCACTTCACACTAGGGCTTTGGCTAATCAGAAGTCAAAGCTGGGATGGGGATGCTTACAGGAGACCCTGACCATAATAAACTGGGACCCTGAGGGCAGCATCTTTCATGAAAATCTTCAACAAGAGGGTGAAATAAGGATATCTTTAAACAAACAAAAAGTAGGAGAGTTTGTCGCCAGCAGATTGCACTAACGGAAATTCTACAGGATGTACTTCAGGAAGAAAATGATTTTAGAAGAGCTAAATGCAGGAAAGAATGAAAAGCCAGAAAAGTGATAGTATGTGGACAATGTTAAGTGAACATTGACGACAGAAGGAATCATAAAAACGTCTATTCTGCTTTTAAAAAATAAACTTAAAGTACCGTACAATAAGAAAAGACGGGGCTTCCCTGGTGGCGCAGTGGTTGAGAGTCTGCCTGCCAATGCAGGGGACACGCGTTCGTGCCCCGGTCCGGGAAAATCCCACACGCCGTGGAGCGGCTGGGCCCGTGAGCCATGGCCACTGAGCCTGCGCGTCTGGAGCCTGTGCTCCACAACAGGAGAGGCCACAACAGTGAGAGGCCCGCGTACGGTTAAAAAAAAAGAAAAAGAAAAAGAAAAGACATCAGAGGGGCATAAATGGAGTTCAACTTTCCTAAGGGCCTTGTATCATATCGAAAGTGATTTAGGTATTTATTAAATTTATACTTTGATAAGGTAATTACATGTGTAGGAATTAATAGGATGTAACTATTAAAATAATAGCAACAGAATATAAAATTCCAAACTAGTAGAGAGGGAAAATAATTGAATAAAAAAAATTCTGAGTCAATTTTTTAAGTCAAGAAAGAAGAGGTTAAAAACACATAGGTGGAGGTTAGAGGGGAAGATGGCGGAAGAGTAAGATGCGGAGATCACCTTCCTCCCCACAGATACACCAGAAATACATCTACATGTGGAACAACATCTACAGAACACCTACTGAACGCTGGCAGAAGATCTCAGACCTTCCAAAAGGCAAGAAACTCCCCACGTACCTGGGAGAGGGGGTTAAGGGCGCTGCTTAAAGGAGCTCCAGAGACGGGCGCGAGCCACGGCGAACAGCGCGGACCCCAGAGACGGGCGGGAGACGCTAAGGCTCCTGCTGCCCCCACCAATGGTCCTCTGTGCGAGCACAGGTCACTATCCACAGCCCCCTTCTGGGGAGCCTGTGCAGCCCGCCACGGCCAGGGTCCCGGGATCCAGGGACAACTTCCCCGGGAGAACGCACGGCGCACCTCAGGCTGGTGCAACGTCCCGGCGGCCTCTGGCGCCGCAGGCTCACCCCGCACTCCGTGCCCCTCCCTCCCCTCGGCCTGAGTGAGCCAGAGCCCCCGAATCAGCGGCTCCTTTAACCCAGTCCTGAGCGAAGAACAGACGCCCTCCAGCGACCTACACGCAGAGGCGGGACCAAATCCAAAGCTGTGCCCCTGGGAGCTGTGCGAACAAAGAAGAGAAAGGGAAATCTCTCCCAGCAACCTCAGAAGCAGCGGATTAAAGCTCCACAATCAACTTGATGTACCTGCATCTGTGGAATACATGAATAGACAACACATCATCCCAAATAGAGGAGGTGGACTTTGGGAGCAAGATTTATGATTTTTTCACCTTTTCCTCTTTTTCTGAGTGTGTATGTGTATGCTTCTGTGTGAGATTTTCTCTGTATAACTTTGCTTTCACCATTTGTCCTAGTGTTCTATCCGTCCGGTTTTTTTTTCTTTCTTTCTTTTAAAAAATTTTTTTTCTTAATAATTATTTTTTATTTTAATAATTTTATTTTATTTTACTTCATTTTATTTTATCCTTCCTTCCTTCCTTCCTTCCTTCCTTCCTTCCTTCCTTTCTTTCTTTCTTTCTTTCTTTCTTTCTTTCCTTCCTTCCTTCCTTCCTTCCTTCCTCGCTCCCTGCCTCCCTCCCTCCCTCCTTTCTATCTTTCTATCTATCTTTCTTTCTTTCTTTCTTTCTACTTTTTCTCCCTTTTATTCTGAGCCGTGTGGATGAAACGCTCTTGGTGCTGCAGCCAGGAGTCAGTGCTGTGCCTCTGAGGTGGGAGACCCACCTTCAGGACACTGGTCCACAAGAGACCTCCCAGCTCCACATAATATCAAATGCCGAAAATCTCCCAGAGATCTCCATCTCAACACCAGCACCCAGCTTCGCTCAACAACGAGCAAGCTACAGTGCTGGACACCCTATGCCAAACAACTAGCAAGGCAGGAACACAACCCCACCCATTAGCAGAGAGGCTGCCTAAAATCATAATAAGGCCACAGACACCCCAAAACACACCACCAGACATGGACCTGCCCACCAGAAAGACAAGATCCAGCCTCATCCACCAGAACACAGGCACTAGTCCCCTCCACCAGGAAACCTACACAACCCACTGAACCAACTTTAGCCACTGGGGACAGACACCAAAAACAACGGGAACTACGAACCTGCAGCCTGCAAAAAGGAGACCCCAAACACAATAAGATAAGCAACATGAGAAGACAGAAAAACACACAGCAGATGAAGGAGCAAGATAAAAACCCACCAGACCTAACAAATGAAGAGGAAATAGGCAGTCCACCTGAAGAAGAATTCAGAATAATGACAGTAAAGATGATCCAAAATCTTGGAAATAGAATAGAGAAAATGCAAGAAACATTTAACAAGGACCTAGAAGAACTAAAGATGAAACAAGGAACGATGAACAACACAATAAATGAAATTAGAAATACTCTAGATGGGGGCTTCCCTGGTAGCGCAGTTGTTGAGAGTCCGCCTGCTAATGCAGGCAACGTGGGTTCGTGCCCCGGTCCGGGAGGATCCCATGTGCCACAAAGCAGCTGGGCCCGTGAGCCATGGCCACTGGGCCTGCATGTCCGGAGCCTGTGCTCCGCAACGGGAGACGCCACAACAGTGAGAGGGCCATGTACCGAAAAAAAAAAAAAAAAAAAAAAAACTCTAGATGGGATCAATAGCAGAATAACTGAGACAGAAGAACGGATAAGTGACCTGGAAGATAAAATAGTGGAAATAACCACTGCAGAGCAGAATAAAGAAAAAAGAATGAAAGAACTGAGGACAGTCTCAGAGAACTCTGGGACAACATTAGACACACCAACATTTGAATTATAGGGGTTCCAGAAGAAGAAGAGAAAAAGAAAGGGACTGAGAAAATATTTGAAGAGATTATAGTTGAAAACTTCCCTAATATGGGAAAGGAAACAGTTACTCAAGTCCAGGAAGCACAGAGAGTCCCATACAGGGTAAATCCAAGGAGAAACATGCCAAGACACATATTAATCAAACTGTCAAAAATTAAATACAAAGAAAACATATTAAAAGCAGCAAGAGAAAAACAACAAATAACACACAAGAGCATCCCCATAAGGTTAACAGCTGATCTTTCAGCAGAGACTCTGCAAGCCAGAAGGGACTGGCAGGAAATATTTAAAGTGATGAAGGAGAAAAACCTACAACCAAGAATACTCTACCCAGCAAGGGTCTCATTCAGATTTGATGGAGAAATTAAAATCTTTACAGACAAATCTTTACAGCAAAAGCTGAGAGAGTTCAGCACCACCAAACCAGCTTTACAACAAATGCTAAAGGGATTTCTCTAGGCAAGAAACACAAGAGAAGGAAAAGACCTACAATAACAAACCCCAAACAATTAAGAAAATGGGAATAGGAACATACATATCGATAATTACCTTAAATATAAATGGATTAATGCTCTCACCAAAAGACACAGATTGGCTGAATGGATACAAAAACAAGACCCACATATATGCTGTCTACAAGAGACCCACTTCAGAACTAGAGACACATACAGACTGAAAGCGAGGGGATGAAAAAAGATATTCCATGCAAATGGAAACCAAAAGAAAGCTGGAGTAGCAATGCTCATGTCAGACAAAATAGACTTTAAAATAAGGACTATTAGAAGATACAGAGAAGGACACTACATAATGATCAAGGGATCGATCCAAGAAGAAGATATAACAATTGTAAATATTTATGCACCCAACATAGGAGCACCTCAATACATAAGGCAAATACTAACAGCCATAAAAGGGGAAATCGACAGCAACACATTCATAGTAGGGGACTTTAACACCCCACTTTCACCAATGGACAGATCATCCAAAATGAAAATAAATAAGGAAACACAAGCTTTAAATGATACATTAAACAAGATGGACTTAATTGATATTTATAGGACATTCCATCCAAATACAACAGAATACACATTTTTCTCAAGTGCTCATGGAACATTCTCCAGGATAGATCATATCTTGGGTCACAAATCAAGCCTTGGTAAATTTAAGAAAATTGAAATTGTATCAAGTATCTTTTCCGACCACACTGCTATGAGACTACGTATCAATTACAGGAAAAGATCTGTAAAAAATACAAACACATGGAGGCTAAACAATACACTACTTAATAACGAAGTGATCACTGAAGAAATCAAAGAGGAAATAAAAAAAATACCTAGAAACAAATGACAATGGAGACACGACAACCCAAAACCTATGGGATGCAGCAGAAGCAGTTCTAAGAGGGAAGTTTATAGCAATACAATCCTAGCTTAAGAAACAGGAAACATCTCGAATAAACAACCTAACCTTGCACCTAAAGCAATTAGAGAAAGAAGAAGAACAACAAAAAAAACCCGAAGTTAGCAGAAGGAAAGAAATCATAAAGATCAGATCAGAAATAAATGAAAAAGAGATGAAGGAAATGATATCAAAGATCAAAAAAACTAAAATCTGGTTCTTTGAGAAGATAAACAAAATTGATAAACCATTAGCCAGACTCATCAAGAAAAAAAGGGAGAAGACTCAAATCAATAGAATTAGAAATGAAAAAGAAGTAACAACTAACACTGCAGAAATACAAATCATGAGAAATTACTACAAGCAACTCTATGCCAATAAAATGGACAACCTGGAAGAAATGGACAAATTCTTAGAAATGCACAACCTGCCAAGACTGAATCAGAAAGAAATAGAAAATATGAACAGCCCAATCACAAGCACTAAAATTGAACCTGTGATTAAAAATCTTCCAACAAACAAAAGCCCAGGACCAGATGGCTTCACAGGCGAATTCTATCAAACATTTAGAGAAGAGCTAACACCTATGCTTCTCAAACTCTTCCAAAATATAGCAGAGGGAGGAACACTCCCAAACTCATTCTACGAGGCCACCATCACCCTGATACCAAAACCAGACAAGGACGTCACAAAGAAAGAAAACTACAGGCCAATATCACTGATGAACATAGATGCAAAAATCCTAAACAAAATACTAGCAAACAGAATCCAACAGCACATTAAAAGGATCATACACCATGATCAAGTGGGGTTTATCCCAGGAATGCAAGGATTCTTCAGTATACGCATATCAATCAACGTGATACACCATATTAACAAATTGAAGGAGAAAAACCATATGATCATCTCAATAGATGCAGAGAAAGCTTTCGACAAAATTCAACACCCATTTATGATAAAAACCCTGCAGAAGGTAGGCATAGAGGGAACTTTCCTCAACATAATAAAGGCCATATATGACAAACCCACAGCCAACATCGTCCTCAAAGGTGAAAAACTGAAAGCATTTCCACTAAGATCAGGAACAAGACAAGGTTGCCCACTCTCACCACTCTTATTCAACATTGTTTTGGAAGTTTTAGCCACAGCAATCAGAAAAGCAAAGGAAATAAAAGGAATCCAAATCGGAAAAGAAGAAGTAAAGCTTTCACTGTTTGCAGATGACATGATACTATACATAGAGAATCCTAAAGATGCTACCAGAAAACTACTAGAGCTAATCAATGAATTGGGTAAAGTAGCAGGATACAAAATTAATGCACAGAAATCTCTGGCATTCCTATACACTAATGATGAAAAATCTGAAAGTGAAATCAAGAAAACACTCCCATTTACCATTGCAACAAAAAGAATAAAATATCTAGGAATAAACTTACCTAAGGAGACAAAAGACCTGTATGCAGAAAACTATTAAGACACTGATGAAAGAAATAAAAGATGATACAAATAGATGGAGAGATTTACCATGTTCTTGGATTGGAAGAATCAACACTGTGGAAATGACTCTACTACCCAAAGCAATCTACAGATTCAATGCAATCCCTATCAAACTACCACTGGCATTTTTCACAGAACTAGAACAAAAAATTTCACAAATTGTATGGAAACACAAAAGACCCCGAATAGCCAAAGCAATCTTGAGAAAGAAAAACGGAGCTGGAGGAATCAGGCTCCCTGACTTCAGACTATACTACAAAGCTACAGTAATCAAGACAATATGGTACTGGCACAAAAACAGAAAGATCAATGGAACAAGGTAGAAATCCCAGAGATAAACTCATGCACATATGGTCACCTTATCTTTGATAAAGGAGCCAAGAATGTACAGTGGAGAAAGGACACCCTCTTCAATAAGTGGTGCTGGGAAAACTGGACAGGTACATGTAAAAGTATGAGATTAGATCACTCTCTAACACCATACACAAAAATAAGCTCAAAATGGATTAAAGACCTAAATGTAAGGCCAGAAACTATCAAACTCTTAGAAGAAAACATAGGCAGAACACTCTATGACATAAATCACAGCAAGATCTTTTTTGACCCACCTCCTAGAGAAATGGAAATTAAAACAAAAGTAAACACATGGGACCTAATGAATCTTCAAAGCTTTTGCACAGCAAAGGAAACCATAAACAAGACCAAAAGACAACCCTCAGAATGGGAGAAAATATTTGCAAATGAAGCAACTGACAAAGGATTAATCTCCAAAATTTACAAGCAGCTCATGCAGCTCAATAACAAAATAACAAACAACCCAATCCAAAAATGGGTAGAAGACCTAAATAGACATTTCTCCAAAGAAGATATACAGACTGCCAACAAACACATGAAAGAATGCTCACCATCATTAATCATTAGAGAAATGCAAATCAAAACTACAGTGAGATATCATCTCACACCAGGCAGAATGGCCATCATCAAAAGATCTAGAAATAATAAATGCTGGATAGGGTGTGAAGAAAAGGGAACACTCTTGCATTGCTGGTGGGAATGTGAATTGGTACAGCCACTATGGAGAACGGTATGGAGGTTCCTGAAAAAACTACAAATAGAAGTACCATATGACCCAGCAATCCCACTACTGGGCATATACCCTGAGAAAACCATAATTCAAAAAGAGTCATGTACCAAAATGTTCATTGCAGCTCTATTTACAATAGCCCGGAGATGGAAACAACCTAAGAAGTGTCCATCATCGGATGAATGGATAAAGAAGATGTGGCACATATATACAATGGAATATTACTCAGCCATAAAAAGAAACGAAATTGAGCTATTTGTAATGAGGTGGATGGACCTAGAGTCTGTCATACAGAGTGAAGTAAGTCAGAAAGAGAAAGACAAATACCGTATGCTAACACATATATATGGAATTTAAGAAAAAAAATGTCATGAACAACCTAGGGCTAAGGCAGGAATAAAGACACAGACCTACTAGAGAATGGACTTGAGGATATGGGGAGGGGGAAGGGTAAGCTGTGACAAAGCGAGAGGGTGGCATGGACATATATACACTGCCAAACGTAAAATAGATAGCTCGTGGGAAGCAGCCGCATAACACAGGGAGATCAGCTCGGTGCTTTGTGACCACCTAGGGGGGTGGGATAGGGAGGGTGGGAGGGAGCGAGATGCAAGAGGGAAGAGATATGGGAACATATGTATATGTATAACTGATTCACTTTGTTATAAAGCAGAAACTAACACACCATTGTAAAGCAATTATACTCCAATAAAGATGTAAAAAAAAAAACATAGGTGGAAGCAATACAAGCCCAAAACAAAACGATAGCTTGAAACCTAAATATACTAATAATTTTATTAAATGTTTGTGGGCTAAATGCTCACGTTAAAAAATAGTGTCAAATGGGATTAATTAATACACCCATACGCTGTTTAAGAGAGACTAATCCAAAATATAAGGATACTGATAGGTTGACAATAAAAAGATTGAGAGAGATAAATCATGCAAATAACATTTAAGGGATAGAAAACTTGTATACCTGTGTTTGTATCAGACCAAATACACTTAAAAGCAAAAAGCATTATTAGAGATATAGAGGGTTATTTTATAATGATAAAAAGTTCAATTCACCAGGGATGATTATGCACTTATAACAAAACCTCAAACTACATAAAGGCAAAGTTAACTTACTAAAAAGACAAATAGACAAATATACAGAATGGGAGGTCTCACACCTCTCTCAGTAGTTGATCAAGGAGAGAAAAAAATGTCTCTGAGAATATAGAATATTTGAACAATACAATTAATAATTTGAGCTAATAGCCAATGTATAGAACACTGCCCACCAACAACTATGGAATACACACACAGAACATTTATAAAATTTGACCATGTACCAGGCCAGAAAGCAAGTCTCAATAATTTCAAAAAATTGAAATGTGATGATAATGCAAATAAGTTATAAATCGATAAATATAAAAGATAACTGGAAAATCTCTGTGTGTTTGGAAATTAAGGTACACACTCTGAAATAACTGATGGGTCAAAGAAGAATGATAGTAGAATTTAAAACATTTGTAGTTGAACAATAATGAAAATATATCAAAACTTGTGGGATGTAGCTAAAGCAGTGCTTAGAAGGAAAACTATCTTTCAGCAATGATGAAAGGCCAAGAAAGGTCATGAGTTAAGTATCCATTTCAAGATTTAAGAAAGCAAAAATGATATGCCCAGCAAAATTAGGAAAACATGAAATGATAAAGATAAGAATATAAATTAATGACATAGCAATAAAGACAAGTCAAGAATGTCCTCTCTTGACGCTTCTATTCAGCATTGTATTGGAGTTCTAGCCAGGGAAATTAGGCAAGAAAAAAGAAATAAACAGCATTGGATTGGGAAAAAAAGAAGTAAAACAGTCTCTATTTGTAGAGGACATGATTTTGCATATAGAAAATCCTACAGAAACCACGAAAAAACTTCTAGGATGAATAAATTAGTTCAGCATGATTGTAAGATACAAGATCAAGATACAAAAATCAATTGTATTTCTATACACTAGCAATGAACAATCCAAAAATGAAATTAAGAATGCAATTTGATTTACGATAGCATCAAAAAATAAAATATTTATGAATAAATTTTAGAAGTGCAAGACTCCTACAAGGAAAACCACAAAACATTGTTGAAAGAAATTAAAGATCGCAAGAAATGGAAAGCTATTTCATCTTCATGAACTGGAAGACATAATATTGCTAAAGTGGCGATATACAGATTGATCCTTGAATTCAGTGTAATTCCTATCATAGTCCCAGTTGGCGTCTTGGTAGAAGTTGACAAACTGATCGTAAAATTCATGTGGAAATGCAGGGGACCCAGAATAGCCAAAACAATCTTGAAAAAGAAGAATAAAGTTTGAAGATTCACACTTCCCAATTTCAAAAGTTATAAAAAGCTACAGAGTCAAGACTGCCTGGTATTGGCATGAGAATGGATATACAGATCAGAATAGAACAGAATTGAGAGGCCAGAAGTAAACCCATACATTTGTGGTCAATTGATTTTTGACAAGGATAGCAAGACCATTCAGTGGGGGAGAAGAATAGTTTATGCAACAAATGACACAGGGACAACTGTATATCCACATACAAAATAATGAAGGTGGACCTCCTATCTCATACCATGCACAAGAATTAACACAAAATAGACCATAGACCTAAATATAAGAGCTAAAATGATAAAACTCTTAGAAGAAGTCACAGAAGTAAATATTTGTGACCTCGAGTTAGGCAAAGACTTCTGTGACACCAAAGCACAAGCAACACAGGTAAATTAGAAAACATAGATAAGTTAGACTTCATCGAAGTTTAAATATTTTGTGCATCAAAGCACACTGTCAGGAAAGGGAAAAGACAATCCATAGGATGAGAGAAAATATGTGCAAATCATATATCTGTATCTAGAATATATAAAGTACTTTTATAACTCAATAATAAAAAGACAAATAACCCTATTAAAAATTGGGCAAAAGATCCGAATAGACCTTTCTCCAGGGAAGATATAGAAATGGCCAATAAACACATGAAAAGATGCCCAACATCATTAACCATCAGGAAAATGCAAATCAAAACCACAATGAGATACCACTTTATACCTACTAAGATGCCTGTAATAAAAAAGACGGACAATAGCCAGTGTTGGGAAGGATATGGAGAAATTCGAATTCTCAAATATTGCTGGTGGGAATATAAAATAATACAGCCACTTTGGAAAACAGTCTGGAATTTCCTCAAAACGTTAAATGCAGAATTACCATAGCATGCAAAAATTCCGCTCCTAGGTGAATACCCGAGAGAAATGAAACCATATATCAACATACAAACTTGTACACGAATGTTCGTAACAGCATTATTAGTAATAGCCAAAAAATGGAAACAACCCAAATGTCCATCAACTGATGGATAGTTAAAAGGAATGAAGTTCTGATACACGCTATAACATGGATGAAACTTGGGAACATTATGCCACATGAAAGAAGCCAGTCACAAAAGGTCACATATTGTATGATTTCATTTATAGGAAATGTTCAGAATAGGCAAATCCAGAGAGACCGAAAGTAGAGTAATGGTTGCTGGGAGTTGGGGAAGGAGGAAAAAGAGGGTGACTGCTAATGGGTACAGGGTTTCTTTCGTTTTTTTTTTTTTTTTTTTTTTTTGGCTGCACGACACGGCATCCAGGATCTTAGTTCCCAGACCAGGAATCGAACTCGTGCCCCCTGCAGTGGAAGCACGGAATTTTAACCACTGGACCGCCAGAGAAGTCCCCAGGGTTTCTTTTTGAGGAGATGAAAATGTTCTAAAATGATTGTGATGATGATTGTACAACTCTGAATGTATTTTTTTTACATCTTTATTGGAGTATAATTGCTTTACAATGGTGTGTTAGTTTCTGCTTTATAACAAAGTGAATCAGTTACACATATACATATGTTCCCATATCCTGAATGTATTTTTTTTTAAAAAAACACGGAATTGTACACCTTAAAAGGATGAATTTTATGGATGCGCGCTGTATCACAATAAAGCTGTTTTAAAAAAAGAATACTTATGGTATGGATCCATTTATGTAAAGCTCAAACACAGGTGAGACTATATTGTTCAGACATGCATTCAGAGATGATAAAACTAAAAGAAAGCAAGGAACTAGTAAATATATAAATATTAAATAAAGTCAAGATAGTGGTTACCCTGCGGGTGAGGGAGAAGTATTGATTAAAAAGAGACCTCCAGAGGGCTTCCGCAATGTTCTACTCCTGACCTTGATTTGTGGTTACATGGGTGGGTTTTTTTTCTATTTTTAAAAATGTATATACGTGCTTTATGCACATTTCTGTATAAATGCCCTATTTTGAATAACACAGTAAAATTAAACTCATTTGTATGAGCTTATGTGGACTACACTAAATTGTTAAAATGTTGGACTGAGCCAGGTTATTTATTCCAGATATTTAAAGAAAAGAGTTGCTGTATTAAGTGTCCGTGAGATTAAGAGAGGGAGTAGAGGTGGAGAGGGAGTAGGGTAGAGGAAGCAAGAAGAGGATTTGACTTTCCTAAGAAGTACTACCCCTTGGGATCCTGAGCAAAGCACTAAAGATGGGGTAATAGTGGTGAAGTATCCAGGCTCTGCAGCCAAAGCAACTAGGTTCAAATTCTGCATCTGCCACTTAGTTCTTAGTTTCTGACTCCTGTGCCTCAGTTTCCACATCTGTAAAGGCAGTTTATAATTGCATCTAGCTTAAATGTTATTGTGAGGGTTAAAGAGCTAACCCTTGTAAGGTCTTGAGAATGGTTTTTGACGCACAAGTGCTCAGCAACTATCATTTGTTATTATTTCTTCCTAAAGCTCTTAATAAGGTGAAGAAATTAATTCTGAATCCCTGTTGTACGTCTGCTATTGTCCTACTTTCCATTTTTCGTAGATACATGAAAATATTAAAATTTCATTTAAAAAATCTACATTTCTGACGTTTCACTCTTTCAGACTGGTTCTGCTTCCTCAGCCCAAAGGAGTAGTCAGGTGTTAGACATATGCCAACTCCCTTAATCCTCAAACCTATCCTGTGAATTGCTACATTCAATAGAAACTGACACTCAGAGAGGTTAAGTAAGGAGCCTAAAGTTGTACAGCTTGGAAGAGATAAGGTCATGTTTTGAAAACAGGTCCCTCTAAGTCCAAAGTCCTTGCACTTCCCACTGCATCATGTTGCCATGGGGTTGAACATAACCATTAATCCATAGGATTAATATACTGGGCTTGATTGTTTTTTTTCCCTTACCATTGCTAGTGTCAGAGTTGGCCCTTTGTGTAGCTGGAGTAGCCAGCCTCTTCCATGGCCTGGTGTTGAAGCAGCTTCAGTGTTCCGTTAGCCTGAAACTATTTCCCCTGACACGCTCTATAAACAGGTCAGCGCTGAAATAATAATACTAACATGTATTATGTGTTTACTGGGCCAGGTACTGGTTTAAGTGCTTTGCATGTATTAACTCATTATGTCTCCAATCTCCCCCCACCCCCGCAGGATGCTGCTCTTATTATTCTTATTTTAACAATGAGGCATCTGAAGTTCAGATAGATTTTGATATCTTAATTTGGTTCAGGTCCAATATGTTAGAACGTTTAAGACATTATGTTCTAGTTCAACTGAGTGCATATGGAGATTTTTTAAATTGGTTTAATTCTTAAAAAACTAAAAATGAAAGAAATCAAAATCTAGTATTTCAAGAGTTCAGGAAAATTAATATTTCTTTATCTACTTATATCTATTCTTTTCCGAAAGGGGCAGTCTAATTTGGAGTTATTTTTTTAAATTAATTAATTAATTAATTTAGTTTATTTTTGGCTGCATTGTGTCTTCATTGCTGTGCGCGGGCTTTCTCTCTAGTTGCGGCGAGTGGGGGCTACTCTTCATTGCGGTGCGCGGGCTTCTCATTGCAGTGGCTTCTCTTGTTGCGGAGCACGGGCTCTAGGCGCATGGGCTTCAGTAGTTGTGGCAGGAGGGCTCAGTAGTTGTGGCTCGCGGGCTCTAGAGCGCAGTCTCGGTAGTTGTGGCGCAGGGGCTTAGCTGCTCCACGGCATGTGGGATCTTCCCGGACCAGGGCTCGAACCTGTGTCCCCTGCATTGGCAGGTGGATTCTTAGCCACTGCACCACCAGGGAAATCCTTGTAGTTATTTTTTTATCTCTATTTCTATGTTTCCTGATTTTCTGATTGTTGTTGTTGTAATTATTATTTTGATTTTAGACACACACTTTTCACTTTAACTGATATGCCAATTCAGGATTAAAGATTCTCCTAGGGATTGTCTGTGTAAAGCTTGGAGTCTCCCTACTGCACTATCATTCTAGAAGACAGAGGAACCAAGAGGATTGCTCCTTCTTTGCCCAGCCTTGTGGGTTTCATATTTTTTAGAACAGTTAACTCCTAGCTAATTCTGACTAATCCTTCAAATTTCAGCTTAAATGTCACATCCTTAGAAAAGTTTTTACTCCCCTTCAAGACTAGATCGGGTTCCCTTGTTACCTGCTCTCACTGCATCATGAACCTTTCCTTCATAGCAATGATCACATTTAGTATGATTATTTTTCTGTCTTTACAGTTAGACTGTAATACAACTTTTTGAGGGGTCCCATCTGCTTTTGCTCCTCAATGTATCCTCAGTACCTAGCACACTATAGCCACTCAATAAATGTTTGTTGAACGAATGAATGAAAAGATGAAGGTCCAGTTCCATTACAGAAAAGGAGGTTAGCAAAAGAAAACACCAACGAGAAGTGGTGCGCCTGCAGGCAAAAAGTAAGATGTTCTACAGCAGTATCAGAAGTCAGAGCCAGCCAGTGACTCAATCAAAGCCAGGGATTTGGTGGGTCCAGCAAGGAGTTGCGGTCCAGGCCGGAACTTTGGTCAGTAGCTACAGGATAGCAGGAGCAGCAGGAAAGATCTCAATTCAGTGCTGGGATGCCAGACTGGAAGCAGTCTGTGGTCAAGGTCAAACCCTTCTGGAAAGAAAGGATGCTACAGAACACGTGCCCCCATGGTTTCTTCATTGGGGACCGAGAAATCAAGCTAGCTAAAAAGAATTCGAGGGTGAATTCCCTGGTAGTCCAGTGGTTAGGACTCGGTGCTTTCACTGCCATGGCCCCGGGTTAAATCCCTGGTCGGGGAGCTAAGATCCTGCAAGTCTCAGGGCGTGGCCAAAAAAAAAAAAAAATTCCAGGAAGAACTGTAAAAGACTTTTTTTTTAAACATCTTTATTGGGGTATAATTGCTTTACAATGGTGTGTTAGTTTCTGCTTTATAACAAAGTGAATCAGTTATACATATACATATGTTCCCATATCTCTTCCCTCTTGCATCTCCCTCCCTCCCACCCTCCCTGTCCCACCCCTCCAGGCGTTCACAAAGCACCGAGCTGATATCCCTGTGCCATGTAAAAGACTTCTGAGGGGCGAGGTCTTTCTTGCTGGCTCCGAAATATGTCCCCTGTCACTAAGCGGCTTTCGCAAAGCTGCCATTATAGATTCTACATGCTGCCCCCAGATGGCAGCAGTGCGTTAGTCTTGAGCTGGAAGGTACTGGTGAGCGCTCTGTCTCGCTGGCAGTCCCGTGACTGCCCCATAGTAAGCTTAGATTTCGGGTTTCCTCACCCTGTGCCGTGAAGCCTTGCAATGCGTCTCCTTCTGCGAGTGCTCGCCCCTCCTCCATTGGTCTTTCCCCGGCGCCTGGCTCCCGCGACCCCAACTCTTGAAGTCGTTCTCCTCTCACTGCCATCCCTGAGTGCCCTCCACCCTGATGGAAATCATGACCCGATGGTTCCCTCCAACAATCCAAGTCAACATGTCCAGAACAGAATTCTTCTCATCCCCCCATCCCCGACCCCCCACCCAAGTCTCCACTTCTCTCTGTCATCTTAAACATCTTCCATCCATTCCTGGTGAGCCCACCTCTAAAATACTTCGGATCTGCACCCTCCTCTCCAATTTGCCTGGCACAGGAGATCCTCAGCACCTCTCGACTGAGCTCCTAACACATCGGCTTGTCTCCATTATCTTCCCCCACAACCCAGCCTGGCACCATGATCCGTGCCTTCGCTCAAACTCCTCCAAGGATAAGAATGTCCCCTTTTGTTAATCTCATCAGATTCTACTCACACTTCAAGACGCAGATCAATTAGCACCTTCTTTAAGAAATTCTTCTATCACTATTTCCCCTGCCTCTCTACAGCACTTTATTTGGACCTCTTTTTATGGCTCTAATTTTTAGCATTCTGCCTTGCAGATTATTCATTATTTATATAGATGAAGATCTCCCTCCATCCCTTAGCCCAGGGTGGCAACTGTGTGGCACAAATGCTTCAACTCACCTCCCACCGGCACACAGTAAGAGACATCACTATTTGATCCTAGCTGCCTTGCTACTGGGCCCAAATTCAATCTCAAAATCCTTCTCGAAACAGTACTCTAGGCAGAACTGGCCCACAAGATTAAACAAATTTTCCATCCCTGCCCCAGACTATAAGAAACATTAAGACAGAAAGCATGTGCTATTCTTTGAATCCACCACTGCATCTTGCACATAATCTATACTCATTTCAAGGTTTCTTGAATGAATGAATTTAAAAAGTGGAATGGAGGGCTTCCCTGGTGGCGCAGTGGTTGAGAGTCCGCCTGCCGATGCAGGGGACGCGGGTTCGTGCCCCGGTCCGGGAAGATCCCACATGCCGCGGAGCGGCTGGGCCCGTGAGCCATGGCCGCTGAGCCTGTGTGTCCGGAGCCTGTGCTCCGCAAGGGGAGAGGCCACAACGGTGAGAGGCCCTCATACCGGAAAAAAAAAAAAAAAAAAGTGGAATGGAGCAGACCCTGGCAGCAGGAATGCTGTTCCCAGATTCCACAGTTCAATTTAATCAGCTTTTTTTTTCACTCCAATATATCTACTATATCCTGCTGGTGATAGACATGGTGTATATCAATATTTCCCAATGGTATTCAAAGCAGCAACTTGCTGAAAGCTGAATGACTAAGTGTACACTCAGCAGGTTTAGGAAGCACATACTTAACCATGCATAACTTTTCTCGGCCTAATATTCAGACCCATAAGCCTGTTTTTCTACCCTGCTTTCAGATTTTCAGTGCACTTAAAAATATCATGAGGGGGTTGCATCATTTTGGTCTTAATCCATGCTGAAATGCTCTTTCAATATCACATTTCCAATGTGCTTAAATTGGTCCTTATCCTGAGGGAAAAAATGATACAACACACATATGCTTTGTACTGCCATATGCAAAACCATTCCCTAGACATATTACAAGTTGGCATTTGGTTGCGTGTGTGTGTGTGTGCGCGCGCTCATGCAAGCGTGCAGGGTTTTATTTTCCAAGGAAACCTAAGTGCTGGTTGTGTAAGAGCTTTCTAATTTCAAGGCCAAACTTGAGTTTTCACTTCTTTCACAGATGTCATACTGTTCTTATAAAGAATTTCCGGAGTCCAATTGGACACTAAACTTATGTTTAGTCACAGCAATCTGGAAAGGAAAAAAAAAGCTACTTTGTGGTGACAGGGCCATATTCATTACCAGATGCCAACATGGTATGGTTTTGAGGGCCAACAATTGTTTGTTGCCAAATCCTTGCCCCTACATATCACGAAGCATCAATATTCAAAAATCCACCGCGAGCCTGGTTGGATCCTGATTTGAACAAATTATAGAAAAAAAATGATGGGACAATTGGGAAAATGTGAACACTGACTGGATATTTGGTAATATTAAGCAATTATTGTTAACTTTTAAGTGTAATAATGGTATTGCAGTTATTTTTTAAATAAAAAGCATCCTTAGTTTTTAGAGATGTATACTGATATGCTTACAGATGAAATGATATGATGTTTGGGTTTTACTTTAAAATAATTCATTTTGTTGGGGATAGAGAATGGGTGGAGGTATAGATGAAACAAGATTTTCCATGTTGATAATTGTTGAAGCCGGATGATGGGTACATGGTAGGTCATTTATTGTAACAATCTCTCTACTTTCATGTTTGAACTTTTCTATAATAAAAGATTTTCAAAAATCTACCATGGAAGTGGTAGCATGGTTTTGGGGAGGCTCCTTGTAATATGAATCTCATCCAGGAATAATTATCCACAAACATCTTGGACTTCCTTGACCACATTAGCAAAGATGAACTGATCAAATGTCTTAATGTCTTAAAATGAGGCAGAGGCCAAAAGGAAGAGGAAATGAGGCAGGGCGAGTCTGGAAAGAGAGGAAGCTGGGAAAGGCCTGCAACATGGACTCTTGCCAGAGTGGACAAGCCACTGCCAGCCACTGAAAGAGAGCATTTGGGGGCGGTAGTAGCTGGAAGAAAGTAGTAGACTCAAAAGAGGGAAGGTATCTTGCATAGGCATGCTGGTGAGGGCTAGTGGGATGCAGCTGGAATGTCAAAGCTGTAAAACAAACTCACCTTTTGGGTAGAGCTAGCTTTGTCTCCCCTCTAGTGCCTTTGGAAGCATCATGGAGATAAGACATTTAGAATTCATTCTTAGTCCAATTCTCAAGTCAAACAATAACTCATAGAATCATTTCCTGTTTTTGTCTACATTTTCAAATCTACAAGTCTCGGGTCAGCTGCTGTTTTTCTTATCTGCTTCCACTGTTGTTCTAAAAACAATCAAACATTATCACTTTATTGATTAGATAGGTTAGACCTGAAGGGGCTCCTGTAGATCACTTACTCCTTTTCACAGGAGAGAAAAACCGAAACTAAGAGAAAGGAACTGACCTGCCCAGCATCGTGCAGTGCGGGGGCGTGGTAGGTTCTCAAAAAATATCTGTTGAAGGTGGAATTGTTAAACTTGAGTCTTGGAGAGTAAGCTGACTGTTCACTGGGTGGAGGGGGGAGGGGGCAGGGAAGGAAGTGCAGAGAGAAGGGTTCTGTGCCCATGAGTCTTTAGACAAGTTCAGATTGTCTAACCATTGTTCTATTTGTCCATTTTAGTTAATGTTGCTGTGTATTAAAGAATAAGCAAGTCCTAATGCCCAAAGTATATTAAAAGTAGAGGTAGTAAAATAATCCCTTAATAAATGCCCTTTTGTTGGTTTTTAGGAGTGTCTTCTGGGAGTGTCTATGTTAATCCACCTCTTAGAGCTAGATGTAGTCCTGTACTTAGCTGAAATGCTGGAGGAGGGGTAAGAGGAAGGGTGAAGGGGAGGGCTCTTGGCTAGTATCTCCATATCTAAAAGACAGTTTTAGGTTATAACCACAGGTCTATACGTGCATTTTTTGGTAAAGTACCTATGTTCATTATGGACAAGGTTCATTCATTATTTTGCAACATCTAGGCTTTTTCGATGTCCTGAGGTGACAATGTATGATAAAAAGTAGAGCTAGTGAATTAACCAATTTGTAAATATCTTTGTTATAGTTGATAAAAAAGCAGCATCTTGGACATGGAATTGTTAAACCATCTCTGAGAAATGTACGTCAGGACTTGTTCATTAGGTTGGCAGCAGAGGGGCAGAAGGAAGTATAAATGGAGGAATGTATGTGGATGTGTTCATATTTATATTTTGATGATAACCATTAATGTGTATGCATCTCTTGGCTGTACTATAGGAATACATTGTTAAGTAATTCAATGGAAACATGCCTCCTTGCTAATACTTTAATAGTTTAGATCGGATAATGAATCCTCTTAGAAGCATTACACTTTGCGTACTCTGTTGTTTCATGTCTCACTTTTAATGGAATATTAAGGGAATGTAGTATCTTAATCATAACTCTGACAATAATTTTATCTAGAAGCCTGTTGCCATTTTTGTCTTCTGTGAAATCTTTGTCACCAAGAAAGACAGGATTACATTTTTTTCTTCCAGATTGAGTTGGTGTAGTGTATTCTTGGTTATCAAAATACTCATAGCTTTGGGACTTTGAAATGGTAAATATTCATGATGTGCGAAAAAGCATGATACATAACTGGATGATCTTAATTACATAAAAATGGATGCTTAGTTGTATAAATACACAAACGAGACCTAGAAGCACACATCAAATGGCAAACTGCTTGTGATGATGGATGACTTTGTTTTTTGCTTCTTGTGTTTTTTGGTTTCCTATTATGCACATGTTAACTTTTAAGAAATAAATGTTATTTTAAAAACCTTAAAAAAAATCTGTTGAATCCAGGATTGGTACATACTAGTATGACCCTACCAAGAAATTACAGGTGGCATCAGGTCTGATTGGTTGGTGCCCATGTCACATAGTTTTAATATCACTCCTGGTTGAAAAAAATGAACAAATAAATAGAGAAAGCAAAGTTAGATTGTTCCTGACTTACAGGCTTTCTTCCTCTGTAATTCTAGTTCTGGTCTCCTCGGGGTCCCTACGTGCAGGCAGAGCAGCTCTTGGCTGTGAAGGTCACAGTTAATCCAAATCCCCTCTTGGGGCTGGGTTTTGTCGATTATCTGTTAGCCTCCTTAGTGCACTGCACTCCCATCCTGAGAAAATGGTTAGTTGGCCTCCAGACTACCTATTTTACTGTCAAGGAGCAGCTATCCAGCGTTATTTTTCCGGTTTTTAATCTAACCCAGAGGTGAGGGGAGAAAGTGGATCTGTGCAGTTTTTTTTCTGACAACTTGAAAAGTAAAAAAAGAAAAACAGAAAAGGAAAGAAAGAAAAAAACTACTTTTGATTTTAAACATTTTTAGAAACAAATAAAAGAGTTAAGATTTGAATTCTAACATTCTAAGATTCTAATATTGCTAACTAGATTTATACCATATTTTTTTTCTAAAACAGTGCAATTAGAAAATGTCATACCATTACAAACTCAGTACAATGAAGGTTAATAGTATAATAAGATACTGTAAAAGCAAGATATATTGCTGCCACTAGGATTGTCATTTTCACGTAAGAAGGAGAAAGGAACTGGTGCCAGAATAACATTACATACAATCACAGCCATCATTTACTGAAGTTCACTTCAAATGGTTTATTTCATCAACGTCTCAAAATAATCCTATGAGGTAGGTCCTTTTATCACCATTTTACAGATGAGAACTGAGGCTCAGACAGATCAAGTTAAGGAAACCTCCAAAAAAGCAGAACCAAAAGACAATTAATTGGGCTTCCCTGGTGGCGCAGTGGTTGAGAGTCCGCCTGCCGATGCAGGGGACGCGGTTTCGTGCCCCGGTCCGGGAAGATCCCACATGCCGCGGAGTGGCTGGGCCCGTGAGCCATGGCCACTGAGCCTGCGCATCCGGAGCCTGTGCTCCGCAACGGGAGAGGCCACAACAGTGAGAGGCCCGTGTACCGCAAAAAAAAAAAAAAGACAATTAATTGAAACATGAGAGAAAGACATGAAAGTTAAAGAATCAGTCCAGGGCATCCAATATACAACTAATAGGAGTTCTAGAAATAGAGAAAACAAAAAAGAGATAGTATGTGAGAAATATCTCAAAAATGAAAGATGAGTTTTTTGATTGAAAGGGCTCACAAAAGCCCAGCCCAGTAAATGGAAGAAGATGCAGAAGAAGGCATATCACTGTTAAATTTTAAAACACTAGAGATCAAAAGAGAACTTTTAAAGCTTGCAGAAATAAAAGTTACATACAAAAAAAAATAAGAAATCAATACAGGATTAGAGTTTTCAAAAGCAACATTAGCAGCAAGAACATATTGGAATAATGTTTTCAAAATTCTAAAAGGAAATTGTTTCTAATTAGGAATTCTTCACCTGGTGAGAATGTTAATGATGTATGAAGATGTATTCAGACACAGAAGGGTTTTATTAAAATTACCTCCCATGCAATCTTTCTAAGGAAGTTAGTGCAGGATGTGGTCCAGCAAAACAAGGGCGTAAAGCAAGAAAGTGGACGAGCTGAGAGCTAGGAAACAGAATCTAACACAGAAGAGAAGCAAAGGGAATTCCCAGGATGACAGCTGGGTAGCGGGCCTAGAGGGCAACCATTCCAGAATGGATCAGGGGGGCAGCAAACTCCACTAGGGCTGTCTCCAAGAAAAAGAAATGGAACTAGTAGAATTGAGTATGACTAGATTACCTAATATGCTTGACCATACTGAGTGGAGTTTAATGGTTCTGATAGAAAGTTTGAGACTGAAGTCATGGCAGGTGCATAGCAAAACAAATCGAACCAAATGTACAGTGTGGGGAATATAGTCACTAGCTATGTGATATCTTTGTATGGTCACATATTGTAACTAGACTTATCGTGGTGATCAGTTTGAAATGTATAGAAATACCGAAGCACTATGTTGTGTAACAGGAACTAACATAGGTCAATTATACTTCAAAACCAAATAAACTCATGGAAAAAGAGATCAGATTTGTGGTTACCAGAGGCAGGGGGTGTGGGGAGTGGGAATTGGATGAAGGCAGTCAAAAAGTACAAACTGGCAGTTATAAGATAAAACAAGTACTAGGGATGTAATGTACAACATGATAAATATAATTAACATGGCTGTATGTTATATGTGAAAATTGTTAAGAGAGTAGATCCTAAGAGTTCTTACCCCAAGAAAAAAATCGTGTTTTTTTCGTATTTCTTTAATTTTGTATCCATGTGAGATGATGGATGTTCGCTAAACTTATTGTGGTAATCATTTCATGATGTACGGACATCAAATCATTACGTTGTACACCTTAAACTTATACGTGCTGTCTGTCAATTAATGTCAATAAAACTGGAAGAAAAAATCCAAATCAAACCAAAATAGACTATTTGGGAAAAACAAAATAAAGGAAGTACAGTTAATGGCACTCTACATGGATCAACTGTGAGCAATAATTATATGGTCTAATGCAAATATTGAATATTTAAACCAAAATTTGTTGTATTTGTGGAAGAGAATTATGAGTGCACGTGGTGTGTGTGTATGTGTTGGGACGCATATATGAAAGCTAGTTTCTCATCTTCCATAGCAGAAATTTAGAAATAGATAATTTCTAAACCTAAATAAAAATAAGGAATAGCATTAAGTATTAGGGTATAATTCCAAAGTAAAGAGTTATATGTCAAAAGAAACAGCTAAAAATGTTAAAAGCAGTTTTAAACAACACAAATTTATTAGCTCATACTTCTGCAGGTCAGAAGTGCAGCCCAGCATGACTGAATTCTCTGCTCAGGGTCCCACAAGGCTGGAGTCACGACAGGTCGGCCAGCCTGGGTTCCTATCTGGAGGCGCTGGGAGAGAGTCTGTTTTCCGGCTCATTCAGGCTGCAGGCAGGACGCGGTTCCCTCTGACACTTTCTACATGGCCTCCTCCATCCTCAAGCCGGCAGCAGCACTTTGGGTCCTTTCTGTGTTTTGAATCTCTCTTCCTCTTCTGTTTCCAGCCAGAGAAATTTCTCTGCTTTTAGGGGCTCAAATGATTAGATCCGACCCACCCACATAATCCAGGATAATCTCCCCATTTTAAATTCTGTCATCTTAACCACATTTGCAAAGTCCTTTTTGCCATGTAAAGTAACATTTTCACAGGTTCCAGGGATTAGGGTGTGAGGATCTCTTCCCGGAGGAGGAATCCGGGGTAAGGAGGGGCGGGGCAGGGGATTGTTTTTTATAAGCCCTGTGGTACTCTTTGACTTTTAAAATTATGTACATGTTTAATTTTGATCAAATGAAACCCAAAAAGTTAAATTCAATGACCAAATTTGCAAGTATTGAATTCAAATGGATTTTAGAGAATGCATCAGATGTAGTCATCATACAAGCAATCTGTATTATACAAAGTCCATTTTTGCATTTCTAGGCAAAATGACCTAAGATCTGCAAAGCACGTTAAGAAACATTTGTTAGGCACAGCCATGGCTGGGCCCTTGTGAAAATTCTGATTTGGGCGAACCACAAGCCTCTTCCAATGTATCAATTCCTTTGTTCTTACTGTCGTACTAAAGGGGCGGCTTTGGTTATTTTTGGCAGCTACTGCTAATAGCTAACTACCTCCTATAGCAAGAATAAGAAGTGACCATAAACATTTTCTTGATATGTAAAACAAAAGTCATCATCTTAATTTTTGCAGGATGTCAGAATAGAGCTAATCTAGTCCAGTCTCAATTTACAGATGAGAACCCTGATGCCCAGGGAGAGGAGGGGGCCTGCCCGTGGCATTGTTAGTGCACGTAGCAAAGATCCTCACTTCTAAATGAGCTCTACGACTTATGGCCACTGTTAGGAGCCTTGGGTGGGATGACACATCACTGTCTAACATCTTCATTTTATAGAAGGGGAAGCAGATGCAGATAGGAAGAGATACCTGCCCAAGGTCACTTGGAACTCCTACATTCTAATCCAGGTTTCTTTTCCTGTACAAAGTAGCCTCCCCCTGACTAAACACCTGATACCATGACAAATCTTATTCACTTCTAAATTCCTAGTGCCTAGCACATTGCCTGGCTCATAGAGGAATGGACACATGAATGAATCTTAAGACACCGCATAAAGCTCACTTTGCAATTAAATATTTTAAATTCTCAGTCTGTCGGCTGATAAGAAATTTGGCAATAATTTGAAATAAGATGTTTCTTCTTTTGCCTCCTTAGGACAAATAAGTACATCACTGGCTATATTATACAGGCTCTAAAGCCAGGCTGACTTGTTTTCCGGTTCTCTCAGTCACGATCTGTGTGATCTTGCACACATACACTCAATCATTTTATGTCTTGGTTTCCCTATCTGTAACATGAAGATAATAATCAACCTATCTCATGGGACTCACATGGGGATTTAGTGAAATAACACATGTAACGTGGCACACAGTAGCTACTCAATAACTATTAATTTTCTCTTTTTTATAGAATGGTCTACCTAATAAATGTTGAAAACTAGCAGTGTTTTCCTGTTGCTAATGGTAAACTAAAAGTGTGACCATTAGAAAAGATGGCTAAAGGCCAAAGAACCTTCAGGAAGAAATCATCTTGGGAATTGGTGTCAAAAATACCTAGCACATCCAAATGTCAGTAAAACTGCTTCTTCTCTTAAAGTAAAAGTATGCCAAGATTTCGCTTCGGTATTTACAAAGAACTTTATTGCTTGATCTAATCATTAGGGTTTAAAAGAAAATAGAGTCTCTGAAATAAGTGTTCTTGTCCCCTTACTTTCTTCTAAAACTACTAATATTCTAGTAGCATGATATGCTACTCACATGAGTACAGAGCTGTGCTTGGAAAAGAGCAGGACTTCTTGGAAATGACAAAATGGTAAATTACCCTGGAAAGCAAATGGTCTCAGGTCATTCTGGCTCCTCTGCCCTGAGATAAGGTGAACATGTTTGTGGCTACAGGAATTTGTTTTCCATAGATCTCGTACAGATATACAGTCTCAAGGGTCCTCAGTTAAATGCTTTCTGTCATAATACTCAGCGTGTTGATGTGTTGAGGACCAGAAGGTGATTTCTTATTCAAAACAAAACAAAAGTATACTTACCTGGAGGTGGATTTCCAGAATCTTCTTGGATCATTTTAGATAGTTACAGAAGTAACCTGAGCAAGATCAGCAGCCCCTACCCATACCCTAGGGCTTGGATCCTGGAAAGATGCAGGGTAATTAACAAATGTTGGGCTAAAGACGCACTCCCAGAACTTAATACAAATGAGAAAAACCCTCCGTGACACTCAAACCATTTTGCTGTAGTTACAGAAAACATGAAACTACATTACCATCTCTTAAGAGGGAAGCTATTGAACACTGATTTTCTTAGTCTCAAATCTAACCTGTTTATGTGATTAATTCATAACTAGAGGTCCCTCATGGTGTATATACCATGACAGTCTCCTTAAGTACATTGCACTCTATTTGAAGCTTGAAATTAGAAAGGACCAGTTCTCCATTTCCCTTAATTGTCAGAACCACGATTTAGCAAATACTTACGTCCCTTTAGGTACTGTTCGCAAAGGCTGTACTAAACCAAGTGCAGGCCTTTATCAGAAAACACAGGCATGCCGAGAAGAGCAGGGAAGCTTATGATACATGCTTGTAAGATAAAAGAGCTGTCTTGGAATTTTTTCCCAACTTTGCCATTTCCCAATTCTTTTAACTCCAATTTCTTCTGCCACCCACTCCTCACGACACTTTCCCCAAAATAAGACAAAGGAAAACATTTGGGTGACATACAAAAAGACAACTAATATTTATTTTACTCAAGCTTTTCTGTTAAGAAGTTAAACAAAATGATCCCCATTTGAAGGCATTACCAATAATGTTAACATCGTTTCACATATCCCTTCAGTGCGGGATGAAGAAAAACACTTATCTGAATGAAAGAATAAGAAGGACCATCCTTACAGTGGCTTTACTTTGATGTGTGGAGAAAACAAATCCATAAAGTTAGACATAAAATAGCACATGAACCTACTAGTTTCCTACAGGCAGTGGGAATTCCACTGATGTGTTAAAGTCTCCAAGAGCTCTCAAGACCTGGGGATCGGTTTTCAGCAGTTATAAAACAGCCACAGGTACTCCCATAATTCACTGCCCACTTTTCCCTCAACTATTTTACCACTAAAAGAGCAAGATGGAAACACCACCCCCCCCAGCCCATTCCCAGGCCACAGGACCGTCATCAGTAGTTCTTTGGGTAATCAGAATATCAAAGCATCCCCTCCCCGTGCTGCCATCTAAATAGGATGACAGGAAAAATGACTTTGGGTGAGGCATTTAGGTGTTTTGTTTCGCAGAAGTATAATACCTGGCTAGGAAATAATCTCATCCCTACACAGGAAAACCAAATATTCTTTCTAGAGAAGAGTAGGACAGAATAGAACATCCATGCCCGTCTCCCAGCCTCAATCTGACCTCAAATATAAAAGCAGGGGGAGGAAACACCTTGACATCTGCCATTGCCATGAACCCCAATTTCCTCAGGAAAGCCAGGGCACAGTGGTCCTCCACTGTGCCCAAACCTGAAAAGAGCAGGGATGTCTGATCTCCCTTCCCCTAAGAGCAGGAATTGGAAGTAGCATTATCTTATTAATACAAATGGATGAATGTTTGGAGAACCTGTGATATAGAGTTCTCAAGTTCCTACCAGTAATCTGAGTCTATGTGTGTGAGGAGAGAAACATTAGAGGGGACTTCTCATTTCCACACTTTAAATATGGAGGAAGTAGAAGTAGAGGGAATATATATATATGGATAGGTTGTGGGGATGGGTGAGAATGGAGCCTTAACATATGCAAAAAAAAATACAAACGTTGGAGCCTTGGATGGCTGGTTATCAATATAAGAAACAAAACCTACTAATAACCATTTGTGGGAGTAAGGGAAAAGAGAAAGACACAACTATTCTTTTTTTCTCAAGCAAATAGCAAAGTTCTAGGTGAAGATAATACCTGTTTTCTGTTTATAAAATGCATACAGAAACAGTAAATGCCGAAAAGCTTCAAATAAATGCAGAGTCACACAGAAGTTACAAAATATGCGAGAATTAGTCATTGTTTCTCAGTCTACTCACTTTTCCTGAGATGCAAATTACTCCCTGCTCCTCTAGGTGCTGTGAGCAGATTTATATTCTAATTGCTCATGAGAGGTGAAAGACTACACCGAAGGGAATGAGGGAGATGCAAAAGGGGAAATCGAGGTGGGAAGAGGGGTGTTGAAAGGTCTGGAAAATGACTGGTGGAGAAAGAACTGAGGAGCCCCAACTAGACTGTGAATTCTTTGAGGGAGTTGGTGCCTCACACCTGGGGGCCTAACACAATCTGGACGCAGAGTAGATACTTGATTTGAGTAGCGGAGGTGAAGAATAAACAATGCACCATTAGAGACTGTGTCGCTCAAACTCTAATACCCAATAAGTCATTCTGCCTCTACTGCCCTTAAGAGCCTGAAATGGCTTTGAAAGATCTCAGTAAAGAAGCTGCTTCTGCTTTTTCTCACGGCCAACCAACAAGGATGCCTGGGCCTTTCAAAGCAGAGGAAAATGCTGCTGAAGGGGATGAAGACTCCGGACTATTAAAGAGTTTTAATAGCCACAGCCATTACTCAGTGGGATCCCAAACAACAGATAGCAGATTTTATCAATTTTGTTTGCTAGATGTTCTCTATGACTCAAGTCTGACTTTTAGCATTTGCACCCAAAATGAATTCTCCTACAAATAAAATTTGTTGGTATTATTTGAGACAAAGAATACAAAGCAGGCATAGGTCCCTCAGGAAGTTGTCACAACTCCTGGTAAGATTAACTCGACTGCCATCATCACTTTTTGCTTTTGTCCTCTAGTTTGAAGCCTTAGCAAAAGACGTCTGCCTTTTATAATTCAACAGACATGACTCCACTCTTTTCTCCAAAGGGTCCATTATTATTTTTAGTTTTTCGGTGCACGACTCAACATAAAGACCTGTGGCTCTTATGAGCTGCCTGTTTTTAAACGGTCCAGTAGTTTCGGTTTCCATTTAACAAGTTCCCAGATAACAAATGGAAAACGGAATGAATCTTCACAAGGTCACATTGAAGGTTAAAATAAATTATCCCCATCACTGAGAGGCTCTCTTCAGGCTTTCTATCAGCACTACAGAGTCAGTTTCTTCTTTGGTTTGCTTCTCATAGATGTCGTACTTCTTCCAGTGCTGGAAGGGAAGAAAAAACACATACACGATGACTTTTCTAAACAGTGTTCTTTCCCTGAGTACTCGCAGGTTTCTGTGCATGGAACCCCGGGTATATGTTTTCCTGTTTTGTTTGGGGTCTTTTTTTTTTTGACCTAAGAATCTTCATCTATTTGAACCATCAATTAAACAAAACAATCAGGAATTAACGTTAAAGGTGAAAAACACCGTGGGACTGTTATATGATATTTAATAGCCATCTCAAAAGATAAATGTGGACACCTCCAAAATTGGAAACGAAGTCTTTTGAAGAAGAATAAAAGAGCAGCATGCTTTCCTTACTTCAACTGTTTCTATCTTTATTTTTTTACCACTCAAATTTGACCATTGCTCCAGAGATGCAATAGGCTCAAAAAGGCATCAAGGTGAACGGCAATATATAAAATGTCCCAAAAGTCTTAGTGCAGTTAAAAGTTTTGAAAGACCTTGCATTAACAGCTTCATGTAACATCATTTGCGAGACAGGGAATTATGCATATAAGGTAAACTCATCTTGAACTCAATTTAAGTGTGTATCTTACGGTGAAAGCCAATATCCTGGTCCTTGCCTTCCTTCCTTACAAGTCAAAGGAAAGGGTGAAATGTGAGCTCAGTCCCCTCATCTGTAAAATAAAGTTGTTAGACTAAACCAGGGGACTGCAAACTATGGTCTAAGGGCCAAATTCAGCAGGCTGCCTGTTTTTTTAAATAAAGTTTTATTGGAACAGAGCCACCCCCATTTGTTTCTGTACTGTCTACGGCTGTTTTCGTGCTACAACAGCACAGTTGAGTTGCTGTAACAGACCAAAAGGCTTGTGAAACCAAAAATATTTACTATCTGGCTCTTTATAGAAAAAGTTTGCCAATCCCTGCACTAGATTATTTCTAAGCTCCATTTCTGCTCTGTTGTTTTCTGGTTCTATAAGCCTAGAAAAGGAAATGGAAAGAAGGAAAAATAGAAACAAGCAACAATGATGATTCAGCTGCCTCAGGTTGTGCAACTGGAGATGGACTCAGCAGGTCAGGAGCATCCGGTCTTAGAGAACGTATGGAGAGATAAGTTGGAAGACACTGCTTAAAATATCCAAATTCTACTCAGCCTGTGCTCTATAGAGCCCACGAGCCACGACCACTGAAGCTTGCACACCTAGAGCCCGTGCTCTGCAACAAGAGAAGCCACCGCAGTGAGAAGCCCGTGCACCGCAACGAAGAGTAGCCCCTGCTCGCCGCAACTACAGAAAGCCTGTGCGCAGCAACGAAGACCCAACGCAGCCAAAATTAAATAAATAAATAAATTTATTTTTTAAAAAAGAAAAAGTATATTATAGGACCAGGGTTGGCAAACTTTTTCTGTAGATAATAAACATTTTCAGCTTTGAGGGCCATATAGTCTCTGCTGTTGTAACATGAAAGCAGCCATAGACAATATATAAATGAATAGGCATGGCTGTGTTGCAACAAAACTTTATTTATGGACGCCGAAATTTGAATTTCATATTATTTTCTTCTTTATATTTTTTCAACTACTTAAAAGTGTAAACACCATTCGCAGCTTGCAACCTGTACACAAACAACTGGCAGGCAGGAGTCTGTAGTTTACAGAGAAATCCTATGAGGAAGGTAGTGGATGGCAGCATAGCCACTATAAAAAGCACAAGTAGGAAAGGTAAGTAGGGTAAGTAGGAAAGCAAAGCCAAAATCCACGGACACAATCTGCAACAAGACCAGATGAAAGTGATGCCCCCCATGAACCCTGAAATATGAGTGGGTAGGGACAAATTAGAGATGCTACAAGAGCAAAATGGTATTAGCTATGGGAGAGTATGGAGAGGGAATCAGCAGGGCATCTGATAGATCGGAGAATTCTAAAACAACTCACTCAAACTTCAGCAAGCTAACTTATGAACAATAAGTGAGCCTGGCAGGGGGTTGCACCGCCCAAAGAGTGACCAAATGCAAGGAGTCCACAGAACAGCCTGAGAGCCACCTGAGCCCTATGAACTCTCAGAACCATCCGAAGCTCCCTTCCTGGGCAAAGTCCCACTCTGAAGAGAAACTGATAGGAACAGACTCCACACTGGCTAGGACACAGGCAAGAGACACAAACTATAAAGTCCAGATAAAAGTAGACGAGGTGAACAGGCAGAGCCAGATTTCAGGAAGGAATTCACTATAGTTTTGAGAAATTGTCAAAAATAATAGAAGATGGAACTCTATAGCCATGAAATTAGAAAAAAAAAAAAAACTATCCTAAATCAAGTCGTCTCCTAAAACTTTAGGGAAACTAATTTCATGTAAAAATAAGCAACAGAATAATATTCTTATGGAATTAAAAGATGCCAGAAAGATGTCCACAAAATATACACAGATGAAAATTATAATTTAATATTTCAAAACTAGCAAAAGTATATTAAGAAGAAGTTATGTGATATGAAAAACTGTGCATGATATCGAAGAATATAAAAATTCAGAATAAGAACAATTCAGAAATGACATGGTAAAACCCAAGAAACAATTAGAAGTAAAAGAAAATAATCATTTCAGAAATGAAGACTAGCTAGAGGAAACACAGGGGCAAATAAACACAACAGATAAAACTTAAGAGAAACAAAAGATGAAAAGGAGGATTTTTTTTAATCAAAAAGAAATAAAGATAGATGAAAATTATTCGAAAGGATGTGACAAATATAGAAGACAGGCAAGGAAAATAAGGGAACAGAATAACAAAGTCTATAAGTGAAGACATTTTCACTGAAAGTTTTTAAAAAGATTTGAAACTACATACTGAAAAGGCACACTATATACCTTGGAAAATCAACCCAGAATGACTAATACCAAGACATATTCTAGTAAAATTATAGGCCTTCGAAGGAAAAAATCTTTTGACAACCAGGCAAAAAAGACCAAGTGTTTTAACACAGAAAGAGTATTATATTGTCAGCAGACCTTGACAACACTTTATGCCAGAAGAAAATGCATGACATATTTAAGATACCCAAAGCAAGAACATGTAAGCCATGGATTTTATATCTAGCTAAAATGAATTTCAGTGATTAATGCAGGAAACTCCATCAATATGTAAATAATCCAGGAAATGTTGGTCCCATGAATCCTTCCTGAGAAAAGTTTTGGAGTTTCAAAAAACCAAAATGACTGGAGAGACATCAACATAAAGATCGGGGGTTAGCATCAAATACATACCATATAGAATTAAGACTAAAGAGGGCTATAGGGAGACAATATAGTATATAATGGCCTTATGCACTGGAAATGTAGATCCTGGACAACTTTAAGAACGGGGAGAGAATGGGAAGAACATATGGAAAAATTGCTGTCTTTAATAATCGTTGAAAATTATTTTATAGTTTGTCAAGAGTTCAGAAATTCCTTCAGTTCCACCTGTTTCCTTTTCAGCTGTTAAATTCAAATAAAGATAAATATGAGCATTTTATGAAAACATATTATATAATTTGTTAAAAGTGTGGACTGGAGGATCAGGAAGCCTGGGCTCAGATCCCAGCTCTAACTCTTGTTAGTTAGATGTGGATACTAGCTCTGCTAGGCAGCAGCAGTGTAACCTCAAACAAGTTACATATAATCCCTCTGGTGCTTCACTGTCTTCATCTGTATAGTGGAGATAATCCCTGTTGCAGGATGGGGACAAATTAATGAAGGAAGTGCTTAGAAAAGTGTCTAACACATAGCGAAAGTTCAATAAATATGAACTGCTATTATTATTGTTGTTACTATTATTCCATTTACCAGTAAAAGTGCAGTCAGCCCTCCGGAGGAGATGCATAGGTTATGTGCAAATACTACACCATTTAAGGGACTTGAACATCCGTGAATTTGGGTATCCGAGGGAGTCCTGAAGCCAATCCCCCACAGATACCAAGGGACGACTGTATTTCCATTCCTCTATGTTGTTCTCATAACCTTAAAGATGATTATAGCTGGATAACAAGATTAATTTTTCTCTTTTGGTTATCTGTATTTCTCATTTCTCTATAACAAACATATTTCTTTTAAAAGAAATATTATTTTAATTTAAAAGATGCACCCTGAATGTTACATTTTCATTGGTGTCTGCTCATTAGACCCAACGCTTAACTGTGTTGGACAGGAAAAAAGCAATCAGAACACTGCAGCAGAAATGGCTTCTAAGAAAACATTAATTTATTATTATTATTTTTTTATTTATTTATGTTTTTGCGGTACTAGGGCCTCTCACTGTTGCGGCCTCTCCCGTTGCAGAGCACAGGCTCCGGACGCGGAGGCTCCGCGGCATGTGGGATCCTCCCGGACCGGGGCACGAACCCGTGTCCCCTGCATCGGCAGGCGGACTCTCAACCACTGCGCCACCAGGGAAGCCCAAACATTAATTTTTTAATTGCCTTTTTTCATTCCTGAAACTCTGATTACTCTCATTTTCACCCATCGTCAGCATCAGGGCCTTTGCCTGAGCACTGCTTCTATGCATATGTCTATGTAAGGTAAAAGGGACAAAAGCAAAGGCTCTGACCTGTTATTCAGTTTTGTGAATTATATGTCAGTCTAACTTTAAAATGACTTGTAGAAAAAAAAAATCCACAGAATTACAGTCCATAATTCAATTCTTACCCTGCCGACTTTTTAAACAAGGTAATTGACAATAGGATAATGGCCAAAGATGAAAAACATCCTAGATGAAAACACATCAGTGTTTGGGTGGTGAACACAACTGGCTTTTAGTTGTTAGTCATCCTAGAAAAATACATGTATGTATATAGAATCTTTTTTAAAGAAAGAAACAAACGTCATAGAATAATGGAACATCAAGTTTCAGTTTAAGAGTACCTTCAAGATTTGGTTATTTCCCACAGTGAACTGCCAACAGAGGTGAAGTGGGTTTCATGCACCTAAGCACCACGCAAAACACTGGCCTTGTGTGTACAAATCAGCTGATTATGTGCCCCCGTCTTCTTCAGAGCAACAGACACAATAGAAAGTTGTACAATATGAATTGTAGATCCCCGCGCCTTAAAAATCACTGCAGCTTAAAAGGAACCTGTTGAATGTGGTGTGGAGGGGACTAATTTGGTACCATTTGAGGTGGCTATCAATTCAAACACTCACTTTGAAAATTGATAATTAAAGGGAAAGAATTAAACATGTTTCCTACCTTTCTAGCAGAAACCGAATTTCAGAACAACTAAGAAGCCTAGTTGAGGACTGAAAGCAGTGCTTTGTAGGAAAATGCTAGCTTATAAATGTAGATTAAATGATAGATGAGAAAAATCATCATCGTTTCACAACCCCTAATGAGATTATTGATTCAAGCAAGGATACTAATTGGCCACTAAAAAGCATCAGCTGAAGAGTTGACAGGGTGCTAACATTACCAGCACACAGATTATCTTCAGGTGGCAAGGGGAGGAAACGTGTAGATGGCAGGAGGGGACATGCTATTATCACCTTAAATACAGTGGTCCATCTCACTAATGGTGGGACAACTGGATATTATCTGTCTCCTGACAATTGGGACAGCTGGAAATATTTAAATATGGACTGAGTATTAGATGATATTAAGGAATTAATAATTTTTAAAGTGCGGCCATGCTATTTTGGCTATGTAGGAAAGCGATCTTAGCTTTTAAAGATACACACTGAAGTTAAAAAAAAAATTCAGCAGTATTTGGAAATCAACTCCAAGTTAAAAAGCTGCTTTCCAATCAGGAATTCAAAACTGGCACAGTACTGAAAATGTAAGTGGTTTCCAAGAAGCAGAGGAAGAATAGATAATATTTTATGGATGAAAAAGAAATGCAGATGCAGAAGAGAAGCAATTCCCTCCGCAAAGCCCCCCTACCCCCCAAATATGGCCAGCAGCCCAAGTAGTCACACAGAAAAGGCAAACAGCAAAGCAACAGGAGAAAATGCTGCTGGCCAAAATGTTACTACAGTGATGAGCAAAACATTGTCAAAACAGTAGAAACCTTAAGGAAAATGATACAGAAGATTTAATTTACTGGTGGCTAAACCTAAATAAGTTTTTTTTTTTTTTAAAACAACCACTACTGATGGTGCAGCGTGGAAGAAGAAATTGTTTAGAAAGGGCATGGATTATTTCTTGGGATTAGAAGTTGGTAAATTTGGGCTACAATGGCTTCTACTTCAGGTTCTGCAATTCTCTCTCTATGTGATAGTCCTTGAGAAATTTCTCCATGGTCCCCAATGTCCCCATCTTTAAAGTGAGGAGCTGGACTAGAATTTTGAAAATCTATAGTTAAAGACAACTAAACATGTAAACATACACCTCATTAGATGACCTCTAGGGCAATGTTCACTCCATAATTATTCATTCCCTAATTCGATGATTCTAGAAGTAAAAGGACAGTCTTTCTGCTGTATATGCAGTTCAATTTTCGAGAACTGCTGCCATGTAGAGAAAGTAGATTATTCATTTGGTTATAAAGCAAACATGGAAATTTGTTCTATTACCCTTTCCCCTGTCTGGCATTTTTATTATACTTTTAGTTTTAAACACTGATTTTATTTAATGGTCTGCAACCACCGCAAACAAAAACATCTTATGCTTTTAGTGGTCCATCTTGTCAGTGTATCCACCTCACTAAATTATAGAATTATCTGACTCATCAGGACAACATATTATCCTCTAGACAGCAAATTGAAAAAAAGCAATTCTCCCATCTCTGAGAAAGATAATTGATCTGATTTTGCTGTCAATGTTACCATCATTCACTCTATCACCCAGGCCTGAAACCTTGCAATTATTTTTTACTCTCGCCACCTTTCATCACCCACACAGAGTCACCAAGTCGTAATGAGTTTCCTTTAATAATGTCTCTTGCATCAATCTCCTCTGCCACCACCTAAATTCAAATCCCTATTATCTCACAGACCTGGATGACCACAATATTCTCTTTCCCCTTAATGACTTGTACAGTGTTTCTTTTATTATAAAAGTAATACATGCTCATTACAGGCAATTTGGAAATTTCAGAAAGGTAGAGAGAGAATAATATCAATTATCCACAGTCTTCCTGCCCAGAGATGATTATTTTGACGCATTTCCTTCCACTCATTGTTCTATGTATATATTGATGCATTTTTTATAAAAATTAGGATTGTAATACACTACACATTTATGATATGTTTCTTGCACTTACACCGTGAGTATTTTGCTAGGACATTAAATGCTTTGAAAACCTAACTTTTCAAAAAACTTATTCTCGATTGTTGATGTTTCCTTAGTTTCTAATTTTTCGTTTTAGAAACAAATGCTGCATTGACCATCCTTGTACCATTGTTGGATTATTTCCCTAAAATAGATTCCTAAAGAAATAATGACAAGATCAAAGATTCTTGTTACATTTTACCAAGTTGCCCTCCAGAAAGAACACATACCATTTTACAGGCCCACCAGCGTTGCACGAAAAGTGCCAGTTCCCCACCCACTTGTTAACACTGGATATTATCACTTTTTAGAAATGTATTAAGCTGGAAATGTATATCTCATCAATGCTTTGGCTGTACGTCTTGTATATATCAGTGAGTCCAAACATGTTTTCACAGATATTGGACATCTGTGTCATGGCACTTTGACTGTCTTCATTCTGCTAAAAGGTGTAGCAAACTCAAATGCTTTTCAGGGGTCTGGCATGTTAGGTCAACATGTGAAACCACAGTGGGAATTAGGAATTCTCAGGAATTCCTAATCTCAGGAATAGGGCCTGAGATGAACTGGTAGAGTGCATGCCCTGCTTAAGATCCCAAATTGAAAAATTTTAAATACACCACGCTGGCCAAACAAAACATCTGTGGGGCAAATTCAGGACTAGGTTCCCAGTTTGCTACCGTGCTAGCGCCTCCCCTCTCTAATCCATTCCCTCCAGGTTGTTGTCGGAATGATAGGTGTGGAGAGAAGGGAACCCTCTGGCACTGTTGGTGAGAATGTAAATTGGTGCAGCCACTGTGGAGAACAGTATGGAGGTTCCCTAAAGAAACTAAAAATAGAGCTACCATATGATCCTGCAATCCCACTCCTGGGCATATATCTGGAGAAAAACATGGTCTGAAAGGGTACCCCAATGTTCATTGCAGCACTATTTACAATAGCCAGGACATGGAAGCAACCTAAATGTCCACCGACAGAAGAATGGATAAAGAAGATGTGGCACATATATACAATGGAATATTACTCAGCCATTAAAAAGAAGGAAAGAATGCCATTTGCAGCAACGTGGATGGACCTAGAGATCGTCATACTGAGTGAAGTAAGTCAGACAAAGACAAATATCGTATGATATCGCTTATATGCGGAATCTAAAAAAATTGATACAAATGAACTTATTTACAAAACAGAAACAGACTCACAGACTTAAGAGAAGAAACTTATGGTTACCAGGGGGAAGGGTGGGGGGGAGCGATAGTTAGGGAGTTTGGGATTGACATGTACTCACTGCTATATTTAAAATGGATAACCAGCAAGGACCTACTGTAGAGCACAGGGAACTCTGCTCAGTATTATGTAACAACATAAATGGGAAAAGAATTTGAAAAAGAATAGATACATGTATATGTATAACTGAATCACTCTGCTGTACACCTGAAACTAACCCAACATTGTTAATCAACTAGACTGCAATATAAAATAAAAAGTTATAAAAACAAAGAATGATATTCCTAATACCTTCTCATGTAAGGCCAGCCATAACATGACTCCAAATCTGTTTCTCGGAACTCCCCTATCCCAACCCGGTACTTCTATCATACAGAACTCTAAGGAGGTAGTGAGGTTCTTGAGGACAAACATTCTATCTTACAAAAGGCAATGCAGCAGAGTGGAAAGAAAGGGAAAAGTCTAGAATCAGACAGTCCTGGGTCAAATCTCACCTTATTATCTACTAGCTGTGTGGCTGCAGTAGAGTTATTTAACCTCACTGAGGCTCCATTTCCTCATCTGTGAAATGGTACTAACAGCACCTACACCACAGGGTGGTTATGAAGATGGAGCATTTAATACACTGTGTACACACGGTAGACTTCCAATCACTGGTTAGAGGAGCTGTTAGAATACTTGCACAATTCTCAACCTCCAGCATCTGTCTCAGTAGCTGGCAAAATGAAGACACACGGGTGATCCTAAGGAAAATATCTATAACAGTGATTTTCAAAGTGTGCTCCGTGAATGATCATGCCAGGATAGGAATCATCTTTGGGCTCCTTTGAAATATGCAGATTCCTGGGACCCATCCCAGAGCCAGTGAATCCGAACTTCTGAAGGTAGGGCCCAGGATTCTATACTCCTACAAGCACTGCAGTCGACTGTGACTCAAAGCTGAAGAAACACCGTCACCTCAGTGGCAGTATACCAGCCCTTCATCAGGTACCTGACTTCTAGACCTCCCTGGCTAGTGGTGCCCTATCTGGCACAGTTACCCACTGCCCATGCCCATGACTTGGTGAAAAAGTGATCCAGATGGCTCTTCCTCTGACAGCATGGGAGCCTCCCTGCCTTCCTTCCCTAGCCACTGTGTATCACCCGTCATTACAAGAATCGTTTGGGCATTAAAGATAAATGGAAAGTACTATCAATAGTAATGCTAAGCACTAACACTTACTAAGCACCTATAATGTGCCAGACACACTAAGTGGTTTCTACGTATTAAATTAATTTAATCCACATAACAACACTATGAGGCAGGTGCTATCGTTACCTCCACTTTTTACAAGTGGGAAAACTGAGGCACAGGAAGGTTAAGGAAGTTACCTAAGGTCAAACAGATGGTAGATGACACAGCAGAGATTTGAATCCAGACAATCTGACTCCAGAGCGCAGGCTGTTATCTACTGTGCTGTACTATTTCCCTGAATTAACTGCCCTATGCCTGAAATGACTAACTTAAGACATATACAATAATATCGATATTTATTTCATTTAGTGCCTTTATTATTTTATTTGGGTGAATGTATTTATCAGAGAAGCCTCAAACTCTCTTGTTCCCATAAGGTCTTAGCTTTTCCAGCCACAAATTCTAGCGTGAGAGTCTGCAGCCAGCTAACTCTAACAGTTCGGGTGGGTTTGCTCTAGTTCCATGTCTTCGGAGGCCAGCTTTCCAGGCAATAGCATGAACACAATCTATTTCAATTGTTTACCTTATCTTTCTATTTCCCTAAATCAAGTTTGAAAAATTACTCCAGTCAGAAGACCTGCCTATTGGCTTAGTTTCATAAAGGAGGCTCCACCCCCTGCAGGTTTAGATCAAATATGTTCCCTACCCCAGAGAGAGAATGAAGCCCCGTGAAACAAGACAGACGAAGTATTCTGGGAACTTCTTAAAAGCTATGCTTGGCCTGAGATACAACATTTTAAATCAGCTCTTCTTTAATCTTTTAGATAAAACGTAGCTTAAAATAACCAATTTTGAAATGAAATTCTGACACATGCTACAACATGGATGAACCTTGAAAATGTTATGCTAAGTGAAAGAAGCCAGACACAAAAGGACAAATATTATAGGATTCCATTTATATGAGGTACCCAGGTTAGGCAAATTCAGAGAGACAGAAAGCAGAATAGAGGTTACCAGGGCTTGAGGGGAATGGAGAGTTATTGCTTAATGGGTACAGTTTCTGTTTGGAATGATGAAAAAGTTCTGGAAATAGTGAAGATGGTTGCACAACACTGTAAATGTACTTAATGCCATTGAACTGGATACTGAAAACTGGTTAAAATGGTAAATTTTATGTTTTACCAAATTTTTTTAAAATCCCATAGCCTCCCCCCCCCCAAAAATCAATTTCAAACTTCACAGAGTCAGTGCTTACCAGGGTATCATCATTCTGGTCTCCAAACATTTCTTTAAAAATCTTGCCAGGATCAGGAATTGGAGGGAATATAATAATCTTGAGCCTTTAAGAAAACAGAGACATTTTTGATCAAACCTTCCATTCCACAGAAATGTCCCACTTAAATACAGCCATATTAAAAGAAGGCTTGGACAAAAGACATGGTACACAAGTCATCTTTAGTGATAACGTACTTGTGAAAAAATTTCTAAAACAAGCTGAGAAATCGATCTCCTAAAAGTATCAAGTGTGGATAAAGCAAAGGGCCCATCAGTAGCAGACTACTTATACCCTTTCAATGAAAAAAAATTTTTCCAGCTTTATTGAGATATACTTGATAAACAAAAATTGTATAAATTTGAGGTGTACAAAGTGACATTTTAATATATGTGTACATTGTGAAATGATGATCACAATTAAGCTAATTAACACATCCATCACCTCACATAGTTATAATTGTGTGTGTGGCACTGTGTGTGTTATCCTCTATCATTTAAATAAAAATGGTGCTTTACTTATCACAGATCAGATGGGAGCTTGCTGTTTATAATTTTGAAAAAAATAATCTTCCGAGAACGGGGGCATTCTCTTTAATTTCTCTTCCTTATTTTCCTTGTCTCCTCTCTGTTTTTTTTTTAATTAAAAAAAATTTTAATTGAAGTATAGTTGATTTACATTGTTGTGTTAATTACTTCTGTACAGCAAAGTGACTCAGTTATACATATATATATACGTTCTTTTTCACATTCTTTTCCATTACGGTTTATCACAGGATATTGAATCTAGTTCCCTGTGCTACACAGTAAGACCTTGTTGTTTATCCATTCTATACATAATAGTTTGCATCTTGGGCTTCCCTGGTGGCACAGTGGTTGAGAGTCCGCCTGCCGATGCAGGGGACACGGGTTCGTGCCCCGGTCCGGGAAGATCCCACATGCCGCGGAAGCGGCTGGGCCCGTGAGCCATGGCTGCTGAGCCTGCGCGTCCGGAGCCTGTGCTCCGCAACGGGAGAGGTCACAACAGTGAGAGGCCCATGTACCACACACACACACACACACACAAAAAAAAGTTTGCATCTTATAATCCTAAACTCCCACTCCATCCCTCCCCCACCTCCCTCCCCCTTGGCATCCACCCCAGTCTATTCTCTATGTCCATGATTCTGTTTCTGTTTCATAGATATGTTCATTTGGGTCACGTTTTAGATTCCACTTATAAGTGATATCATAAGGTATTTGTCTTTCTCTCTCTGACTTACTTCACTTAGTATGATAATCTCTAGTTGCTGCAAATGGCATTATTTCATTCTTTTTTTATGGCTGAGTAGTATTCCATTGTATATATGTACCACATCTTCTTTATCCATTCCTCTGTCAATGGGCATTTAGGTTGTTTCCATGTCTTGGCTATTGTGAATAGTGCTGCTATGAGCGTAGGGGTGCACGTATATTTTAGAATTAAAGTTTTGTCTGGACTCTCTATTTTTGCATCTGATAGTAGTACCCTTTGGCGGACCTACCTCATCTCCTAGGTCTCTAAATGTTGATGTGTCCCAGCATTCTCTTTTGTCCTCTTTATCTCTCTCACTTTATTAGTGCTCTCTTCCAGTCTTAGGGCTTTAAATCCATTTACATGCCAAGGACTCCCAAAATTCCATCTCCAGCCCAAACCTCTCCCTTAAACTCCAGATTCATGTATACAAGTACCTATTTAGCATCTCTACTTAGATATCTAATAGGTATCTCAAATTTCTCATGTTCAAAACTGAAGTCCTCACCTTTTCCCTAAAGCCAGCTCTCCTCCCAATCTTCTCCATCTTAGTAAATGGCTCTAGCATTCACTCAGTTGCTGAAGCCAAAAATCTAAGAGTTATCCTTGAATCCTCAATTTCCCTCACACCTTTGAAGACAAGCAGCCATCAGCAAGCACTATTAATTCCATCTTCAAAATATATTCCACATCAGACTACCTCTTACTACCTCCTAACTAGTCTAGCGGCCTCCACTCTTGTCCAAGTCAAGTCTTCACTCAGCAATACAATGATCTTTTATGACAGTAAATCCAATCACATCCCTCCCCTGATTAAAACTCTCTCATGCTTCCCCATCATGCTTAGGATAACATTTCAATTCCTTGCCATAGCCTACATGATCTGGCCCTGCCAGCCTCTCCAGCCTCATTCCCTGTTGTTCTCCCCCTTGCATGCTCTCCTCTAACAAGACACACGGAGTTCATTCCAGCCTCAGGACCTTTGCACTTGCTGTTCCTTTGGCCTAGAATACTCTTTCTTTGAATATCTGACTGGTTTGCTCTTTTAATTCTGTCCTCAAATGTCACTTTCTCAGAGAGGACTTCCCTGGCATCCTATGTAAGATGAGCCTCATATCACTTCCTAGCCTTTCTCCCCAGCCCAACTCCACAACTTTACTACTCACTAAGTGAAACCATAGATAGGGACTTTGTTCTGTTCATTGCCACAACCCCAGCAATAACAACAGTGCCTGGCACATAAATAGGCACTCAACAAACGTATGTTTCAAGAATACTGAAATAATGATAAAATGTTGATTCTAGAACCAGCTTAATAACCTTATTCCAACTTTAGGTATTTACTGAAAGAGCAAATAATAGCACCAGACTAGTCCCTATGATGAAATTGAGAAAGTAAAACATTCTCAACGAATGGGTGCTGTAACTTAGAGACAACTTGAAGTTCTCTTTCCTATAGCATTAAGTAGCAACCTGTTTTGCATTCACACTAGACAAGTCATTTAATTGGTAATGGTCTCCATTTCTAAAACGTATGATCTACCAACCAACTGTTGAGAAATTAGGCATTTGAAAGAGTAGAGTGAACATAGGTCTTATCAACAATTCTAAAAATATACAAAGAGAGCACTGCCTGAGCAGAGCCCTGGGATCCAACACTTTTCTCACCAGAAAATGGGTACAGTAATATTTCTTTGCCATGCCGTACTACCAGAAAGCTAGGTATAGCCAAAATGCTTCCAACACACTGGGGAAACATCAAACACACCCACAAAGAAGAATAACCATAGCAACCAGGGTAGCAGAAACTGTCAAGCCTGCCTGGGCAGCTGCCTTACCTTTTCAGGTACAGTAGAAGGACTATGATTGCAGCTGCAACGATGATTGGAATGATGAGTAACGTGGTTATGTAAAATGTTGGATTGGCCTTCTGACCTGGAAAATGAAGAACAAAGAGAAAGACATGAGAAATAAAACCCTTTTAGAAATAAACCAAGCAACAGTTGTATTAGACTAATGAGATTACAGATATTTCTGCCCTCTACACCAACATATTTCCCAAAACTCTTCAATCCTCTTATCTTTTGTTATCTTAATAGTGAAAAAAAAGAAGTCCTGCTCTGGTGCCTAAAATTCCATGGATGAAAAAGCACCTTAAGGATTATCTGAAACCAGGATATCTTAACTGGTTTCAGACACTATTAACAAAGATGTTATATTTGTTAAATATGTCATCTCATTAACAGTGACTATCTTTTCTTATTGGTTACTTAGCACTATTAGAGCACCTAAAATAATCCTAACAACAACTACCGCTACTATTCTTAATTGAGCAACTACTGTATGTCTGATATCATACTAGGTAATTTTGCATGCTTATATCTATGCTAAAGAGATAGATAATATTACTTCCCACTTATACAGATGAGAAGTGTAAGGCTCAGAGAGGTTCAGTGGCTTGTCCAGAGGGTTTAGTAAGTGATGGAGTCAAGCCTCAAACCCAGCACTGTCCAATTCCAAAGACTTTCATTAACTGCCTTGCTACACCTAACACTTAGAATGGCACGTCTATTTATTGGGTTGGCCAAAAAGTTTGTTCAGGTTTTTCCATAACATCTTACAGAAAACCCAAACAAACTTTTTGGCCAACCCAATATATGCTCATCTTTTCCACCAGGGCATGAAAATCTGGAAAGCATCTCAGGGCCTAACATTGTGTTAGGCAGCCTCTAAGATGACTCTAAATGATCCCTGCCTCCTGATATTCACACCCCTGTACAATTTTCTCCCCTTAAGGGTGGGCTGGACTACATGTGTGAATAGCAACAGTGATGGGATGTCACTTCTGAGATAAGGTTATAAAGGGCTGCAGTTCTCATATTGGGTGTTTCCTCATATGCTCCTTCTTGTTTGGACTACGCACTGGGGGAAGCCAACTGCCATGTCATGAGGTAGCCCTGTGCAGAGATCCAAATGGTAAGGAACTGAGAGAGGCCTCTGTATTAGTTTCCTAGAGCTGCTGTAACAAATCACCACACGCTGGTTGGCTTAAAACAGGAGAAATATATTCTCTCACAGCTCTAGAGGCTAGAAATCCCAAATTGAGGTATCAGCAGGGACATGCTCCCTCTGAAGGCTCTAGAGTAGACTCTCTCCTTGCATCTTCCTAGCTTCTGGTGGCTCCCAGGAATCCTTGGTGTTCCTTGGATTTGTAGCTGCATCACTCCAATCCCTGCCTTCATCTTCCCATGGCCCTCTTCTCTGTGTTTCTGTGTATCCTCTCTTCTTCTGATAAGGATACTAGTCATTGGATTTAGGGCCTGCTCTAAGCTGGTATGACCTCATCTTAACTTGCTTACATCTGCAAAAACTCTATTTCCAAATAAGGTCACATTCACAGGTACCAGGAGTTGGAACTTGAACATATCTTTTTGGGGCACATGATGCAACCTGCTACAGCCTCCATCCAGCATCCAGAGTGGAAATGAGGCTTTCCCATGACCATATGAGTGATTTTGCAAGTGGATTCTCCAGCCCCAGTCAAGCCTTCAGATGAGACTGAAGTCCCAGTCAACAGCTTGACTGGAACCTTATGAGAGAACTTGAGCCAGACATACCTAGCTAAGCTATGCCCAGATTTTTGAGCCATGGAAACCGTGAGCTAGTAAATATGTGTTTTTTATTTTTTAGCTATTTTTTTTAATTTTTTGGCTGCACTGCACAGCATGTGAGATCTTAGTTCCCCAACCAGGGATCGAACCCACGCTCCCTGCATTGGAAGCATGGAGTCTTAACCACTGGACCGCCAGGGAAGTCCCATATATGTGTTTTTTGTTTGTTTGTTTGTTTTAATTAATTTTTATTGGAGTATGGTTGCTTTACAATGTTGTGTTTTCTTGTTTTTTGTTTGTTTTTTTTAAATTAATTTTTATTGGAGTATAGTTGCTTTACAATGTTGTGTCCAAATATGTGTTTCGTAAGCCACTAATTTTGGAGCTAATTTGTTATGCAATAATAGATAACTAATACAACCTTGCCTGGCACATAGCTTGTTCAGTCTTTCAATTAATAGGGAATTGACTACTTCAATAACCTGTCTCTCTGACTGTTAGATAGCTGTTAGAAAGTTCTTAAGTTGGTCCTGTTTTGGTCCATGGAGCCACAAAAAAAGATAGCCTACTCCCTCTTCTACCTGACAATACCTCAAACATTAGAATTCAGCAATTATGACTCCCTAAGCTTACTTCGTTAACTGTTCTTCCCCAAATTTTGAGATTCTTCAACATCCTGATTACCCTTCCAAGGAAAGATTCCAGTCTGCCAATGCACCTCTTACAATGTGGTGCCCAGGATGGGATGCTGTATACTTTTGATGTGGCCAGGACACTGTGCCCCACCCTGCAGCATCCCCTTGTTCTGGATGCTGCACTATCACTGCTGCCTATGACTGCAATATGCCTTTGGGGGATATTTAAGGGACCGATGTTGAGTCACTTTGAGCTTACAGTCAAATAAAACCCTATCCCTCACCCCACAGCACACACATCCATAAGGGACATGTCTTTCCAATCCTGTACTTGACCCTGGCAGATAGCTTGCTCAGCCTCTCAATTAATAAATGAAACTGATTTTCTTCAAACCTAGATATATGTTTATCTCTATAAAATGCCATCAAGGTCATTGTCCTACTCTTGATTCTGTTACCAGCACGTAGGATAGTACTCTAGCATTGCACAGTCTGCAGATTTAATCATGCCTGCCTTCTGTATTTTTGTTCAGGTTGTTAACAAAGATACAGACAGGACAGGAGAGAGGATAACACCATTTGGACTGCAAATTTTCAAAGAGTTGCATATCGTAAATTAACCCTGAGTGATCCGACAATAATTAAACAGAAAATACATTTCAATTGTAAGTATTCTCTGGCTGACGTCAAGAATAAAGAACAGGGACTTCCCTGGCGGCGCAGTGGTTAAGAATCCGCCTGCCAATGCAGGGGACACGGGTTCGAGCCCTGGTCCCGGAAGATCCCACATGCCGCGGAGCAACTAAGCCTGTGCGCCACAACTACTGAGCCTGCGCTCTAGAGCCTGCGAGCCACAACTACTGAGCTCGCGTGCCACAACTACTGAAGCCTGCACGCCTAGAGCCCGTGCTCTGCAACGAAAGAAGCCACCGCAATGAGAAGCCCGTGCGCCACAACGAAGAGCAGCCCCCGCTCGCCACAACTAGAGAAACCCCGCATGCAGCAATGAAGACCCAACGCAGCCAAACATAAATAAAATTTTTAAAAAAGAATGAAGAACAGCCCTTTCCCACAATCAAGTTTCTGCTTCAACTTAAGTTTCCATGCATCAATGGTTTAACTTTTAATAAAATCCCATTCTCTTACCTATACTCATTGCTTGACTCCAATTACTCCAGAGTTTGTCATCCTCATAGCATAACTTATTTGTTTTGACTCTTATTCTGACTGTGTTCAAAGTATCAGGAAGAACACCAGGGACCATGAAACAAATTGTACCCTTAGATATAAAATAAAAGCACACAAGGAATATTACCAGCTTATTCTCTTTCTCTGCTTCTGAATCCTAAATATAATTATCTGCCAACTTTTGTATATGATTAAGACTTTGTATTGCAATACAAATTATCTGACTTTAACTCCTGAAAAAGAAAATTGGCAATAATCCACAGAACAAAGTAGTTTGTTTTTCTCAAAGCAGTTCAAATTTAGGATATGCTCACCCTGTCCCACCCCCAATTACTCTATGAGTTTAAGCCCAAATAGCTAAAATTGAACTTACTGACCTCTAGGTTTCCTTCAAATTCTGAATTCTGACATTTGGCCTCTTCAACCTTGAAAATATAAAAAATGAATACATTCAAAAAGTTTTAAAGACCACACTTTATATCGTTTAACCGTTTTAACAAGTTTTCTTTTATGCCATTATCAGAGGACCAGGTGCAGTGAAAAGAGGTAGGTTTTTAAAAATAAGTGGTCAATTACATATCCATATGTGAAAAAAAAGAATCTTGACCCCTACCTCACACTATTTACAAAGTCAATTCCATATGGATTGCAGATCTAAATGTGAAAGTTAAAATAAATTAATAAATAAATACATAAATACAGCAAGCTTTTAGATGAGAACATACAACATCCTCATGACCTTAAAGTAGGAAGATATCTTAAATAGGACCAAAAAAATATTAACCATAAAGGAAAAATTTTTATAAAATCATCTATATTAGGGCTTCCCTGGTGGCGCAGTGGTTGGGGGTCCGCCTGCCGATGCAGGGGACACGGGTTCGTGCCCCGGTCCGGGAAGATCCCACATGCCGCGGAGCGGCTGGGCCCGTGAGCCATGGCCCCTGAGCCTGCGCGTCCGGAGCCTGTTGCTCCGCAACGGGAGAGGCCACAACAGTGAGAGGCCCGCGTACCGCAAAAAAAAAAAAATCATCTATATTAAAATTAAAAGCTTCTGTTTACCAAAAGATATCCTATTAAGGAAATTCAAAGGTAATGCATAGAGTGAGAAAAGATATTTGCAGTTTATGACAAAGGACTTGCATATATATATATAAAATATATATTTATATATAATACACACACATACATATACCTCATAAATTAATAAGAAAAAGACAGACAACCCAATAGAAAAGTGGCAAAAGACTTGAACAGACATTTCACAAGAGGATATTCAAATTGCCAATAAACATAGGAAAAAGTGCTCAACTTCATTAGTTATCAGGAAAATGCATATTAAATCCACAAGATAACGATACACACACCTACTGGACAATACCAAGCGTTGGTGACGATGTAAAGCATCTAGCGCTCTCAATTTCTGCTTTTAGTAGTGTAAATCGGCACAACCATTTGGGAAAACTTATTATCTACTAGAGACAATCATATGTAACCCTATGGCCCATATATGCGCAACAGAAATGTACACACATGTGCACCAAGAAATAAGTGTGCAAATGTTCATAAAAACTCTATTCATAAAATTCCAAACTGGAAACTATTCAAATGTCTATCAGTGGGAGAATGGAGAAATCAAATGTGGTATATTGACATGATGGAATGAATGCAATGAGATGCACCTTCAACCACAGGCAACAATATCCGTGAATATCATAAACGTAACATTGAACAAGAGAAGACAGACACACAAAAGAGTTCTGTATAATTCGTTTATATAAAGTTTAAAAAGAGGCAACAAAATTAATCTATGGGATTAGAAGTCAGGATAATAATTGTTCTTTGGGAAAGTAGTGACCAAAAGGAGTCATGATTGAGCTTCTAGGGTACTGGTTATGTAAGTGAAAAATCATTTGTGAAAAATCATTGAGCTGTACATAATGACTTCTGCAATTTTTCTATAGTATACTATATATAATAAAAAGTTAAAAAAAGAAAACTATTATGCTCCGTTGTTGAGAGTATAATATACCAAAAATGACCGGGTTAGAGAAAAGAAAGTAAAATGCAATTTTCTCCTCTACACAACTTAAGTCATGCGCTGTCTGAAGTAAAGAGAATAACCAGTTCCTAAAATGTAAATATTTCCAAATCAACAACACATGAAAATCTGTTGCTTAGTTAAATAGTCTACTTCTGGCCAACAGGTCCATGAAAAGATGTTCAACATCACTAATCATTATCGAAATGCAGATCAAAACCACAATGCGATATTATCTCATACTTGTTAAGTGGCTATCATCAAAAAGATAAGTGATAACAAGTGCTGGAGAGGGTGTAGATAAAAGGAAACCCTCGTGCACTGTTGGTGGGAATGTAAACTGGTGCAGTGACTATGGAAAACAGTACGGAGGTTCCTCAAAAAATTAAAAATAGAACTACCATACGATCTAGCAGCCCCAAGGAAATCCTGCCATTTGTGACAACATGGATGGAACTTGAGGGCATTATGCTGAGTGAAATAAGTCAGAGAGAGAAAAACAAATACTGTATGATCTCACTCGTATGTAGAATCCAAAGAAGTCGAATTCACTGAAGCGGAGAGTAGAATGGTAATTGCCAGAGGCTGGGGAGTGAGGAAAATGGGAAGATGTCGGTCAAGGGTGCAAATTTTCAGTTATATGTTCTGGGGTCTGATGTACAGCACGATGATTACAGTTACTAACACTGTGTTGTGCAGAAACTAACACAACATTGTAAATCTACTATCTCATCACACACGCAAAGAAGGTAGGTTTGTGAGGTGATGAATGTGTTAACTTGTTTGTGATAATCATCTCACGATGTATATGTATATTAAATCATGTTGTACACCATAAAATAATCACATTGTACAACCTAAATATATACAATTTTTACTTGTAAATCATACCTCAATAAAGATGGAAAAAATAGTCAACTTCTATCAAAGAGATGTTTAAACATGGGACAAAGACCAGAACACACGCTATGATCTTTGGCATTCAATGTCATTCACTAAATGGTTCCTACCAGCATTTGTGAAGAGTGAAAGGCCAACTGAATGATGAAGAGCCATCCTATCCATATTTTATATAGGGGCAGAGCAAAGGCCACTCGGGGGCTACTGTACAACCAGTGCTGGCCGTTCGGAATCAGAGGCCTGCTGGGGAATCACAAGTGCCAACTACCACTTGAGGGACCAGGTTGCAGGCTGATGTCCCCCCTCCCCTGGACCATCTCCCAGATATATATATTCCAAAGTCAGCAAATCATTGTGTAAATTGATAGTTCTGGGCTCTTGTTCAAATGTAAATCTCCTTGTGTAGTTTACCAACTGCTCAGATATTTCCATGAGAAAAGGAAAACAAGGACACAGATCACTAAGTAGATAGCTGGCGGGGATGGAGGTAGTCAAAGACAAGTCACTTCTTACTTTATGATTCTGTCATGAGCTACCTCTGACCCAGCACCATGTGAAGGCACCAGTTCATGTTCCAGCCTACTTCCCCCTCTTAACTAGGACACCAGGCAAAAGAATTACTCAAAAAAGTCTTGCAGAAAGAAACAAAAAGGGTCTAACCAGCAGAGCTCAAAATCGGCAAGTACACAAAAAGCTGATGACATTCTAGGGGAAGAAACAGCTGGTGAACATCTGCTAAGAGAGAGAACATTAAACTCAAGTGTATAAACAGAGTTAACTCCAAATCAACTATAGTTCTGGTTTTGATGGATAAGTTCCACAGTATAGTGTGCTCTCTTCAGTTCAGAAGTTTGCAAAAAGAAAAAAAAAAGGTAACAATTCGACAAGAATTTATCAAGTGGTGACTATGCACATGGTCTTATACCAAGTGTTCTTGGTCAAAGCTTAATACATGGAGACCAACCTCTGAAGTCATACTTATAAGCTATGTGGCCTGTAGCAAGTTACTTAACCTCTCTGAGCCTTAGCTGCTCAGTAAAATGTAGGTTAAAAGAGAACCTATTCCATCGATTGTTATGAGCTACTGTATAAGAAGTACATAGAAGAGTATATTTGTAACACATCATAAACAATAAGTGATGGCTGCTACTATTAACAGGAAGTATTGAGGTGGTCCCGGGGGTCAGACTTTTACAGAAATCTTGACTCTATCACTTATTAGAAATGTGACCTTACAAGTAACTTCTGGGACCGAGTTTTCTCATCTGTAAAATGGGGACAAAACAACAGGACCTTGGGACTTCCCCGGTGGTGCAGTGGTTAAGAATCCGCCTGCCAATGCAGGGGACACGGGTTCGAGCCCTGGTCTGGGAAGATCCCACATGCCGCAGAGCAACTAAGCCCGTGTGCCACAACTACTGAGCCTGCGCTCTAGAACCCGCGAGCCACAACTACTGAGCCCACGTGCCACAACTACCGAAACCCGCGCACCTAGAGCCTGTGCTCTGCAACAAGAGAAGCCACCACAATGAGAAGCCCATGCACCGCAACAAAGAGTAGCCCCCGCTCACCACAACTAGGGAAAGCCTGTGCACAGCAACGAAGACCCAACGCAGCCAAAAATAAATAAGTAAATAGATAAATTTATTAAAAAAAAAAAAAAACAGGACCTAGATCCTTGGAGTTATTGTGAGGACCAAATGAGACAATTCAAATAAAGTGCTTATTAAAATAGCTAATACATAGTAATTGCTTAATATATGTTAGCTGGTATTAGTAGCAGGAATGGCACAAAGTAACCACCACCTAACTCCTCCCTACAGGAGCTTATATTTTTTGGTAGAGATCATGGGTAACTAGCAGGACATAACTCAGTACCAAGTGAGTAATGCAAGCAGCACGTGTCTCAGGATTTCAGACAGAAGAGAACAGTAAAGGCTGGAATAGTCAAGCATATTCGGCTTTCGGATAACTCACTTGGTTGTAAATTCAAGCCTCGCCCCCTCCCCACTTGGAAGCCCTTTGCCTTTTCCTTTGTGGCATTATTTGGGGATTCAGGTTTCTGGTACGAGTAATGATTATTCTATTTCAGCAAACGCCTTCATTTGCAAATATCCAGAAGAGGTCTGCTCAGCTGTGGACCTGGTCACTTCCTCTTGGAGTTACAGCCTGTTAATACCAGCTTATTTTAGTAAATAAAATAATTTAGTTTTTGAAACTCCCATGATGAGCTAAAGCAAGTGGACCAAGGAATCTGCCCACATGTGAGATTCAGGACTCCTTTAAAAATCAATATAATATACTTGGTTTCTAACCTCTAAAACTCAAATGCACACAGGGCCCAGGCAGGTGGCACACAAATGAGTGGGGCAGTCCACGTGGTCCTAAGGCGCCACCTTATGGCAACTACACTGTCAGGTACCACAGTTTTAAATCTGGGTAAAAAATTCAAATTTAATATACAAGCAAACAAAACCCCACTTTGTTTGTGGTCCAAACAGAAATGTTTGAGGCCCGAGTTCATGTCCTCTGCTGTAAAGCGTAACAATGCGACTGAGGCCCGGAGGTTATGCCACATCCTGTTATGCCCAGTGCCCCACAGTGACCCCTAATTAGCATGTTTTGTATTAGATTACAAATAGCGTAAATGTACATAATCCAAAAAATACTGACTACTCAGTACTGACTACTTTAGTTGCCACAAACTCCAAGAAAACTGAATGGCTGTACTGGAGCCTCCAAGTATCTACATAATCTGACCCCAGCCTCATGCTCAGACATCTCTTCCTACTATATTTTGGTCACACCAGTCTCCTTTTCCTCACACATGCCAAGTTCATTCCTGCCTCAGAGCCTTTGTACATGCTGTCCCCTCCGCCCCCAGATCGTCAAATGGCTAGCTCCTGTGCATCTCAAGTGTCATCACTTCGGATGACTACCCTACCTAATATTCCCTCAGGACTTCCCATCACCCCCATTTAATTTTCTGCATAACATTCATTCTCTAAAATTAGCTTGCTCGTTTACACACTTGTTTTCTAGTAGGTAAGCTTCGAGGGGAAAAAATTCTTTTCGTCAGGTGTCATGTGCACATGAAACAGTGCCTGGCACATGGTAGGCACGTAATAAAAAGTTTTTGAACAAATGAATTAATGAATGGATGGAATCTTGCAGCCGATGCTACCATAAACTGCCAAACCTTTCACCATACTCTATTTCAGAGAAGTTTCATCACCATCGTCATCAGACGACAAATCTAAGAGCTACATTTCACTGATATTTCAATTTATTACACTGTAAGGAATTCAAGTGAAAGAAAAACATCTAAATAACAACTATCAAAAAAAAAACTTACGTAGAAAATGTCATGTGTCTCAGCTTGGCTGTTATTGACTTCTACTTCATAAGATAAGCATCTGCTATAAAAATTCTGTGGATTCTTCCATTGCACGTATAAGTCACCATTTTGGAAGGAGAGATTTTTAATATGTGGAGGATCAGGCTTCACTGATAGAAAGAGAAGAATACAAATTAGCTTCCAGAGTTTATTTTGATGAGATACACATATGGGTAGAGACAATGAAGGTCACAGAGCAAATCAAAATAGGGCTGATGCTTTTAATGGCCTTACATGATCAGACATACAGTTCTAGAATTTCTGATTAGCCACGATTAATATAGGGCCCCTAGTAAATGTATCTAAGGAACATCTTTGGGGTGTCTGCCAGGTGACATGAACTCTGATCTGCATCTGCTTAGGACATGGCTGGGGTATACTCAGGACATCTAGCTGCAACAAGGAGGGTAAAGAAAAGAAGTGCTTAAGTCCAGATATGCCTCTACATGATGGGTACCAAGGAGCATCAGGTACAAGCGGTTTCCCCAGGCGACACTCACTTATGCCAATCAAAGACCACAATTAAAACATTAGCATTGGGCTTCCCTGGTGGCGCAGTGGTTGAGAGTCCACCTGCCGATGCAGGGGACGCGGGTTCGTGCCCCGGTGCGGGAGGATCCCACGTGCCGCGGAGCGGCTGGGCCCGTGAGCCATGGCCGCTGAGCCTGCGCGTCTGGAGCCTGTGCTCCGCAACGGGAGAGGCCACAACAGTGAGAGACCCGCATACCGCAAAAAACAAAACAAAAAAACATTAGCATAGTTTTCCGTGGGACAACTAAGCCCGCGTGCTGCAACTACAGAGCCCACGCACTCTGGAGCCCGAGTGTCACAACAAATGAGCCCGCATGCTGCAACTAAGACCCAACGCAGCCAATAAATAAATAAATATTAAACATTAAAAAACAGCCTAATTTTGTCACATGCTACAACATGGATGAAACTTGAGGACATTACGCTAAATGAAATAAGTCCATCACAAAAGGACCAATACTGTATGATTCCAGTCATACGAGGTACCTAAAGTAGTCAGTCATAGAAACAGAAAGTAGGAAAGTGATTACCAGGGGCTGGGGGAGGGAGGAGGGGGACAGGGGGAGGGGGAATTAGTGTTTCATGGGCATGGAGTTTCAGTATTACAAGATGAGAAAGTTCTAGAGATATGTTGCACAACAATGTGAATATACTTAACACCACTGAACTGTACACTTGAAAATGGTTAAGATGGTATATTTAATGTTATATAATTATAACCACAATTTAAAGGAAAGTAAAAAACAAAAAATTAGCCTGGTCAATTTAGTTTTTCAGGAGTCAACTATGCTTAAGACCGAGCAACAAAAGAGAATGGATAATTAACAGAAAACAACTTGACAATGTCATCTTCTAGCTGAGAAGGATCTCCCTTTATTTTATTTTTTTAATTAATTAATTAATTAATTTTTGGCTGCCTTGGGTCTTCATTGCTGCGTGCAGGCTTTCTCTAGTTGCGGCGAGTGGGGGCTGCTCTTCGTTGCGGTGCACGGGCTTCTCATTGCGGTGGCTTCTCTTGTTGCAGAGCATGAAGCACGGGCTTCAGTAGTTGTGGCACGCGGGCTCAGTAGTTGTGACTCGTGGGCTCTAGAGCACAGTCTCGGTAGTTGTGGCGCACGGGCTTAGTTGCCCCGTGGCATGTGGGATCTTCCCGGACCAGGGCTCGAACCCGTGTCCCCTGCTTTGGCAGGCGGATTCTTAACCACTGCACCACCAGGGAAGCCCAGGATCTCCCTTTATATCACCACTAATCTCTAGGAAGAAGAGCAGCAAAATGAGCTTTAAAAGGTCCAACAAGGACAACCTGCCAAGCCGGGGGGCGGCGGGGGGTGCAGAGAAGGTCTTTGCTTCAGATGATCCTACTTGGCAAGTTTCCGCACACCCCCCGCACCCCAACCCCCCGCCCCAGCCTACAAACTATGCTACCCTGCATGCACTACTAGAATTCATTTCCATGGCTGTCAGAAGCGGCGGTAAACAGCGTTCTACTCAGACTTGGAAACCTCTGTCAATTCATGATTATTTGCCTATAAATTTTCTGTGTACCACTTAGCCAGAATCTGAGCTCTCTGTTGGGATATCACAACACATAAATAAACGTGACGCTTATACTACTCTGCTATAGAGACTTACAAAACGCTTTTATACAGCTCACATCATTTGGACCTTACAACAATCCTTTGAGGTCAAGAGGAACTGTGTACCCCCTTTTACAGATGAGGAAGCACTTAGAGTGTATATGCCTTGTCCAAAGTGAAGAAGCTAGGACCTTAAGCAGGTCTCTTAAGTTTTTAAGTTGAGGACTCTTTCTAGTGGGCTGAAACTCAGCTGCACTGGTTGTTCTGATTGAGCAGTGCCTGGGTCACCCAGAATGTTAGACAGTTTGAATATCACCCCTGATCGCTCCACCTCCAGTCTAAGCTTTTTTTTAACTAAGAGGCAGATTATCCAGGAACTATATATTAAGTCACATTTATTCTGCAGCATCATCCTCTGGAGTGTAAGTAAAAGAGAACAGATCTTGAGTCACAGAGCCCAGGTTCTAATCTCGGTTCTGCAACTGACTACTTGCTCTAAGGCTCAGCGTACTCACAAGTAAACAAGGATAAAGCATGTGGCATGTGTGCTCAATAAATATGAGAATTTCCAAGCTTGCTTCTTTAAAAAGGAGCGAAGAAATATATACATAAATATAGTCCCTTTTTTTTCTGGGAAGATCTTCAAACCAAAAATCATCATTTTTTATTACTTCTATTGATGTTCAAAAAAAATAACACTTTTATCCACACTGTCTTAGAGGACTTCTAAAACGTACCATGAGAAGTTAAAGGCACTATATTGAAGGATGGTCTGATTTTTCCTGCATTGTCCTTGACCATTACTTGGACACTGTGTTGTTCAAAACTGGAATCCTTCACCTTAGTCAGAGCAAAGGAACAACCAATGTGTTGACCTTCTCTATAGATGTCTTCACACTGAAGAACTTTTCCTAGGCTGCTGTGCCTGCAAGGTAAAATAAGACAACCTTCTGCATTATTTTTAACCAGATATTCAAGAAACAAAGGTAGAAGTTTATTTGTTTGGTTGTTTTTAAATGACTGAAGATGTCCATGAAAAGCCATATTTGCAAACTGGCAGGGTAGCATTTTTTAAAGCCCTATTTTATAATGTGGCTCCATTTCATACTCTAGGAAGAAGTGAATGATCCTTTTTCATGAATATTGGTACTTTCAATAGTTAGAGAAACTAGAAGAGTCCTGACTCTTTTTCCTCTTCTGTATGGGAGATGGCATGAGGTCAGGATGAGAAATGTTACGCTTCCTGAAAATGCCTCATCTGCTCAATCCCATGGTTCTCCTCTGGGCCCTCTGCCTGCTCCTTCCCTGTTTTCTTGGCTTGCTCCTCTCCTTTCTCCTATTCTCAGAGGATTCACATCCGGTCCTCAGCCCGCTGCATATCCCTCTCTATTTCTTACTCCCTCATCCATTCACCCATTTATCACTTCCACCCCTTGACTAGAATTTCTGCACTGAGGATTTTCCTAATCCTGACCTCTCGCCTTGGAGCTAGTCCCAGATTCCTAACTGCTCCACCTGAGTGTTCCACCCACCTCAAATTCAGCAGCCAAAACGGATGCCCCCTCTTCCCTGCCAAACTGCCTTTTCTTCTAACCATCCCAGTTTCCATCAGTCAGAACTCAGTTTCTCTGGGCTTCTCGATTAGGGCCTTTGAAATCACCTCTCTTCGCTTTCCCTATATTCTATCACCAAATTTTGTTACTTCTTCCTTTGCAAAGCTTCTGGGATTCTCTCCTATGATATTCCCCTCATCCTGTTTCAGGTCCTCATCACTTGAGGCTTCATGGCTTCTCCAGACTGACCTCTCTGACTTTATTAGTGTCCTCCAACCAGTGCCAGATCAATGTTCCAGAACACAATAGCTTTCTAAGTGTCTTACTCCACTGTGTGGTTCTAAATGCTGGCATCTTGTTTCCCATTTCAAAAAACCTCTACATATACCTTTCCCCAATGATCATCTAGCACAGCGCAGGCAGACAATGTGCTCATTACACTTTTTTGTCTAGACTATCAAAGGACTCTGTTTTATAGTAACTGGCAGAAGACACAGAGTCAACCCTTACATTATCAGTCACAAGGGGAGTTGTGCAAAGGTTCTGCAGAAAAGGAAGACAATTTAGAAAATGAACTAAGAGTAAAGAGTCCCAAACCCTTCACCTGTTTACTTCAGAATCACCTGTGCTCATTTTAAAAATTCAGATTCCTCAAACCTTCTCCCAGAGAACCCTACTTAGAAGGTTTTGTCCAGGGCCTAGGAATAAGCATTTTGACAGCAATTCTCCAGGGGATTGTGCTGCAAAATCCAGTCTTATAAAACTCAGATCTTTCCCATAAATACAGTCAATTGATCTTTGACAAAGGAGCAAAGGCAAGACAATGGAGCAAAGATAGTCTCTTCAACAAATGGTGCTGGAACAACTGGACATCCACATGCAAAAAAAATGAATCTAGTCACAGACCTTACACTATTCACAAAACTAAACTTAAACTCACAATGGATCACAGACCTAAATGTAAAATGCAAAACTATAAACCTCCTAGGAGATAACACAGGAGAAGAGCTAGACAACCTTGGGTATGATGATGACTTTTTAGATATAACATCAAAGGCATGATCTTTAAAAGAAATAATTGATAAGCTGAATTCCATTAAAATTAAAAACTTCTGCAAAAGATAATACCAAGAGAATAAGAAAACAAGCCACACACAGGGAGAGAATATTTGCAAAAGATACATCTGATAAAGGACTGTTATCCAAAATATACAAAGAACTCTTAAAACTCAACAATAAAACAAACAACCCAACTAAAAAATGGGCCAAAGATCTTCACAGACACTCCACCAAAGAAGATATATGGATGGCAAATAAGCATATGAAAAGATGTTCCACATCATATGTCATCAGAGAAATGCAAATTAAAGCAATAAGATACCACTACACACCAATTAGAATGTCCATAATCCAGAACACCAACACCACCAAATGCTGACGAGGATGTGGAGCAACAGGAACTCTCATTCACTGCTGGTGGGAATGCACAATGGTGCAGCCACTTTGGAAGACAGTTTGGCACTTCCTTACAAAACTAAACATATTCTTACCATATGATCAGCAATCGTGCTCTTTGGTATTTACCTAAAGGAGCTGAAAACTTATGTGCACACGAAAACCTGCATACAAATGTTTAAAGCAGCTTTATTCATCATTGCCAAAGCTTGGAAGCAACCAAGATGTCCTTCAGTAGGCAAATGGATAAATAAACTGTGGTACATCCAGACAACAAAATATTATTTAGCCTTAAAAAGAAATGAGCTATCAAGCTCTGAAATACATAGAGGAACCTTAAATGCATATTACTAAGTGAAAGAAGCCAATCTGAAAATGCTACATACTGTATGATTCCAACTATATGACATTGTGGAAAAGGCAAAACTACGCAGACAGTAAAAAGATGAGTGGTTGACCATGGAGGATAAAAAAATCAGTGGTTGCCAGGGGTTGGGGTAGGGGAGAGATGAATTGGCGGAACACAGAAGATTTTTAGGGCAATGAAAATACTCTGTGTGATATTATAACGATGGATATATGTCATACATTTGTCCAAACCCATGAATGTAGAACACCAAGAGTGAGCCCTAATGTAAACTATGGACTCTGGGTGATTATGATGTATCAGTGTAGCTTCATCAATTGGAACAAATGTACTATTGGTGGGGAATGTTGATAACGGGGGAGGCTATTAATTGTGGGGGCAGTGGGTATATGGAATATCTCTGTACCTTCCTCTCACTTCTGTTGTAAACCTAGAACTGTTCTAAATAATGTCGTTTTTGAAAAAGAAAACAAAAATTCAGATCTAATGTATTTAGTTCTTCAAAAGCTGTGCAAAGAAATGCTTCAATATAGAAAGTGACCTTGTCCCTTAAGAGATAGTACATAAGATTTTTCTTGTGGTTGTAGGCCCCTGTGGTTCATGAATGAAACAGTTTTTTAAAAGCTCAGTTACAGCCATGACTAGCTTTTAGATCAGACAGGCCTGAAATGTTTTCCACCCACAGCCAAAAATAAAAAACTGAAGAAACTTATGACATCATTTCTACATAACTAAAGAAAACTATGTAGAAAGTTAAATTTTTTTCAATAATGAACCTTTGAGATTCCTTTTTCATTTTTGTACCCTGAGTATTTCATATATGCTCATGGACCCCAGATATGAAATTAAAAAAAAATTTTGTTGTTCTTTAGAAAAAAAATAGCGAAAGGAAAAATACCGGTTTTGAATAGACAACTTTCAAAATTTTGTGAAAGATTAGATGATAACCTAAGATAGGACGCATTCAAGTGCTTCCTGTTAAAAATCAAACACTGGAATCCACAGAATCATACTGTAGACATAAGGAGAAAATGGACAAATTAAAGACTATTTCCCCACTCTAAAGATGATTAATATGGTAAGAAATTCCCGAAAATTCATTGGCACGGCTAGTCTGTAGCTATTAAGGTCAGGCTCCCTTCAATGCCAGACTATCCCTGCAGGACTTCGAGTCATTGCCCCGGGGCTTCAAAATGACTCTGCGTTTTCTGACTGGTGATTAGGGAAACAGTCTCCCGCAGTTTGTTTGACAAGATTTAAACTGGTACCTAAACCAATTCTGAGTGCTTGATTATGAATGAGCCACATGTCTTTCTTTTGTGGTTTTGATTGGAAAGGACCTCTCTAGGGGAGAGCAGGGAGGAAGAGGTATGGGCTAGGCGCTAATTATGCGAGGTTGGGCAAGAGGCCAGCTATGTATACTGGCTACATCTGCAAGGGAGTGGGGATGAATAATAAAAAAACAATATAGCCACCATGTATTGCGTGCTTACTCTATAAATGTTAGCAGTTAGGCACAACTCTCAACACTCTTCATATAACAGCCCTCACAACATCCTTAAGAAGTAGCACTATTATTACTACCCCCATTTTACAGATTACAAAACTGAGGCTCAGAGAGAAGTGACTACCTCCAAATCACACTGCTAATAAGAAAGAGAGCCAGGATTTGAACCAAGGCAGTGTGGCTCCAGAAACAAATAAGCTGCGGGGTAGTAAGGGCAAAAGATACAGAATTTATACCAGTACTGTCCAACAACGTTTTCTGGGATTATGGAAACGTTTGAGATCTGTGCTGTCTGATTCAGCAGCCACTAGCCATATGTGAAATTGGCTACTAAGACTGAGCAACTGAAGTTTTAATTCGATTTAATTTTAATTAATTTAAATTAAAACGTAAACAGTCATGTGTGACTAGTGGCCCTTGTATTGGCCAGCACAGGTCTATGTTACAGAAAGAGTCCATCCGCGCTGATGACCAACTCTGGGAACATGTATGACAAGAAGTGGTATTACTGATGCCTGCTCCCCCCACCCCGGGTGCCAGCGAACCCCCACTCTCTGAGGATGGCTTCTTGCGCCACCTCCCATAGCTGTAGATTATCCCCTGCACCAAGGCATGAACTAAGGGCTGAAAGCCAGCCCGAGCACCATCTGCTGTCAGCTTTGGCAAGACACTGCATCGGCCCAGAACGTTTCAGCCCAGAGGAAGAAGAATGCCTTTCTACTTGGTCGGGCCAGTTTTTTGTAATTTATTCATCAAGAGGGGATACTGGAGAGAAAGCTTCAAGAAGGCAGAGGAGTAAGCCGTGGAGATCACCTTCCTCCCCACAGATACATCAGAAATACGTCTACATGTGGAACAACTCCTACAGAACACCTGCTGAACGCTGGCAGAAGACCTCAGACCTCCCAAAAGGCAAGAAACTCCCCACGTACCTGGGTAGGGAAAAAGAAAAAAGAATAAACAGAGACAAAAGAATAGGGATGGGACCTGCACCTCTGGGAGGGAGCTGTGAAGGAGGAAAGGTTTCCACACACTAGGAAGCCCCTTCACTGGCGGAGACCAGGGTGGCGGAGGGGGGAAGCTTTGGAGCCGTGGAGGACAGCGCAGCAACAGGGGTGTGGAGGGCAAAGTGGAGAGCTTCCTGCACAGAGGATTGGTGCCGACCTGCACTCACCAGCTCGAGAGGCTTGTCTGCTTACACGCAGGGGTAAGTGGGGCTGGGAGCTGAGGCTCGGGCTTTGGAGGTCAGATACCAGGGAGAGGACTGGGGTTGGCTAGGTGAACACAGCCTGAAGGGGGCTAGTGCACCACAGCTAGCCGGAAGGGACTCTGGGAAAAAGTCTGGAACTGCCTAAGAGACAAGAGACCATTGTTTTGGGGTACACGAGGAGAGGGGATTCAGAGCACCGCCTAAATGAGCTCCAGAGACAGTGCGAGCCGTGGACTATCATCACGGACCCCAGAGACGGGCATGAGACGCTAAGGCTGCTGCTGCAGCCACCAAGAAGCCTGTGTGCGAGCACAGGTCACTCTCCACACCTCCTCTCCCGGGAGCCTGTGCAGCCCGCCACTGCCAGGGTCCCATGATCCAGGGACAACTTCCCCAGGAGAACGCACGGCGCACCTCAGGCTGGTGCGACGTCACGCCAGCCTCTGCCACCGCAGGCTCGCCCCACATCCGCAACCCTCCCTCCCCCAGGCCTGAGTGAGCCAGAGCCCGCGAATCAGCGGCTCCTTTAACACCGTCCTGTCTGAGCGAAGAACAGACGCCCTCAGGCGACCTACACGCAGAGGCGGGTCCAAATCCAAACGTGAACCCCAGGAGCTGTGCGAACAAAGAAGAGAAAGGGAAATCTCTCCCAGCAGCCTCAGAAGCAGTGGATTAAAGCTCCACAATCAACTTGATGCACGCTGCATCTGTGGAATACATGAATAGACAACGAATCATCCCAAAACTAAGGTGGTGGACTCTGGGAGCAACTGTAGACTTGGGGTTTGCTGTCTGCATCTAATTTGTTTCAGGTTTTATGTTTATCTTACTTTAGTATTTAGAGCTTACTATCACTGGTAGGTTTGTTTATTGATTTGGTCGCTCTCTTCCTTTTTTTTTTTTTTTTTGCGGTACGCAGGCCTCTCACTGTTGTGGCCTCTCCCATTGCGGAGCACAGGCTCCGGACGCGCAGGCTCAGCGGCCATGGCTCACGGGCCCAGCTGCTCCACGGCATGTGGGATCTTCCCGGAACGGGGCACGAACCCGTGTCCCCTGCATCGGCAGGCAGACCCTCAACCACTGCGCCACCAGGGAAGCCCTCTTCCTTTTTTTTATATATATATATTTTTTTCCTTTTTCTCCTTTTGTGGGTGTGTGTGTGTATGCTTCTTTCTGTGATTTTGTCTGTATAGCTTTGCTTTTACCATTTGTCCTAGGGTTCTGTCTGTCCATTTTTTTTTGTATAGTTTTTCACGCTTGTTATCATTGCTGGATTTGTTTCTTGGTTTGGATGCTCTCTTCTCTCTTTCTTTCTTCTTTTTATTACTTTTATATTTTTAATAATATATTTTAATTTTTTTATTTCAATAACTTTCTTTTTCTTTTTCTTTCTTTCTTTTTCTCCCTTTTCTTCTGAGCCGTGTGGCAGACAGGGTCTTGGTGCTCCGGCCAGGTATCAGGCCTGTGCCTCTGAGGTGGAGAGCCAAATTCAGGACATTGGTCAACCAGAGACCTCCCGGCCCCACATTATATCAAATGGCAAAAGCTCTTCCAGAGATCTCCATCTCAACGTTAAGACCCAGCTCCACACAACGACCAGCAAGCTACAGTGCTGGACACCCTATGCAAAACAACTAACAAGACAGGAACACAACCCCACCCATTAGCAGAGAGGCTGCCTAAAATCATAATAAGGTCACAGACACCCCAAAGCACACCACCGGATGCAGTCCTGCTCACCAGAAAGACAAGATCCAGCCTTATGCACCAGAACACAGGCACCAGTCCCCTCCACCAGGAAGCCTACACAACCCACTGAACCAACCTCACCCATTGGGGCAGACACCAAAAACAACGGGAACTATGAACCTGCAGCCTGTGAAAAGGAGACCCCAAACACAATAAGTTAAGCAAAATGAGAAGACAGAGAAATACACAGCAGATGAAGGAGCAAAGTAAAAATCCACCAGACCAAACAAATGAAGAGGAAATAGGCAGTCTACCTGAAAAAGAATTCAGAGTAATAATAGTAAAGATGACCCAAAATCTTGGAAATAGAATAGACAAAATGCAAGAAACATTTAACAAGGACCTAGAAGAACTAAAGATGAAACAAACAACAATGAACAACACAATAAATGAAATTAAAAATTCTCTAGAGGAATCAAGAGCAGAATAACTGAGGCAGAAGAACAGATAAGTGACCTGGAAGATAAAATAGTGGAAATAACTACCACAGAGCAGAAAAAAGAAAAAAGAACGAAAAGAATTGAGGACAGTCTCAGAGACTTCTGGGACAACATTAAACGCACCAACATTCGAATTATAGGGGTCCCAGAAGAAGAAGAGAAAAAGAAAGAGACTGAGAAAATATTTGAAGAGATTATAGTTGAAAACTTCCCTAATATGGGAAAGGAAATAGTTACTCAAGTCCAGGAAGCACAGAGAGTCCCATACAGGATAAATCCAAGGAGAAACACGCCAAGACACATATTAATCAAACTATCAAAAATTAAATACAAAGAAAAAATATTAAAAGCAGCAAGGGAAAAACAACAAGTAACATACAAGGGAATCCCCATAAGGTTAACAGCTGATCTTTCAGGAGAAACTCTGCAAGCCAGAAGGGAGTGGCAGGACATATTTAAAGTGATGAAAGAGAAAAACCTACAACCAAGATTATTCTACCAAGCAAGGATCTCATTCAGATTCGACGGAGAAATTAAAACCTTTACGGAAAAGCAAAAGCTAAGAGAATTCAGCACCACAAACCAGCTTTACAACAAATGCTAAAGGAACTTCTCTAGGCAGGAAACACAAGACCTACAATAACGAACCACAAACAATTAAGAAAATGGTAATAGGAACACACATATTGATAACTACCTTAAATTTAAATGGATTTAATGCTCCAACCAAAAGACACAGACTGCCTGAATGGATACAAAAACAAGACCTGTACATATGCTGTCTACAGGAGACCCACTTCAGACTTAGGGACACATACAGACTGAAAGTGAGGGGATGGAAAATGATATTCCATGCAAATGGAAACCAAAAGAAAGCTGGAGTAGCAATTCTCATATCAGAGAAAGTAGACTTTAAAACAAATACAACGAGAAGAGACAAAGAAAGACATTACATAACTATCAAGAGATCAATCCAAGAAGAACATATAACAACTGTAAATAATTATGCACCCAACATAGGAGCACCTCAATACATAAGGCAAAGGCTAACAGCCATAAAAGGGGAAATTGACAGTTAACACAATCATAGTAGGGGACTTTAACACTCCACTTTCACCAATGGACAGATCATCCAAAATGAAAATAAATAAGGAAACACAAGCTTTAAATGATACATTAAACAAGATGGACTTAATTGACATTTATAGGACATTCCATCCAAAAACAACGGAATACACTTTCTTCTCAAGTGCTCATGGAACATTCTCCAGGATAGATCATATCTTCGGTCACAAGTCAAGCCTTGGTAAATTTAAGACAATTGAAATCATATCAAGTATCTTTTCTGACCACAATGCTATGAGACTGGATATCAATTTCAGGAAAAAAAAATCTGTGAAAAATACAAACACATGAATGCTAAACAATACACTACTAAATAACCAAGAGATCACTGAAGAAATCAAAGAGGAAATCAAAAAATACCTAGAAACAAATGACAATGAAAACACGATGACCCAAAACCTATGGGATACAGCAAAAGCAGTTCTAAGAGGGACGTTTATAACAATACAATCCCACCTCAAGAAACAAGAAATATCTCAAATAAACAACCTAACGTTAGACCTAAAGCAATTAGAGAAAGAAGAACAAAAAACCCCCACAGTTAGCAGAAGGAAAGAAACCATAAAGATCAGATCAGAAATAAATGAAAAAGAAATGAACGGACTTGAGGATATGGGGAGGGGGAAGGGTGAGCTGTGACAGGGCAAGAGAGAGGCATGGACATATATACACTAACAAACGTAAGGTAGATAGCTAGTGGGAAGCAGCCGCATGGCACAGGGATATCGGCTCGGTGCTTTGTGACTGCCTGGAGAGGTAGGATAGGGAGGGTGGGAGGGAGGGAGACGCAAGAGGGAAGAGATATGGGAACATATGTATATGTATAACTGATTCACTTTGTTATAAAGCAGAAACTAACACACCATTGTAAAGCAATTATACCGCAATAAAGATGTTAAAAAAAAAAAAGAAATGAAGGAAACAATAGCTAAGATCAATAAAACTAAAAGCTGGTTCCTTGACAAGATAAACAAAACTGATAAACCACTACTCAGACTCATCAAGAAAAAAAGGGGGAAGACTCACATCAATAGAATTAGAAATGAAAAAGGAGAAGTAACATCTGACACTGCAGAAATACAAAGGTTCATGAGAGATTACTGCAAGCAACTATATGCCAATAAAATGGACAACCTGGAAGAAATGGACGAATTCTTAGAAATGCACAACCTCCCGAGACTGAACCAAGAAGAAACAGAAAATATAAACAGACCAATCACAAGCACTGAAATTGAACCTGTGATTAAAAATCTTCCAACAAACAAATGCCCAGGACCAGATGGCTTCACAGGCGAATTCTCTCAAACATTTAGAGAAGAGCTAACAGCTATCCTTCTCAAACTCTTCCAAAATATAGCAGAGGGAGGAACACTCCCAAATTCATTCTACGAGGCCACCATTACCCTGATACCAAAACCAGACAAAGATGTCACAAAGAAAGAAAACTACAGGCGAATATCACTGATGAACATAGATGCAAATATCCTCAACAAAATACTAGCAAACAGAATCCAACAGCACATTAAAAGGGTCATACACCATGATCAAGTGGGGTTTATCCCAGGAACGCAAGGATTCTTCAATATATGCAAATCAATCAAAGTGATACACCATACTAACAAACTGAAGGAGAAAAACCATATGATCATCTCAATAGATGCAGAAGAACCTTTTGAGAAAATTCAACACCCATTTATGATAAAAACTCTCCAGAAAGTAGGCATAGAGGGAACTTACCTCAACATAATAAAGGCCATATATGACAAACCTACAGGCAGCATCGTACTCAGTGGTGAAAAACTGAAACCATTTCTACTAAGATCAGGAACAAGACAAGGTTGCCCACTCTCACCACTATTATTCAACATAGTTTTGGAAGTTTTAGCCACAGCAACCAGAGAAGAAAAAAAAATAAAAGGAATCCAAATCAGAAAAGAAGAAGTAAAACTGTCACTGTTTGCAGATGACAGATACTATACACAGAGAATCCCAAAGATGCTACCAGAAAACTACTAGAGCTAATCAATGAATTTGGTAAAGTAGCAGGATACAAAATTAATGCACAGAACTCTCTGGCATTCCTACACACTAACGATGAAAAAGCTGAAAGAGAAACACTCCCATTTACCACAGCAACAAAAAGAATAAAATACCTAGGAATATACCTACCAAAGGAGACAAAAGACCTGTATGCAGAAAACTATAAGATACTGATGAAAGAAATTAAAGGTGATACAAACAGATACAGAGATATACCATGTTCTTGGATTAGAAGAATCAACATTGTGAAAATGACTATACTGCCCAAAGCAATCTACAGATTCAATGCAATCCCTATCAAAGTACCAATGGCATTTTTCACAGAACTAGAACAAAAAATTTCACAACTTGTATGGAAACACAAAGGACCCTGAATAGCCAAAGCAATCTTGAGAGAGAACGACGGAGCTGGGGGAATCAGGCTCCCTGACTTCAGACTATACTACAAAGCTACAGTCATCAAGACAGTATGGTACTGGCACAAAAAGAGAAATATAGATCAATGGAACAGGATAGAAAGCCCAGAGATAAATGCACACAAATAGGGTCACCTTATCTTGGATAAAGGAGGCAAGAATATATAATGGAGAAAAGACAGTCTCTTCAATAAGTGGTGCTGGGAAAACTGGACAGCTACATGTAAAAAATGAAATTAGAATGCTCCCTAACACCATACACAAAAATAAACTCAAAATGGATTAAAGACCTAAATGTAAGGCCAGACACTATAAAACTCTTAGAGGAAAACATAGGCAGAACACTCTATGACATCAATCACAGCAAGATCCTTTTTGACCCACCTCCTAGAGAAATGGAAATAAAAACAAAAATAAACAAATGGGACCTAATGAAGCTTAAAAGCTTTTGCACAGCAAAGGAAACCATAAACAAGACCAAAAGACAACCCTCAGAATGGGAGAAAACATTTGCAAATGAAGTAACTGACAAAGGATTAATCTCCAAAATTTACAAGCAATTCATGCAGCTCCATATCAAAAAAATGAACAACCCAATCCAAAAATGGGCAGAAAACCTAAATAGACATTTCTCCAAAGACATACAGATTACCAACAAACACATGAAAGAATGCTCAACATCACTAATCATTAGAGAAATGCAAATCGAAACCACAATGAGGTATCACCTCACACCAGTCAGAATGGCCATCTTCAAAAAGTCTACAAACAATAAATGCTGGAGAGCGTGTGGAGAAAAGGGAACACTCTTGCACTGTTGGTGGGAATGTAAATTGATACAGCCACTATGGAAAACAGTATGGAGGTTCCTCAAAAAACTAAAAATAGAACTACCATATGATCCAGCAATCCAACTACTGGGATTACATATACCGTGAGAAAACCATAATTCAAAAAGAGTCATGGACCACAATGTTCATTGCAGCTCTATTTACAACAGCCAGGAGATGGAAGCAACCTAAGTGTCCATCGACAGATGAATGGGTAAAGAAGATGTGGCACGTATATACAATGGAATATTACTCAGACATAAAAAGAAACAAAACTGAGTTATTTGTAGTGAGGTGGATGGACCTAGAGAGTGTCATACAGAGTGAAGTAAGTCAGAAAGAGAAAAACAAATACTGTATGCTAACACATATATATGGAATCTTAAAAAAAATAAAAAGGTTCTGAAGAAAAACCTAGGGGCAGGACAGGAATAAAGACGCAGATGTAGAGACTGGACTTGAGGACACAGGGAGGGGGAAGGGTAAGCTGTGACAAAGTGAGAGAGTGGCATGGACATATATACAGTACCAAACGTAAAATGGATAGCTAGTGGGAAGCAGCCGCATAGCACAGGGAGATCAGCTCGGTGCTCTGTGACCACCTAGAGGGATGGGATAGGGAGGGTGGGAGGGAGATGCAAGAGGGAGGAGATATGGGGATATATGTATATGTTAGCTGATTCACTTTGTTATAAAGCAGAAAGTAACACACCATTGTAAAGCAATTATACTCCAATAAAGATGTAAAAAAAAAAAAAAAAAGCCTATAGTAACAGCTTTCTCCAGACTTCACCACAACATCATCAGGGCCAGGCTACTCCTTTTAAAGCTTAGTTCTCGGTCCCTTTCACTAGCAGTTCCTTCGGGTGGCAGATGTACTCAATCCTCCTCTGTTTTTATTCATCAACTATAACGCTCTTGAGTTGTTTATCCCTCCCTTCTAAGTCCTCACCCCAGTCCTGAATGTTGTCTAACTTTGGATCCTACCAAACATTCAAAACCTATTTATGGAGCATCTCTACCATGTATCAGGCACAGGGGGAAAGAAGACACAGCCCCTGCCCTCAAGGGAGATGGCAGTCTGGGGAGGGTGACCACTAAGTAAACGGGAAATGCAACACGATGTGCTGAGTATTATGACACAGGAAGGTGCCAGATACTGTGGTACATGATGACTGGGGACATATCTAGCCTTGAGAGGTCAAGGAAGGCTTTCTGGAAGGGAAGTGATGTCTGAGCTAAGAAGGACAAATAAGGGGCATCCAGGTGAAAGGGCAAGGCTTGGGCTGTGAGGGAACGCAGGATGCTTCCGCTATTCTGGCTGAACGTTCGGTTTGGTTGCCACTCTTCTGTTTGAGTGTTTGAAGAGCGAGTTTGAGGAACTGGAAGAAGTTCAGTGTGGGCTGGGAGGTAGGTGCAAGAGGGGTGGGGGTACATGGGGGAGACGAGACTGACGCTACAGAGATGGGCAGGAGCTGGAGCACAAAAGGCTTTGTCGGTCACGCTGGTGAGTTTGGACTTTATCCTGCAGCCACCAGGGAGCCACTGAAGGGCTTTAAGTAAAGGAGAAACAACAGGTACCACAAGCGGACAAGTGAAACTGCAAAACCTCAAGTGAGAATGATCTGTCCTGAGGGGTGGGGGGGGACTGAACTGCACAATCTCAGTCTGGCTTCGCCTGCAGTGCTTCTCAACTTGACCGGGAGCACCTCTGGGGACAGGGGAGGAGAGTGAATGCTAACCCCCCGGCAACTTGGGAGGTTTTTGTTAAAAAATTCATGTGATATTTTTATACTATAAGCATATTTTTTTGTACAGAGTGTTCATTCTTGAATAAAGTAAGTTCAGTGTTGGCTTGTAGATAATAAAAAGAAAGTATTTGATTTTGATTCAATAAATGTTTCTCAATCCTGAAAAAAAAAATCGTGGTTGTTTTGCGTTCTATTGCATGACATAGCCGTGAGTGTTTTCATATACCAAAAATATTTTACAGCAAGTCATCAGGCAAAATGGACATTCCAGGGTAAAGGCCATGTTTATACTATAGCTTCAGAAGTCCTGGATGTGGCCTTTCACACCCCACTCTCTCAGAAACAGTCTGAAGGAGCAATAGACAGGGGGACAAGGGCACATGCAGGGCAGACTGCCAACACTAGATCTCCTGCTTCCTCACCTGGAATCACACAGACTCAATGACCCCAGTCCTCAGACCACTCTTGCCCAGTGCCACCTCCAGCCTCGGAGACTCCACCCCAACCAGGCAGTGCACCCCCTTTATCAAAGCCTCTCAGCCTCGCTCCGCCACCACCCCAAGCTCCACCGTCACTTCCCACAGAGTCTGCCTACGCTTCTGGAAGCCTCCATCATGCACTCTTATTTTATATAGGCAATTGTGCCCGGTGCTGTCTCCTCCAAATTTGAAGCTTTAGGAGTGAAGAGACATGTTTCTTATCTCTGCTGCCCATTCAGTGCTTTACCCACAATGTGCGCTAAAGTTTTACTGAATTGAATTGATTATCCGGGCCCTTTCATCCTTGTTCTGCTGTTAATAATTCTAGGCTCTAGAGAGAGCAGACATCAGAAGCAAGAAGAACTACAATCCTGCAGCCTGTGGAACAGAAACCACATTCACAGAAAGATAGACAAGATGAAAAGGCAGAGGGCTATGTACCAAATGAAGGAACAACATAAAATCCAGAAAAACAACTAAATGAAGTGGAGATAGGCAACCTTCCAGAAAAAGAATTCAGAATAACGATAGTGAAGATGATCCAGGACCTCAGAAAAAGAATGGAGGCAAAGATCGAGAAGATGCAAGAAATGTTTAACAAAGACCTAGAAGAATTAAAGAACAAACAAACAGAGATGAACAATACAATAACTGAAATGAAAAATACACTAGAAGGAATCAATAGCAGAGTAACTGAGGCAGAAGAACAGATAAGTGACCTGGAAGACAGAATGGTGGAATTCACTGCTGCAGAACAGAATAAAGAAAAAAGAATGAAAAGAAATGAAGACAGCCTAAGAGACCTCTGGGACAACATTAAACACAACAACATTTGCATTCTAGGGGTCCCAGAAGGAGAAGAGAGAGAGAAAGGACCCGAGAAAATATCTGAAGAGATTATAGTCAAAAACTTCCTTAACATGGGAAAGGAAAGAGCCACCCAAGTCCAGGAAGTGCAGAGAGTCCCATACAGGATAAACCCAAGGAGAAACACGCCGAGACACATAGTAATCAACTTGGCAAAAATTAAAGACAAAGAAAAATTACTGAAAGCAGCAAGGGAAAAATGACAAATAACGTACAAGGGAATCCCCATAAGGTCAACAGCTGATTTCTCAGAGGAAACTCTACAAGCCAGAAGGGAGTGGCATGATATACTTAAGGTGATGAAAGGGAAGAACCTACAACCAAGATTACTCTGCCCAGCAAGGATCTCATTCAGATTCAATGGAGAAATCAAAAACTTTACAGACAAGTAAAAGCTAAGAGAATTCAGCACCAACAAACCAGCTCTACAACAAATGCTAAAGGAACTTCTCTAGGCAGGTAACACAAGACAAGAAAAGGACCTACAATAACAAACTCAAAACAATTAAGAAAATGGTCATAGGAAGATACATATCGATAATTACCATAAACGTGAATGGATTAAATGCTCCAACCAAAAGACACAGGCTTGCTGAATGGACACAAAAACAAGACCCATATGTATGCTGTCTACAGGAGACCCACGTCAGACCTAGGGACACATACAGACTGAAAGTGAGGGGATGGAGAAAGATAATCCATGCAAATGGAAATCAAAAGAAAGCTGGAGTAGCAATTCTCATATCTGAGAAAATAGACTTTAAAACAAATACAACTACAAGAGACAAAGAAGGACATTACATAATGATCAATCCAAGAAGAACATATAACATTTGTAAATATTTATACACCCAACATAGGAGCACCTCAATACATAAGGCAAATGCTAACAGACATAAAAGGGGAAATCGACAGTAACACAAACATAGTAGGGGACTTTAACACCCCACTTTCACCAATAGACAGATCATCCAAAATGAAAATAAAAAAGGAAACAGAAGCTTTAAATGACACAATAGACCAGACAGATTTAATTGATATTAATAGGACATTCCATCCAAAAACAGCAGATTACACTTTCTTCTTAAGTGTGCATGGAACATTCTCCAAGATAGATCACACCTTGGGTCACAAATCAAGCCTCAGCAAATTTAAGAAAACTGAAATCACATCAAGCATCTTTTCTGACCACAACGCTATGAGATTAGAAATGAATTACAGGGAAAAAAATGTAAAAAAAACAAACACATGGAGGCTAAACCCTACATTACTAAATAACCAAGAGATCACTGAAGAAATCAAAGAGGAAATCAAAAATACCTAGAGACAAATGACAATGAAAACACAACAATCCAAAACCTATGGGATGCAGCAAAAGCAGTTCTAAGAGGGAAGTTTATAGCTATACAAGCCTACCTCAAGAAACAAGAAAAATCTCAAATAAACAATCTAACATTACACCTAAAGGAACCAGAGAAAGAAGAACAAACAAAACCCAAAGTTGGCAGAAGGAAAGAAATCATCAAGATCAGAGCAGAAATAAATGAAATAGAAACAAAGAAAACAATAGCAAAGATCAATAAAACTAAAAGCTGGTGCTTTGAGAACATAAACAAAATTGATAAACCATTAGCCAGACTCATCAAGAAAAAGAGGGAGAGGACTCAAATCAATAAAATCAGAAATGAAAAAGGAGAAGGTACAACAGACACCGCAGAAATACAAAGCATCCTAAGAGACTACTACAAGCAACTCTATGCCAATAAAATGGAAGGAATGGACAAATTCTTAGAAAGGTATAACCTTCCAAGACTGAACCAGGAAGAAATAGAAAATATGAACAGACCAATCACAAGTAATGAAATTGAAACTGTGATTAAAAATCTTCCAACAAACAAACGCCCAGGACCAGATGGCTTCACAGGTGAATTCTATCAAACATTTAGAGAAGAGCTAACACCCATCCTTCTGAAACTCTTCCAAAAAACTGCAGAGGAAGGAATACTCCCAAACTCGTTCTATGAGGCCACCATCACCCTGATATCAAAACCAGAAAAAGACACTACAAAAAAAGAAAATTACAGACCAATATCACTGATGAATATAGATGCAAAAATCCTCAACAAAATACTAGCAAACAGAACCCAATAACACATTAAAAGGATCATACACCATGATCAAGTGGGATTTAACCCAGGGATGCAAGGATTCTTCAATATATGCAAATCAATCAATGTGATACACCATATTAACAAATTGAAGAATAAAAACCATATGATCATCTCAATAGATGCAGAAAAAGCTTTTGACAAAATTCAACACCCAGTTATGATAAAAATTCTCCAGAAAGTGGGCATAGAGGGAACCTACCTCAACATAATAAAGGCCATATACAACAAACCCACAGCAAACATCATTCTCAATGGTGAAAAACTGAAAGCATTTCCTCTAAGATCAGGAAGAGGACAAGGTTGTCCACTCTCACCACTATTATACAACATAGTTTTGGAAGTCCTAGCCACGGCAATCAGAGAAGAAAAAGAAATAAAAAGAATACAAATTGGAAAAGAAGAAGTAAAACCGTCACTGTTTGCAGATGACATGATACTATACATAGAGAATCCTAAAGATGCCACCAGAAAACTACTAGAGCTAATCAATGAATTTGGTAAAGTTGCAGGATACAAAATTAATGCACAGAAATCTCTGGCATTCCTATACACTAATGATGAAACATCTGAAAGAGAAATTAAGGAAACACTCCCATTTACCATTGCAACAAACAGAATAAAATACCTAGGAATAAACCTACATAGGGAGACAAAAGACCTGTATGCAGAAAACCGTAAGACACTGATGAAAGAAATTAAAGATGTTACCAACAGATGGAGAGATATACCATGTTCTTGGATTGGAAGAATCAATATTGTGAAAATGACTATACTACCCAAAGCAATCTACAGATTCAATGCAATCCCTATCAAATTACCAATGGCATTTTTTACGGAACTAGAACAAATAATCTTAAAATATGTATGGAGACACAAAAGACCCCGAATAGCCAAAGCAGTCTTGAGGGAAAAGAACGGAGCTGGAGGAATCAGACTCCCTGACTTCAGACTATACTATAAAGCTACAGTAATCAAAACAATATGGTACTGTCACAAAAACAGAAACATAGATCAATGGAACAGGATAGAAAGCCCAGACATAAACCCATGCACCTATGGTCAACTAATCTATGACAAAGGAGGCAAGGATACACAATGGAGAAAAACAGTCTCTTCAATAAGTGGTGCTGGGAAAATTGGACAGCTACATGTAAAAGAATCAAATTAGAACACTCTCTCACACCATACACAAAAATAAACTCAAAGTGGATTAGAGACCTAAATGTAAGACCAGAAACTATCAAACTCTCAGAGGAAAACATAGGAAGAACACTCTTTGACATAAATCACAGCAAGATCTTTTTCGATCCACCTCCTAGAGTAATGGAAATAAAAACAAATATAAACAAATGGGACCTAATGAAACGTCAAAGCTTTTGCGCAGCAAAGGAAACCATAAACGAGACGAAAAGACAACCCTAAGGATGGGAGAAAATATTTGCAAATGAATCAACGGACAAAGGATTAATCTCCAAAATATATAAATAGCTCATGCAGCTCAATAACAAAAAAACAAACAACCCAATCGAAAAATGGGCAGAAGACCTAAACAGACATTTCTCCAAAGAAGACATGCAGATGGCCAAGAAGCACATGAAAAGCTTCTCAACATCACTAATCATTAGAGAAATGCAAATCAAAACTACAGTGAGGTATCACCTCACACCAGTTAGAATGGCCATCATCAGAAAATCTACAAACAACAAATGCTGGAGAGGGTGTGGAGAAAAGGGAACCCTCTTGCACTGTTGGTGGGAATGTATATTGATACAGCCACTATGGAGAACAGTACGGAGATTCCTTAAAAAACTAAAAATAGAATTACCATATGATCCAGCAATCCCACTACTGGGCATATACCCGGAGAAAACCATAATTCAAAAAGACACATGCACCCCAATGTTCACTGCAGCACTATTTACAACAGCCAGGTCATGGAAACAACCTAAATGCCCATCGACAGACGAATGGATAAAGAAGATGTGACACATATATACAATGGAATATTACTCAGCCCTAAAAAGGAATGAAATTGGGTCATTTGTTGAGACGTGGATGGATCTAGAGACTGTCATACAGAGTGAAGTAAGTCAGAAAGAGAAAAACAAATATCGTATATTAACGCATATATGTGGAACCTAGAAAAATGGTACAGATGAACCGGTTTGCAGGGCAGAAATAGAGACACAGATGTAGGGAGCAAACATATGGACACCAAGGGGAGAAAGTGGTGGGGGGTGGCGGTGGTGGTGGGATGAATTGGGTGATTGGGATTGACATGTATACACTAATATGTAGAAAATCGATGACTAATACAAACCTGCTGTATAAAAAAACAAATAAAAGTAAATTTAAAAATTAAGAAAAAATTCTAGGCTCTAAAGAAAGGAAATGATGAAAGATTAATTTAGAAAAGAAAGAAAATTTTAACAAATTTTGTAGATATAGTCACAAACATGAAATGTAAGTTATTTTGTGGGGAACTAAACTACTTTTTAACCCCGGGAATGATTTAAGTTTCCTTTTGAGAGGTAGATACCAATCACTCAGACATTGTTGATGGGAATGTAAAACGGTACAGCCACTCTAGAAAATAGTTTGGCAGGTTTTTTTTTATAAAACTAGATATGCAATTACCATATGATCCAGCAATTACACCCTAAGGCATTTATTCCAGGGAACTGAAAAGTGATGTTCACATAAAAACCTGAATATGAATATTTATAGTAGTTTTATTCATACTTGCAAAAAATTGGAAACACTCGAGATATCCTTCAATGAATTAAAGGTTAAACAAACCAATACATCCATAGCATGGAACGCTACTCAGCAAGAAAAGGGAATGAACTATTGATACACACAACGGCTTGGATGGATCTCCAGGGTATTATGCAGAGGCTAAAAAAGATAAAGTCAGCCTCAGACAGTTCTATGCTGTATGATTCCATTCCAGTTACATTCTTGAAATGACAGAGGTTAGAGACTTGGGGGAGAGGAGTGTGGGGAGAGGGTGTGCAGGAGGGAGGTGGGTGTAGCTATAAAAGGGCAACTCAAGGGATCCTTGTGGTAATGGAGCTATTCTGTATCTACGCATATGGTAAAAGTGCATAGACCTACACACACACACAAATAACTGGACGGAACCCCAGTGGAATTTGAATAAGGTCAGTGGACTGTACCAATGGCAATTTTCTGGTTTTGATATTGCACTCTGGTTATACGAGATGCTACCATTGGAAGAAACTGGGTGAAGGGTAGATGAGATCTCTTTGTATATATTTTTGCAATCTAATTTTGCGGATCTATAATTTTTTTAACATTTTTGTTGGAGTATAATTGCTTTACAATGGTGTGTTAGTTTCTGCTTTACAACAAAGTGAGTCAGCTATATGTATACATATATCCCCATATACCCTCCCTCTTGCGTCTCCCTCCCACCCTCCCTATCCCACCCCTCTAGGTGGTCACAAAGCACCGAGCTGATCTCCCTGTGCTATGCGACTGCTTCCCACTAGCTCTCTATTTTACGTTTGGTAGTGTATATATGTCCATGCCACACTACCACTCTCTCACTTTGTCCCAGCTTACCCTTCCCCCTCCCCGTGTCCTCAAGTCCATTCTCTAGTAGGTCTGTGTCTTTATTCCCGTCTTGCCCCTAGGTTCTTCATGACCATTTTTTTTTTAGATTCCATATATACGTGTTAGCATACAATGGAATATTACTGAGCCATAAAAAGAAACGAAACTCAGTTATTTGTAGTGAGGTGGATGGACCCAGAGTCTGTCATACAGAGTGAAGTAAGTCAGAAAGAGAAAAACAAATACCGTATGCTAACACGTATATATATGGAATCTATAATTATTTTTTAAGAGTTTTTTTTTTTTAAATGAGACACCAAAAGCAGATGCATTTTCCATGAAGCAATGTGTAGAAAAGAATAGGCTGGTCCATTTTGGGGTTTGTTTTAACTAAGTTAGGTGCAAAGGCTCCCAACGCAATCACAGTCAGTCCCTCTCCAGTAAGTCTCCTGTGCATACTCACCAATAGTAGAGAGTATAGTTAGTGTCAGGATTTGTATTCCTTCCAGGGAGCCAAGAGCACTTCATGTAGCTCAGGTTATACCAAATGCATTGTAGTTCAGTAACAGCGGACTCAGGATCGCCTGGAATATGCAGCCAAGAGTTTAGGACCCTTATCTCCTTGCCCTGCGAGCTGGCCAGTCACTCTAGGGGCTGGGGGATGGCAAGCGTGCTTCCGGCTGCTTCTCCGGAAAGCTAATCCCTAACCTCTCACCCCATTTGACCCAGAAGGCACCCAGGCGGAAGAAAACCCAAATCTAATTTGTTCACAACTTTCTCTCTTTACTATCACTGAGGGACCCTAACTCCTGTATTCCTACCTGGAGAGAGAGTCTGAAGGTCAAACATTTCAGTCATAGGAAACGACCATGGAATTTCCCAAATGAATGTGAAAATATAAACAACCATTATATCTACCTGTCTTTTTAAAAAACAAAACAAGTGTTCTGAGTTATAATTTACCTTGTCTTTCGAGCAATACTGACACGCCTTGTTTTAAAAATTAAACAAACCTTCCTCCTGAGGCAATTTGGGGAAAGGTAAGCAAAACGTAACTCTTAGTAGTTGTCTATTGGGGGTTATGGCCTTAGGAGCCCTAAAATCTTGATGATCTGAAATCTCTACCTTTATAAAGCCTTTTAAGTTAAGACATCACGTCTCTAAATTAAATGCCTATGTTTAAAATTCAAACCTGTTATCCCTCGTGCTCCTTAAAGGCGTACTGTGCTGAGCCATCACCACCCACCTTTTCGTCATAATACAATTTAGTTTCTTTCAGATTATTAAAGTCCTCAAGAAACGAGTATAGGGGAGGTAACTTGCTGTAAACCATGCTCCCAGCCTCCTAGCAGTACTGAATTTTATAATTTTACAAATATTACTTCATATACTTTTGATCTGTGCATACAGGTACAGAGAACGTCCTAGAAAACAAGTCATGTAGTGTTAAGGTTTGGAGGTAGGAGATGGGACCTTGCCCAACCAAAGGGCAACATGATGTGAATAGATAATATGTATCTAGCATTTACTGTCTGCCAGGCAGTATTCTCAGCACCTCATGTGTACTGATTGATGTAATCCTTTCAACATTCCTGGGAGGTAAGTACTATCATCATCCCTTTTTACAGGTGAGGAAACTGAAGAGAGAAGGGGCTAAGTGATCTGCCTAAGGTCACACAACTAGAAGCTGGCAGAGCTGAGATTTAAACTTGGACATCTGGGCTCTGGTAGCCCTGCTCTTCCTGAGTATATGCTACTCCCTGCATGTAACATAAGAGCTGGGAACAATGATCAAGCTGACTACTTGACAGCTTTTTCTAGGGCTAGTCTTGAGTCACAGCTGGGCCAACATGCCCACTTTCCTCTTTTAACATCTTTCCCCAAATATATCCTGTATATCAATCTAATCTCTCTATATAATGAGTGAGACACTATCAATATTTTCATTTGTTTAAGGTACTGGACCTGGGACCTGAAGATCTACAGCAACTCACTCAGTTCCCTTCTTCCTCACAAAATAGATCAGGGTAATAATACATGCCTTGCTCATTTCACCGAATAAGCTTGAGAAGCTCAATTTAGGGGAGAGGCGTATGTGTGTGTGTGTGTGTGCGTGTGTGTGTGTGTGTGTCACTTTCCAAGTTATTAAGTAGTCTATAACTATCAGGCATTGTTATTCAAGTTGTCTGTGAGCACGTCAAAGGCAGAGATGTCCTGACAGTTGTTGGTGTGTTGTCAGCATCTAGTACCAGTGCCTGACACTTATTAGACTCAACAAATGTTTGAAAATTAAATGAATTAATGAACACTGAACATAAGCATATGGATAATTTGGATTTATTCTCTAAATGCCAAGAGACAGTGCTTTTAGCTGTTACCTTCAGGGGGTGAGATGCACTTTTCCACCAAAATGCTAGGCTTCTCACTTTCGTTGGTGCTACACTGGGACCCCACTTGCAGACAAATCCTCTCATTCAGGGGCACTTCTTTCGAACGATAAGTTTCTGGAGCAATTTTCTAAGATAAGGAAATTTAAAAAGGCATTGCAGTAGCAAACACACAGAAATACAGTTGTGTAAAGAAAATGGGAAGTTATCAAATGGTATGCAGTTCAGTGATTCTCAGCTTCGGGTGATTCTGTCCTCCCATTCCCGGGGGACATTTGTTAATGTCTAAGAACATTTTTCGTTGTCATAACTTGGGAGGGGGCTGCTACTGGCATCTACTGGGTAGAGGCCAAGGATGCTGCCAAACATCCTATAATGCACAAGACAGCCTTCCCTCCCCCAACAACAACAAATTATCCCGCATCAAATGTCCGTAGTGCCATCATTGAGAAACCATGGTATAGATAAAAGACAGTTTCCTGCATTTTCAATGTATAAACATCATGACATTTACTACAAACCTACCATGCTAACACATACGTCTAAGAGCAATTTCAAAGGAAACACAATAAGCTTATCAAAATTCAATTCCAAGTAGATGCAGTATGACATCAAGATCAAGGTAAAAAGGACTGCTTTAAGAATCTGGCAATCCTGGTCACCTCTGAGGAGAGGAAGTAAAGAAGGGGAGCCTGAGGGCTGAGGAGACTTTTCAGGAAACACCTTTCTGCACTGTTTGACCATTTTGACTATCTCATATACACATATGAATTATAAGGGTTGATATTATAGGCACTGAGTATAGCACGCTCTTATTCTAAAAGGTAGATAAGCTTTGTGGAACCACGGAAAGCCAACTTATACACAGCTTATGGATAACAATCACAAGCCTGGTTATTATGATTTAGAATAATGAGATTAAAGGCTCTTGAGGAAATTAACATTTTCCAAAGTGACAGAGTTGGGATAATTAAGAACAGAGCTGCTTTTAATCAGAGCTCCAAGGAGCTTCCTGTTTTGCAATAGTTTCTGACTCAAGTTGGAGACAGCATTTCCTTGTATATACGAGCTGATAGCCATGAAGGGAAATTTTGTCAGAGTTACCTTTATCTACCACCCTAAGGGGTACTCTGCCATTTCACATGCCTGCTGCCAACTGAGCATGAGGGCAACTGTGAGAGACTCTCAAAACCAGGCACAAGGATGTCCTCTGAGAGGTAGCCAGCAAATCATCAATTAACGAACCACAGCAAAGACATGGGGAAGAAAACAAACAACACTTTGTACAGACCGAACAGCTCTTAGGCCCAGGCAAGAAAGCACTCTAAAAAAGGAGTTAGCTGGTCAGCCCTGGAAGAAGAGAAAAAGAAATGCCTGCAAACAAAATTCTGACAGGGAGAAAAGAGAGGGTGATTCAGCTCCATGGACATTGATTATTTTTGTCCCAGCAGCAAAGCCCTGCCTACCTTCAGTGGGGCCTCCAGCTATTCTGAGTCAAGTACATTTTCACAACAAATTCCTGATTCCTTGCCAAGAAACCTACTTATCATTTGGCTTTCCATATATTTGCTGCCTACAGGAATAGAACATACTAATTGAGTCAAGAGAAGGCTCTCGAGAATGTTTCACCATTATAGTTCTCATGGCGAAGTAAGGAAACTGGCCCTTAATTGATGAATGTGTGCTGAGGAAACAAGGATTGTTGGTAATGGTGGCAGGAAAGCTCCGAATGCAAATTTCACCAACCACACAATTTTACTAAGCAGAAGTCCCATATACCCCTGAAGGAGCCACCCTGACCCAAGAATCCTTGATAACTCTTGTGTGGAAGCTGCATTTGCCCTCTGAGGACACCCGGGGGAAAATGTACAGTCAAATGCCATAAATTAGAATCATTATGGAAAAATCCCAGTTCTCTTATATTAGATATTGTTCCAGTGAGAGGGCTGAGGAGTTTTATTACACAAGTATTTTTAATAAATGGTATTTCTTAAAGTAAAAACATACTTTAGCATCTAAATCTGAACCTTTTTTTAAAAAAAACCTTCATTTTCAAAGTTAATCGGTTATTGATTCAGACCCTTTATTAATTTATTTATTTTGGGCTGCATTGGGTCTTCATTGCTGCGGGCGGGCTTTCTCTAGTTGCGGCGAATGGGGGCTACTCTTCGTTGCAGTGCACAGGCTTCTCATTGCGGTAGCTTCTCTTGTCGCGGGGCACGGGCTCTAGGCATGCGAGCTTCAGTAGTTGTGGCACGTGGGCTCAGTAGTTGTGGTTCACGGGCTTAGTTGCTCCGCGGCATGTAGGATCTTTCTGGACCAGGGCTTGAATCTGTGGCCCCTGCATTGGCAGGCGGACTCTTAACCACTGCGCCATCAGGGAAGCCCTAAACCTGAACCTTTTGTTTTGGGCATATGAATAAAAAAATAACTTAGAAAAGACACGGTAGGGGGTAAGATAAAATACTTTTAAAAAATCTCTTTCAAAGCTCAAGGCAAATAATATTAAATTGGCATGAATAAAGTAGGAACCCCAATTGTCAATGATCGCCAAGTCAAGTGCACCTCTCTGTATCAGACAAGGAACTAAATCCCTCCCAGAAGATCTTGATGAAGTATGTGTGATCGCTCCCACGTGACTTTCGGCTGTGGTGACTCATTCCACTGGTAGCTGCTGTATGACATTATGTTCCACCTGTCAGAGAATCTGGGCTCCTTTGAAAATTTATCAAAAATCAAGACCAGAGTCCTGAACCGATCCCTCCGCCTCAAGACCAAAGTTCATTTGGCTAGATCGCAGCTTTCCCAACTGCTAATCCTTTCTCAGAAGGAAAGGGGAGTCAGCTTCAGCTTCAGTCTCTTTGGATGCCTAGACAGAACAACATCCTTTTAATTTATTCACCTAGTAAGACTTGCTTATCTCTTGGTGATGAAAGAGATCTAAAATCTGATGCCAGATCCTTCTTCTAATTGCCAGATTACACATTGCTAAAACAATGGTGAAGGGCAGCCACTTAAGCTAGTCTTGTATTGAATTTTTTTTTTTAATCATCTATGGGGCTTCCCTGGTGGCGCAGCGGTTGAGAGTCCGCCTGCCGATGCAGGGGACGCGGGTTCGTGCCCCGGTCCGGGAAGATTCCACATGCCATGGAGCGGCTGGGCCCGTGAGCCATGGCCGCTGAGCCTGCGTGTCCGGAGCCTGTGCTCCGCAACAGGAGAGGCCACAGCAGTGAGAGGCCCGCGTACTGCAAAAAAAAAAAATCATCTATGATTCCATATCTCTCATCTTAATGGTCCTCCAATCTGAAGATTGAAAATGACCTCAAGGATTTACCTCATTTAGCAATTTGGGACTGTTAGACGGTCATAAAAGCCCTGTAACATGTACAAACTATCATAATGCCACTGCTTCAACATGCTTCAAAGCATATATACACCCCGGTGTGGTCTGACGACATTAATGCTGTGTCCAAAGGACAGGAAGAGGGAAGGAAAACCACTCCTCCCATTGATTCTGAGTCTCAGGATTGTAAACTTCCAAAAGGTCCAGACAGGAAATCCCCCATCACTGACTGGAAAGAATAATCTGTGTTTATCACAACTGCCGCATTGGCAGCCTTCAAAGCTGTCAAATGGCTGGAATAAAGGAGGAGGCCTTAGGCAGCGGCCACCCTTTATGGTCTCCATCTGGTCTCTTCAGGGGCAAAACGGAGGGACCAAGATTAAACGATAATATTAGGTTGAACCATATAATATGACCTATAAAGGCAACAATTTCATATGGTTGAATCTAACAACAGTAATAATAATAAAAGCTAACAATTATTGAACACTAACTCTGGGCCAGGTGTATCACAAACATTATCTCCTTTAACAAACACACACCATTCATATGAAGTAGGTACTTTTACTAGCCTTTCCCCCCAGCATTCTACAAACAAGGAAATGGAGGCTCAGGCTCAGATAGGTTAAATGACTTGCCTAAGGCCACAAAACTCGAAAGGGAAAGAGACAAAATTTCAAACCCAATTCTATCTGATTCCACTGCCTCCTAAAGTTACTTTCAAGTCTAAATTTCTGTAACTATACTGAGGAATTAGCCCCATTTCTACACTAGCATATCAGCATGTCTACCTGACTGATCCTTGAGCGCGGTTGACGGGCTAATGAATAAGGACATGTTAGAAAGATGGTGACCTCTCCTAGGGGTTTCAGTTAGATACTTAGGTGACGCACTAAAGGGTCTTTCCTGGAATTTCTCAAGGCTGAACTACCAAAAGTTGCCACTAAGACTCCAACTGTCTAAGGCCCCTCCTTAGGAACAAGAGGAAGCCAACAGTGTGAAAAGGGGAACTGGCCTACCAGGCTTCTGCATTTGGAGGACCTCTTTTAAAACACAAATATTTCTGACAAGCCTCAATTCCTTATCAATCAACACCTAAACTATAATTAACACCTCTGCAGGAAAGCAGGAAGGCAGATTAGCAAGTTTCCCTCTAGAGGAAGAGCCCATTCTACCCTCACTTCATTAAGTTTCCCATACATTATTTTTGGTGGACCAGCAAGCCAGAGACGTGAGTAGAGCCACACTTTACACATGAGGAAATGAAGGCTCACAGAGGTTAAGGAATTTACCCCAGGCCACTGAGCTACCTGAATGGTGCACTAACTAGTTCTCCAGACTCTTCCTGCCACCAAACTGCTCGAACACGGTGATTCCACAGTTCACTGAGCCAAAGTACTGTCATTAATAACAACTTCTCATTGGCCTTCTCAAAATCCAGGACAAATTCAACCCCAAACATCCTCCACCTCCCCCACCCACACACTGAAAGAAGATACAGTCATCCCTCTTACACCCGAGGGGCATTGCATTGGTTCCAGGACCCACCACGGACACCAAAATGCATGGATGCTCGAGTCTTTAATTAAAATGGTGTAGTGTTTGCATATGACCTAGGCACATCCTCTCCTATACTTTACATCATCTCTAAATTACTTATAATACCTAGTGCAACGTAAATGATATGTAAATAGTTGCCAGTACAAGGCATTCAAGTTTTCCTTTTTGGAATTTCCTGGAATTTTTTTTCCCTAATATTTTCCATCTGCAGCTGGCTGAATCCACAGATGCAGAACCCAAGGACTGTATAAAGATATAAAACAGTTTTGAACAGACGATATGATGCTTTGAGGAACCTGTCAATTAGCAGGGGCTACAAACCAATAAGGCTCAAAAGGAACTTCCATTGAATAAGACTATCATAAAGAATCCGAAATTATCCAATCTTGTTAACAAACATTCACTTAAATCGGTCACACATCCGACTGGAAAGGCTGAAAGTTTCTCTCATTTTTCCTCAAGCATCAGGGAACTGTCTGGTCAACCTCACCTGCCACTGACATCTTATTTTTTCATTTTCCATATGGCCATTTACTTTTGCATCACGTAGTTCTTGCGTATCTATCTGTGCATGCGATTAGTGAGATGGTAAATTTGAAAATTCCCTGAGGAATGGAAAGTGTTATATAAATACAAGGCTTCAGGCAGCAACACAGAAACCAATGTTAACATAATTAATTATTCACTGGGTGCCTACAGGAACCAACTTTAACATAATTAATTATTTACTGAGTGCCTAGTATTTCCTAAAAGAGTAATAATCTCAACTGTATTTGATTGGCAAATATTTTCTAATGTTCAATTTTGTCAACAGTTGTTTCCATAATTTTCCCAGTTAAAACATTTGGACACAACTCAAAAATAAAAATCCCACTTTGAAGTAAGATTAGAATTTGGCTTATTCTTAGCTCCAACTCACAGGGTTCACTTTACCTTATCAATGCAATATGTTCCAGAAAACTTACCTTATCTTGTTTGTTGCCAAAATGACTAAAATACTTTAGACTACAATTCGGGCTGGCTCCCTCAGGAGGATTCCATGTCCATGTGACTGTGCAGAGGTTTTCAACAGACACACTCAAATTCGTCACAGGTGGCTGAGTTTCTGTTCAAATCAAGCACAAGAAATACATTTATCCACAGCAGCCAGTGTTTTCAGTGGTTAATTTAATCCATTCCTCCAAGTCCTGAAGACCAAGAATCAGAAAACTGAGTTATCAAGAGCTAACATTTATTGAGCCAGGCAGCATTCTAAGTACTCTCCACAACCTTATGAGACAGGGACTCTCAGCCTCATGTAAAGATGAGGCGACTGAGGCACAGGGACATTGAATCACTGGCCCCATATCCCATGGCCAGTCAATGCTTTTTTTTTTTTTTTTTTTTTTTGCGGTACGCGGGCCTCTCACTGTTGTGGCCTCTCCCGTTGCGGAGCACAGGCTCCGGACGCGCAGGCTCAGCGGCCATGGCTCACGGGCCCAGCCGCTCCACGGCATGTGGGATCCTCCCGGACCGGGGCACGAACCCGTGTCCCCTGCATCGGCAGGCGGACTCTCAACCACTGCGCCACCAGGGAAGCCCCCCAGGCCGCATTCTTAACCACTTGCTATGGTGTGAACACAGAGGAGAGTATATTCTTAAATGTCCAAGTTTTCCTCCGGTGGGTATTTGGGGTCCCCTACACTGCGCGCCCAGGCCCACTCAATACAGACAGTTCAATCCCAGCAGTTCTGCAAGTCAGTTTAAGTGGCTCATCTTTAATCGTGCTTGCTCACGTGACCTGGCAATTGTTCTTATAACTTTTCCAAAGAAGTACTGAGAAAGAGATCTAACAACCCTGTTGCTCCCCTGAGGTCTGACACTAAACAACTGGAACTGCAGCTTTGACAAATCTGAAGAGGGACGAAAAGATGAGAAACTGTGAACCAGTGTCTTAAAAAATGTGTTTCATTTTGAGAAAACCCACCACTGTCTCCACCAAATATTTACTGGCTCTATTATCCTGGACCCAGCTTTAGGATCGGGGATAGGAGTTTTCATGCTTCTGCCAAATGCAGGGAAGTACATATAGAGGAGGGAAAGGAAACATCATTTCAAACTTTCCTGAGGACTTCTCCTGAGGCCAAAATCGTCCCCCGGAAACTGTATGAGGGCTCCTCTGTCCTATCTTTGCAACTTTTCTGTAAGTCGAAATTTATAAAATAAAGTTTATTAAACTAATTTTAAAAACAATCCCCCCAAATTGTCTAAAGTGGCAAACTTAATCATTATTAATTACTTAAGGACTACAGTTTTATTAATTTATCAATCAGTAGTTCTATTTTATACTCTATGCCAACACTTTGGAGTGCTCTGGGCCTCTTACATAATCTGCAGTATTTATGCCATTGCCTTCCTCTTTAACTGAACAAAAAACACCATTTGTCCCAAAACATCAACCCCACAGGCACTACAGAGGTGGGATTCCCCCCTAAGTCAGGTTTATACACAGCAGCCTGCACAGACCCTGAACTCTCAATATTCATTCCGCCTTTCCTAACTCAACTACCATTAGGCTTTCTGAAAGGTAGACCAAAGGCCCAACCATGGGGAGGAGGAGGCCACAGCAGGCCAAGTCCTTGTGGAAGCACGGGGTTCCTATTGCACTGCATTAAAACCCAGCCAGTGCCAGGAGCACCAATGGCTCAGGCGACAGTGATTTTAAGTTAGGATTTTAAGTGATTACAGGAGTGTATAGCTATTCCAGTTTGGCCTTTCGAACATCACGTCAATGATATTTTTTATTTATTTATTTATTTTTACCGTACGCGGGCCTCTCACTGTTGCGGCCTCTCCCGTTGCGGAGCACAGGCTCTGGACGCGCAGGCTCAGCGGCCATGGCTCACGGGCCCAGCTGCTCCGTGGCATGTGGGATCTTCCCGGACCGGGGCACGAACCCGTGTCCCCTGCATCGGCAGGCGGACTCTCAACCACTGCGCCACCAGGGAAGCCCACGTCAATGATATTTTTGAAGGCAAATTGTTTATCAGGTATAGAGTCTCTAATGAAAACTTTGTTCCTACCGAAGATTACAATTTACTTTAGGATTATCTCCCTTACTGTGCAGTTTCCAGAAACACACTAGAGCAAAAGTCCAGGATAGCTGGCTTAGCACTTCCTGACGCTCTGCCTTCCCACAAACCTCCCACTCCCACACAAAAATTAAAGCCCTAACAATAAAAATATTACCTATTTATGGTTTGCTTAAATCATACCCCAATTTTCAAGGTAGTCTAAGACCTTTTTAAATCTATTTTTTAACCTCAGTATTTTAATAGAACAATAGCCGGCCCTATTTCCAGTCTCTCAAACGGATTTCATTTTCCCCCATCTGTTCTGAAGTATCCTTTAGTCAGATCTTCTAACAGGTTTGCATTTTAGGCTACTTGTGGCTATCTGCCATCCTTTTTTTTTTCCCCCTAATGGTTCCTTCCATTTCTCTTAAGATTTTTCTACTTCCTATACTTTAAAAAGCACACACGCTCACAGAAACTCTTTTTTTAATTTTTACTTTTTTAACATCTTTATTGGAGTACAATTGCTTTACAGTGCTGTTTTAGTTTATGCTGTATAACAAAGTGAATCAGCTATACATAAACATATATCCCCATACCTCCTCCCTCTTGCGATACAATCTCCAAATGTTTAAATATATCTGAATATATGTATGTGGGTAAAATACATCCAGACACATAAATAAGTGGAGACTGTGCTTCTTGTAAAAGTCTGTAACAGCTCCTCATCTGTAAGACACATCATTTCAGTGTAGTGTAGTGATTAAGAGCACGGACTCTGGAGCCCTACTGCCTGAGCTCATATGCCAGCTCTGCTACACACTAGCTGCCAAGTTACTTAACCTCTCTCTGCCTCGGTGTTTGCATCTATAATGTGAGGGTGATAATAGTAAACTAATGAAAAAGGGTTATTATGAGGATTAAATGAGTTAATACAGATAAAAAAAACTCAGAACAGTGCCTGGCACAGAACAAGTGCTGTGTAAATGTGTGCTGTCTGCTTTCTTTCTTTTTGAAGAGACGAAACAGTTCTAAACAGTTGCTTTGGTTTTCTCTGGAATTGATATGTGTCCGTGGCCTTAGAGACACAAGCTTCTCTGCCTGATAAGCTTTCCTTAAGCATCTAATTCTAACCATTTCTTAGGGGTTGATCACTCACCAGAAAGGGGAGTGGGAAGGAGAGAGGGACTCAAGTAGCTCCCTCAACTTCAAACCTCAAGTGAGTCTGTGTGGACATCTAGCACAAGATCCCATTCGAATTATGAATTAACATGATCAATGCTGTTTCTAATAATAAGGCATGTTACTTAACTAAAAGTTTTTCCTCTCTCTTGTTCAATCACAGGAGCTGGCAGAAGCATGCATATTTCGGGAAAAGTCAAGGAAATCACAAGAGTTATACATGAGTCATTCATCTCCTTCCTTTACATCTACTCAGTCATCAACCTCCTTCAGAGCTTTCTGCAACACTTTTTTAAAAAATAAATTTATGTATTTATTTATTTTTGGCTGCACTGGCTCTTCATTGCTGCACGTGGGCTTTCTCTACTTGCAGCGAGCGGGGGCTTTTCTTGTTGCGGAGCACAGGCTCTAGGCACACGGGCTTCAGTAGTTGTGGCACGTGGGCTCAGTAGTTGTGGCTCGTGGGCTCTAGAGCGCAGGCTCAGTAGTTGTGGCGCGTGGGCTTAGTTGCTCCACGGCATGTGGGATCTTCCCGGACCAGGGCTCGAACCCACGTCCCCTGCATTGGCAGGTGGATTCTTAACCACTGCGCCACCAGGGAAGTCCTGTCACACCTCTCTCAATCATCCCAATCACACTAATGCGCTCTGCTGGGCCCCGTGAGCCAGGCGGACATACAGCAGTAAGGCACGGGCCTGGACAGAAGGCGTGCACAGCACATCTTTCTAGTGGCCACCTCCAACCCTAGATCCCTGCGTCGCTTCGCACTCCAGTGATTCCCCACACTCAGTCAAGTCTCCCTGCTGGCTTCTCCTCCAGTGTCATTTCCCTCACGCTGCGCCCCACTCAGCTTCAAGGGCAAGTGAAGCCCTTCTGCCTGGACTGATTTTACCAATGCACCCTCCTGCCAAGCTGGGCTCCTCGCTGAGCACAAAAGGACACCCTCACCCTTACCTCTGGGCCTCTGTAGCTGCTATTCCCCCCAACTGGGAATAACTTCTCCTCCACCTACTCAAATGTCACCCACCCTAAAAGTCTAGCTCAAACTTTAGCTCTTCCACGACACTCCCAGCCCTCAGTTTCCCCTCTTCTGAACGCCTACAGTACTTATTGCTTGGACTACACAGTCTGGCAATTATAAAGCAAGTCTCCAATACATGATCATTCACTTCATACCAATGGCCTGTACATACTTGCATGGGTGCCAACCAGTCCTGCCCTGCTACTCTGGGAGGGGCCCAGCTCCTCTCCCAGCCAAGGACTCCCTTCACTTCTGCAGAGAGAGGCACTGAATACAGTGGTTAGGGGCACGGCCTCTGGAACCAGGCTGCCAGGGTCGGAAGCCAAGCTCCTCCACTCTATCACCTACGAGAGCGCTGGGCCTTGCTGTGCCTCAGCTTCCTCACATACAAAACAGGACTAATAACAGCACCTACAGGAGGGTTTTGTGTAAAAATTAAATGAAATAGTTCAAGTGGAAAACTTAGAACGCTGCCCGGCAGAGTAAACACTATATAAATGCTAGCTGTTATTAAGACATGCCACAATGTGGGCTACCAATCTAAACAGACTAAACTAAGCTGGTAACCTAATCTTTTATAGACACTCAAAAGATTAGCGCTGAAGAGCCCTTAAAACTTATGGAGTTCAACCTCCTGTCACAGATGAGAAAGCTGCTGTGCAAGGGAGGGGAAATGACAAGCCCTGAAGTCCCACACCTGGGAAATGTCAGACCACTAAAACTCAAGTCCCCTGACTGTTTTTTTTCTTTCTTTCTTTTTTTTTTTTACCATGCACTTCTATCAATATTTCCAATGGGAAAAAAGGTTTTCTATTTCTAAGTAACCAAGTTACTAATGAACTTCTGTGACAAAACTGATTAAGTTGGGGGTTGCCAGTATTACTAGAAGGCCAGCTGTTTGTTGTTCCAGGTGCGTGGGGGGAGGAAATCTGTAGGAGGGAGGGGGTTAGAGTAGCACTGTGAAAATCAGGAGACTAATGAGATGGGTGACCCCCTCCCTTCTTTGGACTGCAGCTGCCCCATAATGATTATGGGAATCAGATCCCCCCAAGTGAACTGGGGGCAACGATTACGCAGTATACTCTAAGGTTCTAAGCCGACCTACAGAGCCTGGCTCAGTACTAAACAAGGCAGGCACTTGAATCATTGACTGTCAAACTTCAAACCTCCCTCAAGTCTCTACTCAAATGCCACCTTTTCAGTGGAGGTCTTCCTACTCCACCCTATTTACAATGGCAAACCCTTTCCCTGCTTTGTTTTTCTCCATAGTACTTATCGCCGTCCCGACATATCTTATATTTTACTCCCCTCCCCCCCTGCCCCCGGCCCCTTCCTCTGACTGCCAACAGCATATAAACTCCAAAGGGCAGGGACTTGACCTGTTTTGCTCACGGCTCCACTCTCTGCCCCTAGAACACTGCCCAGCACAGAGGAGACTGTGCATTCGTTTTGTTGACTGAATCAATAGAGGCTATCGAGGTTTCCTAATCAACATTTCAACTTGGGTTTCAAAGCACAACACACTGGTTGAAAATGCAATAAACAAATTGTGGGTGTTTGTGTCAATGTGACAATAAGACCTATCGAATTTGGGGCTAGAATTTGGAGTTATACTATCGTCACCAAAAATGTCCATTAGGCCGCTCATGGCAAAAGCTGGCCGTGAGGAATTCATTAGCCCTCAACTTTTCACAGTAACTCTGGTTGATTAATTTAAATTGCCGCACCAGGGTGAGGGGTATACGAGAACTCTCTATACTATCTTTGCAACTTTTCTGTCAATCGAAAATTATTCCAAAATATAAAGGTTAATAAAGGAAAAGGCATCCACGTGGATGCTACTCCGAGATTCCCACCGGATTTCTTGGACGCCAGAGGTGGCCGCGACCCTCACGTCCTTTTCCTACAGGGACTAGGAGCTTTAGAGGTTCCCTTCGACTCCCACCCCCTCGCTGGACCGGCCGCGCAAGAAGCCCCGGCGCGTCCCAGCTCGCCCGGACCTAGCTTGCCGTCCCCGCGGCCTCCCGGCCCCTCATCCCCTCCCGGGGGCACCGGCGACATTCCGGCTCCCGACCCCGCGGCCCTCCGATGCCACGGACTCGTTTCGGCCCCGGGCCCCGGCGCTAGGCTCGGCGCTTCCCGACGACCGAGGAAAGCGCGGCGACAAGTCGTCGTCCTCCGGCCCCGCCGCCGCCCCCGCCGCCCGGGATCCGGAAAAACCCGGCCGCTCCGGTTCCCCCACCTCTAGCCGGGCGAGGGAGGCGGCGGCCGCCGCCGCGGGCGCGGGGCGTCGTGGGGACGGCCCCCGGCGCCCACCCCCGCCGCGGCGCCCCCGGAGCGCCCCTGCTGGCCTCTCGGCTGCGACCCCCGCCGCCCCGGGCCCCAGCGGCCGCACTCACCCGCGGGCGCGGCCACCCCGCCGCCGCCGCCGGCGCAGAGCAGCAGCGCCCACAGCCCGCAGAGCCGCGCCGGCCACTCCATGCAGTCCCTCGCTCGGAGCCCGGCCGGGCTGCAGCCGCTGCAGTCTCCGCCTCCTTCGCTCCCTCTCCCACTTCCCGGCTCCGCCGCCCTGGAGGCCGGGGGCCGGCGCAGACTGGAAGAGCCGCCCCGCCCACAGGCCGCAGGTAACCCCAGGCGGTCAGCGAGGGCAGAGGGGCGGGGCGCCCGCGGCTCCCGCGGCGCGACGCCTGGCCCCGCGGCAGCCGAGCCGCCACCGCGCCCCCGGAGTCCGATCGCGGGCCAGACAGAACTTCCCTGACCTTGTTGCGGCGCGGCCCCCCCGCCGCCCGGCCCGGTGCGGACTGTGCAGCCTGGCTGAGCCTCGGACAGGTCCCGGGCTGTGCCCTGCTGGGCACCGGGCCCGGGCGGCCTCGGGGAAGGAGCCTTGCCCTGGGAGTCTGGAGACGAGGCTTCCAATCGTTGGCCTCTGAGTCCTTGTTTCCTAAATTCTGACCCCGGGGTTAGTAAACCCAGGCCTGACCTCACAGGGAGGACTTGGAAGACCAAGGAGGGGACTTGGCGGGAGTGTGCTTTGTCAACGGGACAAAAGGTATATTTGAAAGCTGGTGAGACATAATGTTGAGTCGAAGAAAAAAAAAATTCTAAATATGAGGGACAGTGCCATACTATGTACTTCGATTTTTCAAAGCTCACAAAGAACTTTCTTCATCTTTCTTTTTGATAGATATATATTGAGAGACGGAAGGTGAGCGGGAAGGATACACATTGAATATGTTGAAAGCGGGTGACTATGAAGATTAATGACGCTGAGGGTGGAGGAAAACGGGAACCCTTTAGTTTCCTGTGCCTGCTGTAACAAATTACCACAAATTTAGTGACTTAAAACAACCCAGCTGTATTATATTAGAGTTCTGGCAGTCAGAAGTCTCCCTGGGCTAAAATCTAGGTGTAGGCAGAGCTGCGTTCCTTCTGGAGGCTCTAAGGGAGAATCTATTCCTCGCCTTTTCCAGCTTCTAGAGACTGCCTACATTCCCTGGCTCGTTCCTGTACCACTCAGACCTCTGCTTCCCTCGTCACATACTCTGACCTTCCTGCCTTCCTTTTACATTTATAAAAACCCTTGTGATTTGATTGAACCTACCAGATATAGAGAAGGAACTAGTGGTTGGGGGGGGGCATACAGGGGTGGGGGAGTGGGAGGTACAAACTACTGGGTGTAGATAGGCTAGAAGGATGTATTCTACAACACGGGGAGTATAGCCAATATTCTGTAATAGCTGTAAACGGAGTGTAACCTTTTTAAATTGTGGACAAATTTTTAAAAATTGGGGGGGTGGGGGATTTCCCTGGGGGTCCGGTGGTAAAGAGTCCGCCTTCCAGTGCAGGGGACGCAAGTTCCATCCCTGGTCGGGGAACTAAGATCCCACACGCCTGCGGGGCAACTAAGGCTGCGTGCCACAACTACTGAGTTCAAGCACCTCAACTAGAGAGAAGCCCGCGTGCGTGGCGAAGATCCCTCATGCCGCAACTAAGACCTGATGCAGCCAAAAATAAATTTAAAAACAATTTTTTTAAGGAAAAAAATAGATTTGGACCTACCAGATAATCCATGATAATCTCCCTATCTCAAAATCCTTGATTAATAACTAATAAGAACCTACTGTATAGCACAGGGAACTCTACTCAATACTCTGTAATGACCTATATGGGAAAAGAATCTTAAAAAGAGTGGATATACGTATATGTATAACTGATTCACTTTGCTGTACACCTGGAACTAACACAACATTGTAAATCAACTATACTCCAATAAAAATGAATTTTGAAAAATCCTTGATTTAATCACACCTACAACGTCACTTGTGCCATATAAGGTAACAAACATATTCACAGTTGTCTGGGGTTAGGTCATGTACACCATTGGGGGGGGATTATTCTGGCACTATCCTGCCAAAAAAGTGTCATGTCTGGATGGATGATGAGACCCACTAACTAGGGTGTGTTTGAGTTGAATTAAGCCAATGGACACACCTGAAATCTTTTGCAAAAAATATAGCAATAAAATTGCAGATAATACACCTAGTCTAGACCCTACTCAAAGAGCCTGGGGATGTTTAACCTATCCGACACAAAGGCCTCACTCTCGGAATTAAGGCCCTCAAGTTCAATAAATATTATTGTCCTTCTAGACTGCAGTAGACACTCATTAAAAGCAGGCCCTGCCAACAAAGAGCTGCAGCCAGTGTGAGGGGCGATCATAAGGTCAAGAACAGGGAACTGTGGGACACAAAGAAGGGACAACCTATGGGAGGGCAGAGGCAGGAGAGGCTTCCAGAGGGCAGGCCTGCCCGCGCTGAATTTTGAGATATTGAGTCTTGCACTCCAAAGTTCAGAATGAATCCTTGCCTGTGTATATTACCGAACAAAATAATGTTTATGAAAACACTGTGTAAACTATTGAATCCAGCAGAACTCAGAGATTACTATCATTTCTAAGTCGCCCCACAAATAGACTAGCCACTCTCTAACCTAAGACCTCCCCTTCCCCATCACCACACACATACACTTGTTGACATTTGCTATAAACATTATACAATAAGTTTATAATAATGTTTCCAAAATGATGATGTCATCTGCCTTTTAAGAAGTCTCCAGTTGGAACAGGAGCCCCTGGGGACTGGCTGAGTGCCATCGTGGGCACCGCCTGGCATAGACTGAGCAAGTCCTTAATGAAATGAACAGTAATGGCTGCAAACGATTAGAAAAATAAGGGTCACGACTTGTCATTAGCCTTCAGAAAAGGCCCTGAAAGTGTGCACATCGTGAGGGAAAAAAACCAAGCGTGGTGGCATGGCCTCGACAGTCCTGGCCTGCTGTCATGGGTAAGACTCTTATAGTCAGTTCCATTTCCTCTAGACCCTAAACGTCATGCAACATTTGAAAAAAAAGAATTTTTTTTGTAGGGCTAGGCGAGGGTTAGGAATGCTGTTTCTTCAACATCAAGCTTTTATTTGTAATCTCTGTGTACTTTTACTCAAAGAACATCTTGATTCAGTTAGGCCGCTGCCCCCGCGTACAAGAAGATGAAGACAGATGCAAGGCTTTCCAGGAACTGCAATAAACAAAGAGCTCTCATTTTGGCTTTGTGTAATCAAAGTCCTGATGAGTCAACATCAAGTTTAGCTTTAACCTTTAATCCATTGAGCCCTGATGACTTGGGTGTGAGATTCCCGGTTGCAGTTCTTTTCACTTTGGCTGGTCGTGGCTTGAGTTCTGGGCTGACTGGCGCATCCAGTTGGCTTTCTTGATTTTTACCCTTCTCACGAAGGCTTTCTTCTTTTCTGTAAATGGAGTTAGAAAGGGGCACAAACAAGAAAGTATCTGGGGGGAGAGAATGATGTCCCCCTTTCCAAAGTCAGATCTCCTTCCAGCCAGCGAGAGGCCCCCTGCTGAGTTCATAAAGGACACAGACCCGGGCTTCCCTCATGGTGCAGTGGTTAAGAATCCGCCTGCCAATGCAGGGGACACGGGTTCAAGCCCTGGTCTGGGAAGATCCCACATGCCGCGGAGCAACGATGCCCGTGCTCCACAACTACTGAGCCTGCGCTCTAGAGCCCGCGAGCCACAACTACTGAGCCCACGTGCTACAACTACCAAAGCCCGCACGCCTAGAGCCCGTGCTCCACAACAAGAGAAGCCACCACAGTGAGAAGCCTGCGCACTGCAATGAAGAGTAGCCCCCGCTCGCCGCAACTAGAGAAAGCCCGTGCGCAGCAATGAAGTCCCAATGCAGCCAAAAATAAAATTAAAAAAAAAAAAAGGACACAGACCCCAACACAGACCAAGGGCTTAGTCAAGAATTCTGGCTCCTTAGGAAAAAATCTCACAAAAGGTCTTCTACCTTTTACTAAGCGAAACCAGAACAGACCCTCAGCACCACTGCAATGCAAAGAAAAAAGGGAAGTAGCAAACAGGGAATTTCCCTCCTGACACTAGAGATGGTTCCCAAACAGGGGCGATTTTGCCTCTGCGGGGGAAGCAACGTCTGGAGATATTCTTGGCAGTCACAACTTGAGGGATCTAGTGGGTAGAGGCCAAGGATGCTGCAAAACATCCAACAATGCACAGGATGATCCCCCAGAACAGACTTCCCCGGCACAAAATGACAATAATTGAGAAATTCTGAGCTAGCGTACTTTGTTATCTTTTGTACTTTATCCCTACCCAGCCACTGTCCTCATGCCCACCAAAAATCAGTGAGACATTAATGCTAAAACTTATCCTTGACACCTCCCTTCCCTGTATCTAGTGTACATAGTCTGCCCACCCCGCCAATTAGCCATGAGGTCACTTAGACGGGAAAACATCTCTCAGATCTACCCTTTCCCCCTCCTCACCTCCACTTTTCTGTTCAGGTCCTTATCGTCTTGCCCTTATAGATCACAATGGTCTTCAAATCCACCCTCCAGGAGACAGACCTTCCCAATGTGAAAATCTGACCATTTCACTCCCAGCTTAAGCTTCTTCAGTGACACCCCCTCCTCTCAAATGCCACAAAAGGCAGTCCCAACTCCTTTGCCTGCAGGCTTGTTTCTTCGTGACTGATTCCCCAAACTCTTCCCAGCTTTATGTCCAGCCAGACTCCCCAGGTCACTGGAAGCTCTAGCCCTCCTAGCTGCTGGCCACCTTCAGGCTGAATGTCCCTTGCAGGCAATTTTGTTTGGTTCACAACATGTTTGTATTTATTTAGATGTAGATGCCAGAAATGAAGAAAAAAAATAAACAGGCGATTTTGCATAACACCGCAGATCTTTAGCTTCTCTTAAGAAACCAGAAGTTCTGCTAACACTGGGCCTGCGTTTCACTGTGCCAGCTGTCAGAGGGCGCTAAACAGGGCTGCCACCTCACCAAGAGGGCATGTGTCTCTTTGTCTGCACAGGCCCTAAGCTCCCTGGCCTGGCCTACTCCCCTTACTTACTACTTGTTTGTCACCTCTGGTATTTTCTCACTACAGACCTTTCCTCTTGCTGTTCTGTTGTCCAGAAAGCTTTTCCATTCTTCAAATGTCACTTATTTTTTTAGCTTCTTTAACCCCCAAATGCAAAATACTTTACTCCCTCCTATACGTGTGCCCATAGCACTCGACAAATTCCTCTACCATAGCAGATAATACAGAGGTTTGCGTGCAAGTCAATTTCTGTCACTGGATTTACGTTCCTGGAGGCCGGAGACTCTCTCCAGGGTGACTCCAGGATTTCCACCTAGGAGGAGCTTGGGGCCAGCAATCTGATTGGAGGCCATGCGTACAGCATGCAAGCACACTGCCCTGACTTAGGTTATAAGTTTATTTGGGGTGGCTGTAGGGAAGACAGCGTCTGGCACCACAGAGAATATGAAGATGAATGTAACATGATCAGTCCAGATTTAATTGACTTAAAGGTTCTTGCTCTTCAGCAAGTGGTTTTCTTCTAGAAAAGGGTGCACTCAAGGAAGTGCTGTTTGCACAAGAGGCCTGTGACAGGACTGTGGCCGTTCCTCACACAGGCCAAGCGCACTCCTGCCTCAGGGCCTTTGCCCTGCCTGCTTCCGCTGCTACTTGCCCCACTCCCTCACCTCATTCAGATAGCTCATTGAGGCCTGCTCTGGCCGCCTCATCAAAAATTGCAAACCCCGTCAACACTCCCTATCTCCCTTCCTGGGTCACTCTGTCTCTCTAACACTCGAATGTAAGCTTCAGGAGGGCAGGGAATTTTTTCTGATTTTTTCCCCCAGCTGTATCCCCAGCACTCAGAACTGTACCTGACACATAGTACATACTCAATAAATACGTTTGAATGAATGAATAAGCTACACTTTGATAGGTGCTATGAGGGATACCAACCAACCAACCAACAAAAGACAACAGTTCTCGCTGTTGCCCTTGGGAAACTTCCAGCCTAAGTATGGAAAGGTATATAAAACAATTAGAGGAAATGGAACAAACAAACATAAATGGCAAAAATGCTCTTTTGTGGTACAGGTTTCAGAGAAAGGCGAGACAGATCAGTGTGGTTGGAATTGCTTTTGAAGTCTTCTTGGAGTAGTTGGGAGTTGAACTAGACCTTGAAGGATGACCAGAACTTAGGGAAAGGGGTGGGGGGAAAGGGAGGGAGGGAGAGGGAGGGGGAGGGAGGGACAGAGAGAGCATAAGCCAACAGCAGTCAGCTCAAGGCTAGATCTCAGAAGTAATAAGGAGACTTTTACCAGCAAGGTGGTGACTTACATAATAAAAGTGGTGTTTAGGAGATCTGGTTGTCTAAGAGGAATTATCAAGACTTCCTTAGTTCTTGCCCAGAGGGAAGAAGGCTAGGGAAAGACTATTTGAGGCTTGGCAGTCAGGGACAGGGTCAGCCTCTAGGCAAACTGCGGGCTCCACCATCAGACCCCCGGGGCTGTGAGGCCAATTCTTCCCTGGGCCAAACAACTTGGGGCGCTGTGTTGCAAAGGACGTACGCCTGGGGCCTGGCACCCCTACTCTCTCTCTCCCTCTCTCCCCTGGAAAGCATTCAAGATCCCTTTCAGGGACTCCGTGGCCTCACTCCCTTCAGACCGTAAACCCTCCCTCTACGGAGCTGGCCCCGTTCTGCTTTCCGACACTTTCTGTGCCTTGTCGGGAATCCGGGGCTCCTCCTTTGGCCTCAGGTTGGGGTGCTGTCGTTGGGCCCACTACCCCAGCATCTCAGCCAGGATTCCTGCAGCCTTCTCACTGTACCCTCTCCACCCTGGATGTAAGACCCTATTTAGGTCCTGGCCCCTTCCCTGGCCCAGGCAGGACCAATCTTTGCACACTGCCAAGCACAGCCTTCAACAGTCCCATCTGTGCTAGCGCCTCACCACTCAGGACTCTTCAGTTTAAAGATTCAAATGCATCACTTGCATGTTAGTTGCCTGCATCTTTTTGTCCTGAAAAGTCTCCATTGTTTGTCTTGAATGTGTAGGGTAGTTACTATTTACATTTGAACGTAGAACCCTCCAGTCCCTCTTGCCTCAATCTACTGTGCCTCCCAGAGGACTGGCTAAGGAATCAGTGCTCCAATTTGCACATCCCCAGAGGTCACTTCGCCTATCTGGCTGTTGCACAGTGCCCTCTGAGGGACTGAGGCCTCAATTTTCACTTGGAAAACACCAGGCTTGGGGGAGGGCGGGGGAGCAGCAAAATCCGTTTCGATTTAGTTCCTGAATTATGCCATATCGCCCACAGCCCTTTACCTGGATTGCCCTTTCTGACTGGGCTGCTTACAGCAGGATGGCTGCAGCACGACCACGTAGTGGGTAGCATTCCTGGAGCTGGGCCATGGCTGTGTGCATTCTGCGCCACCCTCCCCACTTCTCAGCCACGGAGGCAAAGGCCGGAACTTAACTTCTCTGCATCCTCCCTTCCCAGGATGGTACCAAGCCTTGCGGATTTGATGAGGTTTGCTTTATGACACAACGTATACTTCATTTCTGTAAGTGTTTCATGAGCGTTTGAGGAACAATTCTCCAATTATTGGGCCAAATGTTCTACATGTGTCCATTATATCAAGTTTGTGGATTGTGTTGGTCAAATCCATGTACTTGCTGAGTTGTTTTTTTTTTTCCTGTTGGACCTATCAGTTACTGAGACGTGTTAAAATCTCCCACCATCATACTATGATGGCGTATCTGTCAAGTTCTCCTTATAATTCTGTTGATTTTTGCTTTATATATATGTGTTTTTGAGGCTATTTCATCAGATGCATGCAAGTCTAGAACTGTTATAGCTTCATAGTAAAGCAAGTCATTAATCATTATGAAGTAACTTTCATTAATCTATGGATGCTTTTGCCCTCAGGGTTTATTCTAATATTAGTATAACTTCATAAGCTTTCTTGTGGTCAGTAGTATGTGCCTCGTACGTTTTCCCCGCATCCTTACTTTCCTGTCCCTGCTATTATGTTTTAGATGTGCTCTTGGAAACAACATATAGTGCAAATTTGTTTCTTTTCTATCCGATAGTCAATCATTGTCTTTTTTTAAAAAAAATAGATCGTTATTGGAGTATAACTGCTTCACGATACTGTGTTAGTTTCTGTTGCACAACAAAGCAAACCAGCCATATGCATACACATGTCCCCATATCCCCTCTCCTGAGCCTCCCTCCCACCCTCCATATCCCACCCCTCTAGGTGGTCACAAAGCAGCGAGCTGATCTCCCTGTGCTATGTTGCTGCTTCCCACCAGCCAACTATTTTATATTCAGTAGTGTATATATGTCGATGCTACTCTCACTTCGCCCCAGCTTCGCCCTCCCACCCCATGTCCTCAAGTCCATTCTCTATGTCTACCTCTTTATTCCTGCCTTGCAACTAGGTTCATCAGTACCATTCTTTTTTTTAGATTCCATATATATGCATTAGCATACGGTATTTATTTTTCTCTTTCTGACTTACTTCACTCTGTATGACAGACTCTAGGTCCATCCACCTCACTACAAATAACTCAATTTCGTTTCTTTTTATGGCTAACTAATATTCCATTGTATATATGTACCACATCTTCTTTATCCATTCATCTATCGACAGACACTTAGGTCACTTCCATGTCCTGGCTATTGTAAATAGTGCTGCAATGAACATTACGGTACATGTCTCTCTTTTTAAAAAAAAAATTAATTTATTTATTTATTTATTTTTGGCTGAGTTGGGTCATCATTGCTGTGCGTGGGCTTTCTCTAGTTGCGGCGAGCAGGGTCTACTCTTCGATGCGGTGCATGGGCTTCTCATTGAGGTGGCTTCTCTTGTTGAGGAGCATGCGCTCTAGGCGCGCAGGCTCAGTAGTTGTGGCACACGGGCTTAGTTGCTCCGCGGCATGTGAGATCTTCCCAGACCAGGGCTTGACCCCGTGTCCCCTGCATTGACAGGCGGATTCTTAACCACTGAGCCACCAGGGAAGCCCCCCCCATGTCTCTTTTTGACTTGTGGTTTTCTCAGGGTATATGCCCAGTAGTGGGATTGCTGGGTCAGATGGTAGTTCTATTTTTAGTTTTTTAAGGAACCTCCATACTGTTCTCCATAGTGGCTGTATCAATTCACATTCCCACCAACAGGGCAAGAGGGTTCCCTTTTCTCCACACCCTCTCCAGCATTTATTGTTTCTAGATTTTTTGATAATGGCCATTCTGACCAGCGTGAGGTGATACCTCATTGTAGTTTTGATTTGCATTTTTCTAATAATTAGTGATGTCGAGCATCTTTTCATGTGCCTCTTGGCCATCTCTATGTCTTCCTTGGTGAAGTGTCTATTTCTGTCTTCCACCCATTTTTTAACTGGATTGTTTGTTTTTTTTATATTGAGCTCCATGATCTGTTTGTATATTTTGGAGATTAATCCTTTGTCTATTGTTTCATTTGCAAATATTTTCTCCCATTCTGAGGGTTGTCTTTTTGTCTTGTTTATGGTTTCCTTTGCTGTGCAAAAGCTTTTAAGTTTAAGTCCCATTTTTTCATTTTTGTTTTTATTTCCGTTACTCTAGGAGGTAGGTCCAAAAAGATCTTGCTGTGGTCTATGTAAAAGAGTGTTTCTCCTATGTTTTCCTCTAAGAATTTTATAGTGTCTGGTCTTATATTTAAGCCTTTAATCCATTTGGAGTTTTTTTTTTTGTATGGTGTTACCTAGTATTCTAATTTCATTCTTTTACATGTAGCTGCCCAGTTTTCCCAGCACCACTTATTGAAGAGGCTGTCTTTTCTCCACTGTATGTTCTTGCCTCCTATGTCATAAATTAGGTTCCCATATGTGTGTGGTTTTATCGCTGGGTTTTCTATCCTGTTCGACTGATCTATATTTCTGTTTTTGTGCCAGTACCCTACTGTCTTGATTACTGTAGCTTTGTGGTATAGTCTGAAGTCGGGGAGCCTGATTCCTCCAACTCCATTTTTCTTTCTCAAGATTGTTTTGGCTATTCGGGGTCTTTTGTGTTTCCATACGAACTGTAAAATTTTTTGTTCTAATTCTGTAAAGAATGTCATTGGTAGTTTGATAGGGATTGCATTGAACCTGTAGATTGCTTTGGGTAGTATAGTCATTTTCACAATGTTGAGTCTTCCAATCCAAGAACTTGGTATATCTCTCCATCTATTTGTATCATCTTTAATTTCTTTCATCAGTATCTTATAATTTTCTGCATACAGGTCTTTTGTCTCCTTAGGTAGGTTTATTCCTAAGTATTTTATTCTTTTTGTTGCAATGGTAAATGGGAGTGCTTCCTTAATTTCTCTTTCTGATTTTTCGTTGTTGGTGTATACGAATGCCAGAGATTTCTCTGCATTAATTTTTTATCCTGTAACCTTACCAAATTCTTTGATTAGTTCTAGTAGTTTTCTGGTGGCATCTTTAGGATTTTCTATGTATAGTATCATGTCATCTGCAAAGAGTGACAGTTTTACTTCTTCCTTTCCAATTTGTATTCCTTTTATTTCTTTTTCTTCTCTGATTGCCGTGGCTAGGACTTCCAAAGCTATGTTGAATAAGAGTGGTGATGGGCTTCCCTGGTGGCGCAGTGGTTAAGAATCCGCCTGCCAATGCAGGGGACATGGGTTCAGGCCCTGCTCCAGGAAGATCCCACATGCTGCGGAGCAGCTAAGCCCATGCATCACAACTACTGAGCCCGCATGCTAGAGTCCACGAGCCACAACTACTGAGCCCGGGTGCCACAGCTACTGAAGCCTGCACGCCTAGAGCCCATGCTCTGCAACAAGAGAAGCCACCCAATGAGAAGCCTGTGCACCGCAATGAAGAGTAGCCCCCGCCCGCCGCAACTAAAGACAATCCCATACACAGCAGCAAAGACCGAAAGCAGCCAAAAATAAAAAATAAAAATAAAAAAAAATAAAAGAGTGGCGAGAGTGGACATCCTTGTCTTGTTCCTGATCTTAGTAGAAATGATTTCAGATTTTCACCATTGAGTATGATGCTTGCTGTGTGTTTGTCATATATGGCCTTTATTATGTTGAGGTAGGTTCCCTCTATGCCCATTTTCTGGAGAGTTTTTATCATAAATGGGTGTTGAATTTTGTCAAAAGTTTTTCTGCATCTATTGAGATGATCATATAGTTTTTATTCCTTAATTTGTTAATGTGGTGTATCACATTGATTGATTTGCATATATTGAAGAATCCTTGCATCCCTGGGATAAATCCCACTTGATCATTTTGTATTGTATGATCCTTTTAATGTGTTGTCGGATTCTGTTTGCTAGTATTTTGTTCAGGATTTTTGCATCTATGTTCATCAGTGGTATTGGTCTATAATTTTCTTTTTTTGTGATATCTTTTTCTGGTTTTGGTATCAGGGTGATGGTGGCTTCGTAGAATGAATTTGGGAGTGTTTCTCCCTCTGCAATTTTTTGGAAGAGTTTGAGAAGGACCAGTGTTAGCTCTTCTCTAAATATTTGATAGAATTCGCCTGTGAGGCCATGTGGTCCTGGACTTTTGTTTGTTGGAAGATTTTTAATTTCATTGCTTGTGATAGGTCTGTTTATATTTTCTAATTCTTCCTGGTTCTGCCTTGAAAAATTGTACCTTTCCAAGAATTTGTCCATTTCTTTGTGGTTGTCCATTTTATTGGCATATAATTTTTTGCACGAGTCTCTTGTAATTCTTTGCATTTCTGCAGTGTCAGTTGTGATTTCTCCTTTTTCATTTCTAATCTTATTGATTTGCGTCCTCTCCCTTTCTTTCTTGATGCGTCTGGCTAAGGGTTTATCAGTTTTGTTTATCTTCTCAAAGAGCCAGCTTTTCATTTTATTGACCTTTGCTATTGTTTTCTTCATTTCTATTTCATTTATTTCTGCTCTGATCTTTATGATTTCTTTCCTTCTACCGACTTTGGATTTTCTTTGTTCTTCTTTCTCTAGGTGTTTTAAGTGTAGGGTTTGATTGTTTATTTGGTATTTTTCTTGTTGCTTGAGGTGAGATTGAATTGCTATAAACTTCCCTCTTAGAACTGCTTTTGCTGTATCCCATAGGTTTGGGGTCATCGTGTTTTCACTGTCATTTGCTTCTTTGTATTTTTTTATCTCTTCTTTGATTTCTTCAGCCATCTCTTGGTTATTTAGTAGTGCACTGTTTAGCCTCCATGTATTTGTGTTTTTTACAGTTTTTTTCCTGTAATTGATTTCCAATCTCATAGCGTTGTCGTCAGAACATCTTGGGTCACAAATCAAGCCTCAGAAAATTTAAGAAAATTGGAATCATATCAGTCTTGTCTTTTAACTGTACAGTTTAGTTCTAGTATGTTTATACTTATTTCTACTATCTGATTTTGTGCTTTCTGTGTGTCCCTTTTTTTCTGTTCCTTTTTATCCTCTCCACTTTTGACTTCTTTTAAATGTTGTGTGTGTATGTGGGGGGTTGTTTTTTCATTGCAAGAGCATGGTTTATTTTTCATAAAATAGTCATAATAATACTGCCTGCCACAGGTTTTGTTGTAAGGATTAAATGAGATGAAGAAACTCACATAAAATATTTATCCAGTGCCTAACACATAGTAAGCACTACTAAATGGGAACCATTATTAGAAGTTGTAGTACTCTTTCATATTTAGGGTTCCCTTGTCTCTCACGGTTCTGCTTCTGTTGTTCTCCTTTCTGCTGACAATATTCCATTTGTTTTCAGTCCCTTTTCTTTCATTTCTCCTTTCCTGCCATTTGATTTCCTGTTTCTGCTCACCCTTTCATCCCCAAGCCAGCTCCATGTGCAAGCTGCAGTGGTGAACCCCCTTGGGGAAGAGAGTCAGCGTGGGGGGGCTCTGTGGCGCAGCAGGGGCAGGAGGAGAGACAGCGATGCCTTGTCCACTGATTCCCATTTCACAAGGTGACAAAGGTACTGCCCAACACGCGGCCGAATCTGTGTGTCACTCTTGGCTGACCACGGTGAAACTGGATCAGCTGCGATCATCGGTTTCTGTGAAATGGGTATAAGGCCAGAGAACTCACAGCTAGGATACAGTTTAATTCCTTTGCACCTGTGCCTAGAGAGGATGGCCGGATCCTCGCTGTCTGCTCTCAAGAAGGAGTCCTGCTGTGGGACAGTGGGTGCCACCTCACTAGGAATTTGCATATGTACTAACCAGAGCCTGGAAAGAGGAAGCATTTTTACTCAAACACATTGTGGTCAGAGGAAAATTTTGTCACCATTGTTGCAACAGAACTGCAACTAAATTTAGCAAGCTACGTACTTTGTGTGTGTGTGTGTGTGATGCTTGGAGAAAGCAGCACATTATGTTTCCAAATAGCAAAAACTCCCCAGACCAAAAAGAAAGCCCTCTTCTCATCTCGTATTTGATTGCCATGATGATTCCTTACTCCACCTACTTCAGATCTTTACTTTTTCTGTGTCCATGACATTCTTCCAAGAGAGATTATGTCACCAGAGGCACATTGGAACTTGGTTGAGTTTTGGGTAGTTTTCGGTTCTCTGGTGGTTTCTGTACTTGGATTGAAATAAGCAGCGGTGTTGTTCATCCATATTTTGAATGGGCCTCACGGAAATATGAGAGTCTAATCTTTTGATGGCAATTCAGCATATACTTTTATTCTTTACGATAAACTTTAAATAGACGCTGTTGGTATTTTTTGAAATTTCTTTATTACAAAAGTGCAATTTCAACTTACAATGTAAATGAAATGCGGTACACCCCTGTCAGCATACACAATAACAAAATGCCTCTCTGTGATTCAGAAGTTCTAAAAAACCAAACTATATATAATGTATTGTATTTATCTTCATCCAAGAGAATGCTACTGCCAGCATGGAAACAGGAGCAGTTTAATTTCTTGCAATCCACAGAAAAGGTCTGGAGGAGAAGGTGAGATAAACATATGCTGGAGACAGGGATGCAGAGTGAAACACATCAAGGAAGGTGAGAGAGTTCTAGGATAAGGTGGGAAAAGGAATGAAGGTCAGAGAGAGAGAGAGACAGAGAGAGAGAGAGACAGACAGATTGGAAATGGGAGAGAGGGTCTTCCAATTTTAGTAGTCAGGTAAATATTTGATTGATTGATTCATTGATTTTTTGAACTTAATTTATTTTTTTAATAAGCAGGTTCTTATTACTTATCAATTTCATACATATTAGTGTATATGTGTCAATCCCAATCTCCCAATTCATCCCACCCCCTGCTTTCCTCCCCTTGGTGTCCACACATTTGTTCTCTACATCTGTGTCTCTGTTTCTGCCCTGCAAACTGGTTCATCTGTACCATTTTTCCAGATTCCACATATATGCGTTAATATACGATATTTGTTTTTCTCTTTCTGACTTGCTTCACTCTGTACGACAGTCTCTAGGTCCATCCACGTCTCTACAAATGACCCAATTCTGTTCCTTTTTTATGGCTGATATTTGATTTAAAGTGACTCTGAGGGGGTTTTACCTCACCTAGCATGCTCCAGACTGTGGATCTCAAATTTTTTGATCTCAGGACCCCTTTAAACTCTTAAAAATTATCGAGGACCCCTCTCCCACAGCTGTTCATCCCAAGGGCACTCCTTACTTAACAGCCTGCACTCTGAACTGTCTCAGAGTTCACTTCCTGGGGGAACTTAACCTGTGACAAGTGTCCAGCACAGGACCTACCATATTTATGCTTAAAGTATGGCAGCAACCAGTTTCCTCAGCTACATGTGGGGATTATTCATTTTGTAAAGAGGTTTTTAAAATCTCTTAAGGTATTTCTTGGATAATAGGATTTACGAAAAATAAGGTATAACCATTAGGGAAATGCAAATTAAAACCACAGTGAGGTACCACATGACACCCATTAGGATGGCTATTATTAGAAAAAGAAAGAGGGCTTCCCTGGTGGCGCAGTGGTTGAGAGTCCGCCTGCCGATGCAGGGGACACGGGTTCGTGCCCCGGTCCGGGAAGATCCCACATGCCGCGGAGCGGCTGGGCCCGTGAGCCGTGGCCGCTGAGCCCGGCGCGTCCGGAGCCTGTGCTCCGCAACGGGAGAGGCCACAACAGTGAGAGGCCCGCGTACCGCAAAAAAAAAAAAGAAAAAGAAAGAAAAGAAACAAGCTTTGGCAAGGATGTGGAGAAGTTGGAATGCTTGTGCATTGCTGGTAGGAATATAAAATGGTGCAGCTGCTGTGGAAGACTGTGTAGCAGTTCCTCAAAAAGTTAAAACATAGAGTTATCATATGATCCAACAATTCTACTTCTAGGTATATATCCAAAAGAATTGAGAGGAGTGACGTGAACAGATTTTTGTACATCCATGTTTATAGCAGCATTATTCACAATAGCTGAAACATGGAAGCAGCCCAGATATCCACAGACAGATGAACGGAAGCCAAATATGGTGTGTTCATACAGTAGAATATTATTCAGTCTTAAAAAGGAAGGAAATTCTGAGACATGCTACAACAGTGATGCACATTGAAGACGTTATGCTAAGTGAAATAAGCCAGTAACAAATGAACAAATACTGCATTATTCCTCTTATATGAGGTATCTAGAAGAGTCAGATTGATAGAAAGTACAGTGGTAGCAGCCAGAGGCTGGGGGGAGGGAAGAATGGGGTGCTATTGCTTAATGCATACAGCATTTCAGTTTGGGATGATGAAAAATTTCTGGAGATGGATAGTAGTGATGGTGGTACGATAATGTGAATATACTTAATGTCTCTGATTTGTACACTTAAAAATGGTTAAAATGGAAATGTTTACGTTATGAATATTTCACCACAAAAAGTTTTTTAAAGATTAAGTATAAGGGGCTTCCCTGGTGGCGCAGTGGTTGAGAGTCCGCCTGCCGATGCAGGGGACACGGGTTCGTGTCCCGGTCCGGGAAGATCCCGCATGCCGCGGAGCGGCTGGGCCCGTGAGCCGTGGCCGCTGAGCCTGCGCGTCCGGAGCCTGTTGCTCCGCAACGGGAGAGGCCGCAACAGTGAGAGGCCCGCGTACCGCAAAAAATAAAAATAAACAAATTAAGTATAAGTATGTTTGAAATCTTGCAATACATTGGTTGCATAAAATAGTTAATGAGTCATTCCTTTTTATTGCCAAGTAATAGTTCATTGTAGGGATATACCACCTTGAAAACATTATGCTAAGTGAGAGAAGCCAGTCACAGAAGACCACGTATTGTAGGATTCATTTCTGTGAGAGGTCTGGAAGAGGCAAGTCCATAGAGACAGAAACTGGTTTAGTGGCTGCCTCGGGCTAGGAGGAGACATGGGATGAAAAGAGGAAAGGCTGCTAATTGTGTTAATGGACACAGGGTTTTTTGAGGCGGAAAGATGATCATGTTTTAAATTGATTGTGGTGATGGTCATACAACTCAGTGGCTATACTGAAAATCACTAAATTCACTTTAAATGAGTGAGTTATATCTCAATAAAGCTTTCGTTAACAAAAAGGTTAATGAAAACCAAAATCGTAGAAAAGACTCTTGAGGAATATCTTTCCTGATTGACCTAGGAAATTAAACTCTTATGCCTCCGTGTGGAAATGTTCATGGGTTTTCTTGTATTTCCCCTCAGTCATTCAGTAAGTATTTATTGCAATTTTTCTGTGGGAAAATAACACTACTGAAGGTACATAGTGATCAACAACAAAAAATATTGTCTTAAACCATGGTGTCTGCCTTTCAGAAGCTTGCTCTCTGATTAAGGAGACAAGCCATACACACATGAAATGAGATTAATTAAGACGATGCCATGTTGGAGTTCAATTATCAACTCATGTCCACTTGCCACACACAACTAACCGAAAGCATTATTATTGTAAAATTAGTGATACTGAAAATAAGATTTCACCGTGGTTAAGAGCAAGGGCTCTGGAGTCAGACTGGTCTGAATCCTGGCTCCATCGTTTACTAGCTGTGTGACCTTGTGCAAGTTACCTAACTTCTCTGTGCCTCAGCGTCCTCCTGTTGAAAATGGGGATGATTATGATAATAATGGCACCTACTTCAGAGAGCTGTTGTGAGGATTAGATGTGTTAATACATGTAAAGTGCTCAGAACAGATCCTGGCAGATAGTAAACACTCAATGAAAGTATCAGTTACTGTTATTTCCAGAAAACTGTGGGTAATCCCTTTGATGAATATTGAATATTTGTCCAGTGAAAAAACTTAAACATACATTTTAAAGACACTTCTTAACAGAGCTGTAACCCTTTTGCTGGAGATTTTGGCGGCACATATAGCAGGGATGTCACAGTCTTATTGGCCCCAGGTATCTAGAATGTCCAGTATCCTGATTGGGCACAAAGTAGGGGCTCAGTAAGTATTAGAATTCGGTGAAAAAGTTTAGATTAAAATGTTAACATTTTTGGATGATACAATTATGTAAGTTTTAAGCCAGTTTCTAATTTTTTTCTCAAAATGACTGGATTACTTTTATTTGTTTATATAATTTTATTGTTAATATTTCAAGCCTACAGAAATGTATAGAGACCAACATGGTGAACACACGTATACCCATTACTTAGCTTTATTAAACTGTAACCCCATGCCCTATTTACCTGAGTTTCCTTTAAGAATTAAAACGTTACAGAGTTGACACCCTGTATGCACCTTTCCCTGTCTCTCCAACACCACCTCTCCCTAGAAGTGCCATTATCTTGAATATTTTTATACTACTACAATGAGGGTATTCATAAATAATATAGGGGGTTTTGCATATTTTAAAACTCTATACAAATGGTAATCTGTACATGTATCATTCTGAAACAATCTTTTCCATTCAGTACTTTGTGAGACTCATTCATGTCGATACATGTAGCTCTAGTTCATTCATTTTCCTTGTTGTAGAGAGCTCCAGAGTGTGTGTGTTCACTTATCCATTCTCCTGAAGGAGGACATTTATATCATTTCCATGTTTTCACTGTTACAAATGGGGTTGCTCTGAAAATTCTTGGGCATATGTACAGATCTCTCTAAACGTCCATCTAGAAGTGATATTCGTATCTTCCACTTGACTAGATATTGCCAAATTGCCTTGTAAAGTACTTGTACTCTCACCAGCCATGCCTGGAAGTTTCCATTGCTTCACATCCTCGCCAGAAGTTGTTATTTGCTGTGCTTTTAAAAGTTTTGCCAGTTTGATGGATATGAAATGGTTTCTTATGTAAAGCCTTTAGAATGTTGCCTGGCGCATAGTAGGGTCTCAGTAAGGATGAGTTATTATTTTAATTACCATTTCCATAATCAATATGGGTTGGGCACCTTTTCATTTGTTTGCTGGTCATTAAAAGTTTCCTGTTCTGAAAAACAAATACTGTAGGCTAACACATATATGTGGAATCTAAAAAAAAAAAAAAGGTTCTAAAGAACCTAGGGGCAGGACAGGAATAAAGACGCAGACATAGAGAATGAACTTGAGGACACGGGGAGGGGGAAGGGTAAGCTGGGACGAAGTGAGAGAGTGGCGTGGACATATATACACTACCAAACGTAAAATAGATAGCTAGTGGGAAGCAGCCGCATAGCACAGGGAGATCAGCTCGCTGCTTTGTGACCACCTAGAGGGGTGGGAAAGGGAGGGTGGGAGGGAGATGCAAGAGGGAGGAGATATAGGGATATATGTATACATATAGCTGATTCACTTTTTTATACAGCAGAAACTAACACAACATTGTAAAGCAATTATACTCCCATAAAGATGTTAAAAAAAAAGTTTCCTCTTCTGTGAAGTACCTCTTCATGTCCCTTCCCCGTTGTTCTTCTACTAGGTTGCCTTTTTCTTATTGATTTATAGAAGTCTTTATATTTTCTTGCACTAATCCTTTGTTGCTTATGTATTCTGTGGCCTGTCTTTAACTTCATTTATGGTGTCTTTTGTCATTCAGAATTATATTTTTTTATTTTAATATATTCAGGGCTTCCCTGGTGGCGCAGTGGTTGAGAGTCCGCCTGCCGATGCAGGGGACGCGGGTTCGTGCCCCGGTCCGGGAACATCCCACATGCCGCGGAGCGGCTGGGCCCGTGAGCCATGGCCGCTGAGCCTGCGCGTCCGGAGCCTGTGCTCCGCAATGGGAGAGGCCACAACAGTGAGAGGCCTGCGTACCGCACAAATAAATAAATAAATAAATAAATAATATACTCAGATTTATCATTTCCCCCTTTGGGTTGTGCTTTTTATTGTTTAAAAAATCTTACCCTATTAGTGGTTATGAATTTTCAAAGGAACTCTATTTTTCTGCCCAGAACCCAGGCCTAGGTAGGCAATCTTTCATTTAGTCTCCTCTGCCAGTGGACAGGTTTTTTCCTAATTTGCCATTTCACTGAGGGGAAAACTAATTGATGGTCCAACACTAATATAAGGTTCTTGGTTCCAAAGCCTTGGCTCTTCTCTCTGCATGTGCATTGTACTGATTAGTACTAGGTTCAGCTGAGGGCAACAGAGCTCCAAAATAATAGAGGTATAAGTGAGAGAAAAATTGTCCCATGTAACAGTCCAGAGTAAGGCAGGCCACGCCGGCAAGGAGTGTTTGTCCCTACCATGGTCTCAGGTACCCAGGCTCTTTCTATATTGTTCTTCCAGTCCATGTGGTCTCTGTATCTCAGGTCACCTCATGGTCCAAGATGGCTGCTCCAGCTCTAGCCTTCGCTTGTACATTCCAGCCAGCAGAAAAGAGTAGGAGGTCAAGAAGAAGGGACATGGCAGCTGTCTTTTAAGGAAGATCCTCAGTAGCTTCCAAATAACATTTTCTTTCATATCCCATTGGTCAGAACTTAGTCATGGTAGTCTTTATTCTGTGTGACTGTGTCCAACTAAAAATTAGGAGTTCTGTTATAGATACAGAGGAGAATGGATATTGGGGGATGACAGTCTTGGCCACAGTGGTCAAATCTCAAGTCATTAGATGACAAGTTACCCATATACCACTATAGTTTTTAGTTCTCTCATCCTTTCTGCCACCTTATTTTCTTGTACTCTCAACTGTGCCTTTCAGACAGTCATTCAATAAATATTTATTGAGCATCTACTATGGAACCAGGAACTGTTTTCAGGAGTTACACCAGTGAACAAGGCAAAAGCTCTGCCCTCATGAAGCTTACATTCTAATTGAAGGAGGCAGACCACAAACAAACCAGAAAGTACAATACTATAATGTCAGAGGGTATGAATTGGGATGGAGAAAAGTGAAGCATGTTTACTAAGGGGATGGGGAGTGCTGGGAGTGGAGGGAGCAGTTATTATTTCAGGGAAAGCCGACGTTTGGGTAGAAACCTAAATGAAATGAGGAAGAAAGCTACGACGTTATTTTGGGTGAGAGCATTTCAGGCAGAGGCAAGAGCCAGTGCAAATGCCCTGAGGTGGAAGTGGACATGGTATGTTCAAGGAACAGCAAGGAGGCCTGTGTGACTGGAGCATGGCTGGAAAGTGGAGAGAGAGAGAGCAGCAGTACACCAGAGGTTCCAAAGTGCCAGATCAGCCAGAGCGTCGAAGGATTTTGCTTTTATTGGAGTGAGAAGAGAGGCCATTGGAAGGTTGTTTTTCTTTTCTTAATATAATTTAATTTTTAAAAAAATTTTATTCATTCATTTATTTATTTATTGGCTGTGTTGGGTCTTCTTTGCTGTGTGCAGGCTTTCTCTAGATGCGGCGAGCGGGGGCTGCTCTTCGTTGCGGTGCGTGGGCTTCTCATTGCGGTGGCTTCTCTTGTTGTGCAGCATGGGCTCTAGGTGCACAGGCTTCAGTAGTTGTGGCACGCGGGCCCAGCAGTTGTGGCTCGCGGGCTCTAGAGCGCAGGCTCAATAGTTGTGGCGCACGGGCTTAGTTGCTCCGCAGCATGTGGGATCTTCCCTGACCAGGCCTCGAACCCGTGTTCCCTGCATTGGCAGGTGGATTCTTAACCACTGCGCCACCAGGGAAGCCCAGAACATTCTCTTCTTATTCCTTTTTTTTTCAGTGAAATCAGTAGAAAAATCATTTGCTAACAGTGACATGGTAGAGAGAAAACTGGAGGTTTGAGGAGGGGGGAGACGGTGTGAAATATCTTTTTTTAAAATATAGTATATTATGCAACATTATGCAAAGTAGGATTATAAGGTAGAATCAAGGAACAGACAGTGAAGATGCTGCTTTATTTTTTTTTAATAAATTTTTTATTTGTTTATTTTTGGCTGCGTTGGCTCTCTGCACGCTGGCTTTCTCTAGTTGTGGTGAGCAGGGGCTGCTCTTCATTGTGGTATGTGGGCTTCTCATTGCAGTGGCTTCTCTTTGTTGCAGAGCGCGGGCTCTAGGCGTGCAGGCTCAGCAGTGGTGGTGCACGGGCTTAGTTGCTCCGTGGCATGTGGGATCTTCCCGGACCAGGGCTCAAACCCATGTCCCCTGCACTGGCAGGCAGATTCTTAACCACTGCACCACCAGGGAAGTCCTGAAATATCTACTTGTGATGTTATATTTTGTACAACATTTCTAGGTGTTCGTTGTGGGAGGGATTTTTGCGTCATCCAATGAGCAGTTTGCTGTTGTAGCTCACTTTTATGATGAGGGAAAAAGGTCATTTTAAATTAAAAGACATGTAGGTACTTACAATCATCCTATCCAAAATAAGCCAAAAGATGCTTTACTTAAGAAACTGACATGTTAGACAACATAGAAAAAAGAAACAATCAAAAATCTAAAATGTTTCTTACAGACTCACAGACATAGAGAACAGACTTGTGGTTGCCAAGGGGGAGGGGGGTGGGGGACGGAAGGACTGGGAGTTTGGGATTAGCAGATGCAAACTATTATATAGAGAATGGATAAACAAGAAGGTCCTACTCTATAGCACAAGGAGCTATTTTCAGTATCCTGTGATAAACCATCATGGAAAAGAATATGAAAAAAAAATGTATGTTAAGTATAACGGAATCACTTTGCTGTACAGCAGAAATTAACCCAACATTGTAAATCAACTCTACTTCAATACAATTTTTTTAAAAATCTAAAATGTTTCTTAAATTCCAGAAAGTGGATAAAATAGAAACTAAATTGGCTTTCCCCTTTATTTACGTGGGAGGTGTGACATCAGGGAGTGATTCGTCTAATGTCTCTTGCTCCCACCAAGACTTGGTGAGTGTCATCATACAGGCAGGGTGAACTCCCGTGATGTTTGGCCACTGGTCTCGTTTCCAGAGAAGAACACTGCTGCTGTCCAATGCCACACTGAAAACATAGGGCAAAGGACTAGAAATTGAGGACCAATGCCACAGATGTCTTGGGTAGATTAGCTGAGTCCTAGCCACCAGCAGACGGCTTGGCCCCAAGCTAAAGCACGTCTGAATGTCCAGTCTGGAGACCAGTGGAGACAAGGGCCAGACCTAGTCCAGCCGGCCCCTGAGGTTAGACGGAGCCAGCATGCATTCAAGCGCTCGCTCCCATTCTCTGCTTTTCACCGGGACTCGATTACAGAGCATCATTTACCCTCTCCTCCCAGGCCACCTCATGAAACAGTGGCATACATTAATAGATTGTTTCTCCAGTGCCAGATGAAGGAAGTGGCAAACTAATCTGTAGCTTATGCTTCGCGCTATGAGGAACTTAAAAAACCTGGGAAGGGACATGTGCTTCCACCTGCCATAGTTATAGAGGATTTTTCTTTGCAGCCTTCGACTTTAACTGTCCATGTCAGAAAGCAATATGGACAAGTACCCGAATTAAAACGGTGTAGATATGGATGAAGAGGTGGGACAGATTCGAGAAGTATTTAGGAAGTGAGCTCTGTAGGACTTGCCCGATTAGATGTGGGAAGGAAGGTGAGGATTCTAGAGCAACAAAATCCAGCCCACTTACTTCTGTACGACCCATGGCCTAAGAATGGATTTTACATTTTTAAATAGCTGGCAAAAATCAAAAGAAGACTATTTTGTAACATATGAAAATTATGTGAAAATATTTCAGTGCACCTAACTGCAGGTTTATTGGAGCTCAGCCCCACCCATTTGCTACATGCTATCTATGGCTGCTTTCATTCTGCAATGGCAGGGTTGAGTAGTTGTGACAGAGACCATGCGGCCTGCAAAGCCTCAAATATTTCCTATTTGGCCCTTCATGGAAAAAGTACGCCGACCTAGATGACTTGTGGGTTTGTGGCCTGGGTGACTGGATGGGAGGTGTCATCGCTGAGATGGGGAACACAGGAAGAGAAGCAGGTTTCTAGGGAAGAGGAGGAGGTTGGGTGGGGGCATGGTGATCCTGAGGTGCCCATGGGCCCCCAAGGTGAGAAGCCCAGCAAGCAGCTGGGTATAAGGCTCTAGAACTTGGGAGAGAGGCCAGGGCAGGACACCGAGCTGGTGAATACTGGCGCCCTTCCCCTTCTTCAGAAGTAAATGCCCCAAATCCCACAGTCTCTTCCAACTATTTTGGTAGTGGCCTTAGAATTCCCAGTTTTTCCTCAATTTCAGTGTTTGCTTTAGCCATAAAGCTGTAATTTCGTTTAGAACCCTAAAGATGTGGCATGGTGCAGGTGAAGACTAGAGGGCTTTTAAGAATTTATCTGAGAATTGGAATTATCTTCAGTTTAGTCTCCAGTCTTCCTAGGACGTAAGGCCTTTTCTTGTTTAAATTACAGCTAAATGGGGAGGTGGGAGGGGGCATAGGTAGATCTTTTTTTTTTTTTTAAACATCTTTATTGGGGTATAATTGCTTTACAATGGTGTGTTAGTTTCTGCTTTATAACAAAGTGAATCAGTTATACGTATACATATGTTCCCATATCTCTTCCCTCTTGCGTCTCCCTCCCTCCCTCCCACCCTCCCTATCCCACCCCTCCAGGCGGTCACAAAGCACCGAGCCGATCTCCCTGTGCCATGCGGCTGCTTCCCACTAGCTATCTACCTTACGTTTGGTAGTGTATATATGTCCATGCCTCTCTCTCGCCCTGATTTTGCTGCTCTAGGTTGTGCTTCGGCAGAGGGGAGAAAAACAAACCCAAAAGGCAGCATTTTGGTATTCCTGAATTCACATGGGTTGCTTCTGAAAACAATTGACTCTCACAATATAAAAATAACATTAGAATATGACTCAGCCATAAAAAAGAATGGAATAATGCCATTTGCAGCAACATGGATGCAACTAGAGATTATCATAGTAAGTGAAGTCAGTCAGACAGAGAAAGACAAATATGATATCGCTTATATGTGGAATCTAAAAAAATGGTACAAATGAACTTATTTACAAGACAGAAATAGAGTCACAGATGTAGAAACAAACTTATGGTCACCAGGGGGGAAAAGGGAGGAGGGGGCTAAATTGGGAGATTGGGATTGACATGTACACACTACTATATATAAAATAGATACTAATAAGGACCTACTGTACAGCACAGGGAACTCTACTCAGTACTCTGTAATGACCTACATGGGAAAAGAATCTAAGGAAGAGTGGATATATGTATATATCTAGCAACTGCCTTCCAACGTCAGGAAACTGAGGCTTTCCTCCTCTTTCCTTCCTTCCTCATCTTTTTATGCTCCAGCATCTCTCTTCTTTTTCCCTTGATTCATCTCAGTGCGGTGGCTCAGAGTGTGAATTTTTACACCAGATTCCCTGGGTTCAAACTCCAGCTCTGCCACTTATTGTGTGATCTCAAACAACTTATCTAGCGTCACCGTGCCTCAGTTTCCCCAGTCATAAGATGGTGGGTAATATTAGTAATTGCCTCACAAATTTGTAGTGAGAATGAAATGAATTCTTGTATGCAAAGCACTTATAACAGTGCCAGGCACATATTTAAGTACTGTCTGAGTTATTATTTATGTCATCATTCCCTTCCACATCCTTTTTTCTCCTTTCCTCATTGTTTACTGTCCTGCAATGATCCCACTTGGATTACTGCCTAGGCTTGAGTTTCCTTTCGTGAGTGCTGCGGTTGTTGTGTATTTATTCAATGTGGAACCTCACAGAGGTGAATCCTCACGTGAATCAGTCAATTCCAGGTGTCGGTCACCTCGGTAAGATGCCTGTCTCTCAAACCAAAAACAAACAACCGACTTGCCCTGGGCAGGAGAACCTTCATTGGCATATCTATTGGGACACTGACTCTCCATCTTCCCCGGGAAGGTGTCACAGTGTCTAGGAGGGACCTCCCGGGCTGAGAAGTAGGCTGTGGGTGGTGAGAAGCAGGGAGAAAAAGCGAGGACCCCAGGTTAAGAAGTCTCTGAAGTTGTGCCAGTCTTTTTTAAGGCTAGATGTCTCAGATGTTTACTTCCTTTTTGTTCCTCCTTAGAGTTTAATAAAGATGTCCTTCCTTCCTCCTTTGACTGTCATTGTTTTAATTTACATTTCTTTAATAAGAAAGTTGAACATTTGTTCATATATTTATAAACCATTTGTGTTTTCCCTCCTGAAAATTGCCTATTCATGTTCTTTACCCATTTTCCTATTAGAAAATTCATCTTATTGATTTGTAAGAATGCTTTTTATATTAAGGATATTTATAATCTATCATAGAGCTGCAAATATTTTACTCAGTTATTTTTCTTTTGACTTTACTTATAATGTTTTTAGTTTAAAATTTTGGGGGGACTTCCCTGGCAGTCCAGCGGTTAAGACTCCGCGCTCCACTGCAGGGAGCACGGGTTCGATCCCTGGCTGGGGAAGCGAGATCCCGCACACTGCGGCGCGGCCAAAAAAAAATAAAATTAAAGATAAAATAAAAAATAAAAATAAATACAATTTGGGGGATCGAATTTATCAGTTGCTTGTTCTTTTTGACTTCTGAATTCTGAGTCTTCATTGGAAAGACCTTCCCAACCTCAAGACTGTACACATAGCAATACATGTTCAATTCTAGCTCTTTAAGGGTCTTGTTTTTTTAACTTTTAAACCTATGATCAATTTGAAATTGATTTTTGTGTAAATAGTAAGGCAGGGATCCCTTAACTTTTGTGCACATACTTAGCTGATTATTACAATACTATTTATTGAATAATCCCAACATGATTTATTGATTTATTTTTTGAAATTAAAGCTTTGTCATATAGATTTTTACATATATTATTCTGTTACGTCCTTCTGCCTGCCTATTTCCATATTAGTAAGTTCCCGGTTTGAAAAAAATTATTGACTTTTTCTTTTGGAGCAGTTTTAGGTTCACAGCAAAATTGAGAGGAAGGTGCAGAGATTTCCCATGTACCCCTTTCCCACACGTGCGCGGCCTCCCCCATTACCCACAGCCCCCACCAGAGGGGTGCATTTGTTACCAAGGATGAAGCTACACTGACACATCAGAATCACCCGAAGTCTGTAGTTTACCTTATGGCTCGCTCTTGGTGGTGTACATTCTATGGGTTTGGACAAATCTATAATGATATGTATCCATCATTATAATATCATACAGAGTATTTTCCCTGCCCTAAAAATCCTCTGTGCTCTGCCTATTCATCTCCCTCCACCCACTTTCCAAACAGCAATCACTGATGTTTTTATTGTCTCCATAGTTTTGCCTTTTTTTTTTTTTTTTAACGAGGATGTCCACCTTTTTTCCAGAATTTATTTATTTATTTTTGGGCTGCACTTTGCGTCATGCGGGATCCTGGTTCCTCGACCAGGGATTGAACCTGCGCCCCCTGCGTTGGAAGCGTGGGGTCTTAACCACTGGACCGCCAGGGAAGCCTTTCCATAGTTTTGCCTTTTCTAGAATGTCATATAGTTGGAGTCATACAGTATGTAGCGTTTTCAGACTGGCTTCTTTCCCTTAGTAATATGCATTTAGGGTTCCTCCACGTCTTTTTAGGGCTTGATAGCTCACTTCTTTTTAGGGCTGAATAATATTCCATTGTCTGGACGTACCTCAGTTTATTTATCCACTCAGCTACCAAGAAGGGCATCTTGGTTGCTTCCAAGTTTTGGCAATGGTGAATAAAACTGCTATAAATATTCCTGTGCAGGTTTTTGTGTGGACATGTTATCATTTCCTTTGGGTAAATAGCTGGATCATATGATAAGAGTATCTCTAGTTTGTAGAAATCTGTCTTCCAAAGTGACTGTACCATTTTGCCTCACCATTAGCGACGAATGGAGTTCCTGCTGCTCCATATCCTTGCCAGCGTTTGGTGTTGTCAGTGTTCTAGATTTTAGCCCAGTCTAATAGATGTGTAGTGGTATCTCATTGTTGTTTTAATTTGCATTTTCTTGATGAGATATAATGTGGAACATTTTTGTAAATACTTCTTTTTCACAACTACGTTCTCCCAGTTCGTGGCTTGTCTTCTCATTCTCTTGACATTGTCTTTCACAGAGAACAAGTTTTTAATTTTAATGAAGTCCAGCTTATTAATTAGTTCTTTCATGGACCTGTCTTTGGTGTTGTATCTAAAAAGGCATCACTATGCCCAAGGTCATCTAGGTTTTCTGCTATGTTATCTTCTGGGAGCTTTATAGTTTTGCATTTTACATTTAGATCTGTGATCCATTTTCAGTTAATTTTTGTGAAGGGTGTAAGGTCTCTGTCTAGATTTGTTCTTTTGCCTGTGGATGTCCATTTCTTCCAGTATCATGTGTTGAAAAGACTATATTTGCTCCATTGCATTGCCTTTGCTCCTCTGTCAAAGATCAATTGACTATATTTATGGGGGTCTATTTCTGGAGTCTCTATTCTGTCCCATTGATCCCTTTGTCTATTCTCTTGCTAACACCACACTGCCTTGATTATTGTAGCTTCACAGTAAGTCTGGAAGTCAGGTAATTAGTCCTCCCAATTTTGTTCTTCTGTAAATGCCCAGTTTTAAATAGGTATATTCTTCATTTTAAGGTCTGCTAGGGCAAGCCTTTGTTTCTTATTCGTCTATTTGGGGTATTCTCTTCGCTATTTTTTCATCTTTATTCTCTCTGATAAACTTGAGAATCATTTTTTCAAGTTAAAAATATCCTTTAGGGATTTTGATTAGGATCGCATTGAATTTAGATATTTAGCAGAGAAGTCACATCTTTATAATTGTGACAAGGTATGCAACGCCATTGATTCAGGACTTGATTTTTACATCGCTCAGTAGATAGTCTTCTCGACCTAATGCTTCTTTCTTTCACGGCTAATATCGTAGAAGTCTTGGGTTTTGTTTTATTAGAGGAATTAAGCTGCTTTATAGGTGGCAGCAGCAATAGAATTGGAATCGTTTGGCCAAGTTAGCGAGTTGGGAGTGTCACTAGTAGTGAGAAAGACTTCACCAGAAAGTGGAAGGGACAGCTACGGAGGTGGTGAAGCAGACCTTGAGCATCCTCAGGTTCTTGAGCAGAGCCCATCTGCAGACCAAGTGCCGAGTTAGAGATGAAGGTCAGGCACGCAAGCAGGCATATAGTTGCAGTTGAGGGTAAAAAAACGTCATTAGTCGGGAGGAGAGATCTCCCAGTGGACTATTGGTAGGATGGCCAGCAGAAGGGTCCTTGAGGACAAACCAGCTGGTGGAGTAGCCTTCAAGGAGTCCAGTGAGGTAGGCAGCAGTGCAACTTGTGCCCTCCTGACAGTAGCTACCCCACCTTCCAAAATGTCTCCAGACATTGCCATATGTCTTTGGCGGGGGGCGGGGGGCGGCAGGGGGCATCACTCCCAATTAAGAACCACCATTCTGAGATCTAAGGGACCAGAGAGCGAAGGAATAACCAAAGAAGTGAGCATGTGAGGTCAGCCAGCAGGGTGCTGGTGCTGAAGTTTAGGGTCTAAGGCAATTCAGTCTTGGCCGGTTGGCCTCCTAGAAACGGGAAGTGCGAGATAACCACCCACACTCTGCCACATCCTGGTAGATGGGGTGGGATGGTGCGGGTAGCTGACTTCCTACGGATGCCCCAACATCAGAGCAGGGGGAGGAAGCAGAGTAGGGACAGGGACTGATTTGCTCACGGCCATCTGAAGGAAGAAATCCTTGCTGGGGAATACCTGGCAGGGAGGGAGAATGACGGTAGAGAGGTATCCATCCATGAGGAAAACTTCAGATTTGGGGTGGAGAGAGGGAAAATATAGCCAGTTCCACCTCAAGACATTTCCTTAATGCAGGCTTGTCCGATCTTGACTAAATGTCAGTTTCTCCAAGCTGCAGTGGCTGCAGAAGCTTGCTGAAATGCCCTTAGGTGAGATGAGCTGGAGTTATGGGTCACAGCTGTGGAAGCTGATTCATTCGGACAGTGATCGCTGAGAAGCTAGTGTGAGGAGAGCGCACAGCATAGGAGTGTGGCAAGCTCTTGGATGAAGGAGGAAGAGGACAGGGTCTAGGAGGGGATTGGGAGGGAGGGGCCGGCGCTTCACTGCAATGCACGGGGACAGTAGGCCTCAACTCCAAGCCCCGTCACCTAAAGTGACGATGAAATGTCTTTAAACAAGATTGGTTGGGCAAATTTGCCCCTAAAGGATTTCTATAGCTACAAAGAAATGGGTAGGAAATGGGAAAGGGAAACTGAAAACTTTCCTGATCTTTTTCATGAGAGCTGGTTATCTGTGAACATTGACAGCAGAAATCCAAATGAGAAATACAAATTAAACTCAGTTGAAGGAGGCTGTGTATTTAGAGACTCTCTATAGAGGGAATACTGAGGGAGTAAATCCCACCAGTTCAATCGCAAATCCAAAACCACTTCTGTGTAATTCTGAGAGCAGAAGGAAGCCAGAGGAGGTAAGCCGAGAGGTCCTAGAGCTCAGGGGCCTAAGGGACAGCTTGTCAATGCTCAGATGTGTGTGGAAGCTATAAAGATAAATAACCGGCTTCTGTTCAGGAAGATAGACACAGGGGCAGGGCTGATATTCATCCAGGATACACCAGTATGGCAGTGTTTGCTGCTAACAGCCAGCATCTGTGCATGTTTGTCGGCGCCCGTACCACACAGGAAATAACGTCCTTGCACGGGGCACAGCTCTCCAGCACATGGTGAGATCTAGTGAGGCCAGGGGTGATCTGTGGAATATCAAGTGGTAAAAATGGCCTGACCTTGACCCACCCATTGTCCCTACCCCACTTCCACCTGGAATGGAGAGATGGGTCCAGAGACATACAGGGTGTGGTGGCTGGCAAAATTCTGCTATGCTCTGGGGTAAAGATTACATTTCTTAGCTAACACACATATAGATGTAACAGTCAAACAGATGTGCCAGGTATCACTGTCTGGGCTTTACATACCTTACTTCATTGAGTTTTCACAATAACGTCAGGAGGTAGGTCAAATGAATACCTCCGTTTTACAGATGAGAAAATGAAGGCATAGAGGGATCAAGTAACATGCCCAAGGTCCCACAGCTTGGTAAATGACAGTTGGTTTTCAGAGTCTGTGCACTTAACCACCATATGCTATATAGAAGGAATGCCGAAACTCTCAAAATGAGAGTAATCACTGGAGGGCAGACAAAGCCCCTGGGTAGGCTAGGAGGACCCCTAACTGGTCCACCCCCTGCCAAAGGCTCATCTAGAAGCACAGGGTTATCATGAAACACCCCTGGGGGCCGTCACAGTGGTGGCAGTTCTAAGAGAAAGCAGAATAATCACAAGATGGTTAAACCAACGGGGACAAAGGTGGAACTTCCCCTCCTGAAGATTCTCCTTCCAGGGCTAGAACTTTAAGTTCTGTTTCCGTAACACAGGAGGAGGAGGTGGTGGTGGTGGTGGGGGGGTTACCTTATTTTCTGCGTAAATACCCCCAAATTACTTCCCTGACCATAAATTCTCTTACATGTGACCTGAATTGTCTTCAGCTGACCTTGTACCTACTTGGGGTTGCAGTGGAACAAAGTGCAGCCAAGTTTCCTTCCAGAAGTCTTTCATTTTCACCGTAGTTGTTCTGATAGGGATAATTTTGTCAACTCGGCCCTTTTCCCTCACTCGACCTCTTTCATTTTGTCTGTGTTTGTGTGTCTAGATTTAGTTTGGGATGTGGAGGGAGGGCATAGTACTATCATCACGATTTACAGTGGTTCTGGAAGCATCTCAAATCCTGACAAAGAAGAATTCTGAAATAATTCACTGCCTGAGCACTATAGGACCTGATCGTCTTTGCATTGAACAGAACTCCACATCGATTTTAGGTCTGCTTTTGCTTCTTAATATTAAATGTTCAAGTATATCAGTTCCAGACACTATTATTTATATCCCTCAAAGAGACATAAGATGTTTCTCTTCAGGGATACAGAATTCAGAAGACCCAGTCCAGTTATTGACAGAAAAAGACTACCCTTGGAATAACTACTAGATTTTAATTATAATCTCTCATCTGTATACCTGCCCACCGAATACTGCCTTGATCATTCATATACCTGGTTCACGATGGGAGATCAAAACATTGTGGCGAGGGCTTCCCTGGTGGCGCAGTGGTTGGGAGTCCGCCTGCCGACGTAGGGGACGCGGGTTCGTGCCCCCGTCTGGGAGGATCCCACACGCCGCGGGGCGGCTGGGTCCGTGAGCCATGGCCGCTGGGCCTGCGTGTCCGGAGCCTGTGCTCTGCAGCGGGAGAGGCCGCAACAGTGAGAGGCCCGCGTACCGCCAAAAAAAAAAAAAAAAAAAAAAAAATTGTGGCGAATGGTCTACAATTCGCGGATTGCAGCCCTGAACTGCTCACATGATAGCTTCCATTGGTTTCCTATCAGAGGCACACACTCGGCATGCAGAATGAGGGGTCCAGAGCTTTTTAAGACTCTCAACTAGGAGATCTACTGAAGCAGTGATTATTACAAAATGCTACAATGCACAAAGAACAAGACTTGTTGGTCAGAACTTGACTGAGGTAGGCTGAAAAAGTTTTCTAACGTGGGAATGAAGCAACTAGAGCATACATTTTCTAGACAAAAAGAAAAGACTGATTTACTCAGTTTGAATCTAAGACGAAAGGATAAGGGAGTCAGAAAAACAAGATAGAGAATGTTACTTGATTTTACATGCACTCTATTATTATTTTTCCTTTGCATGTTCCTTGTGATACTGATTGGTTTTAACGGTCAGAGTCCACATGATAATTAAAATGAAGTTAATTTTTCAACTTCTCGTTAAAATCCCTGCCTAACGTACTTCCTTAATGCACACACGCTAGTTCCTACCCATCCTTCAAGGCTGTGCTCCTCCACGAAGCCTTTTTTGTTCTACATCTAGAAAAGCTCTGCCTATTCAAGCACTTGCCATTACCACTGATTTGCTATTATCAGACCTCTTCATACCTTATGTGACTATGTCTTACCTTCTCAACCGCACTGTCTCCGAGGGCTGGGATATTGTCTACATTGGCTTGATCATAATAAAAGCCCTGGAAGTATCTGCTTATCTAAACTGGCTTTATTTCCTAGAGACCGCTCAAGTACTTATTCTGTGGCAGGCACTTTTAGATTTCAAGGAAACAGAGGTGAAAAATTAGACACAGACTCTACCTTTATGGAGCTTACCTTCTTAGTAAAAAGGGAGAGAGGAAACTTTTTTGGTCTCTGTAGAAAGCTGCAGGAAGTTGCAGCAGGAGACTATAGGAAATAGCATATAATAGTTGAAAACACTGTGGACTGAGTTAGGATGCCTTGGTTTCATCTCTAATTTGATGTGTACCTTGAGTACATTTCTTAACCATTTCTCATCTATTTCCTTACATGTCATACACGGATCATATGATTACCAGGGGAAACTGAATTGGAAAACAGATGCAAGTCATGTTGGGGGGGAACTTCCTCAACCTGATAAAAAGCATCTGTGAAAAACCCACAGCTAATACCATACTTAAAGGTGAAAGACTGAAAGCTTTCTCCCCAAGATCAGTACTAGGACAAGGACGTCTTGCTCTCACCACTGCTATTTAACATTCTACTGGAAGTTCTAGCCAAGTGCCAAGTAAGAACATGAAATAAAAAGAATCAAGATTGGAAAGGAAGAAGTAAAACTATCTGTATTTTCAGATGACATGATCTTACATAGAAAACACTGAAGAACCCATAAAAAACCATTAAAGCTAATAAATGCATTCAGCAAGGTTTCGGGATACAAGGTCAATATACGAAAGTCAGTTGTATTTCTATAAACTAGCAATGAACAATCGGAAAATGAAATTAAAAAAAAACTCCCTTTACAATAGCATTAAAAAGAATAAAATACTAAGGAATAACTTTAACAAAAGAAGTGTAAGACTTCTAAACTGAAAACCACAAAATACTTTTGAAAGAAATTAAAGACAACCAAAGCAAACAGAAAAACATCCTACGTTCATGGATTGGGACACTTAATATTGTTAAGGTGGCAATATTCCCCAAATTAAATTACAGATTCACAGCAAATTCTACCAAAATCCCAGCTACTTTTTTTTTTTTGCAAAAATTGATAATCTGAGTCTAAAATTCATATGGAAATGCAAGGGACCCAGAATACCCAAAACAGTCTTGAAAAAGATTGAAGTTGGAGGACCTGCACTTCCCAATTTAAAAACTTACTACAAAGCTACAGTAATCAAGACAATGCAGTACTGGCATAGGGACAGACATACAGATCAGTGGAAAAGAACTGAGAGCCCAGAATAAACCTGTACATTTATGGTCAATAGATTTTTGAAAAGGGTGCCAAGACAATTCAATGGGGGAGAATGGTCTTTTCAACAAATGGTACAAAGACAACTGGATAGCCACGTGCAAAAGAATGAATTTGAAGCCCTGTCTCACACCATATACAAAAACCAGCTTGAAATGGATCAAAGACCTAAAAGTAAGAGTTAAAACTCCCAAACTTGAAGGGAATGTAGGTATAAATCTCCATGACCTTGGATTAGGCAATGTCTTCTTAGGTACAATATCAAAGCACAAGCGACAAAAGAAAACGTAGGTAAATTGGACTTCATCAAAATTAAAAACTTTTGTTTCAAAGGACACCATCACAAAAGTGAAAAGGCAACCCACAGAAATATATGGAAGTCATATATCTGATAAGGAACTTCCATCTAGAACATATAAAGAACTCTTGCAACTCAACAATAAAAAGACAAACCAATGTTTAAAAATGGGTAAAGAATCTGAAAAGATTTGTCTCCAAAGAACATAAAAATAGTCAACGAACACATGAAAGAATGATCAACTTCATTAGCCATTTGGGAAATGCAAACAAAAACCCCAATGAGATACCACTTCACACCCACTAGGAAGGTGATGATCAAAGAGGCAGATAATAACAAGTGTTGCTGAGAATACTGAGAAATTGGAATCCTTATTTACTGCTGCCGGCACTGTAAAGTGGGGCAGCTGCTGCGGGAAACAGTCTGGCAGTCCTTCAAAACGCTAAACGTAGAGTTACCATATGACCCAGTAATTCAACTCCTAGGTATACGCCCAAGACAAATGAAAACATATCCACACAAAAACTTGTACGTGGGTGTTCATAGCAACATTATCAATAATAGCCCCAAAGCAAAAATAACCCAAATGTCCATCAACTGATGAACAGATTAAATGTGGTGTATCCATACAAAAGGAATATTATTCAGCCATTAAAAAGGAGTGAAATTCTGATACATGCTACAACATGGATGAGCCTTGAGAATATTATGCTAAATGAAAGAAGCTAGTTCCACAGAAGGCCACATATTGTGTGATTCTATTTATATGAAATGTCCAGAATACAGATCTGTAGATACAGAAAGTTGATTACTGATTGTCAGGGGCTGGGGGCTGGTTGGTGGGCAATGGGGAGTGACTGCTAATGTGTATGGGGTTTCTTTTTGGAGTGATGAAAATTTCTAAAATTAATTGTGGTGATGGTTGCACAACTCTGAATATACTAAAAACCCTTGAATTGTGCATTTCAAATGGGTGAATCATACGGTGTGTGAATCACAGCTCAATAAAGAGGAAAACAGAAGAGAAAAAAGCCTGTTGGAAAAAGTTTTAAGATGCCATACACAGAGGCAAAATCTTTGAAGGATTTAGTCACAAGTTCAATCAGGAGTTGGGTAAACATACATATACACTTTTCTTCAAGTAACCATTACGTGGTTTGGGACTAGAAAAAAAGCATTATTGTAACCGGAACCAGACGAACAAAGCACTCTTGCAGGCCAAATCCCAGGACAGGGGAATAGCCTTGCTACACACACCCACACTCCCCACCCCTTTTACTCTACTCCTTTCCCCTGTGGTTTTTTTTCCCCCCCTGTGTTTTGATAGCTGAAGTAGTATACTGTTAGAACAAGACTGAAGGTAGCCCACCATTTTGTGGATCACAAGCCTGAGATATGTGTCTGATTATTAATATTTTCAAGAGTTTGGAAATTTCCTATTATTCCAATACATTGCTCAGGTTCTGCATTTCAGATAAACCAGTATTTATAATCAAAGGCTTAGGTTTTTATTATGCTGACCTATTTAGTTTGTTAATTAACCAGTGAGTCATCTCTAGTTCTATGATACGTTGGTCAAGGTTCCAAGGCTGTTGCTACCACTGCTGCTCTTCGTTTCATTTCTAAAAAGATGTTGACAGTATTTATTATAAGCAGTCAAATCATATGGTAACAATAACAATCCCATCTAGAGACAGGATGCCATTGGTGCACTGGTTACTTGGAAAACCTACATGGAATTGCTTACTTTCTCTACGGGTTATCACTGTAGTGAAAAACTAACACGACTAATGGTGACTTTATTCACATTTTACAATATGGTCAAAGACTATCAAAACAAGAGCTTCCAGGGGAAACTGGACTCAAGCTTAACTGCAAAAATAATCAGTATAGCAGAAACGTACTCTTTGATGTGAATTAATCTGTAGAGGCCAAATCACTTCATGAAATCATTAAACTATATAAACAGTAATGCCTAATATATGCAGTGTTTCAAAACACATTTCGCTGGCTCTCTCTAGTCTAGCCCACCTTGTTCTCTGTATATAGCTTTCTGACCTCAGTCTGAAAGTTGGTGAAAAAAAATCTAGTGAAATTGTGCTATGACCCGGACAACTCACTGGCCACAGGACACAAAATTCTCTTTAACTTTTCCTCTTTTCTCCTTAGCCATCAATAAGTCATGTCCAGTCTTTCCACAGAGTATCTCTTGTACTTGTCCTTTCTTCTCCATTCTTGTTCACATCTATGGGTTTATGGACTCATAACTAAAAATAACATTTAATCAAGTAGTCTCTCTGTTCAAAAACCTGGACTGGCTCCCTCATGTGTACTGACTAAAGTCCAAACACTATTAGCCTGGTATTCAAGGCCTTCCAAAATCTAGGTCTGAACTTTCTTTCCACTACTCCCTTGAACAAAACTGGTCTCACCATCCCCTGAACTTCTGCAAATTCTTTTTGCACCTTTGCTTATGATGTTCCTCCTGCCTAGAACACCCTCTCACCTTTGAAAGCCTGTTCAAGGCTTACTTTTGCCCATGAAACCATCCCTGAACATTACAACTCACAGCGGCCTCTCATTCCTTGAATGTGATGTGAGCTATGGGCAATGTCCTTCATCTGTCAATGTTCATATACAACTTTTCTTGTCTTATATTGTCAATTCTTGTTTTATTTAATTTTGTGTCTATCTTGCCTCCTCAACTAGATTGCAAGTTCCTTGAGGGCGGGGGTCATTTGTTATACTTTAAAAAATTATCCACAGGGCACAGTACTTTGCTGGGGGACATGATAGGGGCTAGTTATTGACAAAAGAGCACTGAAGTTTCCCCAAGATGCCTCATTCTCAGAAGGCAGCACTCTCTCTAGGTGACGGTTCTTTCCGTATACATGCCAAATATAATCACTTTAAAGGTGAAACTAACTCTCCAGTTACCCCAAGATATTAAGGAATTACAAACTGCCTCTGAAATTTCTGAATCCCCTATTAAATACAAAATTAACATTTCATAGATAATTTCATGCTCCCCTGAAAGCTTAAAAATGACGTGTAAAGAAAAATGGCCAAGCCAGGTGCATAATCTCTAAGGTTTACTTGATCACAAAGTATTTAAAAAGCCAAGGCTCCATGCGATCCATTTATATATCAGTGTCTGTTTTCCCTTTTTTTTTTTTTTTGTCTGTAAAATAAGCTGAACTACATAAGAAAAATAAGTCTAGGACTTAAAGTTTACATGAAAGGCAGCCAAAATTATATGGATAACTCAAGCTAAAAAAGTTCTTCGCATCTTGGTTTCTCCTGAATTATTTAGGTAGTCTGAGGCTTCTTCATAGTTAGAGATGTAATCCTTAGCTAGCAGTTGCTAAATCTGTGGTGCTTATGTATACCCACCCAAGAAACGCTGCAACCATCAAGTTCTATCAAAATGCTTGTTAAACTTGTAAACTGATGACCATTGTAAATGATCATTACAAAATCCCTACCCTCAGAATCTGCTGCTAAAGCTTTGAAGTTGCATAGTATGTACTGACTGCAAATCTCAGAGATGTTTTGTTTAGCTTTATAGATAGCCTCAGCTGATGAAGCTCTGGCAACGAACGTTGCTTGCTAGGCAAAGCTATGCCACAAAGGAATCCCTTGTCTTGTCTGTCAGAGAGACCAACTGGAGTACCTAGCATCACTGGATCAAAACCTGAAGGATCGGTAACCCTGCTATTTCTATATATATCCTTTCTTTGTGAAATTTTCCTTTTTAAATAATGCTTTTGCTTCCCTTAGCCCAGTCCTGACCACTGGTAGGCAAGATTTCAAATCATCTCCCCAGTTGGAAGTATCCATGTTTTATGGAAATTTTATCAATTTTTTTTCTCCAAGGATTAGTATGATAATAAATTTGGCTTCCTGTCAAGAAAAATGCTAAGTTCAAAGTATTATTTCCTTCACTTCTAATTACAAATAAGTTTTACCTTTTATTGTGTTCCATTATACAATTTTACACAGTACCATTATTATTTTAAGCAACAGCTGAGCAAATCGAATTAACGTTTTTGAGCTCTACTTCTCAGTATATAGATTTACCTAAAAAAGTACAAACCAAGCACAGTGGTGCAATTTTCCAGGCACTTTCAAGTTGCTTAAATATTTACAAATATGTAAGCACCCTGTTTGAAAGCATGAAAATTTTGGTGTCAGGAAGAAAACACTCCACGTATATCAAATCTTTAAATTTTAACATTTGCACAGCTCAAAATATTCCTGAGAAGGTTCATTCTTGTTATCACTTTACATCTGCATGCCCTCATATCTCAGCAGCGTATCTTGGGGAACCATAACCTCTGTCACTCGACGTGCCACTAATCGCACAAAATACATGTAATGTGTTGCTCATCCAGGGAGAATGCATTGTGTCTTCTTGTAAGATCTGAAACGAAAGAAATCTGCATGTTTATCATGAAGTAAAGTAGCCGCTGCCCAAGAAGTATGTGTATATGAAATCGCAGGCATGTTTCAATTTATCACTGACACTTAGCTATTTAAAATGACATAAAGCAGAAAGAGCAAAGAAAAACATTACCGACTCAAGTCTTCAAAGCTGTATTACAAAGGCAGCATATCAAAAAAGCAGAAAAGATCTGGTTACTCATTAAGAAACACAGAAGGCTGTAAAATGCAAAATTCAACAGAAAGCGAGAGGTAATACAATCTTTAAAACAATTTTTTTAACCGATGGTCATAACAAGAGCCCTAAACAGTGGACTCTTGGACACAAGTTTATAGATCATCTTCTAAGAGTGGTTCTCAGGATCACTGTGGGACTTTTCAAACACGCAGATACCCATGCTCCTTCCCTGGAGACTTGGGAAATAATATTAAGCGAAGAGAAAATAAGTGAACACTTCTAAATACATACTATAATTATATAAGCTAATTAATACAGAAGACTTTTCTTGGAAATAAACTTCATAAGTATAAATTTTATATCCCATAAACATATAAACATACATATTAGTATAGATGTTTTAAAAATTATCCACTTTTTTTAAAGATTTTTTTTTGATGTGGACCATTTTTAAAGTCTTCATTGAATTTGTTACAGTGTTGTTTCTGTTTTATGTTTTGTTTTCTTGGCCGCGAGGCACGTGGGATCTTAGCTCCCCGACCAGGGATCAAACCCGCACCCCCTGCGTTGGAAGGTGAAGTCTTAACCCCTGGACCGCCAGGCAAGTCCCCCAAATTAACTATGTTGTGTGCTCAAAAGCAACAGAGATCTCATGCGTGGATTAGATAGAAGAAAAGAATAGCGTACACATCACATCCAACCTCTTTACTATGCTGTCCCAATTTAGGTCGCAAGCTTTCAATACTGGGTTCTCAAGTTAGCTCTGAAACTTCAGTATTAAGCCTGCAAATTAGTTTACGGTGGCAGTAATGCGTCACATCATTTGTGTTGCTACAAATCATGTCTTATATAAAGTCCGTAATAGAGAAATTTCCTCTTATAAGCATCGTAACTCATGACACTAATCTGAAAGCACAGGAGAGGTTTAAGAGATGATTGATTATCCACAACTGTCAGATGTGACGAGAAAATAGAGCATTCATCAAGAACAAAACAGACCAAACAGACACTACAATGGCCACCACCAACTCCATCTAATTAAGACCTGCAATTAATAGTTTCAAGGTGATATACATCCCTTTTAAAAAGTCAAAAGCTTGAAGAAGTTTTTAAAAGGACTCTATGTTTTAGTATAGTGCAACAGATTACATTGAAAAGGGCCAAGGATATCCAGGCCGTATCTTTTTTGTCAAGTAATCATTTATGGAGCTCATAGATAATTCACACTGCAATGCACAGCTATATTTTATCTTATTTTGTATTATTATGTTTTCCTTTGGGAAATAACATGTCTCAAAGTGTATGACTAAAAAAAGGCTCTCTTTTATATGAGAATCTAATAGGAAATATTGACTTACAAAAAAAAATTCACTATAAAGTCAACATTTGCCCAAAGTAAGGCACACCTGAATATGAGGCGTTATGACAGTACAGCGTGCGTAAATATAAACCAATAGAAGCTACGATTTTTCTTGGTTAGCTATCAATATATAATATCAAAGGTCTAAAATACTGGTCCCTAGAACTAAACAAGATAGCCATGGTTCATGGAAATTAAATGAGAGAGACAGGTGGGAAATAAGACAGCAGATTTGTAAAATCCACACTTGACGGTGTTAAAAAAGATGAGAGGCCCAAAATGGAGTCACTTGCGCTAAGCCCACGTCACCTGAGACTTAATACCTAAGCTAATTGCAGTTTCAGCCTTTTCTAGGCAGGTAATCTTAAGCAGTCAAGAAAGTATGTGTATTACTTTCAGTCTGGAATTACCTGGTCGGCACTGGTGAGGTACTCCACCTGACAGACCCTTGCTGTGCCCCGTAGGAAGGCGACCTTGCCTGAAAGAATCAGCTCTTTTCTAGAGTAACTTCCTTGTCCTGCCTCGTTCTACCTGTAAAAGTCTTCCATTTTGTCAAACTCTTCGGAGCTCCTTTCTGTCTGCTGGACGGGATGCTGCCCGACTCATGAATCACCGAATAAAGCCAAGATCTTTAAAATTTACTCAGTTGAACTTTTTTTTTTTAAACACGGGAAAAAATAACTTTATAAAACTACTACTCTAAATATCTTGATCACAGTAATAGCAGTGAATTGAACGATTTGCTTTCAAGTTGAATAAATTAGAGCTCAATGCTAGGTCATACGGTTGCATGCAAATTACATAACTGTAATATAATACACATTGGCTTAAAATGATGTAAGTGTTTTATATCTTTTGTGAAGGAGGAGTTTTTGCTGTTTTTTCCTATGGACTATGGAGAACAAAACGCCATCAACTGGACAGATTCTAGGAATAAATTATGTGGTCTTATTTGATTCAAGTGTACCCCAGAACAGTGATGGCGAAGTACCCACTGTACTCAGGGGCTGAGCTTGAGATGCAGACAATAAAGGAAGTGGAATGATTCCCTACCTTCCTAGCCCTGATCACCTGGCTGCTTTGGGAAGGAGGCCAAGATGGGCCTCTGAAGACTGAGCAGCAAAGGTATGCCTTGGAACAGTTTGCACTCACTCCTAAGCGGGCTAACAGAAGTAAACATGGCGAAAAGAAGAAACAGGTCACTGATTCCAGACTCCTCAGGCCAACAAAATTCCCAGCCATGAGAACGGGAGAGTAGGAGGAGACTGGGGTGACTCGTCTCATTGAACAGATGGGACGAAGAACGTCTGGCCGACTGGCTTCCCCATACTGAGAAGATGACCATGGTTAGAAAATTAGACTCCTGGTCACTCGGTGCAACCTTGGGCTAATGGTAACTAAATTTCCCCTAGTCCTTTCTAAGAGAAAGCGTACATGCTAAATTCAGAGAGGTAGAGCCTGGAGTCAACTAGCTTTTGTTTTCCTCGAAACATCTCTTCTTTCACCCATCATTACACTGCAGTTCTTTGGGAACTAACCACTATTTGTAAGTCTATTTGTAAGTACACCCTTTGAGTGATGGTCTCACACAGGGGAGTGCCAAGCAATCAATGAAATGCAGATACCAGGACAGATGAGGTTCTCCTTTCTGGGACCAGTGTCAAGAATGGGTTCTCTAAAGGGTTGTAGTTATCCTTGTTTCTTTTAAGGAGCCTTAGTTTCTTAAAAAAATTGAGAGTTTGAAGAGTTTCTGAAGCAAATACTTATCTTATTGGCTGTTTTCCTTAGTAAGGAAATTACGGAGACTTTATGATAAGCTTAACAGGCTCACGCACTGAGGGACCAGACCATCATGCTGTGACTTTTACAACTGTGTTGAAGATATTAAAATGCTTGAGTGACGGTCCATGTCTAGAGTGGTTGTAAACACAGATTTCAGGACCCTAATATAGGAATGACATTTACCAGGACAATTCAGGAGTACTCTGGTTTTAGGTAAGTGGGGATATGAAAGTCATAACCACTTAATCATGACATAATTTGGCTGTAAGTGGTGAGCAGATCCTTGCCTCTGTATTTTTCAGATTGTGTCCTACTAAGTTAGCTGTAACTGTCATTAACGCTCAGTCATACATTAAAATGCTAGGTTTTATGAAAACAGAACTGGCTGTATGGGTATTAAGACGATTCCCGAATTTTGGAACTCACTCAGGATCTCACCTAAATGATGGTATAGTTGTCCCTTGGTACCCTTGGAGGATTAGTGCCAGGACCACTGCCCCCTGCACAGATATTAAAATCTGAGGATGCTCAAGCCCCTTACATAAAACGGCATAGTATTTGCATATAACCTATGCACACCCTCCCCGATACCTTAAATCATCTTTAGATTGTTTATAATACCTAATACAACGTAAATGCTACGTAAATAGTTGCCTATGTGCAGCAAATTCAAGTTCTGCTTTTTGGAACTTCCTGGAATTTTTTTTTCAAATATTTTCGATCTGCAGTTGGTTGAATCCGTGAATGTGTAACCTGCAGACAGGGAGGGCCACCTGTATCTAGTTTCTTACAGCTAAGACAGGAATATTCATTTAGGGATTTGGCTACTGAGCCAATCATTTCACTTCTCTAGGACCCTTCTTGAGAGATTCTTATCCATGTTCATAGTAGATCAACTCAGACTCGCTCAGCTACTCGCTTCTAATGGCTCTGTGGCGCAAAGAACCAAATGATTTATTATCTGAAGCACCTGCTAAAGCAACTGTCAGTAATTGCTTCCAATTTCATTTGTATTACATCATTTAAATGATTAAAGAAGATATGAGCAAATTCTAAAATAACATACTAATTTCAAGGTAACACCTTTCAAACTAATAGATTTGTTAAGTAACTCTTTACGGACCCCGGATCACGTTCTCGTTTTCAACCACCCTAATACTTGCCTGCTCGTGAATAATGTCAGACAATTCTTTTACCATGTCTCTGAAATTTGACTTCAGCCCTTCATGGTACTCAATCTGATCCTCTTTAATTAGCCGCTCGTTTAGTTCCAGCGCAATGCTGCATGCTTGGATGAACTTCCTGTGGATGAAGATCAAAGATAGAGTTTTTCTTGTTTATTCCTGGAAAGTCTCACCGACAATTTAATATTTACTTTAACCACGGCTTGCCTACAAGGAAGATTAGAATCCTGTATTTTCACTGTGCTTTTGCTAATGCCATCTCCTAAGTCTGAAATATCTTTTTCTTTCTTTTCCATCTTTCTCTTCTGCTTTCTTACCTCCTTCAAAATCCAGCTCAAAACATATACCCTCTAGGAAGCCTACTTGCTCAGTCATTTACTTGATATGATATCAGCTCAAGTTGTGCTAACATTAGTTTACATCTGTAGATAATGTCATCCATTCAAAAATATTTTTTTTTGGTACTAACTATGCACCCAGTACAGTGCTGGGTGCTATAGGCATGAAGTATCTGCCCTGGGCTGGTCAGAGTTGGGACAGAGAGTTGATGAGTTATCATAAAAGCATTTTTCCATCACTTCATGTGTTTATGTTTAATGTCCATAATTAAACGGTAGGTCTCAGGGGACAAAGTACCTCACTGCCCACTTGTTTTGTATCCCTGTCATAGCAACTAGTAGAATCTTTTCATACGTGCCAGGCATTAATAATTATTGAATGAATGACTACTGGTTACTCTGTAACCTGAAACAGCTGATAACACAGAGACAGGACAAGTGACTGTTATAAGTCTGAAGCAAATGAGCGGATAAGCTATCATCTTTCTCCTTAGCCTATTTTACTCAGCTGTCTCTCTTATTCTGAGTGTAAACTCTTTTTATAGATGAAACAGATTTTTTTTTCCAATGCAAGAGCATTCAGACATGCCCTAGCTTAGAGGGATGCTCAGTCCAGACGAGACATCACATGCCCTAGACTGGAAGAATCCAAGTGGAACTAAGGACGTGGATAGAAGCAAGCTTATCCAGCCCTTCCTACCCTAAATGGTCTGAAAAGCTGTAACATAAGGTCAGTCGGGCAAAGGAGGACATCACATAATGAATGTAGGCTTGTGTTTGTGTCACAATATCCAAAGCAATACAGTAAGTTGTCATATTTAATGTCTTGGGTCACTAGGACATTGTTAAAGTTCTGCGGCAAGAAAGAAATCACACATTTCCTTACTACTTAAGGTACCATTAGAAGGTCACTTAAATGTTGTGAAAGAGAACAGAGAATGTCCTTTTTTGGAGGGACATTATTTGGTGAATATTTTGGTTTCTTTTAAGAAGAAAATGGAGTAAAAGAATAGAGGAATAATCTGAAAACTACAAAGCACTTACCTAAACATGTCTTTCAACTCATTTACTTTCTTAGGTGGATACTTGCTAGCTTGACTGTCATTTAAGAAAGCCCTTGCATATGCTAACGGACCTGCATTTACCTAAATTACAAAAGGAGAAAAATGAGAGGGTTGTTAGAATACAAACAAAACGTAATTTTTACAATTCTCTTTTTAAAGAAAACCAGTATGTTAAAAATCCACACCTGAGAAACATATTTACTATTCTTACTATAAATTTATTTGAAAAAGATTAAAGCAAATCATCTGTAAAGGTAATATTCTAATAGGTTAGTTAATGATTTCCGATATGTAAATACAGGGCTTGGCTATAGTCAGAGGGATTTATGTTCAAGTCCTCTGACATAACACAAAATTTATGGAAACTGAACATAATTTCTTTATTAACGTAATCAAAAATGTACAGGTTTTTGCACTCAGTCAGGGTATAACAGACAATTACAATTAATGCTTGCTCTTTGCCCTTATGAAAGAGGAACGTCAAGAAACATTTAATACATGTTTAGCAAGCAACATACCTGCACTGAAACACAGCCCTGCAATTTAAGTTGGAGCTGAATCATGTCCACGTCAGCAGAAGAGCAAAGCTTCTGCAGCTCTGCAGTTTTATCTTTTATTTCATCAGTAGCAACATCAATTGGCTTTAAATTAATCTGCTGTTCATAGTTTATAGGGATCCTCTTCTTCACATATGGAAACGAGTTTGAAGCTATTAAATGTTAAGGTTGAACAAATGAGTTTTTAAGATAGTAAATCAAACAGGCAAATTAAAGAAAAAAATCGATTGTGCTTAATTCTCCCCATGCTTTGTCTGGAAAATACCTTAGGGACCAGATAGGCGCCTTATTACTGCAGGATTGAGGGAGAAATTCTCTTTATGAGACAACTCAGAGCAATCATGAATTACATACGGGAAACCAATGGTTTATAACGTAGCCATGTTTGTGCAAGCTAGTGACTGAACAGCAGAACAATGAATGATTAAAATTTCAGTTACATTTTCCTGCTGACCAGCTGCTGCTTGTGTGCATCAAAAAACGACCATGTCAAACAAAGAAGTTATGCCAAGTCCCACTTACTAGTCAAGATCGTACGGCGTTTGCACTGTTCTTCTATACAGCCTTGCTTTTTGCCTGATAATGTATAAGGAGCCTCAAAAACAAATCTGCTGATATTATGGTTTCTTTCAAACTCAGTTTTTCTTTCTGTGAGTTCTTTGTCATCAAAGTAGGGCTTCACATAAGTGACTTGGATATGAGCATATTTGGGATCAAGCTCTTTGACATTTACCTGTAAGGTAAGAAAGTTTTGTTTTTTATTCAATATATAGGAAAAGGGGGTACAGGTAAGCTACTAACTCCTCTGAAATCAACTGAGGACCACTGTCGCTGAATACACTGTGAGTTGAATACACACCTGGAAGAGGTCTTCGCTCTTTTTTCAAGGATCGTTTCCTTCTGATTATTAAGAAGTTACAGAAACCTATTTGGAGATTACAGAAACGTAGGCAGAAGACAGAAACTGTAATGCTACCACTCAGCAATGACCATTATTCACATTTTCATATATTTCCTTCCAATCTCTTTTCTATGCACATGTATTTACGAACCTGAGATCATGCTGAACATTGTTTTATAATCTGATTTCCTAAAAATATATTAAAGTGGCTTAACTGCACATCTGAATTCCACCTCTACAAAATATATACTATAGAGAGGATTCGGAGAAGATGGCAGAGCACCAGAAATCTATCTTCCTACAGGGACAACAGTTACACTGGCAGAATCTATCTGATGTAAGTATTTTGGAACTCTGGAGTCTATTGAAGACTTGCAACTTCCAGGGGAGGACCTGGACAGGAAATTACCTTAATTTTGAGTTTGGTCTATTTTAGCTCTTGGCACAATGGCCGCTATCTGCACCTCACCCCTCAAGTACCATGGCAGGCGGCGGTGCACATGTTCTTGGAACAGCTTGCGGGAGTCAGGATGAACAAGAAGGACCCTGTCTTCTTCCAAATATTGGGGATCTGTGCTACGACTGCTGACTGCTGATTGCTGCTTCTGATCACAGGGGGGCAGTCAAAGAGGCTGCAGGCCATTACTGTAGCACCTCTTCCCATTGTTGCAAGGCCCTCCCCCTCTGGCTGAAGTGACTTCCAGGGTATTTAAAGGACCGGTACCTTTTCTCCCCCTCCTCCCTTCATTTTCCTCCCTTTCCCCTCTTGGGAGCCAGACACTGGACACTAGGGCATTCAAAAGCAACTGCATATGTGAAGGAAACTAGAAAGTCACTGCACATGCTCAGGGGAAGGCACAGGCTAAGGAAAGACCTGATAAGTCCCCAGGTTTACACCTCAGGCTTATCCCTGGCACAGAGACAGCTTACAACAATTAAAAACAAAACCAAAAACCAGCAAACTCTGGGACAGAGAGAGAATCTGATTTCCAGAGTGATCATGTTATTAAATTCAAATGTCCAGTTTTCAACAAAAAAAGAATCACAAGGCACACAAAGAAACAGGAAAGTATGGCCCATTCAAACGAGAAAAATAAACCAATAGAAACTGTCCCTGAAAAAGACCTGGCAGCAGATCTCCTAGAAAAAGACTTTAAAACAACAGTCTTCATGCTAAAAGAACTAAAGGAAGTTATGGAAAAAGTCAAGAAAATGATGTACGAACAAAATGTCAATATCAATAAAGAGGTAGAAAATCTAAAAAGAAACCAAAATTTTTTTTCAGAGCTGAAAAACATAACTGAAATGAAAATTCACCAGAGGGATTCAAAGGCAAATTTCAGCAGGCAGAAGTAATAGTCGGTAAACTTGAAGATAGGACAATGGAAATTATCAATCAGAGTAACACAAAGGAAAAAAAAAACTGAAGAAGAGCGACAGAGCCTTAAGGAACCCGTGGAACATCATCCAGCAGACGAACATACCCATTGCGGGAGTCCTTGAAGGAGAAAAGGCAGAGAAAAGGACAGAGAGAATATCTGAAGAAATAATGGGTGAAAACTTCCCAAATCTGATGAAAGACAGGAAGCTCAACAAACTCCAAGAAGGGTAACTCAAAGAGACCCACACTGAGACATATTAAAATCAGAATGTCAAAAGCCAAAGACAAAGAGAATTTTGAAAGAAGCAAGAGATGAACGACTTGTCACACACAAGGGATCCTCAATAAGATTATCAGATTTCTCATCAGAAACTTCGGAGGCCAGAAGGCAGTGGACTGATATATTCGAAGTGCCAAAGGAAAAAAAAAATCTATCAACCAAGAATCCTATATCTGGCAAAACTGTCCTTAAAAGTGAGGGAGAGGGACGACTTCCCTGGTTGCGCGGTGGTTAAGAATCCACCTGCCAATGCAGGGGACACGGGTTCGAGCCCTGGTCCGAGAAGATCCCACATGCTGTGGAGCAACTAAGCCTGTGCACCACAACTACTGAGCCTGCACTCTACGGCCCGCGTGCCACAACTACTGAAGCCTGTGTGCCCTACAGCCCACATGCCACAAATACTGAGCCCGTGTGCTGCAACTACTGAAGCCCGTGTGCCTAGAGCCCATGCTCCGCAACAAGAGAAGCCACTGCAAGGAAAAGCCCGCGCACCGCAACTAGAGAAAAGCCCGTGTACAGCAATGAAGACCCAACGCAGCCAAAAATAAATAAAATTTAAAGAGAGAGAGAGGATGTGATTTAAAAACTAAAACAAAAACCACTGCCAAAAAAATCAACTGAACACAAAAGAAGATAGTAATGCAGGAAATGAGAGACAAAGAAGCTATGAGACACATAGAAAACATAGCAGAATGACAGCAGTAAAGTCCCTCCTTAATAATTAGTAATTAATTTAAATATAAATGGGTTAACTTCTGTAAACAAAAGACAGACATTGGGAGAATGGAATAAAAAAAACCAAACATGATCCAACGATATGCTGTCTATAAGAGACTCACTTTAGCTCCAAAGACGCACAAAGGCTGAATGTGAAAGAATGGAAAAAGATATCCCATCCAAATAGTAATCAAAAGAGAGCAGGGGTAAAGATACTAATATTGGAAAAAATAGACTTTAAATTTTAAAAGGTTACAAGAGACAAAGGAGGACGTTATACATTGATAAAAGGTTCAGTACAGCAAGAAGATAAAACAATTATAAACATCAACACACCTAATAACAGATCATCAAAATATATGACGCAAAAATCGATAGCACTGAAGGGAGAAATAATAAATAGTTCTACAATGATAGCTGGAGACTTTAATAGCTCACTCTTAATACTGGATAGAACACCCATGCAGAAGGTAAGTAAGGAAATAGATGACTTGAATAACACAGTGATCTACCTAGACCTAACAGACATATATAGAAAACTCTACCCAACAACAGAATACACATTCTTCTCAAGTGCACATGGGACACTTTCCAGGATAGACTATATGTTAAGCCACAAATAAGTCTCGATAGGTTTATAAAGACAGATATCATACAAAGTATCTTCTCTGAACACAATGGGATGAAGTTAGAACTCAGCAACAGAAGTAAAATTGGAAACTTCACAAATTGGTGGAAATTAAACAACATATTCTTTGAAGAAATCAATGGATCAAAGAAGAAATCACGAGGGAAATTAGAAAATACTTAGGTATTAATGAAAATGAAATCACAACATACCAAAACTTATGGGACACAGCAAAAGCAGTGCTACGGGGTGGGAGGGGGAATTTATAGCTCTAACATTTAACATTAAAAAACAGGAAAGGTCTCAAATCAACAACCTAATTTTACAACTTAAGGAACTAGAAAGAGAAGAACAACTAAACTCAAAGCTAGCAGAAGGAAGGAAATAATAAAGACTAGAGCACAGATAAATGAAATAGAGAATAGAAAAATCACACAGAAAATCGATGAAACCAAAAGTTGGCTCTTTGAAAAGATCAACAAGATTGACAACCCTTTAACTAAATAGAACAGAAAAAAAGAGAGAACACTCAAATTACTAAAATCAGAAATGAAAATGAGGACATTACTACCAATCCTACAGAAATAAAAAGGATTATAAGAGAGTACTATGAGCGAGTATATGCCAACAAATTAGAAAACCTAGATGAAATGTGAAATGAACAAATTCCTAGAAACACAAAGCCTACCGAGACTAAACCATGAAGAAATAGGGAAATCTGAACAGATCTTTAGTAAGGAAACTCAATCAGTAATAAAAAAATCTCCTGACAGAGAGAAGCTCTGGACTTGGTATCTTCACTGGTGAAGTCTCTCAAATATTTAAAGGAGAATTTTCCAAAACAGTGAAGAGAAAGAAACACTCCCTAACTTATTCTACGAGGTCAGCAATACTCCGATTACCAAAGCCAGACAAAGACAGCACAAGAAGACTACAGACCGATATCCCTTATGAGCACTGATGCAAAAGCTCTCAAAAGAATACTAGCAAACTGAATTTAGCAGCATATTAAAAGGATTGTACACGATGACCAAGTGGGATTTATTCCTGGAATGCAAGGATGGTTCAACATATGAAAATTGATCAATGTAATATTGATACACTGCATTAACAGAATGAAGGGGGAAAAAAACCCACATGATCATCTCAATCGACGCAGAAAAAGCATTTGACAAAATTCAACACCCTTTCATAATAAAAACACTCAATAAAGTAGGAATAGAAGGAAATGTCTACAATCTGATCAAGGGCCACTGTGAAAAACCTATAGCAAACATCACATTCAATGGTGAAAAGCTGAAAGCTTTTCCTCTAAGATGAGGAACAAGGCAAGGATGCCCATTTCACCACTTCTACCCAACATGGTGTTGGAAGCACCACTGAACTGTACACTTAAAAATGGTTAACATGTAAATGTTATGTGTATTCTACCACAATAAAAAAGATAGTTATCACAGTTCTATATTATAGTCATTGACATGACTTTTAATGGATGGATACGGATAAACATGATTTATTAGATCAGTCCCTCATTAACAGACTCAGGTTGTTTTCCAACATTTTGCTATTATAAATAATGCTCCAATGAACATCCCTGTATTTAAAACTGTGTATATTTTCTTCTGATTTATTCCTTAGGAAACATTTTTAGACGAGAAGTTGCTTAGTTAAAAGATTTACATGGTTTTGGGAATTTTGATACATACTACCCAACTACCCTACAGAAAAGATGACAATTCGTACATCCACAAGCAGTATTTGACACTGTTAAGAGTGGGTACTCTTGATCGCACTAAGCCTATTTTCTATGGAGGAAGGGGACCACAGGAAAGGAGAATGGTTCTATTTCAGAGATATAAAATTATAATAGTTACAAACCATTTCATAAAGAGTCTAAATTCCATGTTAAGAAGCTATGCTGCAGTGTCTCCATTAACTCCAGATGATTCCCAGGGCCCTCTTCTTTCAGTGTTCTCCCAACTAAATTTGACTTGTGCCTTGGGTGTTGGTGGCACTGTCAATACCCTTGCAATTTATCATAGTCAGGCCTTTTTGTGTTTAGCTTAGGAAAAATGGAAACAAACCAAAAAAACAACAAAAACCTCCCAAGAAACAGTCCCTACATCCTTTTTTTTCCCCTCCACATATACAGGACCCTAGACAAGGGAAAGTTTCTTAGCAACTTTTAAAACTTCTCCAAACCCATTCTACTTGTTATTACATGAAAATCTAAAAGCCTAAATCTAGAAATCCTTTCTTTTCTTTCCCATTAAAAAGCTAGATTTCTCCAGAGAAACTCAGGTGAGGTTAAGTATCTGGCTAAGACAAGACATAGAAGGAAAATTTAAAAAGAGGTCAAGACTGATTTTGACCTTATAAAATAAACTATGTATATGGTAAACATTCAAACAGTACATGAGGGTATATATGAAAAGTAAAAAAAAAGTCTTTCTTCCCACATAAGACTCTAGTCTCTCTCCTCAGGGATAACCATGGCTAACAATTTTGTATGTATCATTCCAGAAATTTCCTAAGCATAAACAAGTGCGCATATGTGAATATCAATTTTCACAAATGTAAACATCCTATCCATAATGTTCTGTGCCTCACCTTTTTTCTCTCAATAATATATCTTGATAGGTAATACCAATACTCATTATACGGGGGTAGTACCACTTCCTTAACCATGTGGATATTAGATTGTTTCCAGGTTTTGGTTATATAAACTCTGCAGCAATAAACACCTTTAAACATACATCTTTATGTGTGTATATCTATCTACAAGATAAAATGTTAAATGTGAAATTATTGGGTCCAAGGAAAGATACATTTAAAATACTCGAAAATACTGCCCAACTGTTTTTCACATTGTTTGTGCCCTTAAGCAAATTTTGTTCTTTGGCAAGTAAGAGAGTGTTTTTAATTTTCAATTTCACACATTAAGAAAGAAATAAGGATTTTAAAAGTAGCAACTGCTTATTATATCTGTTGCCTATGAAGAATGACTAAAATATTGTGCATAAAAATGTCAGGAGTCCAGCTGCCTGATGGTGGTTTGTCATTAGTGCTTGTTGGCCAGGTTTTCGGAGGCAGAAGAAAGTAGGAAACCGCATGTTATTCTGCAAGCCTGGCTTTCTATTAACTTTCCATTTATAGTATCAGTAGTATGGCAGCAAGCCTAAAACTTTCTGGCTATAAGGAGATAAAATTTTCTGTTGCCTTAATTCAATAAAACAACACAAAATAGTGAAACGGATCAGAAGTAGAGAGGTTCTGCCAAATATTCATGAATTTTGAACCTATCAGCACGTCTATTTTTAAATGTCGAAGGCATACGTGTAAGATAAAATCATCTCCATGAGATATAGGTAAGTTTACAAAGTGAAGAGATCATTTTCATAGTAGAAAATGAAGTGTCTTTACTAGCGCCACGGGCTTTTCACTCCGGCAATGCTGCCTGTTAGCTATTGAGTGCTTTGCATAGCACCATGCACGTCATGGTCACGCAGTAAATATTTCTGGGGTCTACAGATCCTGCACTGTATAGGTCCTTCCTACCTGAAAAGTCAGCTCTCATCCTGTACATACCCACTGTAACTAAGGACAGTCAGGCATTCCTATTGTGGCTTCCCGCGATTCTGTCTATAGGGAGCTATGCATTTCTAGGAAAGAGCCTCTCTTGCTGGAACCTTTCTCATCCTTGCCTTGGCAGGGCTAGTGGGATGGATAATCTTTAGATCAAGGCCCAAGGCATCTCTCCTAAACCTACATCACTGCGAATGTAACTAGTGAACTAAGGATATCTTAGAGTAAAATGTGTGTCCTAAGATGATTTTAATCATGAAGTATGAAATTGACAATCATGATGCCCAACAGCATTCACAATAATAGCTAACCTTTATTGAGCGTGCCAGCTTCTATTATTATTAGTGAATGCTTTTTTACATACCAGGAACTCTAATCACTTTCCATATATTAACTCATTTAATCCGTACAACAACTCCATGAGGAAGGCACTATTATTAACTTCATTTTACTAATGGAACAATGAGGCACAGAGAGGTTAAGTAACTTCCCCATGGTCACACAGCTAGCAAGTGGCAGAGAATGGAGATTTGAATCCTTCTTTCTGATTCCAAAGCCCCTGTCCTTTCTTTCACGATCTGGAAAGGCTCTATTTCCCATGCCTCTCCTCCACTAGCTAAAAAAGGAAAAAGTCAGAAGCAACGTACCACACCTGGAACCAATAAATATGTTACCTTGTCTGAATCCTGAATTATTTTGACATTCTCTGTACCAAATTTTTCACCATAAAGTTTAACAAGTCTCAGGGAAATCTCCGAGAGGCCGGTGAGCTTTGGCTCTTTATAGATGTACTCCTTCCCATCCTCTTCTTCAAAAAAAGACTATTATAAAGTTAAACATATGACAATTTATAAATAATATGAGCAAACAAAGCACTTAGAGAAAATCTACTAAATAATTAGCAATAATGTATTTGAAATAGATTTTAAATAATAGTACTAAAAGTCACATGCATATATTTTAACTGAAATAAATGAGAATTTTCAAACTCACAGTCATGTGAGCATATTATTGGCCTGAAGATTTCCACACTCGATTTTTTCATCGCCTGCATACTTACCTGATTTTTATTGCAAATCTTTCAGTGCTAGATATTAAATATACATTTAAGAAACTTAACAAAAAATGAAACTGGAGGAAACATTCAAATTTTATATGTTGTTCTCTGACCTAGTGGATTTAGATATGGGAACCAAAGTGAACTTTACACTTACAAACGAGGCTTCCTGCTGTTGTGACAGGTGCTCTATCTAGACAGAATCCTAGAGCCAATAACTGCTGCTACAGTAATCACTCAAAGGTGAATGTTTAAAAAGGAAAACAACTTTATGAACTAAAGTATACTTACTTGGCCATAAAAGGCAACTCTGAAGAAAGTGCCTAAAAGTCTTTTCTTTGTGTGCATAACCTCCAAAATTTTTGTGTAAGCTCCATGAAGAGTTCTATAAACTTGAGTAAGTTTCTGAAAAATGAGAATAAACGAAACAGCTTTGTCTTTTGGTTAGTTAGTAAATGTCTAAGATAAATGCACAGGAAAAAAAAAAGCAACACTAATTCCTTTGCAAAACGGTTTTGGTGGGGTCATTCACACTCCCCTCCCCCATGGTCATTATTAGACAAAACTCCTTAACAACTTTAGGTCATAGGGTAGAGCTTAAAATGGTCAAATAACACTGTATTTCTAAATATCATGTTTCATTTCATTCATATCTCAATGGTAGTGTATAATTTAAAAATACTGTGTTACTGACTACTTTTTTCTTATGTCTGAATTATTTTAACTGAAAGATAAGCAAAATGCTTTGCTTGAGCTCTTAGGTGGAGAGATGAGAATAAACAATCCATGCGAACAATTTTGGAGAAGAAAATAAAATGCAGACAGAAAAATAATAGTATAAGCCTGAGTGTGGACTCCTTTTATACAAGTTCACAGACGTTTTCAAAGAATATATTCTTCTACACATCCAGAAAAAGGGAGCACGCTGTGCTAAGAACATTATCAAGAATGTGGAAAGACAACCTACAGAACAGGAGAAAATATTTGTAAACCACAGATAAGTTTTCATATCCAGAAAATATAAAGAACTCCCACAATTCAACAACAAAAAGACAAAAACCTAATTTAAAAGTGAGCAAAGGACTTGAATAGACATTTCTCCAAAGAATATATATAAACGGCCAACAAGGCCATGAAAAGATGTTCAAAATCACTGGTCATTAGGAAATACAAATCAAAACCACAATGTGACCCCACTTCACAGCCACTAGGATGGCTGTAATAAGAAACCAAAAATAAGTGTTGATCAGGATGTGGAATGTGTACCCTGCTGGTGGGAGTGTAAAAGGGAAAACAATCTGGTGGTTACTCAAAAGTTATAAATGGAGTTACCCTATGACCCGGCAATTCCCCTCTTAGGTATATATCCAAGATAAATGAAAACACACCCAGGGCTTCCCTGGTGGCGTAGTGGTTAAGAATCCACCTGCCAATGCAGAGGACACAGGTTCGTGCCCTGGTCCGGGAAGATCCCACATGCCGCGGAGCAACTAAGCCCCTGCGCCACAACTACTGAGCCTGTGCTCTAGAGCCCGCGAGCCACAACTACTGAAGCCCGCAGGCACGGAGCCCATGTTCCACAACAAGAGAAGCCACCGCAGTGAGCAGCCCGCGCACCGCAACAAAGAGTAGCCCCCGCTTGCCGCAACTAGAGAAAGCCCGCGTGCAGCAACAAAGACCCAACGCAGCCAAAAAATAAATAAATAAAATAAATTTAGATATAAAAAAAAGAAAACATACCCATACAGAAACTTATACATAACTGTTTACAACAGCACTATTCACAATAGCCAAAATGTGGAAACAACCCAAATGGATAAACAAATTGTGGTATATCCATACCATGAAATATCATTCAGCCATAAAAAGGAATGAAGTTCTGATACATGCTACAACCTGGATGAATCTCTAAATATTATGCTAAGTGAAAGAAGCCAGAAACAAAAGGTCACATGTTGTATTAATTTTTTTTTATGACGCATCCAGAATAGGCAAATCCATAGACAGAAGGCAGGTTAGTGGTTTCCAGAGGGTGGGGCATAGGGTGGAGAGTGATTACTAAAGGATATGGAGTCTTTTTCTGCGGTGATAAAAATGTTTTGAAACTAGAGAGGTGGTGAGAGCGTAACGTTAAGAACGCACTAAATGCCACTGAATTGCACACTAGAATATGGTCAATTGTATGTTAGTGAATTTCACTTCAGTAAAAAAAGGGGAGCACAGAAGCAGACATTCTTTGTCTAACATTCTTCCTATATTATTTTCTGCAGTTGAGCTCAATTTGAGGGAAGTTTTCCTTACCTTTATGGCTGCCACCTCTGACACTTTTCAGCCCATCCCATAAAGATACACTGAAAAATTACTTCATCTCATGCAGAACACTAAGGGATCTATACAGACCCTTGCACCCCTACAAGGGAATAGGAGTAGTTCCCCTATAGAACATGTTGCTTCCTTTAATGTGTAGGGAAGCTCTATTTTTCTTTTTTCCCTATTAGTCAATTGAGTAGCAAAATGTTCCCTGGGTTTCTAATAACCCGATCTTCAACCTAAGAGTAAGAGAGTGGGTAATTTGAAACGTTTACAAACGTTCTTAGGATGTAATGCTTTGAAAGAAAGCTCAGTGCCAATTCTTGTCTTGTCTCATAGGCTATTCTTTGTCATCTGTATGACTTAGATTTAATTATTTAACTCTTGCTTTTTAATATAATCACTTGAACTCCGCTATGATTTTTCAGGCATGCCCCATACACACCAAAGGCACGGCAAAGAGAGAAAGACCCAGAACCTAGGAAGAAAAGGTGAGTTTGATCGGAGCCAGTTTGGAACAGAGATTAGAACACTACACAGATGATATTAAATGTATGTTTTCACTCTTGGAAACTTCTTCAACAATGAAAGACTACTTGCTATATTTAAGGATAAACTGCTTTGCTTTAAAAAAAAATGGCTTGAATCCTAAATCATCCCTTCCCAGCACAGTAAGGGTATAAAATTATGATATGGACTTAGAGACTTGAATATAAAAAATTTCTGGGCTTCCCTGGTGGCGCAGTGGTTGAGAGTCCGCCTGCCGATGCAGAGGACGCGGGTTCGTGCCCCGGTCCGGGAAGATCCCGCATGCCGCGGAGCGGCTGGGCCCGTGAGTCATGGCCGCTGAGCCTGCACGTCTGGAGCCTGTGCTCCGCAACGGGAGAGGCCACAACAGTGAGAGGCCCGCGTACCGCAAAAAAAAAAAAAAAAAATTCCTGTTCAGTGCTGGTGGCAACAGCTGCTCATTATACTACTATTCTTTATTAACTACCCTTTATCAACAGCTTTATCTGGCAGACTAAATTGGAAAAACTCCTCACAGTGGGGTTATTACTATTATCTCCCCGACTGTCCTCTGCCAGCACCTTTAGTCTCACCGTCAAATTGCAAAGAATAGAATCATGCCTATCACTCTTCCTGGGCTACATGGAAATCCAACAGCTTTTTTTAGTGAAGGTTTAGTGAAGACGACATTGATTGTTTTCTGCCACGAGTGGAGGAGGAGAGACTGCTAGATAAAAATGTTTTGCGAACCACTGGTATAATGTAAATTTCAATTTATATCAAATGTCTGGTCCTTAATTTCATTTGGAAAATTTATGTGAACAGGAGGTAGGATTGTAATTTTAGGGCCTCCTAGCATTTTTTAAGGATAGTAACTTAAGACCAAAATAAAACATATAGGCCAATGATGCAAATGTTTAAATTACCTACCTCGAATTCTCGACGTTTCTCATAAATTGGAATGATCAACTTGGAAATTTCAGAAATTACTTCATAACGTTCTGCTTTCCATAAGCCATCCACACATTGTTCTAGCAACTCCAGCAAAACTTCCTGCATTGAGAGAAAAATGCAATCAGGAATTTGAGATAGTTTTAGAGCTCTGGGCAAATATATTTTGGACCATTTCAAGTTAGTAGAGAACAGAATGTACTAAATTTAATGAAATGCACAGAAGGAGTATAGTTGTGTGACTATATTTTTCTAAATCACATACTTGAAGTATTTGAAATTGAAACCATTCTTAGAAGTATGAAATTAATACTGACAATAGTAAACTACTATTTACTTTATCACATAATGAAGATGTTAACTGTACTTACAAATGGTAACACACTGAGAAGAAGTATTTTTAAAAGGGGATACATTGTTCCAAACTGAGGATGTTTAAATGTCTCACAGTCTATAAATGTCCACTAAGTCTATAAATGTCCATTATTTTTCCTATATATTGAAATTATATTTAAACACAATTAATAGAGTCTTAAGATAATTTGGCAATTTTCAAGCTGTTGCATCAGTGACAAAGGTGTTTATTAAAATGATGTGATTTTGGTCAACAGTGCTTCCTTCCTCACTGTTGGTTCTAAAATGAGTGGGAATGACAGTATAATACCACCTCAAGATAGAGATCTCTGACCTTGCTATAATAACAGCCGCTATAAAACAACCATCATGTCATGTTCTCAACAATAAAAAGATGAAGCCAATTACTCATGCTATCCGTAAGTCTTAACAGTTCGTTTCTATCTTAAAGAGACGAACTTCAGGCCTATAAAACTGACTGCTAAAACGGCTCTTCCTGTATGTCCTCTAGACAATTTTGAATTCCTCTGCTTCCTAAACTAGCTCTTTCACTTGTGTTTCCTACCTAGCCAGGGGTCACACCCTATAAACTCTTAGCTAGAAAACTAAGGGCAGTTTTGACTTTACCCTTTGTTACGGGTTGAACTGTGCCCCTCAAAAGGATAAGTTGAAGCCCTAACTCCCAGTACCTCAGAATGTGACCTTATTTGGAAATAGGGTCATTGCAGATATGATTAGTGGAGGTGAAGTCATACTGGAGTAGGGTGAGCCCTTACTCCAATATGACAGAGATATGCAGGGAGAACACCACGTGACTACAGAGGCAGAGACTGGAGTAACGGAGCCACGAGCCAGGGAACGCCGAAGATCGACAGCTACCGCCAGAAGCTAGGAAGGGGCAAGGAAGGCTTCTACCCAGAGTCTCAGAGGGAACATGGCCCTGCTGACACCTTGATTTCAGACTTCTGGACTCTAGAACTGTGAGACAATAAAATTCTGTTGTTTTAAACCATCCAGTTTCTGTACCTTGTTATGGCAACCCTAGGAAACTAATACACTCTCTTTCTTTACTTATCCTCTAATCAGTCCATCACCAAGTTCTGCCAGTTTTACTTCCTAAATATTTCTCAAATCTGACCCTTCTTCTCCATTTCTGCTCTCATTGCCAAGGTTCAAGACCTCATTATTGTTTTCTAACTGATCTTCCAGCCTTGGCACTTTCAAATCTATCCTCCACAAATCTGCCATAGGGTTCTGATTAAAATGCAAACCAGACCACATCCTTCTTCCCTTCTTAAAATCTCATGATGGCTCCCATCATTCGCAGAACTAAGGACAAGCTCCTTCATTTGGCACACAAGCCTTGCAGTGATCTGGCTGATACTTTTATAATATCATCATGCATCATGCTCAGCCTGGTACTTGATGCTTAAACAACGATGAGCTACTGGTAGTTCCTCTGAAGCACCATGGTGTTGCCTTAACTTTGTGCCTTTGTCCATTCTGTACCCTCTTGTCCTTTAATCCCTTTCACTTAGTTAACCCTTTAAGAAAGCTTAGGTATCACCTCTGCCAGGATTCTTCTCCTGATTAACAAAGAGTAGCAAGACACAAGACACCTTTTTCTCTTACTCTGATAATTCATTGGGTGGACATTTAGCACTATTACTTGTCTGTTATCTATGTACCTGACTTTCCAAATAGGCTGTGACTCTTCAAGAGTAGGGACAATGTATTATATTGGTTTCTTCAGTCACTGGTATGGCGGCAGTACATAGTAGATGTTCATTAAATGCTGCTACTTGAAAAAATAATCTATATATTAACATTTAATAGCCAAATTAAAATTTCTATCAACAGTGGGAAGGAGGAACTTTGGGGGAGTTAAAAATCTATTACAAACTAGTAACGTTTGCCCCAGGGATGTAAAGTTGGTTTACAATTAGGAATAAATCCAGTGTAAACAGAAGGAACCATGTAAACGGAACAAAAGAGAAAAATGTGATCTCAAGCAATAGATGCAGAAAAAGCATTTGAAAAAACTCAACACCCCTTCATGATGTTAGAAAAGAATCCCCAGGAAACAGGGAATAGAAGAGACCTTTCTCAATCTGATAAAGAGCATCTACTAAAACCCAAAAACCTACAGGCTGAACACTCTTCTCCTAAATTTGGGAACAAGTCAAGAATGTCAGCTCTTACCACTTCTATTCAACATTATGCTGAAGGTCCTAGCCAGTGTAATAAGGAGAGACAGAGACAGAGAGAGAGACAGAGAGAGAGAGACAGAGAGAGAGAGAGAGAGAGACAGAGAGAGAGAGAGAGAGAGAGAGAGAGAGAGAGAGCGCGAGCACAGAGGTTTGCAAATGTAAAACTGTCTTTCTGTGCAGATGACATGACTGTGTATGTAGAAAACCCTAAGGAATATACAAACTACTAAAACTAATAAGCAGATTTAGCAAGGTTACAGATTATAAGATCAACACACAAAATCACTGTATTTCTATATACTAGCAACAACAAATTGAAAACTAAGATTAAAAAATCAAGCAATACTATTTCCAGTAGCATCAGAACATCCATTATCTAACAATATATACCCAGGAAAAGACTTCGACCCTGAAAAATCACAAAATATTGCTGGGAGAAATTAAAGACAACCTAAATAAGACCTGACTGAAAGACTCAGTATTGTTAAGCTCTCCATTCTCCATATAGTGATATATAAATGTCACAAAATCTCTACAAAGCTTCCAGCAGGCTATTTTGAGGAAATAGAAAAAATGATTCGAAATTCTGCATGGAAATTCAAAGGATACAGAAGAGCCAAAATGACTTTGAAAAAGAATACAGTTGGAGGGCTAACACTACCCGATTCCAAGACTTATAGAGTTATAGTAATCAAGACAGTGTGATATTGGTATCAAGATGGACAAATAGATCAGTGGAACAAAACAGAGTCTAGAAATTGACCACAGACATATAAAGAACTGAAATCTGACTAAGGCGCCAAAGCAATTCAGTGGGGGTAAAAGTTTTATTCTTCCCCAAATGGTGTGGACCATGTAAAATAACTGTTTAGAAAAAAATGAACCTTGGGACTTCCCTGGTGGCTCAGTGGTTAAGAGTCCGCCAGCCAATGCAGGGGACACGGGTTCGATCCCTGGTCCGGGAAGATCCCACATGCCGCGGAGCAACGAAGCCCGTGTGCCACAACTACTGAGCCTGTGCTCTAGAGCCCGCAAGCCACAACTACTGAGCCCGTGTGCCACAACTACTGAAGCCCACGTGCCTAGAGCCCGTGCTCCGCAACAAGAGAAGCCACCGCAGTGAGAAGCCTGCACACTCCAACGAAGAGTAGGCCCCGCTCGCTGCAACCTAGAGAAAGCCCGCGCGCAGCAACAAAGACCCAACACAGCCCAAAATAAATTAATTAATTTAAGAAAAAAAAGAAAAAAATGAACCTTGACCTCTATCTCATTCCATGCTCAAAAATGAATTCTAGATAGATTATCAGCCTAAACATAAAACTCAGAAACAAAGTTTACAGAAGAAAATATAAGGCAGTATCTTCAGTCTTGAGGTAAGCGAAGATTTCTCAGACCAAACACACAACACAAAAACAAACGATCAAAAAAACGGTAAATTGAACTTCATCAAAACCAAAACTTTCTGCTCAATAAAAGACTCAATTAAGAAAATAAATAAACAAAGGCTGGTAAATAAATCTGCAGCAAATATACCTGACAATGGACTTATATCCAGAATATAGAAAGAACTCCCCAAGTCAACAACAAAAAAAATGCAATTTCTAAAACTGGGCAAAAGACTTGAACAAACATTCCACAAAAGAAGATATGTGAAAGACAAAGGAGCACAGAAAAAGTGCTCAACACCATTAGTCATTAGGGAAATACAAGTGAAAAACACAGCGAGGTACCAATTCATGTCTAACAGAATGGTAAAAATATAAAAAAAGATTAGCAACATCAAATGCTGGTGAGGAAGTGAAGCAGCTGAAACTCTTATTCATTGCTGGTAGGAATATAAAATGGTCCGACCACTTTGAAAAACTGGCGATTTTTTATGAAGTTAAATATATAACTTCCCCAGGATCCAGCAGTTTCACTCCTAGGTATTTACCTAAGAAAAATGAAAGCATATGTCCACAAAAGGTCATAGATAAGAATGCTTAAAGCAGCCTTATATTCATAACAATCCCAAACTGGAAACAATCTAAAATCCATCAGCAGGAGAATGGATTTAAAAATCTTACATTGATATAATGGAATATTTAGCAATGAAAAAGAACTTCTGATATACTCAGCAATATGGGTGTATCTCAAAAACATTATGTTAAGCAAAAGTAGGCAGATACAGAAGGGTACATACTGAATGATTCCATTTTATGACACCAAAATATGGCAAAACTAATCTATAATGATAGAAATCAGAGAGTGGGGGTGGGGAGACTAACTGGAAATGGGCACAATGGAACTTTCTGGGGGAATGGACACGTTCTCTTTCTTGTCTCTGGTGGTAATTTATATGGGTGTGTACAACTGTGGAAATTCATCAAGCTGTCCACTTAAGATGTGTGAATTTTACTGTATGCTAATTATATCTTTAAAAACGATTGCAAATCAGAAGTCAGAAATGCAGTTTTCAAAACCAGTTAAATTATTATTGGTTTAACTAACCTATTTAAATAAGGCACTAAATGAACAACAATTTGTATTTTTCATTTCAATAAAACTTGTAAATCGGTGGCAGTTATTTTCCATCGGCTAGAGCACGAGGAAGAAGCCCTATTACATAAACTGAAACATAAAATGGCACTACGGAGAACGTGATTCTGTCTGTATACCTCAAATGAAAAGCATGTGTAAATTATTACTGTAGAACACAAGAGTTCCAACAAATGTGTTTACATAAAAAACTGACTACAGTTCTGGACTAATAAGAAATATGACCGCTCTCCTTGAGAGTATAAAAAAGGGTCAGGCGCAAGGCCATTTTTATGACTAAGTTGAAGCTGCTGTTTGGAAAAAAAGGATGTAACTTCAGTTGTGTTAAAACATTTATCTCCCACAAACTCCCGTGACTCTTTCTGCTGCCAGCCCGCACAAACTGGGGGTCTTAGATGAAAATCACTGAAGTCTAACTAAAAACCCAAAAAGTGAATTAACTTACCCAAGGCTTCACAGTCAAGCAATGAACTGGGATTAAAATTCAAGTATCTCGATTCTCTGTTATGATTAATTAATTCCGCAAGGATGTTTTAAGTATCTACTCTTCTAGGTTCTGGAGGTAAAAGGAAACCTTACTATCAAGTTGGTCAGTGATAAAGTCTGACATTTATGTAGCACCTAATGACTTATAAAGAGCCTTCACATTTGTTGTGAGGCGACCAGGATAGTATTATCACCTTTATTTTATTGATGAGGAGAGAGATCCATATAGAAGTAGTAGGTAAAGCTTCTAGGCATATATCATTTTAGCTAAACGAACTAGAGCTACCTTGAGATTGCTTATATTTTTTAAATAACAGGACTTCCCTGGTGGCGCAGTGGTTAAGAATCCGCCTGCCAATGCAGGGGACACGGGTTCGAGCCCTGGTCCGCGAAGATCCCACATAACGCAGAGCAACTAAGCCCGTGCGCCACAACTACTGAGCCTGCGCTCTAGAGCCCGCGAGCCACAACTACTGAGCCTGCGTGCCACGACTACTGAAGCTCGCACGCCTAGAGCCCGTGCTCTGCAACAAGAGAAGCCGCTGCAGTGAGAAGCCTGCACGCTCCAAGGAAGAGTAGCCCCCACTTGCCGCAACTATAGAGAAACCCCACACGCAGCAATGAAGACCCAAAGCAGCCAAAAATAAATAAATAAATAAATTTTAAAAATTAAATAAAAATATTTTAAAAAACAATTCATAAAGTATAAAACATGTCTCTGCCACTTTAACCTGGCGGCTTCTTATGCTTCTTAATACAATGTTAAAAAAAATTTATTTCTGTGGGGTTGCAACCCCTTAAATCTCTCCACTTTTGTTGTTTCCTTCTTTCTTTGGTCTTCACATTCCTTAACTGTAAACATCAACGTGCTTCAGTCCTTGGTTCTCTGGTCTTCGCTTGCTGTATTATCTCCCATCGTCAGTGTGCTTTGGTTCTCACACAGCTACGACTTCCAGATGTGGCTCTCCAACCCTGATCTCTCTCTTTAGATTCAGTTCTGAATTTCTAATGGCCTGATGTTATCTCCATTTCAATAACCTTCTACTCCAAATTCAACACCCATCAAAAACTGGTTTCACCATCTCCCCTGTAAAATCATCCATCCATCATTTTTCTATAATATCCAAACCTGAAATCTCAGCACTACCTTTGACTCTTCTCCCCCAGCCAGCAAGTCTTCCTCTTTTCTTCACAGTGTTTCCTGAACCTGTCACTACCTGGGTTTAGACCTGGCTGCTTCACATCTGGGCTCTTAGGGCAGCCCGCCCTCCAGACTCTGCCTCCGGCCCCTATCCATCTACCTCTAATACATCTCCCACATAACCGCCAAATTAACCTTTCCTCTTCCTTGCTTTCATCTTGTCATTATCCTGCTCAAAAACCTTTGACAGCAATTCAACGTTCTAATCAATGAAGTCCAGACATTCAAAGTTTCCCAAAACCTGACGTCAACTACTACTCTTCTCTATGTGAACCCAACGGCTTAGCCAAGATGATCCATTCACTGTGCCCCCAAACATACCTTATACTTTCCCACCTCTTAACTTTTGTCCCCGTTATCCTCCCTCTGCTAAAATGCCTTCAGGGTGTCTTCACGCTTCAAACCTCTCTCTAATCCTAACTGTCCTCTGTTCTACCTCAGCTCAAAGGCATCTCTCACCTTCAACGCTGCATGGAACATACTGTCTGTATTATTCAAATGGCACTGTCTTGCTTTTCTCCATTTCGAGCAGGTGTATTATCTCTCTAGGTAGACGTAAGGTCAGGGATCAGCCATATCTAATTATTTTATAGCTTCTATATCACCAAGTCCAAAGCCTTGCTCATAAGTCAGTGCTCAACAAATATTTGTTGAGTGATGGACAACCGAAGCTGTTTGCTACCCATATGAAGCTTGGAGCAGAAATTTTCCATCTTGAAAATGCTTGTAAGCATCCTCTCCTTAGCTGTTACATCGTTAGCTCTATTTTTTACGGAGATTTCTCCAAAGTATGTTGACGGTGATCTGGTTACTGGGAAGGTGATCTGAGGAAGATACATGGTACATTTCTAAAACCAGACAATAAGAACAGTTCCAGAGATAGGGCTCCACATTCCACACAGGGACATCTCTTCCCTGGGCAGTTTTAATGCTTCCAGTTCATCAACCCTTCGTTACCTTCCAAATTAAGTTAGCTGTAATAATTTTTTTTTAGCTGTAATAATTTTGTAATGTAAATAAATTTTAGGAAGTTAAATTTATATAACTGGCAATGCAGGCCTTGGAGTCTTACTTCACTATAATGGACGTCCATCATTCCAGCATCTTCTTTCATTGCTCCTTCTTCATCTATATTGGGAGTAATTTTCTTGAAGGCTGAACATCCATTAGGGAATAACTCTGTGTGAATAAAAACCGGTGAAGTAAATTTATTTTTAAAAAGTGTTCTGTAAATAGCAGATAGCCTTACAGGGATTAGTTACCCTTAAAAATAAACACATATTTTTGTAAGGATCAAAGTCATACGTGCAATTTTCAGTTACAAAAAAAGAATTTTACAAATTATTTCTACCTACTATACATCCTACCAGTCTTTTTTACCAAATGGTGAGCGCAAGTTACTTCCAAATAAGTTTCATTCTCTGACTATGCATCATCTTCAATGGCTACTATAGTAAATGTTTTCCTAATGTGATCTAAAAATTGTTATTAACACTTTGATCCTGTGTACGTGTATGGTCTGTCACCTAAACAAAGAGAGCATGTACTTTTCAGGTAAACACCGAATGAGCTTCTGTAGTCATCTCTAGTTCCTCACTTCACTGGAGAATTGGAAAAGTGGGTTGTTAGCCTAGCCTAGGACTTGTAAAGAGAGGCAAGAAATAAAACAGATGCCAGGGATGAGGCATCCTTAGAGAAACAGGATGGGGCGCTGGAAGAACCAGAGCTTTTGGAGTTAGACAGACCCAGCTCTATCATTAATTGTGTGATTTCAGACATGTTTCTCTCTCTAGGACTGTAAAAAGTTCCATCACCTGTAAAATAGAAACAGCAGCTACCTTATAAGAATTCAATGAAATGTAAAGTGTTTAGAACAGAACCTAACATATAACAAGTGTGCAATGAATTATTATTACCAAACAAAGCTACCAATGAATAAACTAGCTTTCTCAAGATACAATAACTGCTGGCAGCTCGTATAGTAAGTGACTGCAGCTGGACCCCTGGGAAGTAGGAAGTGAGCGCAAGCTGAGAACAGCTGCTGTAGGACTGTGGACCAACCTGTTACTGTCGAGCAAGAGTATGGGTATAGGCGGCCACGTGGTTGCCCTCCCTGCAGACTCTGGACATAGGAACATGTCCAAACACTCCTGCTCTGGCTGCGTTTACCCCTAAGGGGGCTGTCATTTTACAGTTAAGGAAATTTTGGCTTCCTTATAACCGAATCTGCTAGGCAGTGGAAAATGGCTGGTCACAAAGGGGACAGCTTTTGCAATCTATTGTTCTACAACCTCTCTAATAGTGATGCTCAGAAATGATGACCTACTCACGACTAAATATTTGGTAAGCTTCCTGGTGTTAGAGGTTGGGGAAGGAAGAAGGAAGGTTTAAGAAAGCCAAACCTCACATTGAGGAGATTTCTCAGCATTCTGATGGAAAGAAAGGGTCATGTATCATGGCTTGGATTTTGCCAACTCTTCTTGTCTAAGTGAATGCTAACTAGACATACATCTTCTGGTAAGACGCTTGATAGAAAATGAGTTATCAAGTCAGCATCACACTTCTATGAGAGAGAGAGATGGGATTCTGGTAAGGGAAGATGGGGTTATTCTGAAGCACTTTTTCAAAAATGGAGAAACCCATAGGGAGTAGTCAGTGGATTTCTGTTAGAGAAAAAGGAGAGGCAGAAATGAAAATAAGATTTACCTTGACCCAATGGACTTTAGGGCCATTTTTGTTCAAAGAAATTAGGTAATAAAAAAAAGGCACCGAAGATAGAGCATGGCATGTTTCATTTCTGAGGATAAGCATGCCTAAAATGGTCTGTTATATAGACTGCTAGGGGAATTCTATTCAAAGGGCTGGATCACAACACGATAAGGAGAATGTAGATCAATTCATCACTTCCTTCTTCAACAGTCTTTCTATAAAAAAACAAATTCAGCTGAACTAACCATCATGCTCAGTGCCGTAAGTTGATTTACATTTGGGTTAATATTCCTTATCTTGTCGTGGACCAGTAAGAAACCGTTCTCAGACTGGCAGTTGCGTCCATGGGACACTCTGAGTAGCAGTGCATTAGGAGAACTTTTTGAAACTTAGGAGAAAATGTCCCACTTGATTACCTCTATGAAGTCGAGAGCTAGGCAGTTAAGGAAGAGGGCCCCAAAACTTGACTGAAGAGATAGTGTGGTCCTTAACAAAGAAAAGGGTCAATCCCTGAAGGCCTCAGGCAGCTAGGTCCACGACTGGGGGAAAAATCCTGTCTACGCTGAGGATATTATTACTTTAAGTGATTCCCAAATCTAGGGTTTCTCTAGTAGGCCGTGATTTAGGGGAGGACAAAAAGGGGCACACTCCTATTTCTGAGATCAGATGAGACTAAAGCATCTTGGGAAAGAGTCTTCCAGTGTGTACCTTAAGTAGAAGGAGGGTAAATTATGGTTCTTCCTTTGGACTTCATTGTGTGTATCATCCGGTGTAAAGACTACTATTACGGATTTTCCGCGTCTTGCTAGGTGTATTACCTTGAGTCCTATGCCTGATGACGTTATCTCTAGCTCGAAAAGCCTATATATCCCCTTGTTTGCTTAAGTTATCAACACCCACCAAACTATCCAACACCCACCAAACTATCCAATGATAAGAGGACTCCTTTGTTTGTTAGGGTCTTTAAAATGCTCAGGGAAAATTCTGATTCCCTTTAGTCTTGTTTAGTTTAGTCTTGTTTCAGATGAAACAAGTTGCTGAATCTAGGCCAGTGTATATGTCCCAACAGAGGGAGGCACGTGTGTGAGGGCTCTCCCGTAGCCCTCTGTAGCATTCTATAACATGGTCTTGGAGGCTCTGCTTTGAATCTTTCTGGTATGTGACCTGGATTCCTGATTTTGCCCTTCATAGCTGTAGCTTCTGTATTCCTGATTGCTGTCCAAGGGAAAGCAAGATGCAAACTGTCCAAGTAGAGACCACTACACCTTGAGAACAAATTGTCCCATGAAAAAAGCAGGGAGGAGTTTCGACGATGGGAAAGCAGTTCAACCCTTGATAAAATAAGACTGCTGGTCAGAAGAGGGATAGGAGGTAAAAGCGGAGGGCAAAAAGGGAAAAGGCTGTGATTGGGAAGGAAGTGGGTAAAGAAAAAGCTTTGCTGGACTTAAGCTATCAGAACCTGGGTATAAAGACTTGGCAAAGGGAACATTATCCTATAAGGCATGAAAAGAACAGACTCTATGGGAAATGAAATTCCTTTTCCCGGGGTGCTGGAGGAGCTCTACAGGCCTGAAGCTTTGCTGAACCTCGGATGCTATGTGGCGGTGTAAGAATGCAGACTTGATTCTTGTCTTCCCTGGGGGAAAACAGTTGTGCACTCTCTCAGGAAGAGAAGAGGAAGAGGTACCTAAGTCTAGGCTCCAGAGAATGAGATCTAGAACATTTTGAGGTTTTCAGACACAATAAAAATAAGGAAATTTAGATCTGTTTCTTATTACATATTTTTGGGAGTGGGAGTAACTAACACCTAGTATCACCACTTAGAGATAACTTAGGGAAAGGGAAGAGAATGATGACCCTTAAGATCTCTGGTACAAAGAGCAGGAACTCTGGCTGCCTGAAAGACGTCTGAGGGTGGCGGTGGGACAGGGAGAACTGCACACCTCCTCCCCCTTTCCCTTTCAGTTCAGGGCCTGAAAAATGAAAAAAAGGATCTAGAAATGGGCCCTCACTGGTGTTCTGTGGTCACCTCTGGAGGCCAGGGGCCCATTTCCTTGCTCGCTTAGGCAACCACCCAATGAGACAAACTATTTTTTTCTTCTTAAAAACTCTAAACAGGAAATCGTGTGTCTCCAATGCATCAGCTGTAGCATTTCATTCCATCCTGATGAAAAAAAAAGCTTTATAATGACTTCAAGAGAAATGGCATAGGACTTTGAGAAAACAGAAAAATTCTGGCAACCGATACGTCAAAGATTTTGGCTTCATTATCAAGGACACTTGATAGAAAACACAGGGTTCTACAACTGCTCAATTATTTTTGTTAAATAAGTGTGTCTTAAGCATAAATAAAACTTTTTTTTTCAGTCCTGCACTCAAACGTACTTTTATTTACTCTGTGAATATCCAGGTCTTATCTAGATCATGGATTTCTCAGACTGAATGACAGGTTAACAGATTAAGTTTTTAACTTCTGTTTTAACATCAGTGGTCTACCTGGGTATAACTATCATAGCTGAATCAGCTAATTAGCAAAATCAGGTGTTTTCGATCATTGGCATGATTGAAGCTAAGGGGGGAAATCCTGAGGATTTTACTACTGCCACCATTTTAGAATACGATTTTCTAGTTTGAGTAGAATTTTCCAGGCTTAAAAATAGATGGCACCTATAAATAAATATGTAAACCTCTCCTATATTTAACATTATTATTATTTTTTTTTTTTTGCGGTACGCGGGCCTCTCACTGTTGTGGGCTCTCCCGTTGCGGAGCACAGGCTCCGGACGCGCAGGCTCAGCGGCCATGGCTCACGGGCCCAGCCGCTCCGCGGAACGTGGGATCTTCCCGGACCGGGGCACGAACCCGCGTCCCCTGCATCGGCAGGCGGACTCCCAACTTCTGCGCCACCAGGGAAGCCCTTTAACATTATTTTTTGTTTAAAATGCAAAACATCATTTTTTTCCTACTCAGAGAAGGGCTCTTTGATTTCTGTGAAGGATCAACTCTAAAAAAACCTTGAAGGTATTATGAAATACTTAAATGACCAGTTAAAAGCACTGTTTCCACTTGTTGAAACATGTCACATTGTTTGATGTTCAGGCTAGCTGCCGCAAGCTAATGTCCAAAAAAAGCCCACAGCAATATTTAAGTTGCTATTTTCTCCAATACTATAGTTATAATTCTAAAGCTTAAGAACTGATAATGGAGATGAATAATTCTTGATTTTTGCTTAGTTTTAAGGTCTTTGCACTTGTGAAAAAAGTTCTAAGGAAGCATTTTAATACATTTAACTATTTTCAATATATAAAGGGTTTATACTCAGTAGACAAAAAACTCTTATTTCGGATTTCTACTACTGAAAAAGATGAGATTATATTAACCTGATATACCTGAAAGACACACCTAAAACTTTATTTACTACCATGTTTAGGGCTCTCATATTTGTTAGTTTTTTGCAACTGCAGGTGTGCAATTTCAATATTTGTTTTTACTGCAATTTCTCAGGCATACCGGTGGTGTAGGAAAAAAAACCCTCAAACAAGGCCTTCTTCTGATAATTAATCCCATTCTCCATTTTGAAACCACTATGTACTAAAAAGAGAATACTAGAGTATACCAATTTCAAAATATGGATTGTTCAAAAGAAATTCAGTATCAAACAGAAAGGGTTAAATTTAAAATATAAGTAAAACGAATCTACATTTTAGTCATGCTATCTGGGAAGAAAGATACATAGTTAACTGTAGGAATTCTGGAATTAAAAAACAAAACAGAACATGGTAGTGTTCTCAGAGCCAAAACCGCAGCGATGTGACTCCCACAAGATGGTTTCATTCTGCCCAAATGTCACTCATTTGACTGCCTTCAAGGAAATAGCTTGGCAATTATGATAGATAGCGGGAGATTTCTTTGCAATGTCCATTGCCAATCAATTTTTAAACCTAACTCAACTGTTTTACTATTTAAGTACAACAGTCAACAATACTAATTTTGGAAAGGGAAGCTTTCAGGAAGATTCCTGAATTAGACTTGCTGGATCCTGAGCCCTTCAAGACCATGACTCCTTTTTGTGGCCCCCTTCCACCCCTGCAACCAGCCCCAGCTCTATTGAGACATAATTGATATCTCACACTGCGTAAGTTTAAGGTGTATGTGTTGATTCGATACATGTATATATTGTGAAATGATTACCACAGTAGTGTTTATCACCACACATAATTACCATTTTGGGGGGAGTGAGAACATTTCAGATCTATACTCTTAGCAACTTTCAAGTATATACAACAGTACTGTTAACTATAATCACTATGTACATTAAGACATCCAGAACTTACTCATCTTTTAAGTGGAAGTTTGTACCCTTTGACCAAAATTACCCCATTTCCGCTACCCCTGGCTACCACCATTCTACTTCCTGTTTCTACAAATTTGGCTTTCTAAGATTCCACGTGTAAGTGAGATCATACAGTATTTGTCTTTCTCTGACTTATTTCACTTAACATAACGCCCTCAAGCGCCATCCATTCTGTCACAAATGGCAGGATTTCCTTCTTTCCATTGATTATATGTGCCATGTCTTCTTTATCCATTCATATGGATACATTTCATATGTTTTCATGTTATTAATAAGCATCCTTTCATTTCAGCTTGAAGAACTTTTTTCAGCGTTTCTTGGAAGACAGGTCTAGTGGTGATGGACTCCCTCAGCTTTTGCCTGGGAAAGCCTTCATCTGTCCATTTCTGAAGGACAACTTTGCTGGATGGAGTATTCTTGGTTGGCAGTTGTTTTTTTTTTTCTTTCAGCACTTTGAAAATATCATCCCACTCTCTCCTGGCCTGTAAGGTTTCTGCTGATAGTATCCCATAGATCACATAGGCTTTCTTCACTCTTTTTCATTTTTCTTTTTTCTCCTCTGACTGGATAATTTCGGTTAAAGTCCGGTCTTCTAATTCAGGTTATTTCTTCTGCTTGATCCATTCTGTTGTTAATACTCTCTACTGCGGTTTTTCACTTCATTCATTGTATTCTTCAGCTCCAGAATATGTTTGGTCCTTTTTTGTGAGATTTCTATCTCTGTTTAACTTCTCATTTTGTTCGTGTATTTTCTTGATTTTGTTGAATTTTCTGTTTTATTGTGGCTCACTGAGCTTCCTTAGAACAGCTATTTTGAATTCTTTATTAGATAAATTGCAGATCTCCATGTCTTTGAGTTTGGTTACTACGAGATTATTGTGATCCTTTGGTGGTGTCACGTTTCCTTCATTTTTCATGTTCCTTGAAGTCTTCCATTGTTATCTTCACATTTGAAGTAGCAGTTACCTCCAACCAACTTTACTGACTGATTTTAGGAGAGAACAACTTTCCATCTGTCCTGCTGGGGATTCTGAGGCTTTCACAGCCCTGCTATGGATACACCTGCTCCACAGTTCTCGCTCCCTCTTATGACAGAATTCTTGAGCGTGTATGTCTTTTCTCCATCATGCAATACACCAGGCCAGGTGCTAACAGCCTCCCATTTGATCTCCCAAGGGTGATTCTAAAGTTCAAGCTTGTGGTCTCTCCCTGGCCCACCGATTCTGGCTGGTTTTCTGCACATGCTCACTAGCCATCTGCCTTCAGGAGCACGCACAGAGATCCAGCTACAGTATGTGGTTGAGGCACATGGAGCACCAGGGGTGCCTGTGGGCCAGCTGGGTGGGATCCACAGGCTAAATGTCTCTAGCAATTTGTTGGTGGGCTTTTTGATGGAGTCTGTGATGCGGTTAGTAGGATCTGTGTCCCTGTAATGCCCTCTAAGTCCGATCTGCTGCTCTCCCAGCCTCTTCCTGCCCCCCACTCATTCAGTTCGTGACTCAGTACTCTCGATGGGGCAGGAGAGAAATGGGCCTCTTTGGCAACATCTGCACTGCTGGGAAAGGCAGTGCCCACTCACATGCTCTCACTTTTCCCTGCAGGAGAAATCACGGTGAGGAAGTCTATCTTGGCACTGAGCTGTGCCACCTTGGGGAAAGGGTGACACGAGTGAAATCAAACTGTTCCTCTTGTCCTCTCCAGTGTATTCCAACTTGTATAATTTTTGCTCCGACAGCACGCTGGAACTTCTCCACTGGACTTCTGGACTTCCCCCAAGGCTCTCTCATCTGTGGGTGATTATCTAAAGACAGTGTTCTCCAGGGGATCCCGGACTGCAGCTGAGAGGGGCTGGAGCCAGCTCACAGGCCACTGCAGGGTCCACAGACAGGACACAGATCTGTCTGCCTATTACCTGATGCACGGGTGGGTAAAATTCCTCCCAGGTCCCTTGGCATGTGGTGCTGGATCCCACAACTCCCACAAAGGCACTTACGTCCATGTATGGATGCCAAATTGCTGTTGAGATGGGTATACAAACGAGGGACGTCTTATAGGGCCATCTTGCTGATGTGCCAACTCCCTTTTAATACCAAGATACTGTTGCACTAAAGTGGCTGTAGAGTTCTAATTTGTTGGCAGTTGTTGGTAAAGTTGAGGCAGATAGGGGAAAATAAGTGGTGTGTATTATCCACGGCTTCTCATAAGCCCTGAGAATTTAATTTGTGGCAGTCTTCCAGGGAGACAGTCTTGGAGAATAAACATTGGGCATCAGGCCTGGCCCTGTACTATTTAGCTTATTCTTGTACTCTTAATGAAAGCAGAAGGCAAATGAACAATCCCGTTTTCTTTTATAACAACTTCTGTTTAACAGTGAATAAGGCTAAAGGTATAAACACATTTTTCAGAGCTCAATCATATCACATTCAGTGTTGCAAGCTACAAAGATAAAAATTCTTGTGCTAACTGAAGTTCTCCCCATCTCTAAGAACAGAAATGTCTTACTTTTTCGATGAAGAAACTCTGCAACCAAACCTGCTACATGGACATAACACATTGCTGCCTGAAAAAGGATGACAAAGAAAGAACTGTCAGATTGCGCTCCAGGGGTTTTGCAGGGTTGTGTTTAGAACAAAGCCGTAAGTAGTCACCTCTGAAAAATCTCCATTTTTTATATGAATCTTTGCCATGCTATCAAGCCAGGTTTTCCTGAGCTCTGGGGTACTTGCATAGGACTTGGCTAAGCTATACTGGAGATCAATTAGCATTTCGGGGTCTTTCTCATGCTCCTTCATTTGAGCAGTGGCCATAAGAACAGTACGGATTCTCTTGGTCAAGTCTTTAACCTCTGTGGGAAAAGCAGTTGCCTAATATCAAAACAAACAAAAAAAGACATGTTTATCAATATTACCAGTGTGCTCTAAGCCTAGGCATCCAATCCTGGGAATAACACACAACTTTTACCCCTTGTTAGAGATCTTGGTATTTGGTTCTTGGTTCTTGGCATGTGACATGCCTAAAGAGTTTTAAATTAATTCTTTAAAAATATATCTCACTAGCTCAGGCTTCAAAGGCAATGAGTTTGAGGGCAGTATATTCATAATACATAAAAGCACGGACTTCGGAGCCAGTCTACCTGGCTTTGAACCCTAGCTCCTCCACCGTGAACTCTACAGCTACGAGTGTAATCTATATTCACTTTTATTGTGTAATTTTAGTTACAACAGTAACTAAAAATTGACAGCTTACTATGCACCAGGCAGTGGCCTAGGTGCTTTACATGTTTTAAATTTTGTAACAACCTTATGAATTAAGTACTATCATAATTCATTTTACCAATGGAAAACCGAGGTACACGGCAGTTAAGTAGTTTGGCCAAAGTCTTGCAGTTGGTAAGTGGTAGAGACAGGATTTACACCCAGGCAGTTTGGCTCCAAAGCTAGTGATCTTAGTCACTCTTCCATACCGACAAGCATACTTATCCCATCTACCAACTACCATATACACTAAGGTGAAAACCATACTGCAAAAATTTCCAATTATGCAAATAAGAGTTTATGAATCACAGAACGCTCTGAAGAGTTTAAAGAGATCATTAACTTCTCTCAAAGTGTCTGTACCCAAAAACATGAAGTTCGAGTTTCCTCTTTATCTTGGGCACTATTAAGGAAGTCCTATTGCTTCCTATTAACCCCACTGGAGTAATCACAATTATTTGTAGGATTCAGAGAAGATGAGTAAGGGACAGGTACAGGGCTTTGGGAGCCTTTCAATGTGAATATAACCAAATGTGGAGAAAATTATTTTTAAAAGTGCCTTCTTTAAAGATGACTTTTAAAAATAATTATATATGTAAAGTCTCTTCTTATACATTAATAGAGATTCCATTTACTGGGAGAAAGCTATACTTTGTCGTACTAGAGTTTATTGGTAATGACTTCCCTACCAGGATAAAACTAAGTCATTTCAGAAATGAGTCATGAAAAAGATTTCCTATCAAGGAGGGCTAAAACAGACCCCATTTACTTTGAAAAAGTTGCTAACCCAACTTTTACATAACGTGGGATTAAGGATGGTAAAAACTGGTAAAAATAAACTCTTAGGGTGTAAGTAAAAAAATCCTAAATGACACAAGCTTTTTCTGTGCTCATGGGATTAGTTGAAGCATATACTGATCTCCCGAGGAACCAGAACTGGCTGAAAAGCAAACTTTCCCAGCCTGACAATGGCTGGCACTACTCAGTGTTTTTTTCAGTTTCAGCAACATTCCTATGGGAATATTTTTTGGTACAAAGATTCGACACATCCCAAACATTAAGTATGCTGTGACTGTGAGCCTTTTTTTTTTCCCAGATTTTACGCAAATTGTCAAATTATGCTGAAAGATGACTTTTCCCAAGAATGGGGATGATTCCTCGGGCAGGAAAAGTTCTCTACTGGCAAAGGATTCTTCTTCCCTTGTACGCATGCATCACTGAAGATCAGAACCTGCTCTCCATGCAACAAAACAAAAAATGAATTTTCACAATGTTATAGGTCTTAAGCATATAGCTCGGAAAGAGGAATGGTGGTCAGGGTCTTGGGTTTGGCCTCAGCCAGCTGGTGCCTAAGAATGACAGCCTTGGACTTGGATTTGCCAATAAGTATCTCTGGTAAGCCCCAGTTAGCAGATGATTCTTTCAACTCAGAAAAGCATCAAATAATGAATCCCTTCTGTGCCACTCCTTATCTGTTGGCAAAGGATCAGGCAGCTGTTAGCTACTCTAATAAGTGAGGTTTTGTGAAATTTCAAACTCAATGCTTAATTAACCAATCTTATAAATGGTAACAACTGTTAAGAAAGGACCCATTTCTTTTCTGAGCAAGTTTAAAAATCAAGCCCAGAAAAAAATCGGAATCCTATCATAACTATGTATACACAGTATAGCCATTGATCCATCCATTCAAATAATATTGAATATCCACTGTGTACCAGGCAGTGTTCTAGGTGCTAGAGGTGTAGTGGTGTACAAGACAAAGCTTTGACTTGTGAAGCTCACGTTCTATAAACTCTACACTATATAAAAATTGTAAATCCAGCACACAGGTTAACTTGAGGAGTGTAAGCTTCCCCGACAGTGAACGTAGTTCTAATTTTTTACTTGAAGTGAGAACATACCTTCATGGGTCTGTCACTATTTGCAAAATTACTGATAATGGATAAAGACTCCTGAAATCTCGATCCTCCGCTTAGTGCTACATCAGCTATCAGCTGGCTTACAGCAATGATAATCTGTGGGAAGAAGCAAACACCATTTTTTCAAATGTCTTTTGCACAAATGCTGCTTATTTTCATCATTGTACAAACCTATAAGCACTCATATGAAATTCTTCTTTTGAAGATCCTACATAGTTCCATCAAAATCTATTTTCTTCATACATGAGGGGTTTAAACTCTTCTATTGAAACAGCAACTTCAGAGGTTCCTAATTACAAATTTTATTGGGACTTTTCTTGGTTAGATGTGAAAAACCTTCCAAACTCATGGCACAGCTAGATCTAAAACTGTTTTCATAATTAGTGAACTAATACAATGGTGGTCAGGTCTCTACTTTCAATATGCCTGCTACGTGGTAGCTATGGCAAAGTTGGGCATAAATGACCTTTTTCTTGATGGTTTCTCATTTCTTTTCACTAGTCTATTTCAGTGTGCTGGACTTCCAACTTCAGCGCCTCAGCTCCCTTCTTTGTTTCTGACTAGGGCCTATCTAGTTTAGATAGCAGTATATGTTATGGCATATACATTACATAATGATAGCAGTATAATATAACATAATGGTGCTTTTTAATTTCTCAGGCTCCTTTGGTTGAATGCTTAAATGATTCAGGCTAAGGTGTCAGTGGCTGGAAGCTTTACCCCTGATCTGGAGAAGCAAGATACTGTAGGAGCCGAGTGCAGGCTCTTGAGTGAAACCGCCCTAGATTCAAATCTTGACTTTATCCATTATTCGCTGAGTGGGTTTGAGAAAGTTAACTACCCCTCCTGTGCCTCACTTTCCTTAGCTGCAATATGGGGATGATAACAATACCTACTTTATAGAGCTGTTATGAAGATTAAAGAGATCATACTACTACTACTTAACCACTTTATTGACCACTTAGAACCTGGTTCTAAGTCTGCATATTTATTAATTCATTTATATTTGAATAAAGGACTTGAGAAAAATGGATGTTTTAACCCAGAAGAATGGACCCTACTGGGGAATTTTCAGATACACCAGAACGCTAATTGCAGAAATATTTTGGGGGAAGATGGTACTCACGTGACACCTCTATGAAAGCAAATATTAGACACCCTAACATATAATGCTGGCCCTAGTACCCAAAAGTAACTATATAGAAGATTTTTACAGGAAGCATATACTTCTATCAGATTTTCACCTCACTGACGACGTTTCTAAAAAGCTGCTTATGGCTGTTTCCTCATTTATAACCCGGTCTCCAATAAACAACTGCAATGGGACAGACCAAGGCAGTGAAGACAGAAATATGACCAAGCATTTCCCATGTTACAAAGAGGGCTACTGAGCCAAGAAGTCCCAATTGCTGTTTAATTCAGAGTTGTTTCACCAGATAAGCTAAAAAACATGGAGACGTTGAAAAACAACTGCCACGCACTCAGTGTCTATTATGTGCCAGGTATTTTGTGCCTGGCACCACACACACTTTATTTTTAACCCTCATGATAACCCTGCAAGGTGAAACATACTTGGCCTCATTTTACAGATGAGGCAAAGAGTTAAGACAAATTGAGTATCTTGCCTAGGGTCACATAAGTAAGTAAGCAGCCGAGCTATGATTTAAGCCCAGGTAGGTCCAATTCCAAAGTCCATGCTTTCTACTAAACCTTGAGACTTCTCTCCTTTCTTTACTAACTGGGCATGCTGGAACATGAAAAGTACAAGTGCTTTGTTTGTTACTTAATCATCTCGTTTAATCCTCACCACAACCTTACGAGGTAGGTAGGGATATTTACCACTATTTTACATATGAGGCAACTGAGGCACCGAGAGGCTAAGGAAGCCCTTGCTAAGGTCACACAGTGTGTGATAGTCCTGGAATCTGGAATCTATGCTCTTCACACCTATGCTGTAGAGTAGTGCTGCCCAACAGAAATATGATCTGAGTCACATGTGTAATTTGAAATTGTCCAGTAGCCACATTAAAAAGTAAAAAGACACAAGTGAATTTTAATTTATTTTACTTACCCCAATGTATCCAGAATAGCATTTCAACATACAGTCAATATAAAACAATTGAGATATTTTACTTCTTTGTACTTAGTCTTCAAAAGCCAATGTGTATTCTATATTTACAGGAGATCTGAATTCAGACTAGCTACATTTCAAGTGCTAAATGGCCACCTGTGGCTAATAGCTATTGTACTGGATTGGGTAGCTCTAGATCTTGACATAGAGGCTAAAGATTGAAAAGAAGAGGAGCTTTGGTTTTCACTGACCTGCAGATGTGTCCTCAAAAAGGTTTTCCTTTTGGTATACTCAAAGTTGTTTCTCATCAGAAGATACAAAAGTGCAGAGGCTTCATTCCTGGTTGAGCTAATCTTTGATGTGCAGCACTTTAAAACCTCATAGCAAAATGCAGCACACATGTTTACCCTTCCTTTGAAAAAGGCTGAGGGAAACTAAAGAACAGGAAAAACATAAATAAGTACCTGAAAACCCAATCATAAAAGTCAATCAACTATCAAGTGCCCACTATATTCTCACCTACAACTATGCTGGGTGCTTTGCGGATACAAAATCAACATAAGGCTAGGGCTCCGCTCTGGAGAACCCAAACTAGTTAAAAACATAAAGACCAGCATGTACTAATGACAGAACAATGCAAGTCAGTATACAAGTCTCTACAAAAATGTGAGGTACTGACTATAAGTGCTACGGATCTAAGAAAAGCTCATAATGGTCTGGAAAAGAAGATGAGTAGGTTCTCAGTAATATGTATTAAATTAATGAATGACTGAAATGATGAATGATTGATGGGTCTCAATTTGGGCCTTAAAAATGGTTAGGACAATCTGCATTACTTACTCTTTTGCTTTATATTTAAACAGTTCCTTATATTATGAACTTCCAAATGCTGAGAAAATTATACCAGAAATCTATTCAGCAAATAAAGTTGATCTTTAAACAAAATGAGGTATAGATGAAGTGTACACACACAAACATAAACATGTGCATCCTCTATTCATAAACTGTTGATCAAAATACATGTTGGCATAGAAAAAGAGTAAAAAAAGTAACTAATTCTCAAAACAGGCAAGTGGCTGCTACTTTGAGACTGTATTCACTCTGTTTTGTGGAAAATAAACTATACATATAACATAGGCTTATCACAATCTTCCATGCTTACATGTCTAGGGAAGCAAGTAGTAAGCTGCTCCAGGGTACACAATGGATGTTTTTCAGGGAGTGTGAAGCTAGAGGGCCACCCTTTCAAAATTATTTCTTGGGAATATTGAATTTAAACCCATATTATAGGAACCTATCTTCGTTTTATCACCGTAACACCAAGTGCAATGCTATGCAGATAATTAAAGTTTAATAAATGTTTTCTAGTTGGCAATTGAAAGATCTCATCAATAGTCTCACCGGATTAAACCAAATCTTGTTGGGCAAGATACTCTAGTATGAAAATAAAGGAAGGGAAAGCATAGCTTTAGTGTAGTTAATCCGCTGTAAGAAGTCTTCTACCGGAACTTCCCTGGTGGTCCAGTGGTAAAGAATCTGCCTTCCAATGCAGGGGACGTGGGTTCGATCCCTGGTCGGGGAACTAGGATTCCATACGCTGCAGGGCAACTAAGCTCACGCACCACAACTACTGAGCTCGCGCGCCTCAACTAGAGAGTCCGCGTGCTGCAACTAAGACCCGACACAACCAAAAATAAACTAACTAAACAATTTTTTTAAAAAAGGAGACTTTAATGTGACATCTCCTGACTTTAAAAAAAGAAAAAAAAGAAGTCTTCTACCTACATCACTTCTCTGAGTGGGCAATGACCAAAATCATCAATGACCTTGTAACTGCCAATTCCCAAGGACTCCCTTTCCGCCTTATCTTATTAGACCACTCTGTACTGCATAATAATGCTGAAACTCTTTTCTCCTGTGGCTTCCATGATATCCTTCTCTCCTGCCTTTTTTCCTGCTTCTGTGACCGCTCCCTCTCATCTCCTCTATAGATTCCTCTTCCATCCCCTTCTATGTTGTTTTTCTCCCTACATTCCAGCTAAACTGGGCCTTGCAGTTCCCAGAATTTCAAGCTCTATCCCAACTCCAGGCCTTTGCACGTGCTTGTGCTTCTCCCTAGAATGTTCTTCCTTACGCTTTTCAAACAGCTGGCGCCTTTTCATATTTCAGGTCTCATTTTAAAAGTGACAAACCTACCTAAAGTAAGGTAACTCCCACAAATCATTATTCTCTATCTCAACACCTTGGTTCCTTCCTAGAATTTGTGACAATTACTGTTTTATTTACTTGTTTATTTTCTGCCCCACCCTCCTTACCCACTGAAAGCTTCATGAAGGCAGAGACTAGGCTTCCAGGCTACTTTTTAAAGAGATTTTCCCCCACCCGCAACAGTTTTCTTAATAAAAATCTAATTATGGTGCTTTCATGCTCCCTGATACCTAAAAGATGAAGTCTAACTCCTAAGATGAGGACATAATCATCTGGTCCCCATCGACCTCTTCAGTCTCATCTCTTGCTGAGTCCATACTAAATCCTAACTCCAGTGCTGCAGAGAAACTTGTGCTAAATTAGTGTTTCCCGTCCTTCTCCTGTTCACCCTCAGTTCTCTGTATAGACTTCTTTTAGACTAATGGTATTTGTGGATGTGCATCAATGTGTGTGTGTGTTCCCCTCTCCTGGACAGTAAGCCCTCGGACTGTATCCCTGAAACGATATCTGACATCAGTAAGTACCTACCCAGTAACTGTTCGTTAAATGAATTATTTCTGAATCTCTTTCCCTTAGTTTCTCGTAACATGCTTGCACTGAACTCAGTTTTCCATTTATTTCTTTATCCAAAAAACTATTAGAGAGAGGACTGGGGTTGGCGGCGTGAACACAGCCTGCAGGGGGTTAGTGCACCACAGCTGGCCGGGAGGGAGTCCGGGTAAAAGCCTGGACCTGCCGAAGAGGCAAGAGACTTTTTCTTCCCTCTTTGTTTCCTGGTGAGCAAGGAGAGCGGATTAAGAGCGCTGCTTGAAGGAGCTCCAGAGAGGGGCGCGAGCCGCGGCTAAAAGCGCGGACCCCAGAGACGGGAATGAGACGCTAAAGCTGCTGCCGCCACCAAGAAGCCTGTGTGCGAGTACAGGTCACTCTCCATACCTCCCTTCCGGGGAGCCTGTGCAGCCCGCCACCGCCAGAGTCCCGGGATCCAGGGACAACTCCCCCGGGAGAACGCATGACCTGCCTCAGGCTGGTGCAATGTCATGCAGGCCTCTGCTGCCGCAGGCTCGCCCCGCACACCGTGCCCCTCCCTCCCCCCGGCCTGAGTGAGCCAGAGCCCCCGAATCAGTGGCTCCTTTAACCCCGTCCTGTCTGAGCAAGGAACAGACGCCCGCAGGCGACCTACATGCAGAGGCGGGGCCAAATCCAAAGCTGAGCCCCTGGGAGCTGTGAGAACAAAGAAGAGAAAGGGAAATCTCTCCCAGCAGCCTCAGGAGCAGCGGATTAAAGCTCCACAACCAACTTGATGTACCCTGCATCTGTGGAATACATGAATAGACAAGGAATGATCCCAAATTGAGGAGGTGGACTTTGAGAGCAAGATTTATGATTTTTTCCCCTTTTCCTCCTTTTGTGAGTGTGTATCTGTATGCTTCTGTGTGAGATTTTGTCTGTATAGCTTTGCTTCCACCATTTGTCCTAGGGTTCTATCCGTCCGTTTTTTTTGTTTGTTTGTTTTCTTCTTAAAAAATTTTTTTTTCTTAATAATTGTTTTTTATTTTAATAACTTTATTTTATTTTACTTACTTTATCTTCTTTCTTTCTCTCCTTCCTTCCCTCCTCCCTCCCTGCCTCCCTCCCTCTCTCTCTCTTTCTTTCTTTCTACTTTTTCTCCCTTTTATTCAGAGCCGTGTGGATGAAAGGCTCTTGGTGCTGCAGCCAGGAGTCAGAGCTGTGCCTCTGAGGTGGGAGAGCCAACTTCAGGACACTGGTCCACAAGAGAGCTCCCAGCTCCACATAGTATCAAATGGCGAAAATCTCCCAGAGATCTCCATCTCAACACCAGCACCCAGCTTCACTCAACGACCAGAAAGCTACAGTGCAGGACACCATATACCAAACAACTAGCAAGACAGGAACACAACCCCACCCATTAGCAGAGAGGCTGCCTAAAATCATATTAAGTCCACAGATACCGCAAAACACAGCACCAGACGTGGACCTGCCCACCAGAAAGACAAGATCCAGCCTCATCCACCAGAACACAGACACTAGTCCCCTCCACCAGGAAGCCTACACAACCCACTGAACCAACTTTAGCCACTGGGGACAGACACCAAAAGCAACGGGAACTACGAACCTGCAGACTGCAAAAAGGAGACCCCAAACACAGTAAGATAAGCAACATGAGAAGACAGAAAAACACACAGCAGACGAAGGAGCAAGATAAAAACCCACCAGACCTAACAAATGAAGAGGAAATAGGCAGTCTACCTGAAAAAGAACTCAGAATAATGATAGTAAAGATGATCCAAAATCTTGGAAACAGAAAAGACAAAATGCAAGAAACATTTAACAAGGACCTAGAAGAACTAAAGATGAAACAAGCAACGATGAACAACACAATAAATGAAATTAAAAAGACTCTAGATGGGATCAATAGCAGAATAACTGAGGCAGAAGAACGGATAAGTGACCTGGAAGATAAAATAGTGGAAATAACTACTGCAGAGCAGAATAAAGAAAAAAGAATGAAAAGAACTGAGGACAGTCTCAGAGACCTCTGGGACAACATTAAACGCACCAACATTTGAATTATAAGGGTTCCAGAAGAAGAAGAGAAAAAGAAAGGGACTGAGAAAATATTTGAAGGATTATAGTTGAAAACTTCCCTAATATGGGAAAGCAAATAGTTAATCAAGTCCAGGAAGCACAGAGAGTCCCATACAGGATAAATCCAAGGAGAAATACGCCAAGACACATATTAATCAAACTGTCAAAAATTAAATACAAAGAAAGCATATTAAAAGCAGCAAGGGAAAAACAACAAATAACACACAAGGGAATCCCCATAAGGTTAACAGCTGATCTTTCAGCAGAGACTGTGCAAGCCAGAAGGGACTGGCAGGACATACTGAAAGTGATGAAGGAGAAAAACCTGCAACCAAGATTACTCTACCTAACAAGGATCTCATTCAGATTTGATGGAGAAATTAAAACCTTTACAGACAAGCAAAAGTTGAGAGAGTTCAGCACCACCAAACCAGCTTTACAACAAATGCTAAAGGAACTTCTCTAGGGAAGAAACACAAGAGAAGGAAAAGACCTACAAGAACGAACCCAAAACAATTAAGAAAATGGGAATAGGAACATACATATCGATAATTACCTCAAATGTAAATGGACTAAATGCTCCCACCAAAAGACACAGATTGGCTGAATGGATACAAAAACAAGACCCATATATATGCTGTCCACAAGAGACCCACTGCAGACCTAGAGACACATACAGACTGAAAGTGAGGGGATGGAAAAAGATATTCCATGCAAATGGAAACCAAAAGAAAGCTGGAGTAGCAATTCTCATCCGACAAAACAGACTTTAAAATAAAGACTATCAGAAGAGACAAAGAAGGACACTACATAATGATCAAGGGATTGATCCAAGAAGAAGATATAACGACTGTAAATATTTATGCACCCAACACAGGAACACCTCAATACATAAGGCAAATGCTAACAGCCATAAAAGGGGAAATCGACAGTAACACATTCATAGTAGGGGACTTTAACGCCCCACTTTCACCAATGGACAGATCATCCAGAATGAAAATAAGGAAACACAAGCTTTAAATGATACATTAAACAAGATGGACTTAATGGACATTTATAGGACATTCCATCCAAAAGCAACAGAATACACATTTTTCTCAAGTGCTCGTGGAACATTCTCCAAGATAGATCATATCTTGGGTCACAAATCAAGCCTTGATAAATTTAAGAAAACTGAAATTGTATCAAGTATCTTTTCCGACCACAACGCTGTGAGACTAGACATCAATTACAGGAAAAGATCTGTAAAAAATACAAACACATGGAGGCTAAACAATACACTACTTAATAACGAAGTGATCACTGAAGAAATCAAAGAGGAAATCAAAAAATACCTAGAAACAAATGACAATGCAGACACAACGACCCAAAACCTACAGGATGAAGCAAAAGCAGTTCTAAGGGGGAAGTTTATAGCAATACAATCCTACCTTAAAAAACAGGAAACATCTCGAATAAACAACCTAACCTTGCACCTAAAGCAATTAGAGAAAGAAGAACAAAAAAACCCCAAAGTTAGCAGAAGGAAAGAAATCATAAAAATCAGATCAGAAATAAATGAAAAAGAAATGAAGGAAACGATAGCAAAGATCAATAAAACTGAAAGCTGGTTCTTTGAGAAGATAAACAAAATTGATAAACCATTAAAAAAAAGGGAGAAGACTCAAATCAATAGAATTAGAAACGAAAAAGGAGAAGTAACAACTGACACTGCAGAAATACAAAAGATCATGAGAGATTACTACAAGCAACTCTATGCCAATAAAATGGACAACCTGGAAGAAATGGACAAATTCTTAGAAATGCACAACCTGCCAACACTGAATCAGGAAGAAATAGAAAATATGAACAGACCAATCACAAGCACTGAAATTGAACCTGTGATTAAAAATCTTCCAACAAACAAACGCCCAGGACCAGATGGCTTCACAGGCGAATTCTATCAAACATTTAGAGAAGACCTAACACCTACCCTTCTCGAACTCTTCCAAAATATAGCAGAGGGAGGAACATTCCCAAACTCATTCTACAAGGCCATCATCACCTTGATACCAAAACCAGACAAGGACGTCACAAAGAAAGAAAACTACAGGCCAATATCACTGATGAACAAAGATGCAAAAATCCTCAACAAAATAGTACCAAACAGAATCCAACAGCACATTAAAAGGATCATACACCATGATCAAGTGGGGTTTATTCCAGGAATGCAAGGATTCTTCAATACACGCAAATCAATGTGATACACCATATTAACAAATTGAAGAATAAAAACCGTATGATCATCTCAATAGATGCAGAGAAAGCTTTCGATAAAATTCAACACTCATTTATGATAAAAACCCTGCAGAAGGTAGGCAGAGAGGGAACTTTCCTCAACATAATAAAGGCCACATATGACAAACCCACAGCCAACATCGTCCTCAAAGGTGAAAAACTGAAAGCATTTCCACTAAGATCAGGAACAAGACAAGGCTGCCCACTCTCACCACTCTTATTCAACATAGTTTTGGACGTTTTAGCCACAGCAATCAGAGAAGAAAAGGAAATAAAAGGAATCCAAATCAGATAAGAAGAAGTAAAGCTGTCACTGTTTGCAGGTGACATGATACTATACATAGAGAATCCTAAAGATGCTACCAGAAAACTCCTAGAGCTAATCAATGAATTTGGTAAAGTAGCAGGATACAAAACTAATGCACAGAAATCTCTGGCATTCCTATACACTAATGATGAAAAATCTGAAAGTGAAATCAAGAAAACACTCCCATTTACCACTGCAACAAAAAGAATAAAATATCTAGGAATAAACCTACCTATGGAGACAAAAGACCTGTATGCAGAAAATTATAAGACACTGCGGAAAGAAATTAAAGATGATACAAACAGATGGAGAGATATACCATGTTCTTGGATTGGAAGAATCAACATTGTGGAAATGACTCTACTACCCAAAGCAATCTATAGATTCAATGCAATCCCTATCAAACTACCACTGGCATTTTTCACAGAACTAGAACAAAAAATGTCACAATTTGCATGGAAACACAAAAGACCCCGAATAGCCAAAGCAATCCTGAGAACGAAAAATGAAGCTGGAGGAATCAGGCTCCCTGACTTCAGCCTATACTACAAAGCTACAGTACTGAAGACAGTATGGTACTGGCACAGAAACAGAAAGATAGATCAATGGTACAGGATAGAAAGCCTAGAGATAAACCCACGCACATATGGTCACCTTATCTTTGATAAAGGAGGCATGAATGCACAGTGGAGAAAGGACAGCCTCTTCAATAAGTGGTGCTGGGGAAACTGGACACGTACATGTAAAAGTATGAGATTAGATCACTCCCTAATCCATACACAAAAATAAGCTCAAAATTGATTAAAGACCTAAATGTAAGGCCAGAAACTATCAAACTCTTAGAGAAAAACATAGGCAGAACACTCTATGTCATAAATCACAGCAAGATCCTTTTTGACCCACCTCCTAGAGAAATGGAAATTAAAACAGAAATAAACAAATGGGACCTAATGAAACTTCAAAGCTTTTGCACAGCAAAGGAAACCATAATCAAGACCAAAAGACAACCCTCAGAATGGGAGAAAATATTTGCAAATGAAGCAACTGACAAAGGATTAATCTCCAAAATTTATAAGCAGCTCATGCAGCTCAATAACAAAAAAACAAACAACCCAATCCAAAAATGGGCTGAAGACCTAAACAGACATTTCTCCAAAGAAGATATACAGACTGCCAACAAACACATGAAAGAATGCTCACCATCATTAATCATTAGAGAAATGCAAATCAAAACTACAATGAGATATCATCTCACACCAGTCAGAATGGCCATCATCAAAAAATCTACAAACAATAAATGCTGGAGAGGGTGTGGAGAAAAGGGAACCCTCTTGCACTGCTGGTGGGAATGTGAATTGGTACAGCCACTGTGGAGAACAGTATGGAGGTTCCTTAAAAAACTACAAATAGAACTACCATATGACCCAGCAATCCCACTACTGGGCATATACCCTGAGAAAACCATAATTCAAAAAGAGTCATGTACCAAAATGCTCATTGCAGCTCTATTTACAATAGCCCGGAGATGGAAACAACCTAAGTGTCCATCATCGGATGAATGGATAAAGAAGATGCGGCACATATATACAATGGAATATTACTCAGCCATAAAAAGAAACGAAATTGAGCTATTTGTAATGAGGTGGATGGACCAAGAGTCTGTCATACAGAGTGAAGTAAGTCAGAAAGAGAAAGACAAATACCGTATGCTAACACATATATATGGAATTTAAGAAAAAAAAATGTCATGAAGAACCTAGGGGTAAGGCAGGAATAAAGACACAGACCTACTAGAGAATGGACTTGAGGATATGGGGAGGGGGAAGGGTAAGCTGTGACAAAGCGAGAGAGTGGTATGGACATATATACACTACCAAACGTAAAACAGATAGCTGGGGGGGCAGCAGCCGCATAGCACAGGGAGATCAGCTCGGTGCTTTGTGACCACCTAGAGGGGTGGGATAGGGAGGGTGGGAGGGAGGGAGACGCAAGAGGTAAGAGATATGGGAACATATGTATATGTATAACTGATTCACTTTGTTTTAAAGCAGAAACTAACACACCATTGTAAAGCAATTATACTCCAATAAAGATGTTAAAAAAATTGTATTAAACAATGGCTATTTAGAGCTTCCCTGGTGGCGTAGCTGTTAATAATCTGCCTCTCAATGCAGGGGACACGGGTTCAAGCCCTGGTCCGGGAAGATTCCACATGCCGCGGAGCAACTAAGCCCCTGTGCCACAACTACTGAGCCTGCGCTCTAGAGCCTGCGAGTCACAACTAGTGAGCCCACGTGCCACAACTACTGAAGCCCGCACACATGGAGCCCATGTTCCGCAACAAGAGAAGCCACCACAATGAGTAGCCCACGCACCGCAACAAAGAATAGCCCCCACTCGCCACAACTAGAGAAAGCCCGCGTGCAGCAACAAAGACCCAACGCAGCCAAAAATTAAAAAATTTTAAAAAAAAGAACGTCAATTTAAAAATAAACCTTCAAGATCACCTAATTTTTATATCAGTTAAACCCTGTAAGTTGCCATACAAATAATGACAAAAAAGTTTTCCATGCTCAGCTATCCTATTACAAAAATCGGTTAACTGAATTTGTCTTGTTGGAGGTACACATACTAGAGTGGAGGCCTAGACTGTGCCTTTCCCTAATTTTAACTGCATCTTGGTTCCTGATGCTTTTAAGTATGTTTAAAAGCTATCAAAACCAGATGAGAAATAAATCTTGCTATCTGTTTCAGTCATATTTATTCCTAAAAGCCTAGTCTGAAGTTTTAGTTTAGATGGGGTAAATGGCCTGAACATTTAGAGCCCACCGATACAATTCGCACTGAAAGGAAGGATTCATTCATCTGAACATGCATTGAGTGCCTACAATTTGCAAGATATCATACAAGGCCCTGGGGTTATAAGACTTGGTCTCTGCTTTCGAAGTGCTTATACATGAGTACCCTCACAGCTTATGTATCTTCAGCATGACAATACTTTAAAAAGAAGCAAAAGAGAAGAAAAACTGGCAGTTGGTAATTTTAAAATGATACTCTTCAGAAAGGAATGACAGGACAAAATAAAAAGCACGTGCTGATTTTAGGGAATGCCTGGTCAGGCCCTCTTTACGTATTTTGCTGTTCTAATATTTACAAAGGTAGGATTTAATAGCGTCCTTATCTGAGGTTTGGAGAGGTCTTCGCAATGATCCCTGTTCCCCTTTCCTTCTTGCTATGAAGCAAGGCCACTCGCAGCCACAAAGCTCTGCTCTTACCTTACTAATGAAAGCTCGCAGTGAGGCAAAGACATGTTTCAGCGACACTTCAGATTGCCCATTTTTAAGAAAAGCAAGATGAATATCAAATACTTTTTTCATTAACGGGTTGTGGCCATCATTATTTAAAAGTTGGCTCTACAAAACATGAAGAAAAAATTTGCAGAAATAGTTTATGCCGCTCCCCCCAGAATGAGAGAACAGGCTTTACCAACAACCTGTTTATCAAACCACTGCTTGAAAAGTAACAATAAAAAGTTTAACATAATCTAAAATCATCTGTGCCATCTTTCAACTTGGAAATCTCAAAATACTATATAAACTACATCTATACTTAACTCCATAATTTTAAATAGATGAAAAAAAATCTTTTTCCAGTATAACACAGCAAATAGAGAACTAGTATGGAAAGAGTATTTTCTATTAACCTAACCATATTGCTCCTCAATTCAGAAATCAGTAAATTAAAAATGGATACAAGGTAACCAGCCTTTGTATTTCTCTTAAGGAAAACATCAATTCCATTTTAAAAGTCTATTATCTAATTTGCTTTTAAATGTATGTTTAGTATAAGATATCTTTAGCCACTGGTGACAAATTAAACCCTCTATGAGTAGAGATAATAACAGGGATCACAATTGAACAGACTACGTCAATTGTTTAAATGTTCCTTGCAAATAGAGATATAAGAGAAACAACAAATTGTAGAGAAATATCTATTGGTTTCTGAAACTTTAAAAAAAAAAATGCATTGGTTAACATCTCCAGTCCTGCTCTCCTATCCCTCAGGAAACTAATTACCAGGTTACAACTTGGCCAAAAATAACAACGACGAACCAAAACAATATGCAAACCTGTAACAGATTTAATGGTAACCTTGATAGCCAGAATCCCTGAATGGTGTTTGATATTTCTGTTAGTCTACTTCTAATAAGCATGGGGTAGTGGTTAGAAGCATGGACTCTTGTGATAACTGGCCTAGATCAGAATCCTGATTCTGCTAACTAACCACCTATGTGACATTAACTTCCCTGTGAGCCTCAGTTTCCTCATTTTAAAATGGGAAAAATAACAGTATTTATATCACGAAGCTAGTGTGAGGATTAAAGGTGAGTTCACATTTGTACTTTTAAGTTTATTAAGGTATAATTTACATACCACAAAATTTACCTATTTTAAGTACATGATTCAATTATTTTTGGTAAACTTCCAGGGTTTCACAACCATTACAACCCAATCATTCCCATCATCTCAAAAAGATCCTTGGTGCCCATTTGCAGTCCTCTTTTCCACCTCCAGACCCACGACAAAAAAGTGGGTTAATATTTCTAAAGCACTTAGGATAGTGCCTGACATCTACCAAGAGATGTATGTTAAACAAATAAGAAGTATTTGGATAGGAGGAAAGAATACAATGCAAACCTTGAGACCAAATGTCTTACTTACTGGCACAATAAAAAATGAGTTTGGGCTGCATTTTAATCAGAACTTAATACTTCATAAAGGGATTTTGCAGCCTATTTCTTATTAGTATCTAATTCAGTTTTCCCTGATAAGCCTCTTTGAAAAGCACAGGCCAGGTTTCCGTAGTAAATCCAGAGGGCTGAAGCAATTAACTGAATTACTTAGAGAAGGGGGGAAGAAAAGAAAAAAAAATCTGTATAACTCAGATGAAAAGCCAGCAAGAGTTTTCACTTTTGAGTTCTCCCACTACTGTTACCCTTCATTATAGTTATACAGTCTTTACTTTTCAAAGCACTCTCACATCCATTATCTCATTTTACACCTTCAACAACCCTGCAAGATAATTGCTTTTAATTTCTTCTTCTTCTTTTTTTTTAATCCTAGCAATGATGATTTGTATCGAGAGGCAAGCATCTGAGAGAAACCACCAGGCACCTGACGAGGGAAGCCAGCCAGCCGGCCTGCCTGGACATCATCTGGCTTGACAAGATACCTCATCACAACGGGTGTTTGGATAAACTGACTCAATCATAATTTGGGCTAAAAATTACTGGATATTTTCATAAAAGTGTGAAAGAAAACTGTTTTTTAAACAGAAAAATAAAAGAGAAGGGAAATTCAGGGCAAATTAGTCCAATCCTCTCATTTTATGGATGTGGCACACGAGTCTCAGTGATTTCCCAAGGTCACACAGGAGCCAAACTAGGTCTGCCATCCAAGTTTCCTGACTGCTCACTGGGGGCTTTTATACTATACTAAGCTTCGTCTGACTAATTAGTTTTTGCATAATATTTTCTTTGCAATGATACCGACTGAGTTCTAACTCTTCATGTTTACCTTGAAGCACTGGGTGAAAAATGATATGGTATCTAGTACTGTTAGGGAAACTTCAGTAGCAGTATTGCCTTCAAGAAGTGCCTGATGGAAAATGTCTGCTTCAGTTGTTGCAGAACCTGGGATTTAAAAAAAAAGAAAATTAAAACCGCCCAACGCAGAGATTCACATAACAGTTTTGAATGATTTTCTCCTCCAAAGACTCAGAGAGAGAGACAAACGCAAAGAAAGCAGGCTTTCAATGCCTGCAGACTTAATGCGTTTCACTGTATTTACTCCTTAATCAAATATGGTCTGGGTTAATCAATTCCACTAATTTTTACTTCAGCTCTGTATCAGCAGCTCTGCAACAAATAATTAGGTGCCCACTTCTTTGGAGACAAGATTTCAGTGATGAACTATGGTGACGTAACCAGGAAATAACGCAGGAGGCATTTTAGGCTGTGCTGTTAATTATGTGTGCAAAAATGAGAAACTCATAGAAATGCAGCTACATTACGTACAGTGGCGCCCTATGGCCAGATGTTTTCAATGATGCCAATGGTATGAGACATTTCTAAATCAGGAGGAAAACAAAGCATCTGGGCCAACTGAAATACACAGGTTCATTATACTGATATTTTTACAAGTGACAAAGAGCAAAGCTGAAGGCTGTAAGACTTGCATTTTTTTAAAAGTCTTGACTCTATTAGCTCAGGTCCATCTGCTCAAGACATTTGTTTTTATTATTAGCCCTATCGCAAAGCCAGTTCTGCTGGCTTCCTTTTATGCAGTCCCCAAAGGACTGTGTGGAAATGAACGTTTATCTCACTCTTTGACTTTCTTATTAATATTTGTTCCTCAGAGGATAGCTTCCATTTATATAACCCCGTAGCTTCCTCCTTGTCCTATTCGACTTGTCAGTACTTCAACCTGTGTGAAATACATCTTTGTCAAAATACTATTTACAGTTCTTTGATTTCTGCGGTCAGCTCAGCACGGATAATCCCTTAAGATCACTGAATGAACAATAGTAACTCTGAACAAATATTATACATACTATTATATTAAGATGCCGTTATCTGCATTAAAGTAGGAATAAAGGATATCGAATGTAAAATAATATAAGAACAATAATTCAAAGGGAAAATTAACTTCCTTGATATTGAACTAAGAAAAAAACCCATCATTACCTAAAATTGCTGAAAAATCCATGCATATCTTATCATATATTCACATATGATGAAACGACTGTTCATAAACAGAGATATGCAATTGTATCTATGTATGGGAAATGATTACCAACTGTATTGGAGATTTAAGCCAGTACTTCTTAAAGATTAAATAGTATTAATATCTGTTTCAAATGGGTACCCTACACACATTTTTCACTTACTGTGATTAAGTGTAAATGAACTTTCCAGGCTACTAAGATGCTGAAGCCGGGCCTGCATTATTCCTGATCTGTTTCGAAGAGCTGGCATGGTTTGCGATTTTCGGTCTATTCCGAAGTGTTTTGACATCCAGGCATCATGCACCCTAAAATAAATGTTAAAGTTAGGAAATGGAGCACTCTGAGAATACATCTCAACGTTAGATTTTTTAAACTAATAAATGACTAGGTTTCCACATAAACACTGTGTTATGCTCAGTATTTACTTGGCTTCAATGAGGCATCACTGGAAATTGTATGAAGCTTAATGTATATTTAAAATAGTTTATACTATACGAATACAAGTAAGGACTTTAGAGGGAGTTTCTTACTTCCCTTCTTCTTCTCAAAAATATCAGAGTAAAGTGGACAACACTCCAATAAGATCCAGTCTTTTCTGAGGAGGTAAGGAAAGGCAAGAGTCAGAGAAAACAGTGAGAGGGATACTAGGAGTTGACGTAAGGTGGAAGAATTCCTGGCGTTAGAAGTTTAAGAATGAGTGCCTATCTAATCTGTTTCTGGACCCAAGTTAAACTTGGAGCAGAAATTTTTACTCTATAAACATGTCTATTTGCACATTTTTCTTTGTTTTCCTTTAATTTTAAGGTTCCATTAAAAAAAATTACAACCGGGTAATACAGGAACTAAGGAAGAAAAAGAGTTTGTCTATCCTCTAATAAACATAGAGGGCGGGTCAGCAGAATCTTAGAGGTTAAGGTTCATGGTGGTAGTTACCATACTAGGTCTAAACCAGTTCCCAGTGCTGGGAAGACAGTGGAAATCATCCCTTGAATTATTAGGATGTTCCAGAGACTCAGCAATAAACCCCATCCAAACAGCCTCTTTAATTTTCGGAAGTGCCATGGAATTTACTTAAAAAAAGGATTCTATTTGAGTTCCTTTAATGACTAACTCTACCCCTGAAATATATCTTATTGAAATAAGTAATCTTTTCCTTACAGTTCCTCAAACATTTTCTTAAGGATTTATTTCACTAAGACTTACACAGCAAAAAGAAAAAATAAATAATATATAGTGCATGTCCCAATTGCTGTTGGGGATTTCTATTCACGTTAGTAACTGAGGTGAGTACTGACAGGTTGTAGATAAAAGTACAGATCTTACAGTTGTCCTCACTTTACGATTTCCTGCCTTCCCCTTGATCTAGCCCTTTCTCACATCCTTCAGAAGAGACAAGCATCTGTTCTAGGATTAGAGCAGAAACTCTGCATATCAGTCTAACTATTACCCTCTGGAAAACTTAAAAAATGTTCACATCAGATTAATTTCAACTTTGAGTTGACACGCATTAAATAAATCATGGGTATCTTAATGTCAACTCAAAATGAATCATCTAGGTTATACATGGCATAATTAAGGCTGCCCTCTGTTGGAAGAGAAGAAAAAAAGTGGAAATTGCAGTGCTATGGGAATTACCTTGCTATGTTTCTTTTCCCCATATATCTAAAGTGAAACAAACATACTCTAGAAAGAAAAACAATAACATGTTAGTAAGATATTACCATACTTTGCACTTTAACAAGTAATATTTGAAAATTCATGTGTCACAAAGAACGACCCATTTAAAATCATATTACAATAATGCTTCGGTATACAAAAATAAATATACAAATAACTACTTGCCATATTATATCTTTCTACATTTATTTGCTACAATTACATCAACACCAAAAAGCTCCATGTCTTCATATACAATTCTAATGACATATTTTTTTTAAAAACCGTCAATGCAAATCATCCCTCGTACTTTATAGTGTGTATCACACCAAAGGTCTCTAGCACAGTCAGTAACACCTAAAAAGGTTCTTAAGCAATTGGGGCAATTGCTGTATTTTTTATAATGGCATTAAAATACTTTCTAGTGTGGAAAATCTCAAACACATACAAAAGTAAAGAGGACAGCAAACTAAATCCCACATACCCAGCACCCACCAGCTTCAACAATTATCAACTCATGGCCATTCTTAACTTATACCCCAAACAGGTCCCATGCTCTCCCTCCACACTCCCTACCGCCTTTATTTTTTTTAAAGTAAATCCCCAACATCATATATTTTCATTAGTAAACATTTCAATATAATTAGAGTAGTTTCTTTAATCATAACTTTTATTTGCTGACATCTTCTGCAAAATTTTGAAAGACTTTACTAAGTTTTTATGCATAGATTACCCTCTTTTGGTAGACACACACGATATCATATATGTGTACTATTTATTTAGAAATTTCTTACATTTCATTCTAATTTTTCTTTTAGCTTTCAATAATGACGTAAAAATAGCTCAGCATACAATATAGGACAATTTCCAACCTCCACCTAGGAAAAAGGCTAGATTTTTTTCCCTAAGGACCTTGCAATGGAGAGATATATATATATGGAAATATATATATATATATATGCATTTCTGAAGTGAGTAGAATTACTCAGCTCTACATAAGAGTACAAATTCTAAATTCCAACATTTAAGCTGCTCCATTAAGCCAGCATCTGCTCTAAATGAATGATTTAGGACAGCTGATGCCACTTCCAGTTTTCCAGATCACAGAAAGACTCCTGATGGTCTGCAAGGATGCACTATTATTAGCTAGAGTTTTCTATAATATCACAAGTATTTCATCTCCATGTTTTTCTTCTATCTATGTGTGAAGAACCTGTACATCAGCCTCTGAACTATCAAAATAGTTTAACATTTCCTACATTATTAACAAATATGCTGTTGAAAACAGAAAGGGGATAATATTTTATTATGTATAAAAATTAAGCTCCCAAAAATAAGAGGAAATTTTATGAAAATAAGTTAACTTACTCTAGAAGTATAAGGATGTTTATGAGCTCCTGAGGAGATACTTTATTCCAGTAAGTTAAGAGTGTATCTGAAAATGGAATGAATAAAGTGTTACATCTTGAGATAGCATAGATCTTACAGCAAATAGCGCAGTGAACTCCAAAGTACCAATAACTTAGTTTCAGCAACCATTAACTCACAGCCAATTCTGTCTCATCTGTATCCTCTCCTCCTATCTCATCTCACTGCCCAATACCCACATTGTATTCTTTTGAATTAATCCCAAATATACCTTTTAATCTGTAATTATTTCAACTTCAACAATTATTTTTATGTATTTTATAAATGTTCTTTTGGATGGCTTATCATCCCTGAAGACAGAGGAAGGGAAGTTGACCTGGGATTTTTAATAAGCCTCCTAAAGTTTTATGCAAGATGGTGCGTTTAAGTACACTTTTCGGAAGGTAGGGTCAAGCACCTTCGCCTGCTACTCAAAGGGCTCTGCGAACCAAACAGTCTGAGAACTTTAAACTTTAGAGGAAGGGACTGATAACTTTCTTTTTCCTCTTTGCCTTCGGATTATCAACCTTGAAGTCCTGGCAATATACAAACATACACACACATTAATGGAACAACTATTTCAGATATAAATGTCCCTTAAACCTATCACATATACTTCTCTTTGGAGCTGTTCCTTTTTTTTTTTCTTTTACTTCAAAAACACTCATGGAGACATTTTAAAGAAGAAAAACATTGCCCTCACTTAACCTTCCATTCCTTTTTTATCCTGTTCAGATATAGCTAATGGTGTCAGCAGGTCCACTTCTAAATTTAAAAACCTGGTAGGTATCGCAAAAGTAGGCAATGACGGGGCTTCCCTGGTGGCGCAGTGGTTGATGGTCCGCCTGCCGATGCAGGGGACACGGGTTCGTGCCCCGGTCCGGGAAGATCCCACGTGCCACGGAGCGGCTGGGCCCGTGAGCCATGGCCGCTGAGCCTGCGCTCCGCAACGGGAGAGGCCACAACAGTGAGAGGCCCGCGTACCGCAAAAAAAAAAAAAGTAGGCAATGACGTAATGGCCTGCCCCGCGAGAGCCTCTGAAGATAGGGATGGACGACTAGGTAATGTTGGCTAAACGGAGGGGTGACAGGGAGGGAAGAGTGTGTGGGTTTTGACTTTCTTTCCCCAATTTACTCAAGACCATGAGTACTGATAGTTTTCAACGTTTATAAAATACTGATCATCAGGAATAAGATGCTAACGTAAGGTCAAATTAGATTTGTTTCAAAAATAAAGTGAGCGCTGACTTCCGGTCCACCCCTCCGCCTTCGGGCGCCCTTCCGGCTCAGCGCAGCATGGCTCTCCCAGAAGTCACCGAGTTTCCGGTCTCTCCGGCCTCTCGCTACAGGCCGGCTCGCAGGCGTCATCTTCTGCGCGCTAGCTCTTCCCGCCAAAAGGAGGCTCGGGTCTCCTTTCCGCCGCCAAACCGGGCCCTTCTGTCTACCCCCGAGCCATCCTCGCACCGGCCTTGTGCTCTGAAGCCTCTTCGCAGGTCTGTAGAAGGGGTGAAGGTCTCGTCCCGTTCGCGGCCCAGCTCTAGTCAGCAGCCCTTCCGCCATTTTGCCGGCGGCGGTTTGTCTCCACTGTTTCCCAGTCCCAGTCAGGGAGACGAGATGCAGGCGGGCAACGTGGGTGGAGGAGACAAGGAAAGTGGCCAGAGCTCTCCCGCAGAAGATAAAATGCAGGTTAGCGTCAGTGATTTGTCTTCTGACGCTTTTAAAAAAGCCTGGCTAACACTGAAAGAGCTCCATGACAAGGAGCTACGCCGTCTCCAGGGGAAACTAACCAGTCTGAGGAAAGAGCGATTGGCAGACAGAAGGCAGATGGGCTCCAGAGCCAAAATTAAAGAGTTGATGGAGCAACGGAATATCCTGAATGTCACCATCAATGACCTGCAACATAAGTTACGCTCCAAAGTATGTGACCGCTGTTCAGTGAACGAAATATACAGGAAGATGCTACAGAAAGAATATGACCGTATCCAACAACAAAACATGAAGCTTATTGCTGAGCTCACAGAAGAAAGGAATAAATTAAAAGAAGAAAATAAACGGCTTTATGCAAGACTAAAACTGAAGGAGCAACAGCTTTATCCTTCTAGTTCTGATAGTGATGACGACTTCATTCCTCGCACTCAAAAGACGGGACTAGTTTTTTCAGTCAGGGACCCTCCACCCACATTTCAGATACATCCGCCCTTCAGACCGGTAACGCAATCAAATACTGAACAGATGAAATCTGGAGACAAAAAGGAACAGCAACAGAGTTCCGAGCTTCCAATTCCATTTTATAGTAAGGACCCCTCTGTGGTGCCAGAGACCCCTCTGGAGAGTTCCTCTAACAGCAGCAAGCCTCCCACAGGAAGGAGTGCCAACCAGAAGTCACCTGCAAGTCTTCCTTTAACATCTGCACCTGGCGCTCAAGGGGGGCATGGATTTCAAGGTGACTTAAGCCGTCCTGAGGACAGGCTTGGCAGTACACAAAAGAAACCGATCTTCACACAGAAGAGCTCCACACAAAAGCGTAGAGCTCAGAGTTGCTTCTCTTGGAGCCCTTCCAGTGTTTCTGCGGGAGAAAACCCACCTACTCCATTAGTGCCTGCAACTGCAGACCCACCTACTCCATTAGTGCCTGCAACTTCAGATGACAGTACGCTTGATGATGCTAACTTATTTCGTCTTACACAGAAAAAGGGAAAGCCCCCTTCATATGTATTTCCTTTTGACTATACATCTTGTGGGAAAAGATCAGCGACTCGTCTTTCTCAACGCAAAACTGGATTTTCGGTGAGAGATAGCTGTAACCAGACACCTTCCAATGAAGAGGTGACTGTGAGGAAGCATACTGCTGCTGAATCTACAGGTGCAGCTGGTGCTGATAAGCCACAAGGTGAGACCCAGACTTCCATTTTGGGGTCTACAATAAAGAGAAAAGCCAGAGTGCAGCCAGGAAGAAGGAAGTAGCTTTCCCTCTTCCTTTCTCTTAAGGAGACTGCTTTTCTTTTCCAAGAGAACAGTCTTGCCGTCAATTCAGACTGTGTAATTGATAACCCCTGACTCTGATACACTTCTCAGAATATAATATACAAAGCAATAAGACCTACACAAAAGTTGGGCAAATGACTAAGACTTTGAAACAGTGAATTATTGCCAGTTAATAAATTTCAGCTACAGAGAAGGAAACTCATTCTTCAGAATCCCTGTACTTTGATATGAAAGTGTAGGGTCTACCATCTTTTTGCTGAAATTAAGTTGCTACTGTTTATGACTGTAAGAGTTCAACATTTAAATGCATATAGAGTAACGAAAGTGAAATATTTACTGGACTTGAGTGAAATATTTACTGGACTTGAGTGAAATATTTACTGGACTTGACAAGGTAACTAGAATACATTCGTTGAGAAGAACCAAGAAGCAGATATTCTTTGGAATAAAATGAATATGACTTAACAGATACCATGCAGCATGACTTTACATTTACAAAAGATAAAGAGAAGATGTGACTATAAGACAAGGGGGAACTATGAAGTTCTCAAGAAACAAAGCATTTATGGTTTTACCCATGACATGTAAAAAGCAGCCAGTGGCTTGTCACTGGTTAACACTGTATGTGGCATGTGGGCATGTGGGTGTGTGTGCACACGTGTACTGGGGTGGAGGAGAGGAGAACTAGTCAACAATGCATCTCCCTCTCCTCCTTCCTTCTCTCTCTCCCCCTACCACCCTCCTTCTTACTTTCCCTGGGCTGTGGTGGTATTCAACTACTTTTTTTCTTTCCAGTTTTTTGTTTTCCATGTTGCCTCTTGGGCCTTAAAAAAAAAAAAGACAAATTTATTGAGTGAATTCATGTGCCATAAAACTCACCCATTTAATACAGTAGTTTATGGTACATTTAAAAACTTATAAAACCACCACAGTTTTAGAATATTTTCATCACCCTAAAGAAAAAAACCCATACATATTAGCAGTCACTTTCTGTACTCCCCCATTTTTCACCTTGTGGGGAGACAAAAACAGTGAGCTGTGGCTGTAGTTATTAACTGATCTGTTATCTCCTGGAATGAAATACCACCAGAGTTGAAAATGATTTCCCTTTACTGTTTTCTTTCCCCAAACGTGGAGGCTTATCACACAGCCTCAATAACCTTTGATGTTTACTCTAAATCGTACATTCTTAGAACTTGAAGATTCTAGTAATTTAAACCTGTTTTATTAATATACTTTAGAAGTAACCATATCTAGCTTTTGATTTGTTTCAATGTTTCTAGTGAGTTAACTATCAACTTATTTTATGTTTTTATGCTGCCTTATTACAAAAAAAGATTTAATATTTACTAAAAAAGAAATAAAAAAATAGAAAATAAGTAAAATTTAACTACTGTATTATGATGATCAGAACCCAGGTGCTTTTATATTCTTCATTCCTGCTTGCTTTTTTTTTGAGCAAAAACAGAAAATGTGGTATTGGGAATAAGATTTTCCTTCCAGAGGACATGCAGTTTATGACAATCCTTTGGTTATATTTTATCATATAAGGTAAAGAGGAAATGGTAATACTAGTTAATAATACAATTGTACACCAGGGAAAAAAGAACAGAGCCTGGAAAAGAACCTGACACCATGCAAAACTGTATAATGGTACTGCAAAAGATAACAATGACATTCCTTACCCTCAAAGAACCCTTCCTGTCTTTTTGTTTCCTTCTGATTTTCCAAATCCTGGGTCAAATAAAAGCTAAAGTGTTAACTATGGCACTGGTTATTGTTATTTTTTTCTGTTTACGTTGGTCACTTAATGCATTATATGCTCTGCATGAAAAAAATGTTTAGCACTTCTAAAACTATTGCCTCACTTTAGAAACTGATTTTTAAATCAAAAAAAAAAGTTATTTCAAAGAATCAAACTTGTATGACCGAAATGAACCTATTTTTAAGTTAAAATATAGGAACATTCTAAGGTCAGAGTCTTCAAAGTTCTGTTTCTAATGTGCATGTGTTCTACATACAGATGATGGTCAAATATTTGTTGCATGAACTTGTAAACCTGTGAGGGTGGAGTACAGTCCACGATTAATATGCTGGTAACTCACCTTCAGAAATCATTTTTACTATATACAAATAGCACATCAAGAGGCTTCTGATTTCATACTGATCCAATCGGTTATACTGAGATACACTACTCCTTGCAGAACTCTGCCGAGTCTGTAATACAAAGATAGGACTTTTCTGAAACAATATTGGTACTGTAGCTTCCCATAGCCTTTAACTCAATAACTGTTTTAACCATTAGTCCTGTTTGGGAAAATTCTAAGCATAAATCCAAATTTTATATCACATTTGGAAGGTAAATGGGCTGACTCTTCTTTGCTACTGTACCTAATAATATCACTGGAAATTACCTTGCAGTCTTCATCAAGATATAGCCATGAATATACTGTGTATGTTTCATTCCCATAGGTCCTGTGTTTTAGTAAGAAAACATTTTGAATAATCATATGTGGCTATTCCAGGAAAAAAACAGCTTTTACGTCAAGGAGAAACTTAACTAAGGTACATCGAAGCATAAGAAGCATTTTAAACTCTTTAACTTCAATCTCTCCTTAGAGTTTATTAAAATCCAACGTCTAAATAATAGGTCAGAAAATCTATCTTAAAAAGGGGGCTTAATGACATCACAAGATAATTTTACTAAGGAGGACCCAGTAATACTTCAAAATTAGAGCCTCTACAAAGTAGTGATGTTCCTATTATTTAGTGACTTTTGTTAAAATATCAGTTAAAAATGACAAGATCTGACTTATTTGGGGATTTGTATGAATACAGCAATGACAATCTCCTAACGAATGTACCCTTGTTAGAAACCAATACTTTCAGCTGAGCTAACCTGGGCTGGGGATATATATTTACTAATCTAGGACTCACCAAGAACTTCTACCTGGAGCAAAGCATCTAGGTCCTGAACGCTTGCTAGCTGTGTGGCTACTGGCAAGTCATTTAACCTCTTTGTCCTTTATGTGTCTTACCTATGACAGTGTCTGTTGTCTTAATTCTAAATGGTGTGAAATAAGAACCTTTATGATTAAATTACTAACTATGCAAAGACTCAATGGAGTATATAGTCCAGTGGTTCTCAAGGGGTGGTTCCCAACCAGCAGCATCAGCATCACCTGGGAACTTAGAAATACAAATGAGCAAGCCCCCAGACTGACGGAAACAGAAATTCTGGGGATGAGGCTCAGCTATCCATTTTTATAAAGTCCCCCAGATGCACCCTAAGAATGCCATGATCTAGGAGAAAAAGTGCCGGAATTAGAAAACCTGGGTTCAGGCCTGGCCCTGCCATAGTTGTGTGGTTGTCCTAAGTCACAATCCCAGTTTTAATTTGTAAATTGAGAGTTGGAATTTATTATTTTTATGGACCCTTCTAACTCTAATTTTATACGATTCTCTGATTTTACGTAGCAGCGTGACAAGGCTTTACTGGTCTAAAGTGAGGTTTCTCTGTCTCAAGGCAGACATATCCCAAACTTCAATGTCAGGCTTGAAATAATCTGATAGAAGAGTTAGAGAATATATTGTGATTAAGTGATTCTGGGATGCTGAGATCATCCATTTGGGGACCTAATTTTTCTTCTCCCATGTTAATGTCATTACTCTATTACAAAAGAATAAAAAGCTGAATCCTGCCAGGGAGTGATTTAAGTGACAAGGTACATTAGACATTTTAAACTTGAACCTTCCCTCTCTAGAACAGGTTTACAGAGTGCTAGGGTTAAAGGAGGTATTCAAAGTTGGAACTCTTAAAGATGAATGCCTTATCCTCTATAAACAGTTTTAAAATATCCAAGTAGCAGCTGCCAGGATAGGAAGGAACTGCTACAACATCCAAGCATTATGGGATGCTTTTTAAAGATCCAGTACAGACTACAGGAGAGTAGAGAGACCCCTATTTGCATAAAAAGAAAGACTGCTGTAGCTTGACACATCACTAGGGTTATCCTATATATTTAGGTTCTTACATTTTCACCAGTGCTGCCCTGATCTGGAAATCCTGTTGCTCCTTCTGGGATGAGGGAACCTCTCGAATCTTCCCTCTTAATTCCATGTCCATTTTGAAAAGACCCATAAGCTGGAAAAAAGCCAAGTCCTTGTTAGCAACAGGAGGAACTGTCAAAAATATTTTTAAAACTAAGCACTGGGTTAATTTAAGTAAAGACATATTTTAGGAAATAGATCTTGGTCATCTAAAATGTGAAGTTTATATATTACATCAAAACACCATAAGAAGCCAAATAAAGGGTAAGCAATTTTTTTTCCTTGAAACACTTTAACGTGTATGAAACTACAAGAAATTCCTTGCAAGTCATAAAATAAAGGCAAACAATTAGATAATTTTATAGATAAGGAAGTTTGGCCCAGAAAAAGGAAGTGTCTTGTCCAGGACTGGAGACAGATGATTGGAAACCAGTGTTTTTCTCATTATCCTTTATTTTCTTAGTATACTAAGCTAAATTTTATACAAGCTGAGACAAGGAAACCTAAGCAAAGAAATGTGGCTGCAAGTGTAAGATTTTAATTAAACTTTAGTAGAGATTGCGCTATGTATAGTTTTTATTATGAAATATTTCAAAAATACAGAGACTATGTATAGGGTACATTTCTAAACAGCCATGCCACGTATAATCTTTAAAGGACTTTTAATTACCGGTGTCTTTGTCAGTGCTCAGACTCGCTCTACTTGTAGGTGAAGCGAAGCCACATGCAAACTCATCTCTGGATGCCTGTAACACAGTGTGATACCTCTGTCATTTAAATACATTTGTACACCAGGATAAGAAATCGGAATTAACAATGAGATGGTACCCTAATTTTAAACAAAGCTCACTGTGAAAGTCTAAATCACGTATCAGTATTGGTATTTAGGGGACATCTCTTTTAAAAATGGATCCTGGGGGCTTCCCTGGTGGCGCTGGTACCGTGAGCCATGGCCGCTGGGCCTGCGCGTCCGGAGCCTGTGCTCCGCAACGGGAGAGGCCACAGCAGTGAGAGGCCTGCGTACCACACACACAAAAAAGAAAATGGATCCTGGTACACTGTTACAACCATGACCTCTGGCAAAGTGACACAACTCTAGGTGGCTGGTAAAAGCTGCAACTGGTGTGATCTAAACATGATTCCATTCTCCTCCTTGAAGCAAGGGCAATACTAGAAGGAGAGGTGTGACCAGAGGCCCTACATGATCTTGAGTTGCAAAAGAAAGAACAGGTAAGTAAAATATTTCCAAATATCACTGTCAAATGTTGTGGAGTAAGCATAAGCATGAGTAACTGTGTTTGTGAAGAAAGGCTTGCTTGCCACCCAGGTAAGTGATATAGCGTCCACATTTAGCTGATTTACATAATTGGGAGGTACAGGCAATCAAGTGAGGCTTAAAAGCAGCTTTCTCAGGAACCCAGGGTAGGCTTGACAAATCTATGGACATTTATTATGGGGAATTTCCAAAGGAAGCTGTAAAGGACACAGTTTCACCTGCCACCCAACAATGTGACTTGGCTACTGAACATGTGAAGGTGATCTTGGGCCAGACAGAACGTGGAGTGGGGGTGGGGCAGGAGTTATTAGTCGCACTGGACAGACTGTAAAGTATACACCACATTTTAAAATGGCAGTTGGTAAAATGGAGCATGTCCAGAAGACTCCAACCAAGAAATGTAAAGGGTTTGAAACAACAAATGATGAAGTGGAGATATCTGGCCTGAAGAAAAATTTAGAAGGGATATGTGTGAAGGGGTATCACGTGGAGGTAGAAATGGATGTGTTCTATGTATCACTAGAAGGCAAAACTGGGACCAGTGGATAGAAAATCTTGTAGATCTAATGTGAGAAGGAAAGTTTTAATTACTACTATGGCAAAATGTTCTTTTGCCAAGTGGAAGACTGATCACCTCCAAAGTTCCTTTCAACTCTAAGATTCTAAGGGGAGAAAAAAGCACAGGGAGAAAAAAGCACAGACCAGCTGTGATGAGTTAAAAGCCACTCATCAGGAAGTGCTGAAAGGTGGCTGTCAAAGAGAAGGAGAAGCAAAGGAATACAGTTTAATCCCTGGTGCCTAATATTTTGCAAAGTGAATGTTTTGTTCAGTTTTCCGGTTGAATAAATATATGAAGGCACGTAACAGCAGCAAATCTTAAAAAGAAAACACTGAGCACAGAGGATTCTCGCTGTTCTCTTGGACCTCGTTACTCAAAGTATGGTCCTTAGACGAGAAAAAGCCAAGAGCCTGTTTGAAACGCATTATCTCAAGCTCCACCCCAGGGCTACTACATTAGAATCGCTGTCTTCATTCCCCAGGTGACCCATATGCACATTAAGATTTGAGAAGCACTGCTCCAGGAAAAAGTATAAATTTAAAATGTTGTAAAAGGTGCACTATTGAGACCATACAGCGTATGACCCTAATTCTGAATACAGTCAATAAAACAGGATAAAATGCCAATAGAAACACATTACTACTTACAGAATTAGGCATGGCTGCACAAGAATACAAGGTATCTCGACCTGCTAATCGCTGTATATTTTCCAAAAGCAGTCCAACAAATGGGAGGTACAATTGTGCTATTTTGGCTTGTTGGTTCTGAAAAATAATTATCAAAAGCTTAATAGATATATAATATGCCTGTATTACAAACAAAGTTGGCTCCATCTGTCCGTTTAAACACTAAAAGCAAGCTAATATCCATAACAAATTAGTGAAGCATGAGTCTATTTATACTCATAGTCTCTAACTGCCACACCACTTTGTTGGTATTTGAATCTATATACAATAGAGAGTCGAAGCACATCCCTCAAACATCACTACATAACAGGCAAAAGTTTATTTTTTTTTAATAGCAGATCATGTGTGATGAGAGCAGGGATCCTGTCTGTCTTGTTCACTGCTTCATCCCCAGTGCCTGGACACATAGTATATGGTCAATATACATTAGCTGAATGAATGAATAGATGGAAGAAGTAAAAAAATGGTGAATTACTGTATTCGTTCAAGAAATATGTCTTTGCTTTGAGTAAAGCTGCAATTAAAATTACGTGATCTTGGCCCCCTAAGTCAATTATACAACTTGGGAGATTGATATATTTGTAAATATGCAAGTGAAGCTGGCCACTGGTCATCTTAATGAATGTGGTACCTCTTATACGAATTTATTTATTGCTTTTCTCAGCTATAGACATTCCTCACCAGATATGTACATACATTCAAATCAGCCAAACCAGTGGTTGTGATGGCGCAAGAGTTGCCCTCCATACTTTAGGGCTTTGGGAGGTTTGTCTGTAGACTTAGATAAGGCCTCTAGGGTACAATGGTTAACCTATAGAATACAGATCAATAGTGTCTCCTCATAGTTCCATTTATTCTTGAAATTGAACCATTTTTCATATGTTAATTGTCCATTTGTACTTCCTCTTTTATGAGCTTCAGGAACTCTTAACAGACCTACTTCTAATACGCAACCCTAATCAATAATGGTCTCTATCGCTAGGAGATTCTGGTTCAGTAGGTCTGGGCTGGGTCCCAGGAATCTGCCCCAGATGGTGCTGATGTGCACTGAGGTTTGAGAACCACTGATCTAGTTCAATATCCTGCTCAAGGCAGGAACAGCCCTTACCTGCATCCTTGACAGACGGTTAGTTTTTAAACTTCTTAAACACTCCAGCCCTTTCAGAGGTTCTGTTAGAAAAATCCTTTAGCAGTTAAGTTCTACCTGCTAGTTATAGCCCACTTCCACTTTACATGGCAACCCTTTAAATATTTGCAGACAATTACCACAAATTGTCTTAATTCACTCTTCACAAGGCTAAATAGCTGTTACTACTTTCCTTTATTCTTCACATGGCTTTGATTTCAAGAGTTTCCACCATCATCATCACCCTTTCTCGGCAGTTCTCTAATTTTCCAGGGTCCCACTTAAGATTTGAGAGGCAGTATAGCCTAGTGGTTAAGAGCACAGATTTTTGAATTTTAGACACATGAATTCCAGCTCTCCCGTTACTAGTTACTTGATTGTGATCAAGTCACAACCACAGTTTTCTCTTTAGTAAGATGGGGCTAATAACAGTGACATTAATTCATGTAAGCTAATGTTTAATGCAGTGCCTGGCATATAGTGAGTCCTCAATAAATTTTAGCTACTATTATTAATATTATAGCTTCTAGATGGGAATTCATTTTAGTTCTGATAGTGAATGATCACTAGGGAAGGAGATACTACTACACCTTTCTCAGGTGAACAGGAACACAGGAAAGCATGCAGTCAGGGCAAATATATTAAAAGTTTTGTCTGCACAAAAGACAGAAAACCATCTAAGAATCTATTAACAGAAGACAGTTTAGATAAATAGAATAAGGTATATCCATATGATGGAATACTATGCAGATTTAAAATAAATACAGATCAAATCTTCAGGCTATATTGTTAAATGACAAAAGAAAAATGCATAATGGTTTCTATTATATATTTATATATAGACATATATATAGCATATTGGCTTGTGCATGCATAAAATAGAAGTTTATATAAGAAACTGATAACAGTAGTTGCTTCTGGAGAGATGAATTGAGGCATGGAGGTAAGGAATGGGAGAGAGGCATTTTGATTCTTTTTTTTAACATGTGTGTAAGATTACCATAAAAAAAAAAAAAAAAAAGAAAAAAAATCTGCCCACAGTCCAAGCAGAAATTGCAATTCTTAGGAGTCAACATCACTTGCAGTGGTACAGGAACTAATACAGACCCCAGAATAAATGTTAAGATGTTGGATATTCTTGTTCTGGGTAGGAAAGATGTCTCATGGTATTAGGAGGGCTCCCAAAGCAGTTTTTGAGTAGCACATAATAGGGACCAGTGACATCTCCATAATTTCATTAGAGGAGAGGCTGAGGAAGGCAACATGCTTGGAATGGGGGGGTGGCGGTGACTAGGAGATCTAGTCTCAAAGCAGCCTTTCCACAGGAAGAATTTTTTTCTTGACTGTATTTTTATTTGGGGTCACTTTGGGGGACCCAATGGAAATTATAGAGGCTCAAAGCTCCCCTCTCTGCCCTCACCGTGGCATCATCATTAATGGTGAACATGTTTTAAGTGAATGTATCAATATTTGACAAATGACCTCTTACTCAGGCCACCTGTGAAGTCTTTGGACCAAACAGAGAAAGGGAATGAAGCAGGTCCATGAAGCAAAGTTTTACTGGGGAGAATCCTATACACACTTAAAACCTGTCAGAAGATTTTGAACAAAGAAAGGGCTTTAGAAATTACTGAAAGGGTAATGAGGCTGGCATCTCAATCTTTCCCATAGTCTAAAACCTCAAACACTCAAAGAGGCAGAGTGTTATTTACAGATAACAACAGTGACGTGCGTGTGTGCATGTGAGTACATATACGCTCTCAGAATTTTAAAAAGTAAATAATGTGCAAATATGTGATATAAAATATTTAAAGTTCTACCTCTAGGTAAGACACTAGTGAAATCCGATATTCCTTCACTTTCATCTAAGGAGGCAGGGGAAAAAAATACAACTTCCTGCTTTAAGAACAGGAACTTCATTTTGTACTTTTCCCACAAATTCTTTGAAATCATGGCTAAAGACATTTTCCTCCGCTACTACTAGGTACAAACAGAGCCCAGTGGTAACTGGCATTTTTAAAGCTTTGACAAAGCTTGGTTGGAATGGATGACTTTAAGATATCTTTTCATTTAGATATATTATGCCAGTTAACTTACGCTAAGTCAATATCAACATTCACACACACAAAGTGGCACATAATAGAGCAAACCACACAAAATGGGAGTATGTTATTATAACTATAATGTGGAAAAAAACGATGCAAATTGCAGTAAGTAATAACACGTGAAAGCTAAAGAATTTAAATCTACTTTAGGATAGAATTATATGAAGAAAACTAGCAAAATTTGTAAGTAAAACAAATCTTCATAATTAAAGAAATGTAGTTGGATGTAGCTGGCAGGCATTTTCTGTTTTTTAAGGACAAATGGGAATACTGTAGAAAAAGAATAAGATCCAGCTCCAAGTCAGCTTTCCAAAGTAAATAAATGACATGATAATTTTATTTAAATTTGAATGTAGAACAAAGGGACAAATTCTTAATTATGAAATAATATGTTACCTTGAGCCAGGTAAGTAAGTTAGGTTATTCTAAATCCATCCAGTTTGCCATCTACTTTTTGAAGCCCATAGGGTATAATGTTAATAAGATTTGAATATACCCTCCATCCCCATATATTAAGTTAAAGGTGCGGCAAAAAGCAACTGCAGCTGTGGCCTTCACACATAGACAGTGTGTAATGTATGGAAGGTTTACAGCCACACCTACATTTTTTCAGTAAGAAGAAAAACTTCATATTTACATCTTTTATATACTGGACATGCTTAATGTGTCACTATTAATCAGTTAATAATCAATAATAGCATTTATTTAGGGAGATATATTTAAGGATATATATTAAGGCGTGTATTTGAAAGAGTGCACATGGCTATAATCGTGTAAAATTTTTTAAAAAAAATTCTAGTTTATGTAACAAATCATGAAGCAGCTGTGCTGTTCTTTAGACATGATTTGAAAAACCAGTGTTCTTCTTCAACAGTTATCTGAACAGTATTTTTAAAACCTAATCATTTGAAACGGAAACAAAACGTATTTGTAAAAATAACTTCATCAATCCTCCTGTAACGTTCCTTACTGAAAACTTCACCTTGAACATAAAATCTTCTTAGAAACTAACTAACGTGATACTGATGATGATACGAACATCCTTACCTTATGCTGGTATCTAGTGTCAAATGCATGTTTTATCAAAAGATTCTTTATGACAGAGATAGCTGTATATCTGATATCATAATTGTCTTGAAGAGCAATGGAGGTTTCCCTCAGAAGTAGACCAACCAAGAAGTGATGCTTGCAATACTCATCTGATAAACTGTATTCAAGATTTGAATCTGCAGTATAATGAAATTTAAAACCCATTTATAAAAATATTCAAAAATTACTTTAACATTAAAGCACTATATTTATTACTTAGTCATATGTGACCACGCTAGCAAGAACTATATTGTTATGACTAACAAATATGAACAGTTCTTTTATCATATAGAATAAGCATGCAAAATTTTACAAGATACGAGCACTCATCATTGGGGCTAGATGATAGCCTTAATGATAATTTCAGTCGGTAAGATAGTCCCTAGAATTCTTTGTTTTTCGAGATGCTTTTCAAATCTTAGAAATCTTAGGATAAAATCTAGAATGAAAGAATACTGTATTTGGCAATGTTTTAACACATTTCTTCACATCTGAAGAGATTTAGTTACAACTACAAATTGGAGTAATTCTCTACAGCAATACTTGACTGAATCACTGTAACAGTATTAACTATTGACTGTTCTAGTAAATGTTATATATTGGCCCCAATACAATGGGGTACAAGAACAATAAGAAAAACAGTCTCATCTCACTCAAATTCATCACGCGAATACAAATCTTTTATTTCATAAAATTACCGCTTCAAACTATTTCTTTCACTTCCTTTTAGATCCTCAGTCCATTTTAAATCCCAGCTGCTAATATCCTGGTTGGGACTTGCCTTATAAACTGATTGGGTCACAATCAGAAGGGACTGTGACCAAGTTTAGTCATTTCTACGGTAAATTTCTACTACCTTTATTTCCTCTCCCGTACCCTTTAATTTTAGTTAGGCCATAAAGCTGAAGGATATGTTTTCCATTTCTTTTCCGGCCTCTTCAGCACTTAATATAATGCTATATATTCAGTTAGGACTTAATAAATGCTAAATCAGATTTAATCCTAAATCCTCATCCCTTCTTTTCCCTGAATTCCTCAAGCCATCAATAAATACTGGGGGAAGTATCGGAGCTATACATGCTCAGAATCTAATAAGGGAGCAGTTGAATACGGGTGCTTGGGTTTTTAAATATTTTTTCTCCATTTTCACTGGCTGGCATTCAAGCACTGAAACTGGTGCTCAGCAGCTACCCTCCTAGAGACCGAGGTAGCTGATATTCTTTCTGCCATTGGTCATGCTCTTTTGTGAATCCCAACCACTTTCTATGCACAAGAACCAGTACGGACTAACCCAGGTGGCCTTATCTGGGTCGACTTTACAATGGTAGTAAGGTTTTTTACTTCAGGGGTCTGAATAAATCGAATCAGGTAGTTTCAGCCAACCTCCAAAACTGCGGCCAAGCAGTCATTAAGCAGGGTCAGAGAGAGGGGAGGCAAGCCTGGCAGAGATGAGACACACTTAAAGAACAGCTACCCTCTAGCCCCCATGCTGGCTTGAGCCAAAACTTGTTTTCTGAGGACGGTGTTCTAAAGTTGATTCTTCTAGCAATCAACACTCAAGCTGATTTTAAGAGTTAACAAATACACCACCTCCTAGGTTTTCTGGGTACATTAACTAAAGCCTCATCTTGGCTAGGGAGGATTTAAAAAGCAAAGAAAGCCCCCATCCATCTTAGCCATTCATGAAATCAATTGTTTTTAAAGACAGCAAACTACTTTAGAGTGAACCGAGTTAAACCTACCTACTGAAGTCAAACGGTCCACCGCAAATGAAAAAAAATCTAATTAATATATGAAAAGAAAAGGGACAAATAAAAAACATAGTAACATAAGAATAGTGCTACACAACAAAGCATTCAATAAAACTAGCAATGGAGATAACTGAAGGCATTTCATCAATTTAATACATACATATCACTATTTTACTCTGCCTTTATACTTCTCTTTTGATGTTCCATTCAGCAGAAATGTATTTATATGGTTTTTTCTTAATTCAGTCTCACATTAGAGTCCAAACAGTACTACAGACAGCAATTTAACTGGTATCTGACATCTGTGTTTAAGCAGCAATCTACGTAACACACCTAATTTCTTCATTCTATGAATACTACCACTGACACTATGAAGGAAATGCCGAGTACCATTAACGAACCTATCTTCACATAGTAACAATTCTGACATTACCTTTAGATTGACTGGTTTAACTAGAAAACGTTATACTATACTAGCGCTAGCCAAAAACAGGAAAACACAATCCCTAATGATGGAAAACATAAATACATACCTTGAACTCGCTGAAGTTTAGGCTTTGCAAATGCCATTGGCAAATTCAGAGGAATGTAATGTTCGTGATTGCAAACTGTTTGCAGGAATTCAAACTTGTATTCAGCCAGGACCTAAACACAAAGAAATTATACCAGAACTCCTATTTAGTAGTCATTTACTATTTTAGTGATTAAATACAGTGCATTAATTTTCAAAACAGAAGTGTTTAGTATTTTAGGCATACCTTAAAATGTGACCTGTGCAGTAAAGAGTTAACATAGCAGGTCTAAGACTGCTCACCTTAAAAAGGCCTGCTTGCACGGGTGGTCATTGGCTGGCATTTGGGAAATTTGGATTTTTTTTTTAATTATATACGTTTCAGGTATACAACATTATAATTTGACATCTGTATACACTACAAAGTGATCATCACCACAAGTCTAGTTGCCATCTATCGGCATACAGTTTACACCCCCTTCACCATTCTGCCCACCCCCCAACCTCTTCCCCTCTGGTAATCACTAATCTGTTCTCTGTATCTATGAGTTTGTTTGGGGTTTTTTTTGTTCATTTCTCTTTTTAGATTCCACATGTGAGCGAAATCATATGGCATTTGTCTTTCCATCTGACTTACTTCACTTAGCATAATACTTTTAAAGTCCATCCACGTTGTAAAATGGCAGGATTTCATTCTTTTTTATGTTTGAGTAGTATTCCACTTTATACATATACACATACAAAGACACACACACACACTTACACACATATATACCACATCTTCTTTAACCATTCATCCATCGATGGACATTTAGGGGTATTTCCTTATCTTGGCGACTGTAAATGATGCCACAGTGAACATAGGGGTGCATGTCATTTTGAATTAGCGCTTTAATGTTCTTTGGATAGATACCCAGAAGTGGAAAAGTTGGGTCATATTATGGTAGTTCTATTCCTAATTTTTTGAGGAATCTCCATACTGTTTTCCACAGTGGCTACACCAATTCACAGTCCCACAAACAGTGTACGAGGGTTCCCATTTCTCCACATCCTCTCTAACATTTGTTATTTCTTGTCTTTTCAATAATAGCTATTCTAACAGATTATGAGGTGATGTCTCATTGTGGTTTTGATCTGTGTTTCCCAATTAGTGATGCTGAACATCTTTCCATGTGCTGTTGGCCATCTGTATGTCTTCTTTAGAAAAATGTCTCTTCAGATCCTCTGCCCATTTTTAAATCAGATTGTTTTTGTTGTTGTTGAATTGTATTAGTTCATTATATATTTTGGATATTAACCCCTTGATGGATATATGATTTGCAAATATCTTCTCCCATTCAGTAGGCTGCCTTTTCATTTTGATGATGGTTTCCATCGCTGTGTAAAAGCTTTCTAGTTTGATGCAGTCCCATTTGCTTATTTTTGCTTTTGTTTCCTTTGCCTTTGGAGTCAGATCCACAAAAACATCACTAAGATGGATGCCAATAAGGTTACTGCCTACGTCTTCTTCTAGGAATTTTATGATTTCCAGTCTTACGTTCAAGTCTTTACTCCATTTTGAGTTAATTTTTGTGTTATGATGTAAGAGAGTGGTCTAGTTTCATTCTTTTACATGTGGCTGTCTAGTTTTCCCAACACCTTTCATTGAAGAGACTGTCTTTTCTCCACTGTATGTGCTTTGCTCCTTTGTTGTAACTTATTGCTCATATATGTATGGGTTTATTTCTGGGCTCTCAGTTTTGTTCTGCTCATCTGTGTATCTGCTTTTATGCCAGTCCCATACTGTTTTGATTATGATAGCTTGTAGTATAGTTTGAAATCAGGGAGCATGATACCTCCAGTTCTGTTCTTTCTCAGATTGTTTTGGCTATTCAGGATCTTTTGTGGTTTCACACAAAATTTTAGAATTATTCGTTCTAGTTCTGTGAAATATACCACTGGAGTTTTGATAGGGAATACACTGAATCTGTAGATTGCTTTGGGTTGTATGAACATTTTAACAATATTAATTCTTCCAATCCATGATAATGGAATATTTCCACTTATTTGTGGCTTCTTCAGTTTCTTTCATCAGTGTCTTTTGGTTTTCAGTGTACAGGTCTTTCACCTCCTTGGTTAAATTTATTCCTAGGTATTTTATTCTTTCTGATGCAATTGTAAGTGGGACTGTTTTCTTAATTTCGCTGATAGTTTGTTATTAGTGTATAGAAATACCACGGATTCCTATAGGTTGATTTTGTATCATACAACATTACTGAATTCATTTATTAGTTCTAACAGAGTTTTGGTGTAGTCTTTAGGGTTTTCTGTATGCATTATCATGTCATCTGCAAATAGCGAGTTTTACTTCTTCCTTTCCAATTTGGATGCCTTTTATTTCTTTTTCTTGCCTAATTTCTGTGGGCATCCTTGTCTTGTTCCTGATCTTTTTTTTTTTTTTTTTTTTTTTTTTGGCTGCATTGGATCTTTGTTGCTGCGCGCGGGCTTTCTCTAGTTGCAGCGAGCAGGCGCTACTCTTCGTTGTGGTGCACAGGCTTCTCATTGCGGTGGCTTCTCTTGTTGTGGAGCACGGGCTCTAGGCGCACGGGCTTCAGTAGTCGTGGCACGCGGGCTTAGTTGCTCCACGGCATGTGGAATCTTCCTGGGCCAGGGATCGAACCCATGTCCCCTGCATTGGCAGGCAGATTCTTAACTACTGTGCCACCAGGGAAGCCCCTTGTTCCTGATCTTAGAGGAAAAGCTTTCAGTTTTTCACTGTTGACTATGATGTTAGCTATGGGTTTGTCATATATGGACTTTATTATGTTAAGGTATGTTCCCTCTATACCCACTGTTGAGAGGTTTTATCATAAATGGATGTCTAATTTTAGCAAATGCTTCTTCTGCATCTATTGAGATGACCATATGATTTTTATCCTTCATTTTATTAATGTGATGAATCGGGTTGACTGATTTGTGGATGTTGACCCATCCTTGTATCCCTGGAATAAATCCCACTTGATCATGTTGTAGGACACTTTTAATGTATCGTTGAATTCAGTCTGCTAATGTTTTGTTGAGGATTTTTGCGTCTACGTTCATCAAAGATATTGGCCTGTGACTTTCTGTTTTGTGGTGTGGGAAATTAGATCTTGAAACAAACATTTCCTACATGATAAGACTGTGCCTTCTGTGCCAACCTGTTCAGCAGTGTGCAAACCATGTGATTTATGGTGAACATCTGCTTTCCTGTCCTTTCCAAGACTCTGGAAATTTTGACCAGCCTCAAATACATAACTAGCCCCCAACAAAACCCCTAAGCCCTGAGTCTCAAATGGGCTTCCCTAAAGAGAAACGTTGCACACAAGTGGCTCAATTTTCACTGCTGGAGAGAGGATGTGCTCTATGTGACCCTTCACAGGAGGGAGGGCACTCAGGAAGCCTACACGTAGATTGCCAAGGACTCCACTTTATGTCTCTTCCCCTTATTGATCCAACTGAGCATCCTTTTTGTGTCACTGTAATGAATCTTAGCCGTGAGTACGTCCTGTGAGTCATTCTAGTGAACCATCAAACACGGGGTAGTACTGGGGACCCCCAAAACACTATCCATTATTCCCTGCTTTGAGGTATAACTCTAGTCAAAGCACCTAAATGAAAACAGCAGTTCCAAATCCTCCAGAGGAGAATGTCACCATTGTTCTCACACTCTAATGTCTGACACCCACTGCAGTTATGTCCTTATAACTTACCTTAGGATCTTTGGGGCTGAATCCAGATATATAGTCATTTATCAAATTGAAAACAAATCCTCTATCCATTAGTGTCAGACAGCGCTATAGGAACCAAATCAAAATGAACAGTTAGTTACATAATTCTAAAGGTCTGTCAAGTTTTTAAAATTCAAAAAAATTTTAAATTTTTTCCACATTAAGGGGATGACATTCTCACTTTTACAGATAATAGAAAAACTTTCAGAGATTTAGGTGACCTTAAAGAGATAAAGGGGGACTTCCCTGGTGGCACAATGGTTAAGAATCTGCCTGCCAATGCAGGGGACACGGGTTCGATCCCTGGTCCGGGAAGATCCCCCATGCTGCGGAGCAACTAAGCCCGTGTGCCACAACTACTGAGTCTGCGCTCTGAGAGCCCGCAAGCCACAATTACTGAGCCAGCGTGCCACAACTACTGAAGCCTGCACGCCTAGAGCCCGTGCTCCGCAACGAGAAGCCACAGCAATGAGAAGCATGCACACCGCAACTAGAGAGAGCCTGAGCCCAGCAATGAAGACCCAACGCAGCCAAAAATAAATAAATAAAATAAATAAATTTATTTTTAAAAAAAGAGAGAGATAAAGGGCAAATGACTTATCATTGGAATTGGGACTCAACTGTATAATTTTCAAACTAAGATAGAGATACACATATATACATACACAAATACATGTATACATATATATACACATATATGTATATAAACATATATACGCATATATATTGATATGTAATCTATTAGCTATACTGCCTCATTTTGGTTAACTCTCAAAGCTCAAAGTGAACTGGAGGGTGGTTAGCGGGGCTTGCCTGTGTGAACATTTCAGGCCAAAAGTGAAGTTTTTCTTTGGGCCCTGTGAAGTCTTGGCCTACAAAACATTCTTCCTCTGTGACAACCCTACTAGTTGTTCATATTTTCCTGCTATCACTCTCCTGGTTAAGGCTTCCATTACCTTGCAACTGCACAGCTGCAGTTATCCTCCAAACCTGTCTTCCTGCCACTAATCTTTCCATCCAACTGCTTCCAGACTAATCTCTAAGTCCTAGCCCTAATCATGTCACATTTCTTCCCCAAAGCTTTCAACAGTTCCCTATTGCCTCTAATATAATTTCAAACTCCTTAGCTTGGCATTCAAGGGCACTCACAATCTTGTCCCAACCTACTTTTCCAGTTTTATCTCCCAATACAGCTCATCTACTTATTACCCACTCAAGATGCACTGTGCATTCCCACCTCTGGGTCTCTGCTCATGCCAGGTCTAGCTAGCAATTCTATCACTGCTTCTACATAATCCTGCCCATTCTTCAATGATGAAGCCCATTTTCATTAACCACCTTGGTCTACAGGGCCCTTTAAACACTTTATACTAGCTTGTATTTTCCTTATTATTTTCCTGCTTTCACCTAGAGAGGACAATAGGAACGATCTCTTTCTTATGTTCTCCATGGTACCTACAGTAACCCTGTGAAATAGAAGGAACTCAATATTTGATTAATCAGCCATTTGTATCTCACTTCTCATCTCTCCTTTCAACTTCCACTGCCTCATCACCTCTCACCTGGATTAATGAGGTAGGCTTATATTTATCTGTTCATCCAAAAACATTTTGAGGATCTGTGTTTGAAACAATGCATTACATTCTAGAGAAATACAAAGGTGAGTAAGATATGGTCTTTAGTCTTGTCTAATGGTAAAGACAAATAAACAAACAAACAATTAAAATACAGCACAATAAAAAGTTATACACGTATGTAAAGGACGGGTAAACAACAGAAGGGGTGATCAGCCCTGTGTGGGAAGGTTAGGAAAGAGTTGAGCCTAAAAGATGAATGGACTCTGCCAGGCAGACAGGGGGGAAAGACTGGTCTTCTAACTGGTTGCCTTCACTCTGGCTTTTTCCTCACCTCTTCCAAAATCTTTGGTATATAGACAGCTCCATGGCATATAGCTCCGAATCTAAATCCCTTAGCCTGACATTCAAGGCCTTTCATCATCTGGCATCAGATGGTCTTTCCAGCTCTACCTCCACACATCCTGAACTCTGCACAATGACTTTCTTGCTCCTCCCCGAACAATTCTTGAATGCATGTATCTCATCTTTGCTCACGAATCCTCTACCTGAAACACCCTCAACCCTGTCTTGGGGAACTATTCTTCTAGTCTCTGTTCATACTACCTGGTCCTAATCCCTCCCTTTCTTATTTTCCGATTGTATTTTGTTTGTGTTTTCAGTATAGCAGTCATCACACTTGATCTTGTACATGTACTGGAATATAATTACAGAGATAGCCTCTCACATCTTTGGATTCTCACATAGAGGACAGACAAATGTTTGTTGACTTGAATGAGGTAAATACTGCTATTAAATCGACTATGTTCTATTCCGTTTACACAGCAAACTTCCAAGTTTAAACTCCATGGAAGAAACGAAGATTTTACATTTCAAACAGTCTCATCTTTACTTTAAAAAGATATGTGGATGTTTGGTTTTTAATACACAAAAGGGCTCATGTAATAGTGTTAAAACTTTGTTTTAATTCTGGTAAACAGAGGTCTTACATCAGAAAATCATGCTCTGGAGATCTGAAACCTAGTTGTGAATTTTTAATAAGAAAACAAGGGTATGTGAGATACTAAAACTGCTTGGGTGGATTATTGACTATGAGGTTCTTAAGATAAGGTTGAGACATGATGAAAGGCTGTGAGAAGATGGGGAGTGAAGTAAAAACTAAGTGCCTTACAAACCCATGCCCCTTCTCTGCAGCAAATCAAAGATTATTATTACCCACTTTCTAGAACAATCGCATTCCAGCACTGCCCCTTACATACGGAGAATAACAAAATACAATAATGAGAAACGTGCTATCTTTCATAAATATAGGAGTTTCTGACATCTCTCAAAATAGTCTCACTGACCAAAAGCAACAATTTTCATTTACATGTATTAGCAACAAGTAGATGGTGATTATATTAGCAATGTGTAGACTGTGCCTTTAGTTCAAGAGTTACAAACTCAGCGGCCAACAGGGTCTGAGAAGCTATTTAAATGTATAGAGTGTCGGGGTATATTAAGGAGTGGTGGGGTTTGTGGCAACCTAGAAAGTACAGGCCCCACCTAAAGGCATTCAAATTAATATTTCTGAGAAACACCATGTAAAACCAGCAAGACGTGCCTTCTGGTTAAGCCACCTATGTGGGACCTCCCTCTGATTTAATTAATTAACCATTGGGGGTGGGGGATCAAACATGGCTGTTTAACTGAATTGATGGATTAATTCAGTCAAAAGTTTCTCCAGCAGCCTAGCTGAGTCTCTAGAAAGTAGGTAATTTTTTTTCTTTGGCTTTAAAGACCATATCGGTGAAGAATAATTCCTTACCATGTTCTGGCTGCCTTTAACTCACCTTCAGGAAGCTAGCCAAACTATAATTGACGTTTCTGGACTCGTCAGGAATCTCTGCATAGCGAATAGTCACGTGAGGAATTATTGCAAGAAGCAATGAATGTAAGACATGATGATATGCCTCAGAAAATCTCTGGCCTCTGGGAAGCTTAAATTAAATAGGCATAGAAAAAAAGAGTTGCAAAAGATCTAAATCAATTGCTGTTTTTATTTTCAGACACATTCTGTATAAAAATGTGTTTTTAACTGGAGTTTAATTTTTCTCCCAACTTAAAAATGACATGGCTAGTTCAGTATATACTTTAGATCATTATAGGAACTATCTGGACATCCAATACCATAACTGACTGAAATCATGAACAAGAGTAGGTCATTCTGACCCAACTTTGGAATCGTGTTCCTGAGATACAGACACATCCGTTTGTTCATTCCATGTTTTTCCTGACACACAAAGTATACATGTATCCATGCATCTCAATTGTAGTAAACCTGCTCTGTGAAGATTCTGATAAAAATGATAAGTATGAGATGAATATTTTTTACTTCACAAATCTTAGCTTTCAATTCCTACAGCTAAGAAAATTTCTTCGTACTTTCGAAAGAGTTTAAAAATATGACTAAATGTATACAGCACATGCCAGGAACACATGTATTATTACATAAAGTGCTTTTAACTTTGTACGTGCCTTCGACCTTTCTAAGAGAATGGTTCTTTCTTATTTGGTACTTGTTCTTCTTCCAAATGAATGTTCTGACATAGACATTTTAAAACCACAAGACAAAAGGAAAGCTTCAAAGATAATGCATTTAACATGGCAAATACCTCACAGGAAACTATGTGGAAGAGTCTCTGACGATTAGACTTTGAAAACATATGAACTGTCAGATTTTTGCAATACATCCATTGTGTTTTTGCTTGTTTTAAGCAAAATTGAAAAAGCTAAGGGCTAAGAGCCCTTAAAATATAAGAGGATTTGCATGTCACGGCTACCTGTGAATAAGATTAGCCTTCTTTGTCTATGTTAAATATTATTCTTGAGCCTACTTACCTTAATTTTATTCTCTTCCAACAAGTATGTGGCCATAGACTTTGCAATAATTTCAAAGAAAAACCATGAGTACTAAAATAAACAAATAAATACAAATCAATCTTTAGTAGTTACCCAAATCCTTGAAGCTTAGCAGAGGTTGACGAATCACTATGGATTTTGTCTCTGAACTTTAGTAACATTTTAAAGTGATCGCAATTGTCCAAGTCCCACAGGATACCTTCAAACTGTGTTGGCAAAAAGGTAAGTCGTGTACCTTAGGGCTGGCTGGTGATATACAAAGGCTGTTTGGTGGGAATGTTTAACTCAGTGGGGAGGGGTGTTTTATCACTGACACTGCTTTGAGTTGCCTACATGTGGTGATAAGAGAAAACCAACTTTTAGTTTACTTTAGTATTGCTTTTAAATTCTCTATAGACAGTGAATTGTATTATGGCCTGCACCCAGTGGGGGACCCAACCCTGCCCTTGGTACAACACTGGGGCCAGCCCAAGTAGCAGAGGTGTCTGTGTAAGTGTGATTTGAAGGGTACAGAGAAGCCTCAAGCAGATACATCGTAAAATACCCAAAACTGAAATTCTACCATTATTAACAGGAATAGTAAAAACATGACAATAATAAGAGCCACCATTTGAGTGCCTACTATGTGCCAGAAACAACACGTTAAATGCTTTGCTTATATTTTAGAAGTGAGGAAGTGGAGGCTCAGGACTGCTAAGTAACAGGCTCCGGGTCACAGAACTATTATGCAGTGAATAGAGGATTCTAGCTCAGGTCTATCTCCTCCAAAATTCTTCCTATTACACATTCGACTGTGGGCAGGATGGGGTGGGAAGGGTGAAGGGAATGAAGGAGGTTCTGTGGAGAACTTGGGGGAAAAGGATGTGTAGGTAAAGTGGTGAGGAAAAGGAAAGTCACACGAGGAAATGATGAAAGACTAGAAGTGAAATGGGAGGGTATCAAACAAGCATATCTCTGGCTGCTTTTCTTGCCTGCCGTGTCCTGTGCCCTTACCTTTAGCAGTTTGTTTATTGCTAAAAAGTCTGCAGACTGTTTCAATACCGCTATCATCGTAGTAGCCAGAGTTTCATGTATCAGCTGGGCCTGAGGAGTACTGGGTTTTTCAGGTCGGAAGCTATACTACAATCAAAGAAAACGAGCTGTGAGACAAAATTCTCTCGGAAGACAAACTGCTCAGAAAGAAAGCTTTACTCCACAAACCTTTATGAAGGATCTTAAATAATTATCCAAGCCTTCTTCATGGCACTTTGACACGATATGTAAGAGAACCCTGAAACAACATTCACAAAAGTCAGCATGTCAGGCTACAATTAACCACTATAGTTTGATTGTTCAATAAAACCATCATACTTAACCCTAAAAATACCTAATACTGCCTAAATAATTAAAGGTGAGATGACTGCATTAAGTGTCATCTTAGTTTGGGTCTAACAGAGATTTCAGCATCTAACACGCTCAGGGTCTTGTAGAATATGTTTCCTGGTTCAAAAGACGGATATTTTATTTTGGCAACCCAGATATTTCATCTCCTTTCTAAACCACATTTGAAGTATGGTCATAACCACTACCATATAGTGTAAAAAAAAAAACAACACCTTCAGTAAGGTAAATATTGAAATCCCCTCTAGTGAGAATAAAAGGAAAAGAATAGAAAAAAAATGTTAAGCATGACAACAGATGGGGGAAAAGGGAAGGGAGAGACAGAGCAGGTACAATGATATGAACTAAAATTGGAAGTAAACCTAAGATTCATAGAAAGTTTTAAAATTATGAGACCAGCAGTGGTTCTCCAACTTTAGCGTGCCTCAGAAACACCTGGAGGGTACTAGTGCTCACCCCTCTCCCAGAGTTTCTGATTTTTTAGGTCTGGGGTGAAGTTCAATGATTAGCATTTTTAATAAGCTCCTAGGTGATATTAATGCTGCTGGTCTGGGAACCACATTTTCAGAACAACTGGCCTAGAATAATGCTTTTTAAATTTGCAACCAGACTACGCCCAGCAGCAGAGAAGAGCAAACAGTATGGAGGTGTGTGGAGCTTCAGCCCTGAGGCTCCAGAGAGGCTCAACAGAAGTGGCAACAGCAGAAGCAGCAAAGCCAGAAAGAGCCAGCACTGAGCTCACAATTTTTTGGAAAACTCCTGTTTTAATTTCAAAATTCAGGTGCATTTTGCATCCTACTCTACAATATATCCTTGTTTGTTTTCATATAAAAAGAACACTCCATTATTCTTTCGAGTACAATTTGATGGCCTAGGGCCACTCTGTCCAATGTGAGAGCCACTAGTCACAAGTGGCGATTAAATGAATTAAAATTAACTACGATTAACACTTCAGTTCCTGGGCTTCCCTGGTGGCGCAGTGGTTGAGAGTCCGCCTGCCGATGCAGGGGACGCGGGTTCGTGCCCCGGTCCGGGAGGATCCCACATGCCGCGGAGCGGCTGGGCCCGTGAGCCATGGCCGCTGGGCCTGCGCGTCCAGAGCCTGTGCCCCGCAACGGGAGAGGTCACAGAGGTGAGAGGCCCGAGTACCGCAAAGAAAAAAAAAAGAAAAAAAAACTTCAGTTCCTCAGTTACACTAGCCACATTTCAAGTGCTCAACAGCTAAATGTGGCTAACGGCCACCATATTGGAAAGCACAGGTATAGAACATTTCCACGACTGGAGAAAGTTCTATTGGACAAGACTGGTCAAGGGCAATGGTTCTCTAACTCCCTTGCGTTAGGGAATCATCAGGGAAACTTAAAAAAAAAAATACTGATGCTGAGTTCCACCTTCAGAGATTCTGGTTTAATTGGTATGAAGTATGGTCCGGGAACAGACATTTTTAAAAGCTTCTAACATGCAGCAGCTTTAGAACCTCTGGTTGAGGAAGTTTATCCTATGGTTTCTGGTATCATCTGTCCCTGGGGATATAAGTCCCCTGGTCTGAGAAGTATGAAACTAGAGAAAACTCATATTAGATTTCTGACTTTGCAAGATAAATTTATATTTCAAATGAAGAAATGCAAAAGGAAACAAAAGTTGCTTCTTGGTATTATGACACTGAAACTCACATGGTGCAGTTGATAGGCACGTCATCTTCATGGGTCATATTTGTGAGGACTCGGAAGAGTTGCATAAGGATTACAGGTAGAAACTGTATCATGACTTGGATCTCCATGGCATGCAAACACTAAAATAAGTCATTATTAGTTATGAAAATAAATCAAAATATGATATAACTTGCAAAGGTGAAACAACAAAAAATTAAGTAATGAAAACTACATTCACTAGAATATAAGCTCACTTTAAACACGAGCTTCAGGGGATAGGGGACTTTGTCAGTTACTTTAGCCACATCTCTATTTTGGCACTCAGGTTCTCTTAGTTCATTTAATATTAAATGCTCTATTGAAGATAAGTATAACTGGGATCAACAGGTTTTGGAATAAAGACAACAGGCTCCTGGTAAACCAACACTCAATCGGGGCGAGGAGCAGGCATGTTTGGAGGTAATGGAGACGGGCCTACCAGCCCCCAAGTTCGTGTGTTTTACAGGGGCAAGTGGGCCATTACTTTGTGGCGAGAAGTTACGTGGGATTCAATAAAGGGTGTTTCTATATATAATTGGCTTTACACTAGCACCATCCACAAGCTGAGGCAGTTCCGCATTCTAACATCTCACAATACACTTCTTCAAAGTGCTAACACTCATCTCTACTGATCAGTATCTTGACATCAAAGAGAAGAAATATGTCCGTGTATACATAGAAATGATACAAGCAGCTAAATATGTAAAATGTCTTCCTTCTTACTTCCCTTCTCTCCGCATTCATTTATTCACTCATTCATTCACTCAATCATTTAGTCAACTGGCCAACCAAAAAAACCTCACTGAGCACCTTCTACACCAATTCAATATTTAGTGCCCTGGGAAATACAGACACGGGTAAAACAAGTCTCTGTACTAAGGAACTCAGCATTTACCTTTCATAGCTTCCCTTACTCTTGCTCTATGTTGCCATCCTTACTCTCAGCTTCCCTTTTCAGGCTTTTCTCATCTGTATTTGAATCATCTCAACAGTGACCTCTGAGATTTCCGGGCAGCCTCTCTTCAATCGGATGCATAAGGCAAGAAACTGAGCTCAGGGAACCCATGGTCTATCCTTCAGGTTTTCCCTTCCTTTTGCCCTCTCTCTTCTATCCTTACAGCCATCGCCCTTTTTCAGAACTCTAACCTATAACCAAAATAGTCTAATAATTTTCTAGTAGGTCTATGTACACTTTCTCCTCACTCCCAATATGTCTCTCATTTCCAAAACTTAATCCTCCTCAAATAGGGGTTACATCAGGCCACCCTGTGCCACCAACAAGATTCTTCTGATGCTTCCCCATGACCTAGGGCAGTGGTTCTCAACCAGAGACCATGTGCCACAACCCAACCCCAATGTCCAGAAACGTTTTGAGCTGTCACAATTGGCGGTGTGTGTGTGTGTGTGTGTGTGTGTGTGTGTGTGTGTGTGTGTGCTACTGACATCTAGTGGATAGGCCAGAGATGCTTCTAAACACCCTCCAGTGAACAGGACAGCCCTTTACAACAAAGACTTATCCTGCCCCAAATGTCAATAGTGCCAACTTTGAGAAACTCTGACCCAGGTATTAAGTCTAAGTTACTTAAGACCCAGCTTACACTCTTAACCTTAACACTCATCATTCTTCACGAGGCCACACTGGTGTCTCAACTGCTCCTTGAATATATCAATGCACTGCTACCTTTGTTCACACTTTGTAGCCAAATCCTCGCCGCCCTTCCCAGTCAAGTTCAAACCCCAGTTCAGTGAAGCCATTCATTCACTCATTCAACAAATGCATACTGAATGAACTTTCAATTGCCAAGCACATAAAAAAAAACATGGTTCCTACCATCAAGAAGTTCACAGACTATGGGGGGAAAACACATGGAACTAAATCACTGCGATACAAACACTAAACAGTACAACAGCGGTATATACAAGGCGTACAGAGGCAGAAACAGCCGAGTCGGCCAGTGAGGAGGGAATGTCATATGAGGCTTCAGAAAGGAGGAAGGTTCAAGGATCGTAAGTAGGATCACATCAAGTAGAAAAGAGAGACGGACCTTCCATGCAGAAGTGATCTCCCTGCACCAGTACTGTTCCTCTGGAATTTACTCTCCACACAGCAGCCAGAGGGTTCTTTTGGAAAGCCAAATTCCACAATGTCATTTCCCTCTGTTACAAACAAAACCAACCACCACGAACAGAAAGTTGTGACGGGCTCCCCGTCCTACATGTACCCTGCCTATCACTCCCCACTCATCTGAGGCCATCCTCCTGCTTTGCTGCTCAATGTGCTCTAGCTACGTTCTTCGTTTTTCTTCTTTCCACACATCCCACTGCAAAGTGTTTACACCTGCTGCAATATTCTGTCATCCTTTTAAACAGCTTTATCACCTATGGCTGTCTTCCTCCCATCAGCTTCTTTTCAGCTTGAAATGGTGTCATCTCCTAGACAGGCCTTCCCTGACAAGTCCATCTTGACTGCACTCCTGGTCATGCTAGAGCCCATTAACCTGTTCTATTTTCTTCACAGCACTCATCCCTATGCAATGTGACTTACTTATTTATAATCTCTCTACCCCAACTAGAGTAGGTATGTTGTCTAACTCGTTCCCATTATAGTCCCAGCATCCAGTACAATATGTGACCCATAGTAGGTGCTCAATAAATATTTGAGGGATGACTGAATAAATGAATAAAATAAGGAACCAAAGGGATAAAGATGGGAGCCCTCTAGTCTCAGTGGTTCCTCAGTTTTGTGAACTCTTAGCATTTATACCCTGTATCACGCATTTGACATTTAACTACATATTGCTTTGGACTATCACTTGTACTACTGACTTATATTGTCATTTGACTTAAGTGGATCCTGTCTCTCTGACTGGTTGTAAGATCCCTGTAGACAATGAGCCTAAGTTATTCTTCTCTGTAAGCCCCACAGCATCTAGGAAAATACTGAACACATAATAAGGTCTCAACATGTAGATGGTTAAATGAAGTCATGAAACACTGTCATTTACAAGGACAACAGGTAGCAAGGCTTGATAGAAAGAAAAAAGGACTAGGAGTCAAGAGACACATCAAGAGACAGGCTTGGCTCAGCTCTGCTAGTAACCAGAATGACCACAGGCAAATCACTCTCCTCGGGCCTCAGTTTCCTCATCTGTAAAACAAAATCGCTAAAGATCCCTTTCAGCGCTAACACTCCATACAGGAGCTCTTTCTATAATCACAGGGCATTTCATTCACTGCCACTAGAGGGCAAGCATAGGTCACATAAATATCAGAAATTCCACACCCTTAAAAACGCAAATATGAGTACTTTCTTTTTCCTCCATCCTAAGAATACCAGTATAGGAAAACAGTGTTCTGTTCAATTCTGTTAAAACTTTTACAAAGCTTCCCCACTGGAAGAAAAAGCCAATGATCTCAACAGACAATGCACTCATACGTAGAGCGGGAGTTCTAGACATTACCCAAGAAAAGGATTTGAAGTTAGATGACTACTATACTTCTTAATGATAATTAAGAATCGTAGCCACCATTTATCGGCTACCTCCCTGATTCTACCCTTCCAACAATATATTTTCGGTATGGTAGGCAGAATGATACTTTAAAACCAAAGTCACATCATATTAGGAGGCCTGACCTGACCAGCAACCCAGCCACCTTTCCAATGTGAGGGCCTATCATTCTGTGTGCCAGACACACTGGAACTCCGGCTGTTCCTTGAGCACACCAAGCAAGCTCCTCAGGGCCTCTGCCCTTGCTATTCCCAGCTCTCCCCCAGAATTCCACATAGCTGGCACCCTCCTTTCCTTTAGGTCTCTGTCAAACATCACTTTACTGGAGAGCTCTTCTCTGACACTTTATCTAAAAGAGGGACTCCTTATCACTCCTACTCCCCTGCACTATGTTTTGGTTTTCTTTATAGCACTTATTACCACCTGACATGACATACACAGTCGGCCCTCCGTATCCACACGTTCCGCATCTGTGGATACGGAAAGCTGACTGCAAGGGACTTGAGCATCTTTGGACTTTGGTATCTATGGAGGGTCCTGGAACCAATCCCCCGAGGATACAGAAGGACCACTGTGTGTGTGTGTGTGTGTGTGTGTGTGTGCATTTGTTTATGTGTTTATTGTCCATCTGTCTCCACAACAAAGTAAGCTCCTTGAAAACAGGGATATTGTTTGTTTTTTAAATTTATCCTCCCAATGTTTAGAAAGAAGCCTGGCCCATAGGATGCACTCAAGAAAAAAGTGTGGAATGAATGAATACTATATAGCAGATGCCTTATCTCACTGAGGCCTGTAACCACCCTACAAGTGGGTAGTTTTGTTTTGTTTTTTAACATCTTTATTGGACCATAATTGCTTTACAATGGTGTGTTAAGTTTCTGCTGTATAACAAAGGGAATCAGCTATACATATACATCTATCCCCATATCTCCTCCCTCTTGCGTCTCCCTCCCACCCTCCCTATCCCACCCCTCTAGGTGGTCACAAAGCACTGAGCTGATCTACCTTTGCTATGCGGCTGCTTCCCACTAGCTATCTATTTTATACTTGGTAGTGTATATATGTCCATGCCACTCTCTCACTTTGTCCCAGCTTACCCTTCCCCCTCCCCGTGTCCTCAAGTCCATTCTCTAGTAGGTCTGCGTCTTTACTCCCGTCTTGCCCCTAGGTTCTTCATGACCATTTTTTCTTTTTTTTCCTTAGATTCCATATATATGTCTTAGCATACGGTATTTGTTTTTCTCTTTCTGACTTACTTCACTCTGTATGACAGTCTCTAGGTCCATCCACCTCACTACAAATAACACAATTTCGTTTCTTTTATGGCTGAGTAATATTCCACTGTATATATGTGCCACATCTTCTTTATCCATTCATCTGTCGATGGACACTTAGGTTGCTTCCATGTCCTGGCTATTGTAAATAGAGCTGCAATGAACATTGTGGTCCATGACTCTTTTTGAATTATGGTTTTCTCCGGGCATGTGCCCAGTAGTGGGACTGCTGGGTTGTATGGTAGTTCTCTTTTTAGTTGTCTGAGGAACCTCCATACTGTTCTCCATAGTGGCTGTATCAATTCACATTCCCACCAACAGTGCAAGAGGGTTCCCTTTTCTCCACACCCTCTCCAGCATTTATTGTTTGTAGAGTTTTTGATGATAGCCATTCTGACTGGTATTAGGTGATACCTCATTGTAGTTTTGATTTGCATTTCTCTCATGACTACGAGTAGGTTTTTATCTTTATGTGAGAGAAGAAGAAACAAAGGCTTGGAGAAGTTAAGTAAGTTGGTCAAGGTCAATCACAGAGCTAATAAGTGACAGACCTGGGACACAAATTCAGTTTGTGATTCCAGAACCCATACGTGTATTACCTCATGTCATAGTACCTCTCTGAAAGAAATGAACGTTTTCATTTCCTGAGAATATCATTCACTATTAACATATGCCTAAAGGGAAATCCTGGAGAGGCTTCATTTAAAATAAAAATGCCTCAGAAGAGACCTTGAAGATGGCGGAAGAGTAAGACGCGGAGATCGCCTTCCTCCCCACGGATACACCAGAAATACATCTACACGTGGAACAACTCCTACAGAACACCTACAGAATGCTGGCAGAAGACCTCAGACCTCCCAAAAGGCAAGAAACTCCCCACGTACCTGGGTAAGGCAAAAGAAAAACAGAAAAAACAGAGACAAAAGGATAGGGACGGCACCTGCACCAGTGGGAGGGAGCTGTGAAGGAGGAAAAGTTTCCACACACTAGGAAGCCCCTCCGCAGGTGGAGACTGCGGGAGGCGGAGGGGAAAGCTTCGGAGCCGCAGAGGAGAGCACAGCAACAGGGGTGCGGAGGGCAAAGCGGGGAGATTCCCGCACAGAGGATCGGTGCCGACCGGCACTCACCAGCCCCGAGAGGCTTGTCTGCTCACCCGCCGGGGCAGGCGGGGCTGCGAGCTGAGGCTCGGGTTTCGGTTTTGGACCGAGCGCAGGGAGAGGACTGGGGTTGGCGGCTTGAACATAGCCTGAAGGGGTTAGTGCACCACGACTAGCCGGGAGGGAGTTCCGGGAAAAGTCTGCACCTGCCGAAGAGGCAAGATACTTTTTCTTCCCTCTTTGTTTCCTGGTGCGCGAGGAGAGGGGTTTAAGAGCGCTGCTTAAAGGAACTCCAGAGACGGGCGCGAGCCGCGGCTAAAAGCGCGAACCCCAGAGACGGGCGCGAGCCGCGGCTAAAAGCGCGAACCCCAGAGACGGGCGCGAGCCGCGGCTGAAAGCGCGGACCCCAGAGACGGGCGGGAGACGCTAAGGCTGCTGCTGCCGCCACCAAGGGGCCTGTGTGCGAGCACAGGTCACTCTCCACACCCCTCTTCCGCGGAGCCTGTGCAGCCCGCCACTGCCAGGTTCCCGGGATCCAGGGACAACTTCCCCGGGAGAACGCACGGCGGGCCTCTGCCGCAACGTCATGCCGCCTCTGACGCCGCAGGCCCGCCCCGCACGCAGTGCCCCTCCTTCCCCCCCCGCCCCCGGCCTGAGTGAGCCGGAGCCCCCGAATCAGCGGCTCCTTTAACCCCGTCCTGTCTGAGCAAAAAACAGACGCCCTCCAGCGACCTACACGCAGAGGCGGGGCCAAATCCAAAGCTGAGCTCCGGTGAGCTGTGAGAACAAAGAAGAGAAAGGAAATCTCTCCCAGCAGCCTCAGAAGCAGCGGATTAAAGCTCCACAATCAACTTGATGTACCTGCATCTGTGGAATACCTGAACAGACAAGGAATGATCCCAAATTGAAGAGGTGGACTTTAGGAGCGAGATCTATGATTTTTTTCCCTTTTCCTCTTTTTGTGAATGTGTACGTGTATGCTTCTGTGTGAGATCTTGTCTGTATACTCTTGCTTCCACCATTTGTCCTAGGGCTCTATCCGTCCATGGTTTTAAAAAAAAATTTTTTTTCTTAATAATTAATTTTAATTGTAATAACTTTATTATACTTTACTTTCGTTCTTTCTTTCCTTCCTTCCTTCCTTCCCTCCTTTAGACAACGAATCACCCCAAATTAAGGAGGTGGTCTCTGAGAGCAAGATTTATGATTTTTCCCCCTTTACCTCTTTTTGTGAAGGTGTATGTGTATGCTTCTGTGTAAGATTTTCTCTGTATAGCTTTGCTTCCAACATTTATCCTAAGGTTCTATCCGTCCCTTTTTTTTTTTCTAAATATTTTTTAATTCAATAACTATATTATACTTTATTTTATTTTTACTGTATCTTCTTTCTTTCTGTCTTTTCTCCTTCTTTCCCTCCTTCCTTCCTTCCTCCCTCCCTCCCTCCTTTCTTTCCTTCTTTCTTCCTTCCTTCCTTTCCTCCTTTCCTTCTTTCTTTCCTCATACTTCTACTAATTCTCTCTACTTTTTCTCCCTTTTATTCTGAGCCGTGTGGATGAAAGGCTCTTGGTGCTCCAGCCAGGAGTCAGGGCTCTGCCTCTGAGGTAGGAGAGCCAACTTCAGGACACTGGTCAACAAGAGACCTCCCAGCTCCACATAATATTAAACGGCGGAAATCTCCCAGAGACCTCCATCCTAACACCAGCACCCAGCTTCACTCAACGACCAGCAAGCCACAGTGCCGGACAACCTATGCCAAACAAGTAGCAAAACAGGAACACAACCCCACCCATTAGCAGAGAGGCTGCCTAAAATCATAGTAAGGCCAAAGACACCCCAAAACACACCACCAGACGTGAACCTGCCCACTAGAGACAGAAGATCCAGCCTCATCCACCACAACACGGGCACTAGTCCCCTCCACCAGGAAGCCTACACAACCCACTGAAACAACCTTAGCCACTGGGGACAGACATCAAAAACAACGGGAACTACGAACGTGCAGCCTGCAAAAAGGAGACCCCAAACACAGTAAGATAAGCAACACGAGAAGACAGAAAAACACACAGCAGATGAAGGAGCAAGATAAAAACGCACCAGACCTAACAAATGAAGAGGAAATAGGCAGTCTACCTGAAAAAGAATTCAGAATAATGATAGTAAGGATGATCCGAAATCTTGGAAGTAGAATGGACAAAATGCAAGAAACAGTTAACAAGGACCTAGAAGAAATAAAGATGAAACAAGCAACGATGAACAACGCAATAAATGAAATTAAAAGCACTCTAGATGGGATCAATAGCAGAATAACTGAGGCAGAAGAACGGATAAGTGACCTGGAAGATAAAATAGTGGAAATAACTACTGCAGAGCAGAATAAAGAAAAAAGAATGAAAAGAACTGAGGACAGTCTCAGAGACCTCTGGGACAACATTAAACGCACCAACATTCGAATTATAGGGGTTCCAGAAGAAGAAGAGAAAAAGAAAGGGACTGAGAAAATATTTGAAGAGATTATAGTTGAAAACTTCCCTAATATGGGAAAGGAAATAGTTAATCAAGTCCAGGAAGCACAGAGAGTCCCATACAGGATAAATCCAAGGAGAAATACGCCAAGACACATATTAATCAAACTGTCAAAAATTAAATACAAAGAAAGCATATTAAAAGCAGCAAGGGAAAAACAACAAATAACACACAAGGGAATCCCCATAAGGTTAACAGCTGATCTCTCAGCAGAAACCCTACAAGCCAGAAGGGAGTGGCAGGACATACTGAAAGTGATGAAGGAGAAAAACCTGCAACCAAGACTACTCTACCCAGCAAGGATCTCATTCAGATTTGATGGAGAAATTAAAAGCTTTACAGACAAGCAAAAGCTGAGAGAGTTCAGCACCACCAAACCAGCTTTACAACAAATGCTAAAGGAACTTCTCTAGACAAGAAACACAAGAGAAGGAAAAGACCTATAATAACGAACCCAAAACAATATAGAAAATGGGAACAGGAACATACATATCGATAATTACCTTAAATGTAAATGGACTAAATGCTCCCACCAAAAGACACAGATTGGCTGAATGGATACAAAAACAAGACCCTTATATATGCTGTCTAAAAGAGACCCACTTCAGACCTAGAGACACATACAGACTGAAAGTGAGGGGATGGAAAAAGATATTCCATGCAAATGGAAACCAAAAGAAAGCTGGAGTAGCAATTCTCATATCAGACAAAACAGACTTTAAAATAAGGACTATTAAAAGAGACAAAGAAGGACACTACATAATGATCAAGGGATCGATCCAAGAAGAAGATATAACAATTGTAAATATTTATGCACCCAACATAGGAGCACCTCAATACATAAGGCAAATACAGCCATAAAAGGGGAGATCGACAGTAACACATTCATAGTAGGGGACTTTAACACCCCACTTTCACCCATGGACAGATCATCCAAAATGAAAATAAATAAGGAAACACAAGCTTTAAATGATACATTAAACAAGATGGACTTAACTGAAATTTATAGGACACTCCATCCAAAAGCAACAGAATACACATTTTTCTCAAGTGCTCATGGAACATTCTCCAGGATAGACCATATCTTGGGTCACAAATCAAGCCTTGGTAAATTTAAGAAAATTGAAATTGTATCAAGTATCTTTTCTGACCACAACGCCATGAGACTAGATATCAATTACAGGAAAAGATCTGTAAAAAATACAAACACATGGAGGCTAAACAATACACTACTTAATAACCAAGAGATCACTGAAGAAATCAAAGAGGAAATCAAAAAATACCGAGAAACAAATGACAATGGAGACACAACGACCCAAAACCTATGGGATGCAGCAAAAGCAGTTCTAAGGGGGAAGTTTATAGCAATACAAGCCCACCTTAAGAAGCAGGAAACATCTTGAATAAACAACCTAACCTTGCACCTCAAGCAATTAGAGAAAGAAGAACAAAAAAACCCCAAAGCTAGCAGAAGGAAAGAAATCATAAAAATCAGATCAGAAATAAATGAAAAAGAAATGAAGGAAACGATAGCAAAGATCAATAAAACTAAAAGCTGGTTCTTTGAGAAGATAAACAAAATAGATAAACCACTAGCCAGACTCATCAAGAAAAAAAGGGAGAAGACTCAAATCAATAGAATTAGAAATGAAAGAGGAGAAGTAACAACTGACACTGCAGAAATAAAAAAAAATCATGAGAGATTACTACAAGCAACTCTATGCCAATAAAATGGAAAATCTGGAAGAAATGGACAAATTCTTAGAAATGCACAACCTGCCAAGACTGAATCAGGAAGAAATAGAAAATATGAACAGACCAATCACAAGTACTGAAATTGAAACTGTGATTAAAAATCTTCCAACAAACAAAAGCCCAGGATCAGATGGCTTCACAGGTGAATTCTATCAAACGTTTAGAGACGAGCTAACAGCTATCCTTCTCAAACTCTTCCAAAATATAGCAGAGGGAGGAACACTCCCAAATTCCTTCTACGAGGCCACCATCACCTTGATACCAAAACCAGACAAGGATGTCACAAAGAAAGAAAACTACAGGCCAATATCACTGATGAACATAGATGCAAAATTCCTCAACAAAATACTAGCAAACAGAATCCAACAGCACATTAAAAGGATCATACACCATGATCAAGTGGGGTTTATCCCAGGAATGCAAGGATTCTTCAATATACGCAAATCAATCAATGTGATACACCATATTAACAAACTGAAGGAGAAAAACCATATGATCATCTCAATAGATGCAGAGAAAGCTTTCGACAAAATTCAACACCCATTTATGATAAAAACCCTGCAGAAGGTAGGCATAGAGGGAACTTTCCTCAACATAATAAAGGCCATATATGACAAGCCCACAGCAAACATCATCCCCAATGGTGAAAAACTGAAAGCATTTCCACTAAGATCAGGAACAAGACAAGGTTGCCCACTCTCACCACTCTTATTCAACATAGTTTTGGACGTTTTAGCCACAGCAATCAGAGAAGAAAAGGAAATAAAAGGAATCCAAATCGGAAAAGAAGAAGTAAAGCTGTCACTGTTTGCAGATGACATGATACTATACATAGAGAATCCTAAAGATGCTACCAGAAAACTACTAGAGCTAATCAATGAATTTGGTAAAGTAGCAGGATACAAAATTAATGCACAGAAATCTCTGGCATTCCTATATAGTAATGATGAAAAATCTGAAGGTGAAATCAAGAAAACACTCCCATTTACCATTGCAACAAAAAGAATAAAATATCTAGGAATAAACCTACCTAAGGAGACGAAAGACCTGTATGCAGAAAATTATAAGACACTGATGAAAGAAATTAAAGATGATACAAATAGATGGAGAGATATGCCATGTTCTTGGATGGGAAGAATCAACATCGTGAAAATGACTCTACTACCCAAAGCAATCTACAGATTCAATGCAATCCCCTATCAAACTACCACTGGCATTTTTCACAGAACTAGAACAAAAAATGTCACAATTTGCATGGAAACACAAAAGACCCCCAATAGCCAAAGCAATCTTGAGAACGAAAAAAGGAGCTGGAGGAATCAGGCTCCCTGACTTCAGACTACACTACAAAGCTACAGTAATGACGACAGTATGGTACTGGCACAAAAACAGAAAGATCAATGGAACAGGATAGAAAGCCCAGAGATAAACCCACGCACATATGGACACCTTATCTTTGATAAAGGTGGCAGGAATGCACAGTGGAGAAAGGACAGCCTCTTCAATAAGTGGTGCTGGGAAAACTGGACAGGTACATGTAAAAGTATGAGATTAGATCACTCCCTAACACCATACACAAAAATAAGCTCAAAATGGATTAAAGACCTAAACGTAAGGCCAGACACCATCAAATTCTTAGAGGAAAACATAGGCAGAACACTCTATGACATAAATCACAGCAAGATCCTTTCTGACCTACCTCCTAGAGTAATGGAAATAAAAACAAAAATAAACAAATGGGACCTAATGAAACTTCAAAGCTTTTGCACAGCAAAGGAAACCATAATCAAGACCAAAAGACAACCCTCAGAATGGGAGAAAATATTTGCAAATGAAGCAACTGACAAAGGATTAAGCTCCAAAATTTATAAGCGGCTCATGCAGCTCAATAACAAAAAAACAAACAACCCAATCCAAAAATGGGCAGAAGACCTAAATAGACATTTCTCCAAAGAAGATATACAGAATGCCAACAAACACATGAAAGAATGCTCAACATCATTAATCATTAGAGAAATGCAAATCAAAACTACAATGAGATATCATCTCACACCAGTCAGAATGGCCATCATCAAAAAATCTAGAAACAATAAATGCTGGAGAGGGTGTGGAGAAAAGGGAACACTCTTGCACTGCTGGTGGGAATGTGAATTGGTTCAGCCACTATGGAGAACAGTATGGAGGTTCCTTAAAAAACTACAAATAGAATTACCATATGACCCAGCAATCCCACTACTGGGCATATACCCTGAGAAAACCAAAATTCAAAAAGAGTCATGTACCAAAATGTTCATTGCAGCTCTATTTACAATAGCCCAGAGATGGAAACAACCTAAGCGCCCATCATCGGATGACTGGATAAAGAAGATGTGGCACATATATACAATGGAATATTACTCAGCCTTAAAAAGAAATGAAATTGAGCTATTTGTAATGAGATGGACAGACCCAGAGTCTGTCATACAGAGTGAAGTAAGTCAGAAAGAAAAAGACAAATACCGTATGCTAACACATATATATGGAATTTAAGGGGAAAAAAATGTCATGAGGAACCTAGGGGTAAGACAGGAATAAAGACGCAGACCTACTGGAGAACGGACTTGAGGATATGGGGAGGGGGAAGGGTGAGCTTTGACAGGGCTAGAGAGAGTCATGGACATATACACACTAACAAACGTAGTAAGGTAGATAGCTAGGGGGAAGCAGCCCCATGGCACGGGGAGATCAGCTCGGTGCTTTGTGACAGCCTGGAGGGGTGGGATAGGGAGAGTGGGAGGGAGGGAGACGCAAGAGGGAAGACATATGGGAACATATGTATGTGTATAACTGATTCACTTTGTTATAAAGCAGAAACTAACACACCATTGTAAAGCAATTATACCCCAATAAAGACGTTTAAGAAAAATAAATAAAAAATAAAAATTAAAAATGCCTCAGACTGGCCATGGCTGATCTACTGAAAAGAAAAGTCACTGTTAGCTGGGTTCCATGACGTGTGCCCTGTCCCACCCCATTAGGGAATAAATGGAGTCTTGGATTCTCAATACGTTTGATAAAATATGGCGTTACTTATGACTCCCTCCTACGCCACATGCAGAAACTAGGTTCTCTTTTTTTAGCTGACCCTTCTGATAATCTTTCACCTATGAACACAGGAATCATTTCACATTTCATTCCAAGCAAAAGTGACTCCATTTCTCCTGGCCCTTTTCCCCAAGCTTTCTCCACCTTTACCAGGCCATCGGCAAGATGAGAAAAGGCCCGGAAAAGTCAATTTATGAAACTGAAATAAACATTTTCATGAGATTTTCAAAAATATGTCAACGAATTCCGGCTAAAACATTTTCTTCCTAATGTAGCAATTCTGCGGTCTGCTTCTAAACAGCCCCTTGATGGAAAAGCACATAATAGAAAGTGTTCTCTTGAGGATACACAGCCAGAAGTATTTTTAAAGGGTTCGTTTGATTTTTTTTCCCCCACGTCAAAAAATGCGGCAACCGAACGACATGAAAAACAAACCTTTCACAGAAAGCTACTGTTCATTTACCTTTAAATATTTAATGAGCTCCCCTGGAACTTCTTTTGAGCCTGACTGAATCAGCTGGCAATGATGGAAGAATTTGTGCACATGTAGATCCTGAAAAACAGATGGACACAGCCATGTGAAATTTGATTCATTTCTTTTTATTTTTTAACATCTTTATTGGAGTATAATTGCTCTACAATGGTGTGTTAGTTTCTGCTGTACAACAAAGTGAATCAGCTGTACGTATACATACATCCCCATATCTCCTCCCTCTTGCGTCTCCCTCCCTCCCGCCTGCAAAGCACAGGCTCCGCCCCCGCACCACACCCCACCACCCTGGAATCTCGGAAACCTGTTTCCCTGGGTCTTCTAATGGCCAGACTCAGCACCTGCAGCTACCAACATGCATGTTCCTAAATGAGTCCCATAGTCCTCTCGACCGTCACACAAAGCAGCAAAACCAGGCACATTCAGCATGTACCTAAGCACGCCGGGTAGGTCACCACTTATGCCCAAGTAGTCACACATTTGTTTAATCTCTTTTTTGGCTAGTGTAGCCTCTGAAGTTGGGCTGCTTCTATATTTTAATGAAACGAGCAGGAAGAGAGGTCTGAATTGACAGGTGAAGAAAACGTAGCAGCAGGGAGTCACCAGAACAAGTCCCAGGCATTCAGTGCCCAACGTACCCTGGCCCTGCACCGGTCAGCGTCCAGCTGTCCTGTGTGGAATCTACAGATATTGAATTTGTGGACGGCATGGACTGTATCAGGAACCAGAATCATGAAATTCGGATTTTGACCTGCTTCCTCTAATTATTACCTGTGTGACCTCGGGTAAATCATCTAACCCGAGCAAGCCTCGGTTTCTTTTCCTCTAAAATGATGAAGTGGGCAGGGGGAATTGAGAGGGACCCTGCTCCATCCGTGATTTTTCAAACTGTGCTTGAGCCATCTCACAGATACTTGATCCTAACTTCACGGATGCCGAGGCTAAGAGCAAACTGTAGTAGCCAGCCATGATCCACTGACTGCAAATTTCTGTGTTCAACTCTATAGTCTAACCATGAGAAAAATGTCAGACAAATCCCAACAGAGGGCCATCCTACAAAATACCAGTAGTCCTGGAAACTGACAAGGTGACCAAAAGCAATGAAAGTCTCGGAACTTGTCACCGCCAAGAAGAGCCTAAGGAGATATGACAACTAAATGTAACACGCTATACTGGATAGAATCCTGAGACAGAAAAGGGGCATTAATAGGTAAAAGGATTTGGTAATTTGAGAAGAATTTTCAAATCTGAGCTATTATTAAGAATGATGTTATTACTAATGAGAAAGTCTTTCAGGCCACAACTTCTCTAAGGCTGTAGAATCGAATATAGTCTATTTTAATCCAGAAATATAGTCAAGTATTAAAATTGACAAAATTCAGGTGATGCAACTTACTTGAGTATAAATGGTAGACTCCAAGTGACTTTTAATCTTCAACAAAGGCTTTGCACCATCTACCCACTTAATATCCACATTAGACTGCTGTGAAGAGAAAATACACACATGAGTTTCTGTACCATAGCAATGGATAGATGAGCAACATATAACGCCTTTATGCATTTCAACATTTTCTTTCAGAAACAAATGTGTTCGTTTTGCACATAGGGAATTATTGGAGAAAATAACATGCCTTTAGAATAAATGTATCCTAAACCATTTTGAATTTCCAATCCTCTGCAGGCTGATACTTTTCCAAATGACAATAAAAATTACTAAATAAATGAATGCTTTTCATGATGCACAAAATCGGAGTCCCATTTTAAAAATTGTTATCAGAATCAACAGACATGAGGTTACTTTGTCAAACTATTATACAAGCTTCTCAACACTCATTTTCTATACTTATCTTCGTCGTGGACCAGCACCGGCCCTCAAACCACACTCTGAGTAGCCATCAACCAGACCAAACTATCGACTGTGCCAACGGTATTCTACTTTTTAAACATCTCATCGTATATGTATAACTGAATCACTTTGCTGGACAGCAGAAATTACCACGATGCTGTAAATCAACTATACTTCAATACAGTTTTTTAAAAAGAGGGGGAAGAAACACTTCATCATGATTACTTCAACAAATACAGGTATTTTCCTACCCTTCTTGATTCGGCATCATTCAGATTCAAGTAGCCTGGAGGAAGATTAGCGGAAACTGGCAGCTGCTGCTCAAATGTGATGATTCTACCATCCTTCAGCAAAGGTACCCAGGCAAAGCCAACTGCCAAGACAAAAAACAACCATGAGAAATGAAATCGCAAATGCAATTAGCTACACCAATGTCTGGTCACTGGGGAGCAGGGCAGGTCTGTATGTGGGAGTCCAGGTGTTGGGCATCCGAGTACTGGGGAAGGAACAATGAGCTTGTATCGCTTCCTAATAATCCTAGCCTGACCACTAACAGGTTATTCATGCTACCTCCTTGACTATAATGATGGAAACAACAACACACGGCTCTTCTAGCAGAGTGACTGAGAGACCAAAGTGAGCTAATATACCAAAACACTTGAAAACTTTTAAAGTGCATCAAGTTCATCATCTTGACACAGTGGGGGAGAATTTTTGGTAGACTTATTTTTTAAACAATTCAGATGTCTCTCGTCCATCCTTACAGAGTCTCATATCTGAGACAACAATCACCATTGTTGCTTCCAGCAACCCTAGGGTAAGCAAGGGACTGCAGAAAATTAAGGTCACAAGTCAACGTTACATTCCATACTTATACAAGGCAGTATCTATCTGGACAGTTTTCCTGATTACAGAAGGAAGAGCGGTAGTAGGAGAATGCAGCCAGGGCACAGTGCTTACAACTGCAATCCACTGAGAGATTTTCCTCCCAGTCTCTACATTTCTTAACAGTTCTACCCCAAAGAGCCTCTTGGCTTCCTATTAGAAAACTCATCATGTTCTAGCTAAAAAAGCCAGAGCCATCTGTGTTGCTCAAGTCAAGCGATGTCAGTATTTCCATTATAGAGATTACTCTGGGCTTCAAGTGTTTATATAACTCAGCTATAAAAAAGTTTGCTCTGGACTGAGTTCTGGCATATGAGAGAGGGTGTTGGCTGGAGAGTACTTTTGAAAGCCATTGCTTTCTGATGTTTTGAAATACTTTGCGTGAGTGCGTGAGTGCGTGTGTGTGTGTGTGTGTGTGTGTGTGTCTGTGTGTGCACGCGTGCGTGTGTTTACACTGTGAGCACAGAAGTCAACACAAATCTGGTTAGAATGTTTTCATTCGCGTGTTTAATTTGGCAAACGCTTTAATTCTTAAAGAGATTAATATGTTGCTTTCTCTAAGCAGACTGAAAGGCTTTCTCAGATGCTGAAACATGCCTGAAGGGCATCTGACTAGTACAACTTCAGAAATGCTCTACCCAGAGATCTTCTTTTAGAAAAAGCAGAGGAAAGTAACATGAGCAGAAAAACCATGCAAAAGGACTCTGTCAAAGTAGTTAAACTGAAAATTAGACACATGACAAAAGGTTTCCAGTCCAGAAAGTAGGAAAAGGAAAATATAGTTCTTCTTCCTAGGCAACATTTTTTTTTCCTTATAGAAATTCTTACTGAGATATAATTCAGATGCCATACAATTCATCTACTGAATATTTAAAGTATACAATTCAATGGTTCTTAGTATATTCACAGAGCTGTGCATTTATTGCCACTATCTAATTCCAGAACTTTTTCATCACCCCAGAAAGGAACTCCATATCCCCTTAGAAGTCACACCCTACTTTCCCTTCTTCCAGTCCCGGCCAACCACTGATCTCCTTTCTGTCTCTACGGAATTGCTTAGGCAACATTTTGCACTGTGAATCAATCAGGGCATGGCCAAGGGTGTCTTGCAGTCAAAACTCATCTAGCACACTTGGAAGCTATCAAGGTACAATGTCAAGCACAAGCCATCTGGCTCAAAGATGTGAAGCCACTTAAAGGATGGACAGTTAAAAGTGATGAGTGGTGGGGAGGGAGGGATAAATTAGGAGTTTGGGATTAACAGATACACACTACTCTATATAAAATAGATAAACAACTAGAACCTACTATATAGCACAGGGAACTAACTATATTCAATATCTTGTAACAACCTATAATGGAAAAGAATCTGAAACAGAATATATATATATATATATATATATATATATAGGTGTATATACTGAATCACTTTGCTGTACACCTGAAACATTGTAAATCAACTATACTTCAAATAATTTTTTAATATATTTTTTTAAAAAGTGATGAGTGGCACACAGAACCACCATCTCACACTCCACTAAGCATCTTGCCCAATCTGTCTAGGATTTGGATAAGGAAACAGTCATTTGTTGCTCAGGAGGTGCACTGTTATAGGTTCTCATCATTCTGCCAGATTTCTTCTCAAACTGCAAGGTCCCTACCCTGAATGAACTGCAATTTCTATGGGGATCTAGAAGAGGACCACCCTATCCACAAAGGGAACTTCCTAATATTCAGTCCTGCTGTGGGCCGGGCATCACTCAGATGTCTCACTAGCACCTCAAACTCAACATCAGTCAAAACCTACCATCCCTACCCACAATTCTGCTACCTGGCAATACCTTCTTTCCAGTTTCGAAACTTTAGCGCTAACTTTGAATTACCTCTCTAGTATACTGCCAATCACTTGCCAGGTTCAGTATATTCCTCTGCAATTCTCTTTTCCTCCACCGCCCCCCCGCCCCGCGTTACAGCCATAGTGCGGCCCCCTTTCTCTCCTGGACTTCAGAAATAGCCCCCTAACTGGTGTTTCCTCCTTCCTTCCTTCTTCCTGCTCCAACTCACCTCACCCATTATATTGCTGCCTGATTAGATTTCCTGCAAAACAGCTCTTACTGGTGTTTACAAACCCTCCAGTATTTCCTTATTGGTAACAGAATAAAATCAAACCCACAACTTGGCATTCAGGGATTTCCACCATCCGATGCTTCCTTTCCAACCTGGCATCCTATGATTCCCTCCCCAGTACCCTGTGCTTTGATCCTATTGAATTACTTGTGGTTCCCTGTCCAGACCCCTCAATACTCTGCCTCTGTACCAGCTGTTCCCTCATCCTGGAATCCTCTACCTTCCTACCAAAACTGCATTATCAAACTCTACCCTGCCCTTTAAGGCCTCACCCAAACATCATCTCCTCCTGGAACCCTTACCTAATTCCCAGCCACTTGTCCCTCCACCAGCTGAAGTAGTAACTCGCTCTTCTCTGACATCACATAGCGCCATTTTCTTGGTAACTACTACTTTCTGTCTTGTGTTATAAATGTCTACACAGGTCTCATTTCCCCTACTAGATCATGTGCTCACTGAAGATGAGATCTATGCTTGGTTCTCCACTGTATTCTCCATAGTACCTCCTATAATATCTTGTACATAATACATACGCAGACATATTTGCTGAGTGAATGAACAAACGAACAAATTTAAGATTGGTCCAGGGACTTCCCTGGTGGTGCAATGGTTAAGAATCCGCCTGCCAGTGCAGGGGACATGGGTTCGCTCCCTGGTCCGGGAAGATCCCACATGCCGCGGAGCAACTAAGCCCGTGTGCCACAGCTACTGAGCCTGGGCTCTAGAGCCCGTGCTACGCAACAAGAGAAGCCACCGCAGCGAGAAGCCCGTGCACCGCAACAAAGAGTAGCCCCCGCTCACCGCAACCAGACGAAGCCTGCACGCAACGAAGACCCAATGCAGCCAAAAATAATAGAGAGGAGCTTCAAGATGGCGGAAGAGTAAGACGTGGAGATCACCTTCCTCCCCACAAATACATAATACGTCTACATGTGCAACAACGCCTACAGAAAACCTACTGAACGCTGGCAGAAGACCTCAAACCTCCCCAAAGGCAAGAAACTCCCCACGTACCTGGGTAGGGCAAAAGAAAAAAGAAAAAACAAAGACAAAAGAATAGGGACGGGACCTGCAACAGAGGGAGGGAGCTGTGAAGGAGGAAAGGTTTCCACACCCTAGGAAGCTCCTTCGCAGGCGGAGACTGCGGGTGGCGGAGGTGGGGAGCTTCGGAGCCGCGGAGGAGAGCGCAGCAACAGGGGTGCGGAGGGCAAAGCGCAGAGATACCCGCACAGAGGATCGGTGGAGACCTGCACTCACCAGCCCGAGAGGCTTGTCTGCTCACGTGCCCGCGCGGGTGGGGGCTGGGAGCTGAGGCTCGGGCTTCCGGCGGAGCGGAAGAGACATTTTCTTGCCTCTTTGTTTCCTGCTGCGTGAGGAGAGGAGATTCAGAGCGCCGCTTAAAGTAGCTCCAGAGACAGGAGCGAGCCGCAGCTATCAGCGCAGACCCCAGAGCCGGGCATGAGACGCTAAGGCTGCTAGTGCAGCCACCACGAAGCCCGTGTGCAAGCACAGGTCACTCTCCCCACCTCCCCTCCTGGGAGCTTCTGCAGCCCGCCACTGCCAGGGTCCCGGGATCCAGGGACAACTTCCCCGGCAGAACGCACGGCGCGCCTCAGGCTGGTGCAACGTCACGCTGGCCTCTGCCGCCGCACGCTCCCCCCCACCCCCACCCCCACGCCCCCGCACTCTGTGCCCCTCCCTCCCCCCGGCCTCAGTGAACCAGAGCCCCCGAATCAGCGGCTCCTTTAACCCCATCCTGTCTGGGCGGGAACAGACGCCTCAGGCGACCTACACGCAGAGGCGGGGCCAAATCCAAAGCTGAACCCCGGCAGCTGTGCGAACAAAGAAGACAAAGGGAAATCTCTCCCAGCAGCCTCAGGAGCAGCGGATTAAAGCTCCACAATCAACTTGATGCACCCTGCATCTGTGGAATACCTGAACAGACAACGAATCATCCCAAATTGAGGAGGCGGGCTTTGGGAGCAATGATATATATATATTTTCTCTTTTCGTGACTGTGTATGTGTATGATTCTGTGTGTGATTTTGTCTGCATAGCTTTGCTCTTACCATTTCTCCTAGGGTTCTGTCTCTTTTTTTTGTTTTTGTTTTCTTAGTATAGTTTTTATCGCTTGCTATCATTGGTGGATTTGTTTTTTGGTTTGGTTACTCTCTTCTTTCTTTTTTTTTATTACTTTTAAAAATTGTTTTAACAATTATTTTTTATTTAATAACTTTTATTTTATCTTCTGCTTTCTTTCTTTCTTTCTTTCTTTTCTGCCTTTTATTCTGAGCTGTGTGGATGACAGGCTCTTGGTGCTCCAGCCAGGTGTCAGGTCTGTGCCTCTGAGGTGGGAGAGGCAAGTTCAGGACACTGGTCCACAAGAGACCTCCCAGCTCCACGTAATGTCAAACGGCGAAAACTAACACACCATTGTAAAGCAATTATACCCCAATAAAGGTGTTAAAAAAAAAATCAAACAGCGAAAATCTCCCAGAGATCTCCATCTCAACACCAAGACACAGCTCCACTCAATGACCAGCAAGCTACAGTGAAGGACACGCTATGCCAAACAACTAGAAAGACAGGAGCACAACCCCATCCATTAGCACAGAGGCTGCCTAAAATTATAATAAGGCCACAGACGCCCCAAAACACACCACCTGACGTGGACCTGCCCACCAGAAAGACAAGATCCAGCCTCATCCACCAGAACACAGGCACTAGTCCCCTCCACCAGGAAGCCCACACAACCCACTGAACCAACCTTAGCCACTGGGGACAGACACCAAAAACAACAGGAACTACGAACCTGCAGCCTGCAAAAAGGAGACCCCAAACACAGTAAGATAAGCAACATGAGAAGACAGAAAAACACACAGCAGACGAAGGAGCAAGATAAAAACCCACCAGACCTAACAAATGAAGAGGAAATAGGCAGTCTACCTGAAAAAGAACTCAGAATAATGATAGTAAAGATGATCCAAAATCTTGGAAACAGAATAGACAAAATGCAAGAAACATTTAACAAGGACCTAGAAGAACTAAAGATGAAACAAGCAACGATGAACACCACAATAAATGAAATTAAAAAGACTCTAGATGGGATCAATAGCAGAATAACTGAGGCAGAAGAACGGATAAGTGACCTGGAAGATAAAATAGTGGAAGTAACTACTGCAGAGCAGAATAAAGAAAAAAGAATGAAAAGAACTGAGGACAGTCTCAGAGACCTCTGGGACAACATTAAACGCACCAACATTCGAATTACAGGGGTCCCAGAAGAACAGGAAGAGAAAGGGACGGAGAAAATATTTGAAGAGATTACAGTTGAAAACTTCCCTAATATGGGAAAGCAAATAGTTAATCAAGTCCAGGAAGCACAGAGAGTCCCATACAGGATAAATCCAAGGAGAAACACACCAAGACACATATTAATCAAACTGTCAAAAATTAAATACAGAGAAAAATATTACAAGCAGCAAGGGAAAAACAACAAATAACACACAAGGGAATCCCCATAAGGTTAACTGCTGACCTTTCAACAGAAACTCTACAAGCCAGAAGGGAGTGGCAGGACATATTTAAAGTGATGAAGGAGAAAAACCTGCAACCAAGACTACTCTACCCAGCAAGGATCTCATTCAGATTTGACGGAGAAATTAAAACCTTTACAGACAAACAAAAGCTAAGAGAATTCAGCACCACCAAACCAGCTCTACAACAAATGAGAAGGAACTTCTCTAGGCAGGAAACACAAGAGAAGGAAAAGACCTACAATAACAAACCCAAAACAATTAAGAAAATGGTAATAGGAACATACATATCGATAATTACCTCAAATGTAAATGGATTAAACGCTCCAACCAAAAGACACAGACCGGCTGAATGGATACAAAAACAAGACCTGTATGTATGCGGTCTAAAAGAGACCCACTTCAGACCTAGGGACACATACAGACTGAAAGTGAGGGGACAGAAAAAGATATTCCATGAAATGGAAATCAAAAGAAAGCTGGAGTAGCAATTCTCATATCACACAAAATAGACTTTAAAACAAAGAATATTAAAAGAGACAAAGAAGGACACTACATAATGATCAAGGGATCGATCCAAGAAGAAGATATAACAATTGTAAATATTTATGCACCCAACATAGGAGCACCTCGATACATGAGGCAAATACTAACAGCCATAAAAGGGGAAATCGACAGTAACACAACCATAGTAGGGGACTTTAACACCCCACTTTCACCAATGGACAGATCATCCAAAATGAAAATAAATAAGGAAACACAAGCTTTAAATGATACATTAAACAAGATGGACTTAACTGATATTCATAGGACATTCCATCCAAAAACAAGAGAATACACATTCTTCTCAAGTGCTCACGGAACATTCTCCAGGATAGATCATATCTTGGGTCACAAATCAAGCCTTGGTAAATTTAAGAAAACTGAAACCGCATCAAGTATCTTTTCCGACCACAACGCTATGAGACTAGATATCAGGAAAAAAATCTGTAAAAAATACAAACACATGGAGGCTAAACCATACACTACTTAATAACCAAGAGATCACTGAAGAAATCAAAGAGGAAATCAAAAAATACCGAGAAACAAATGACAGTGAAAACACGACAACCCAAAACCTATGGGAAGCAGCAAAAGCAGTTCTAAGAGGGAAGTTTATAGCAATAGAATCCTACATCAAGAAACAAGAAACATCTCACATAAACAACCTAACCTTACACCTAAAGCAATTAGAGAAAGAAGAACAAAAAAACCCCAAAGTTAGCAGAAGGAAAGAAATCATAAAGATCAGATCAGAAATAAATGAAAAAGAAATGAAGGAAACGATAGCAAAGATCAATAAAAATAAAAGCTGGTTCTCTGAGAAGATAAACAAAATTGATAAACCACTAGCCAGACTCATCAGGATAAAAAGGGAGAAGATTCAAATCAATAGAATTAGAAATGAAAAAGGAGAAGTAACAACTGACACTGCAGAAATACACAGGATCATGAGAGATTACTAAAGCAACTCTATGCCAGTAAAATGGACAACCTGGAAGAAATGGACGAATTCTTAGAAATGCACAACCTTCCAAGACTGAACCAGGAAGAAACAGAGAATATGAACAGACCAGTCACAAGCACTGAAATTGAAACTGTGACTAAAAATCTTCCAGCAAACAAAAGCCCAGGACCACATGGCTTCACCGGCGAATTCTACCAAACATTTAGAGAAAAGCTAACACCTATCCTTCTCAAACTCTTCCAAAATAGGGCAGAGGGAGGAACACTCCCAAACTCATTCTACGAGGCCACCATCACCCTGATACCAAAACCAGACAAAGATGTCACAAACAAAGAAAACTACAGGCCAATATCGCTGATGAACAAAGATGCAAAAATCCTCAACAAAATACTAGCAAACAGAATCCAACAGCACATTAAAAGGATCATACACCATGATCAAGTGGGGTTTATCCCAGGAGTGCAAGGATTCTTCAATATACGCAAATCAGTCAATGTGATACACCATATTAACAAACTGAAGAAGAAAAACCATATGATCATCTCAATAGATGCAGAAAAAGCTTTCGACAAAATTCAACACCCATTTATGATAAAAAACCCTCCAGAAAGTAGGCAGAGAGGCAACCTACCTCAACATAATAAAGGCCATATATCACAAACCCACAGCCAACACTGTTCCCAATGGTGAAAAACTGAAACCACTGCCTATAAGATCAGGAACAAGACAAGGTTGTCCACTCTCACCACTCTTATTCAACATAGTTCTGGAAGTTTTAGCCACAGCAATCAGAGAAGAAAAAGAAATAAAAGGAATCCAAATCAGAAAAGAAGAAGTAAAGCTGTCACTGTTTGCAGATGACATGGTACTATACACAGAGAATCCTAAACATGCCACCAGAAAACTACTAGAGCTAATCAATGAATTTGGTTAAGTAGCAGGATACAAAATTAATGCACAGAACTCTCTGGCATTCCTACACACTAACGATGAAAAAGCTGAAAGAGAAATCAAGAAAACACTCCCATTTACCACTGCAACAAAAAGAATAAAATATCTAGGAATAAACCTACCTATGGAGACAAAAGACCTGTATGCACAAAACTGTAAGACACTGATGAAAGAAATTAAAGATGATACAAACAGATGGAGAGATATACCATGTTCCTGGATGGGAAGAATCAACACTGTGAAAATGACTCTACTACCCAAAGCAATCTATAGATTCAATGCAATCCCCATCAAACCACCACTGGCATTTTTCACAGAACTAGAACAAAAAATGTCACAATTTGTATGGAAACACAAAAGACCCCGAATAGCCAAAGCAATCTTGAGAACGAAAAACGGAGCTGGAGGAATCAGGCTCCCTGACTTGAGACTACACTACAAAGCTACAGTAGTCAAGACAGTATGGTACTGCCACAAAAACAGAAATATAGATCAATGGAACAGGATAGAAAGCCCAGAGATAAACCCACGCACATATGGTCACCTTATCTTTGATAAAGGAGGCAGGAATGTACAGTGGAGAAAAGACAGCCTCTTCAATAAGTGGTGCTGGGAAAACTGGACAGGTATATGTAAAAGAATGAAATTAGAACACTCCCTAACACCATACACTAAAATAAACTCAAAATGTATTGAAGACCCAAATGTAAGGCCAGAAACTATCAAACTCTTAGAGGAAACCATAGGCAGAACAGTGTATGACCTAAATCACAGCAAGATCCTTTTTGACCCACCTCCTAGAGAAATGGAAGTAAAAACAAAAATAAACAAATGGGACCTAACGAAACTTCAAAGGTTTTGCACAGCAAAGGAAACCATAAACAAGACCAAAAGACAACCCTCAGAACGGGAGAAATTATTTGCAAATGAAGCAACTGCCAAAGGATTAATCTCCAAAATTTACCAGCAGCTCATGCAGCTCAATATCAAAAAAGCAAACAACCCAATCGAAAAATGGGCAGAAGACCTAAAAAGACATTTCTCCAAAGAAGATACACAGATTGCCAACAAACACATGAAAGAATGCTCAACATCATTAATCATTAGAGAAATGCAAATCAAAACTACAATGAGATACCATCTCACACCAGTCGGAATGGCCATCATCAAAACACCTGCAAACAATAAATGCTGGAGAGGGTGTGGAGAAAAGGGAACCCTCTTGCACTGTTGGTGGGAATGTAAGTTGATACAGCCACTAGGGAGGACAGTATGGAGGTTCCTCAAAAAACTACATATAGAACTACCATATGACCCAGCAGTCCCACTACTGGGATTACATATACCCTGAGAAAACCATAATTCAAAAAGAGTCACGTACCACAATGTTCACTGCAGCTCTATTTACAATAGCCAGAACATGGAAGCAAACTAAGTGTCCATCAACAGATGAATGGGTAAAGAAGACGCGGCACATATATACAATGGAATATTACTCAGCCATAAAAAGAGGGAAGAGATATGGGGATATATGTATATGTATAACTGAGTCACTTTGTTATAAAGCAGAAACTAACACACCATTGTAAAGCAATTATACTCCAATAAAGATGTTAAAAAAATAAAAAATAAAAATAATTAATTAAATAAAATAAAGATTGGTCCAGGCTAGCTTGGATCTGAATCCCAGGGCGTGCTGATACTGATATGGTAGGGGTGGCACAGGCCATGTTCTTAGGGCCTTCTATGTTCTCCTAAGGATGCTTCCCATTGGCTTATCCAAAGCCTTGCTGAATGAGATCATGACTGGAGCTTTACTACCAAAGCTTATTCAAGTTCGTTAAACCTGTCCTCCTCTCACTAGAACCCCAATCTCCCTCAGGTTCAAAAACGCCCATGGCTCTGGGCTCATGTCCCTCTTCTCAGTGAGCAGAACTGGAAAATTCTGGTTGCTGGGCTATTCTACGTGAAAGAAATGACAAAAACACTGCATCATAATATGGGTTTCTCTCTGAGAGGGGCAATATTACTTTACGTTGCCTATGATAGTCTAAGTACACTGGCAAGCATTTGGACGTGACGTTGGGTAGAAATAATGGATAAAACGAACATATAATTCATCTTTCACCAACGAACTTTTAACTCAGAAATGTACTTTTTGGTGAGGGGAAGTGGTCTGTACCTCGATGAAAAGAGGTTATATATGGCCAAGACAACTCCGTTTCAAATAGCTCTAGAGAGAGGCATTTAAAGAGCACACGTACCTGGAGTTTCAACTGTATCCTGCTTTTTGGTTGTTCCCTTTGTGTTAATTTCACAGCTTACATGATAAAAAGTGAAAAGCAAATGATGTTTTTGATGCAGGTGAATGGGAAGCTCAATTTTAATCTGAAATGAAAGCAAAATTACACATAGCGTTTTGTTTTCATTGTCAAGCTGGACTGTCAGACCTTTAGCTCTGTTTCATCATACTTTTCCAATGACATACTTTTCTAAATCACAAGCCAAGTGGTCAAATAATAGCTATGATTTAAATATATTCCAAATGCTTTTCTGGTCAGTTTCACAGTTTGACAACAATATTCTCTTGGGTTGTGAGGGCTGATTTATTACTTTTGCTGGAGACTCCAGTGGATTCTCCTGGATTCAACTTGGCAGCAGGATTTTCTGAAACACTGGATCAAAACCACATCCTTACAGCCCAGGGATACTCTGTAACTCAGTGTGAGTCAGTGAATGCAATCCATCTACAATGTGCATTGAATTTGAAAGGCTGCTTTTTTCGACATCACTGCCCTCCTCTGCATGAAGGAAAAATTAAGCCTTTACAAATAAACGTGCAAAAAGTCACTGTGGTATTACGGGATCCGCAAATTACAGTGTACATAAATTTCTTCAGAAGAAGAACACAACCTTACTCTTGAATAAATAAAAAGTATCGTCCTGACACACGAATTTAACACTAAAAATTAATACTTTAAAACAAGCATTGCAAGTACTTCTCCAGTCAGAACCCAACTGCCTGTTTGTAATGCCTCCTGGGAAGCGTATGGCAGAGAGATTACAGATTTAATTGATTTAACACACATACGTGGACTTGCACAGGAACACATGCAAACACACACACACGCTCACACTCACTTTCCTGGTTAATATATAGTGAATGCTTGAAAAGTCCATTTCCTAAAGATAATGTGGACTACTTACTACATGAACAAGTTTTCTCTAGTGACTGACACTGGTTATAGAGAGGGACGGATTAAACAGCTTGGTGATGGGACATCTGGCCTAATTATCATTCACACAAGGCGTGGTTTTGGTGTTATAACTAATTTCTGTTGTAGGTATATTTCACCACAGAATATGCCTATTCACAGCATCCAGACCATCTGGGTATCTAATGCTCTGCTGCACATCAATATGGACATACTCCCTCCCTGGGTGGCGAAAATGCAAAGTCCCACTGCCCTCCTCTCCATCCCCGGAGAAAGTAGGGGCACTGGACTGAGAAGGAATGAGTGAGCCTCGGGCTGGGGTTTAAGGCCTCCATACAACAGCAGCTGGGCCTGGGGAAATCAGGACAGCAGGGGGGATGGTTTCAGACCAAGCCAGGGATGGAGACGTGGAACCTGAGAAGCAGAAACAGCAGAGCTTCTGGCCTGGGATACGCATCCGGGTTCCATGGAGACACGTAGCCATCAAAAGCAGTCTGCGGATTTGGATAAGCCGGCTACACGTAGACGAGAAGAGGCTGTGACAGAGACACTAAGAGAGACACTGGAAAGGACACAGAGACACAGAGCTAGAGAAGTGGGAAGGAGGAAAGAGGCAGGGACAGGGTCAGAAAGGCAGACTGAGGAAGGGCGCTCGGAGGCCGGGAGACCGCGCCAGCCCCCTCTGTCTACATTGCGCTGAGGCATTCAGCGCAGCCAGTGGGATTCTGGGGACCCAGCCACGCCGCTGTGTCTCTCGGAGCGTTTCACTTACAGAGAGGCTGCACCCTTCCACGCAGGACCACAGGAAGAAAGAGCTAAAAGGGCCTTCAGAAAATCCCTTCTAAATTTCTTATTTTAAAGCTTTGGAAATGGAGACTCAGAAAGAGGAAGTGACTTGCTCAAGGTCACGGAGCCAGTTGTTGTCAAAGTAAGGGCTAGAGTCCCCGTTCCAGTGTGGTGTCTGTTTCCTACGTTATCTCACGCCAGAGCCCCTTCAATTTGTGGGCCAATCTTCCACTGTCACCAAAGGGCACCAAGCAGGCAGTGGCCCCTCGTTCTGAAGTGACATTTTCTATTTTCACGGGGCAAAACATTCAGCGAGTGAAAGTGCAGACACAATATTGGAAATGATTCAAAGAGAAAAAGAAGATCCACCACTGGGTTTTGTAAACGTCAAAATAACACGCTTTACCTCATCATAGAACTCTGGATTTTGGTTGTGATGCGATACAACAGCATAAGCGTTTGTGGTAAAAACAGGCCCCGCAGGTTTTCCATAAATACACTGCAAAAGAAGGAAACAGAGTCACCACTCTCAATGCCACTCTTTAAACATGATGCTAGGGAACCACATACAGTTAGAGGCATCTGTGAGCCCAGGGTCACGGCCAAGCCCACCCAGCTCTCACCATGAACCTGTAAATTCCAAATCATTTACAGTCACTCCAGACACCACCCCAGACATCGCCTTACTTGGCTGCATGGATGCTTCTGAATTTCCGGCCATCTGAGAAATATAATTCCGACCTAGCTGACAGTAAGAGGCTGAACACTTCTAATCATTTGGAAGGGAAACACTCTCCAACCAGGCCTGGAAAGCTTACTTCTCTCGTGCTATTTGCACTTCTTAGTATGAGAAGCTCCCCTTCAGTCGCTCAGCAACATTTGCTGAATGCTCGCTGTGCAGTGGGTAAGGCGAGGAGTTAACAAAATAGAACCAACAGCAGACCCATTCCTAGCCTCGAGGAATTAGAAACTGAATGTCCATTAAGCTACACACTAGCTTACTGTTCTCTCACTTTATGAGCCACAGTTTAAGAGTCACCAGCTTGCTGTTACACCAATAAAATTAATGGAAGGCTTTCTATGGTTCCATGGAAAGATCCGATTTCATTTCTAGTGTGAGCTTTTCAGTTCCATAGGCCTAATAAGTTCAAGGATGAATATATGGAGTCACTGTGCCAAGGTCCTAACTGCCTCACTCGGGTACTTCGGAGCTAGCCTCCGGGCCAGCTAAGAAATGAAAGTGACACTCCACGTGAGTGCAACGCCAGCTCTCCTTAAATATGGTCATGGAGGCAATTTGCAGGCACTGCGGAGAGGTAACCTAAGAATCTTTAAGTATACAAAAAGGATATCGGATGAATGGCTAAAGAAGATGTGGCACATATATACAATGGAATATTACTCAGCCATAAAAAGAAACGAAATTGAGTTATTTGTAGTGAGGTGGATTGACCTAGAGTCTGTCATACCGAGTGAAGTGAGTCAGAAAGAGAAAAACAAATACCGTATGCTAACACATATATATGGATCTAAAAGAAAAAAAATGGTTCTGAAGAACCTAGGGGCAGGACAGGAATAAAGATAGAGATGTAGAGAATGGAGTTGAGGACACGGGGATGGGGAAGGATAAGCTGGGACAAAGTGAGAGAGTGGCATGGACACATATACACTACCAAATGTAAAATAGATAGCTAGTGGGAAGCAGCCGCGTAGCACAGGGAGATCAGCTCGGTGCTTTGTGACCGCCTGGATGGGTGGGATAGGGAGGGTGGGAGGGAGGGAGACGCAAGAGGGAATAGAGGTGGGAACATATGTATACGTATAACTGATTCACTCTGTTATAAAGCAGAAACTAACACACCATTGTAAAGCAATTATACTCCAATAAAGATGTTTAAAAAAAAAAAGGATACCGCATGGGGGCGAAGAAAATGTTATTCTCATCTCCACTGAAGGAAGAATCAGAGAACATACACCTCATTTGAGCCAGCTAATTCTTAATTTAACCTAGCTTTCTCTGTGAAAAAACTCTCTTTTCAAGGGTCAGAGCTATTAACCATTCAATGACTTAACTGGGGCTATGCCAGCCTCTTTCCCGAGGTGGTTTAAGTGGAAGATTTGCCATCCATCTGTCCGATTTAGGCTCAAGCTAGAGAAGCTGGGAAGCCAGATAAACACTCTGTGATGGCTAGACGGTCTGACTTCTCTCTCAGGCCTCTGATTAATGGGCTATGGGCTAAAGGGCCAAAAGTAAAAAGCGGCTATAAAGAGTGAAAATGCAAGGGCACTGTGAAGTGACAGGTATTTAAGGATTGCGGTATCAGATAATGCTGAGATGCTTTTCGTGGATCACTAATTCAAGTTTGGAGGCACCATTTGGCCAGCCACAGACGAGAAGTCATATCTCAGATCAAAGCAGTTATGCTGTGCTTCTGTCAGCTCGAAGCCCGTTCAGGTTTCAAGGAGAAAGGAGTTTAAACTCCCCTGATGGTACCGTTATAAGCTGTCAGGTCACGAGAAAACGACCTTGTGACTGGGCATTGGAGCAATGCAAAATCAAAGTGGGGCAAAGGCAAAAATCTGGCATATGAAGCTTACCCATTTTTAAAGCTATATATGCTCCTAACCCATTCTGTTATTTCTTAGTATTTAACGCATTCTTATAGTTAATGTGTGAGAGTAGAGAAGACGATGTAACATTTGTCGCATTAGTACATTCTCTTCGACATTTAAACACATTAAACTTAGCATACAGAACTACCGCGTACCAAAATCTCTATCTCTACTAAAAATGCATGCTTATCAATATCACAAACAAACCTTTACAGCGCTAGCGTCGCTTTCATCCGAATCCCGGAATTCCACACAGACCGCGATGTTCCTTGCCTAAAATGATTCATCGTTCAAAATGAGTGACAAAACAAAATTATAAATAACATTTTACACCCCAAAACGTTTAGTTTACACTGTGTACCTTGGCAAATGTTTTCTGGCTATCGTATTTTAACTGCAAGGGGTATACATATAGATGGTTTTTGTAAACGGTAAATGGATAACAATATTTTGTCATTTCTGGCACAAACTCTTCAACTTCCACAGTAATATTTTGACAATTCTTTTCAAAAGGCTTCAGGGGCACATATGAAGACGTAATACAGTCTGTAGCAGAAAAAAGAACAGGCAAAGATGTAACAATCATTAACACATGCCTGCATTTATAAAAATATACATGATTTGTGTTCTCAGAGAGCAGTTTAACAAACAGAATTCTTAGTGATTGACAAAAAGTTACACAAGCACTTTAAGGACCCAGAAGAGCAAGTAGGAGTAAGTAGCCTGATGCTGGTTTTAGTGAAACCCTTCAAACCAGACGTGGATTGCTATTTCATTCTCAACGTCGAGTGATTTGCCAAATATAACACATCATAATTTTGACAAATTTAAACTCTGCAAAGAAATCCATTACATTTTTCCTCCTGTGACTGCAATTTAGCTTTCACTGCAAATTTCTACTGGTATCAGGGAAGTAACAGTAAATTTATGCCAATTAGCTCATGGCTAGTCACTCTTAAAAAGTTAACTTGGTGCAGGTGCAAATTTTCACTTAAGAAATAATGGCAGCCTTCTGAAACTACAAATCTTATGATGTGTTCCCAATAATAAATTCAATCCTCCCGAAAGTGGAAAACACAAAGCCTCAGAGAGGTGTAGCAGCAGCACATGTTATTGAGGTAGCCCCTTGTAGTAAAGGTTATTCATACACTTAAGGGGCTCTAAGACTGCTGGTCCTTGCTGCAGAGCAATACTGATGGAGAAGGAAGACCCCGGAGAGTCAGACCTGAGGACACAATATTTTTCGTTGGGTTTGGCTTTCTATTATAGCGATACTTACAACAGAATATCTGGAGGTACGGAGTAAAGGTACAAAGAAACAAGTGATCATTTCACTACCCGGAGATAACTACTACTACTCTTCTGGCATATTTTCTTCCAGTCTTCTTCCTATGCGTGTTTTATATAACAACACAAAAATCCCACTGTATACAGAACTTTATCCTGTTGTGCTTTTTTTTGGCGTTTTATCTGATGTCTTATTTCATGAATTCTTTGTAAACATCATTTTTCATAGCTGCATGAGGTTTCATGGTATCTGGATACCATAACTGCCTTAACCACACTGACAGTGTTGGGCTCTGGTTGTTTCCAAATCCCCCCACCCCACATAAACAACACTGCAAAGAACACCTTTATGCATAAACTCCTGTCTACACTTCAAATTATTTCTTTAGGAAAAAAATAAGCCATTGTACTCTTAGATAGATGTCTTAAAATGTCAATTGCCACTCTCCTACTTCAATCTTTTCGTGACTTCTCATGGTACTTGGAATGAAATTCAGTCTTTTAAGGAGTTACCACGGTCTTTACAATTCTCTACGTGACGTGATTTTTCCTACTTCTCCTACTTCATCTCCTACTCTCCCTTGTGCCCGTCACACACTACACTAGAGCCACATTGGCTCCGTTTCTGTCCATACAAACCAAGCTAGCTCCCAGCTCAAGGTCTTTACATATGTGACACCCTCAGAGCAGAATGTACAGTCACAATCACCACATGCTGGCGGGGTCACATGGTGAGCCTTCACTGGCCACCCTTTTTAAAGCAGCCTGCCCAACCACAGACTGAAATTATTCATTTATTTGTTTTCTTGTTTAATGTCTGTCATTCATTCTAGACTGTAATCTCCATACTTTCAAAGCATCTGGTAAGTATTCAATAAAGTTTACTCAATAAATGCTTATTCGGTGAATAAATGGCTAGACAGAATCTCAGAAATGGAATGCCTTCGTTACGGACATTCATGGATATCTACTGCCAAATTGTATTCCTACTCGTGATGGGGGACGGTGCCTGGCCAAAACCTAGCCAGCATTAGACAGTTCCACTTCATTTTTGTAAATCTGATAGATGAACAGAAACATCCCAATGCTTAAATGTTTACCTTTGTGTTAGTGGCATAATTACTGAGACTGGACATTTTAAAAAGATTTAGAAGTCATTTTATTTCCTGCAAATTGTCTTTTGCGTCTCCTGAGATCATAGATTCTTTAGACAAGAAAAGAGATTCTCCTCCTTTTGGATCCCTTCGTTGATGAAACTCATCCAAGGCAAAAGGAGCAGAAACTCACTGGAGCACACTCACAACATCATATATAATACATGAAACAGCACCTGATAAAATCAACTCAATTCACTTCCTAATCTGTAACTATTTACCACGTGTCCTGGGTTGAACAGCGTCCCACCAAAACTCATGTCCACTAGAAGCTCAGAATGTGACCTTACTTGGAAATAGGGTCTTGGCAGATGTAATTAGCTAGGAGGATGAGATGATAATGGATTAAGGTGGGCCCTAAATCCAATGACTGGTGTTCTTAATAGAAGGCCATGTGAGGACAGAGGCAGAGATTGGAGTGATGCAACTACAAGCCAAAGGATGCCAAGGAGAGTCAGCAGCCACTAGAAGCTAGAAGAGGCGAGGAATGATTCTTCCTTAGAGCATTCAGAGGGAGCATGGCCCTGCTGACACCTTGATTTTGACCTCTAGCCTCTAGAACCACAGAATAAATTTGTGTTTTAAGCCACCCAGTTTGTAATACTTTCTTACAGCAGCCCTAGGAAACGAATATACCATGTAAACCTCAAGAAAAACACTGAGAAGATAAAAACCTGAGATTCAAGCATAATAGCTCTGTAGGCTTATTTGCAATATGTAAGTTCTTACTTGATAAATCCACAGGAACGCATTCTACTGTGATGTTTAGCTGCCCAGGAATAATCTGCAATTTGGTCTTCTCTGGCCTAGATGTAAAATAAGAATATTTTATACTTAAAAATATGATTAAGAAGTGCACTGGTTACACTTTATCCAAACTCCCAAACGCTTCCAAAATCCAAATGCTCCGAAGCATTTGATTTTTCCCATATATGACTCACGTTCAGAATCTGAAGGAATTATAATTCATCTATTATACTGATCTACTGCAGTAACTCCCAAACACTTACTTCTTGTATTCTGAGAGCAACTTGAGAATGTCTTCGTTTGAAAGCTTGCTACTGTCTTGTTTATACAAAGGAGAAAATCTCCCATCCAGGTCCAGAGAACCTTGAACATCTTTGAAAATGGGTCTAAAACAGGAACAGAAGGGGTTTTTTTAACTCCAAAGTATTGATAAATTAAGATAAAATAGTGGTGGTGGGAGTAGAAAATGGTGAAACTATCTCGGAACATAATTCGGCAGCTTCTCCTGAAGTTAAGCATACACCTACCCTCTGATCCTGCAATTCCACTCCTAGGCATATTTCCACATGGTACTTGACCGTTCACAGCAGATTTATTTGTTATAGCCCCAAACTGGCAACCACCCAGATATTCATCAACAGGTGAACAAACAAATCGTGGTATATTCTTACAATGGAATACTACTCAAAATGAACAACTGATACAACACTATGGATGAAACTCAAAAACAGATTGAGCACAAGAAACCAAATGCAAGGGACTTCCCTGGTGGTCCAGTGGTTAACACTTCTCCTTCCAATACAGGGAGTGCGGGTTCCATCCCTGGTCGGGGAGCTAAGATCCCACATGCCTCGTGACCAAAAAACCAAAACATGAAACAGAAGCAATACTGTAACTAATTCAATAAAGACTTTAAAAATGGTCCACATCAAAAAAAAAAAGTCTTAAAAAAAAAAACCAAATGCAAGAGTACATACTGCATGATTCCACTTATATGATAGTCTAGAATAGGTAAAAGTCATCTAAGGTCAGTGGTTGCCTGGGTGTGGGTGGGACGGCTGACTGGACAGGAATATGAGGAAACTCTCTGGAGTGACAGACATGTTCTATATCTTGGTTGGGGTGGTAGTTTTATGACTGTAAGTATCTGTGAAAATTCATCAAGTTGGACATATAAAATGTGAATTTTAATCAAAGGTAAATTACCTCTCAATAAAGTTGATCAAAATTGAATTAGATATTTAAGATCAATTTATAGAGCCTACAATATATATGTAAAGTTTCCAGTATGAATTGGAATTATTCCCTCCCCCTCCCCTTCTTCCATTTTTCAAGCGGCTCTTTTACTGCTAAATCGGGAAGTAATGTACAAGCACCCGACACACTGGAAGCAGCTGCGGCCAGAAGCGCAATTCCCCCTGGCAGAACCGCTGAAAATGTGGTTATAGGCATTAACTATTGTTCCTACTTCTAAGCATACCTCCTTTATTTTCAGTAAACAGGGGTTTATCACACATCTTTTAAATACCCCAGCCAAGCCTTTAGAGTGAGTTCCTGCTACTGCTGACAACCAAAATAATTCAGGCAGAAAGAAAACAGCATAATTCCACATCAGAACTGAGGATCAAAGCTTCTAACTTTGAAGATTTTAAAATTTATTTTTCTACTGGCAAATCAGCATCAAGCAGCTACTCCTATGGCCTGAAGGGGGGCGGGGGGCAGTGTGCCACAGGTGTCCAGAGTGGGCTCTGAACTCAGATGCCATGAGCGCTGAGCCCTACTCACACACATGCCATGTGAACTTGGGCAAGGATTTTTTTTTTTTTATTTCAGTGACTCAATTTCCTCGTCTCTAAGATGGGGGAGAATACTACCCACCTCTTTTTTTGAGGGGGGTATGTATGTATGTGTGTATGTATGTATTTATTTATTTGTTTGGCTGTGCCGGGTCTTAGTTGTGGCATGCAGGATCTTCGTTGCCGCGTGCAGGATCTTTAGTTGCGGCATGCGAGATCTAGTTCCCTGACCAGGGATCGAACCCGGGACCCCTGCATTGGGAGCGCAGAGTCTTACCCACTGGAGCACCAGGGAAGTCCCAATACCCACCTCTTAGGGAAGTATACATTAAACACTTAGACCTCTGCCTTATACACTGAGCACTTAATCCCTATAAATAATAACAGCAGCAGCAGCTGGAGCGTCACTAAGTATGCTTATATTTACAGGCCATATTTCACCTTCTATAATGCCTAAATATACCACCCTCCACTACTCTTTGCCCTTGACCTATCCTTGGCTATCATTCTTACCAGTCTGCAAAACAAGGACAAGGTGCCTTTTCATCTACCAACATACAATGCATTTTGAGACCTTCCCCCAAATGAAATGATTATAAAGAGTGACAGAAGACTTAATTAACTTAGAATCTCCTATCCTTATGCTACTCCTCAGCACCCACTGAACATAACTGATTGAATTATTCAGAACATGGTGCCCTTTCCCCAGAAGTCCCAGTGAGCTGTACAGGCTGTACCACAAACAAGCCAGTGAACTTGTACTTCAAAGGGGGAATAAGCAAGAAGCACGTTTTAAGTCATCACTGTAGGTAGACTTGCAAGATCTGGAGAAAAAACATGTAACCCACCATCAGATATGTGGTATAGATAATACACTTCCTAATAGACTACCCCTGAAGGGGTTGCCAAATTTGTCATCAGAAAGCAAGAAAACCTATTAAGTAATTACACACTTGCACTTAACAACAGCATTCTTTGCCTTCTCATTTTTAGTATGTTTTTCAGAATTACTCTATGATGGCTTTTCAAAGCATAAACCCAGCCAACTCTGAAACAGTGGGCACACTGTACATAATTCACTACAATTTCTGGTTTTCTGGAAAAAAATCCATCACTTTAGCAAATAAGCTCTGCTTTAAAATGCAATAAAATTAAGTGGTGTCAGTCAGATCAGTAACCCAAGCCAAAGAAAATTTCCCTGAAGCAAGACATTTGAAAAAGTGAAAGGTCTTTGAGGCACAGCAAATTCTAAGAGAAAGAATTCTTATATCCTGTTACAGACTGAATGTTTGTATCGTTCCCCCCACCCGGCCCCATGCCGCCAAAGTTCATTTGTTGAAATCTAATCCCCAAGGTGATACTTGGAGGTAGGGCCTTTGGGAGGTGATTCGGTCATGAGGATGGAGACCTCATAAATGGGATTAGTGCCCTTATAAGAGGCCAGAGAGCTAGCCCGCCCTCGTTCCACCAGGTGAGGATACAAGGAGAAGTTGGTTATCTAAAACCTGGAAGACAGTCCTCACCAGAACCCAACCATGCTGGCACCCTGATCTCGGAATTCTAACCTCTGGGTACGAAATAAATGTCTGTTGTTTAAGCCACCCAGTCTATAATAATTCATTATAGCAGTCCGAATGAACTGAGACACATCCCAAGTGTCCCAAGATGTAACTGGCTTGTCAGAAACAGACTTCCAAATGCTACTGGGAAAGACGACAGCCCTCAACTTTACATATGAGCGTGAATAGATGGGTCAGGATTATATTTGTACAAACCTGGCAGCCCAAGCAAAGGGCATTCTGTATTGTCCAAGGCGGCTACACACTTGCTTAGCTGTCCTGTGCACCTTCTGGGCTGTCTAAGGGCAGAAATAAGAAGACAAGATCATATTTGTTCAAACTACCAGGGACTCACCCAGAAAAATAATTGCCCCAACTCACTGATATAAAACATCAAAATCTAGGGAAACAATATATAGAAATAGCTACAGGTAAAACACAACACACATCAGCCACCCACTTTTCAAGATGAAAGTATTTCCTAAAGGTTCTGTGTTTTCTCATCAACAAAGCCCTCATCGAGATATCAGAAGACAGACAAAATAGATGTAGGGCATGTTTTGCACCAAAGACCACTACTGGGAAAATTTAAGCAGTTTTAATGTGTATTTCCTTTCACAACGTGAGCAGGCAGACACTCATCATTCTTGGGAGAAGTTTGTTCTAGGTACTGCTGACCTTTTTACTCCCAAGATAAAAGCCAAATAAATGACCAAGAATCAATGCAATTAGTTTAGCGTGGGCAGGAATTGCTGTTTGCACAGGCACTGGGAGATGGCAAAGGAGATTAACTGCCTACAGAGTCTAAACAGGCTGTGAAAACGCTGGCTGTAAGCTCACCCCTAGGGATACAAAATGCTAGAGGCTTTTATCTATACTGTTCAGAGTTTCTTTTCCCACAAATTAGTCATAGGTCTCCTCAGCATCTCCCACTTAATAAACACTATTTGGACACACAGCTAAATGCTACATATAACAGATCGACTCTTATAAATACTCAGCAGCTGGAGTGCCGCTAGTGAACTGTGCCACAAATGCTTTCCCTCTCTGGGCCTCACTTTTCTCATTTATAAAATGAGACGAGAGAATTAGATCAATAATTTCCAAAAGTTTGGAATTCATGATCCAGAAATTTGGATGATTCTATGGGTCGCCGACTTTGAAGGCTGCCATTTAAAGCCCCTGGATGGTAAAAAAACAATCCCTGCCATTTCATACGCCAACATTTCAGGAAAGACAGACAGGTGTAATGTCTAAAAGGTAGGAAGGGCAAAAATCTCAGAATAAAGGACAGCCCTTCGAATAAAATACATTGAAGTTTCATGAACGGCTCACTATCTTGTCTCTCTTTTCTCATTTCATCACAGATAGGAGTAAATTTGAGTACAGACTGGCATTTGGAAACTGCAGGACTGGGTCATTTTTATCCTCCCAGCTCTGACATTCTAAGCCTGTATTGCAGGGCTGGGAGTAAAGGAAGGGTAGCTATTGCTAAGGATACGGTATCAATGAACAGGTGTTGCCTAAAAGCCTTTAGCTCTTACTTTGATAAACAAGCAAAAATCAGATCGTCATGTAAAAAGGACATAAAGGAAAAAGGGGAAAAGTCACGTTCAAGCCTTAGCATGCATACTCACATAGTAAACAACGTTTTCAGAAAATACCGCATGCTGCGAGAACGTTGCGGGATTTTTTTGTTTTTTGTTTTCTTTTGGGAGGAATCATTGATGATACCATTTAAAATACCAATAAAAGGCAAATTCTACATCAGGCTGAAATGCTCACAAACGATCTTTATAAATACCTTTGCCGGGTCGGAATTTTTGATGTAGGGTTCCGCACAGTGCGTGATGTTTCCCTGGAGCACCTTTTCAATTCTCGCGACCAGGAAAATTTCAGGATGTGGATTCGTCACTGAGAAAATTCCCTGGAAAAAATTCCTCCCGTTAAGACTTTTCTCGAATGTAACCTCATGTATACAGTTGTTTGGTTAGTGATTCCTAGTGGTGTGTTTAGCACAGAATGTTGATATTCAACATAGATAGGGTCATGTCCAGGGCCCTGGCAATAGATAGCATTTCCTTTCATACAGCTTCATACAGTTTCCCAGGCTCCCAATGCTCCTTTCAAAATGGATTTTCTATTTTGTCACCAATTTCACGTGTATTATTAGTCCACAAAGCGCAGGTGTCACCCTGGCTGCTTAGCCTCTTGTGTTCGGCGGTGTTTGCGAGGTGCATCCTTAGGCCTTATCAGTACGGCGTGTATTGTTTGGCTTAAGCGGCATGTGCAAAGATAGCGTGCATTTCTGAAGTGGAACCGGATATGCATTTTTAAACGTAACTGCCTGTAACTCCAGGGCAATTCACTCACACTTAACTACTACTGATGGTAGCTAAGAAGGAAGAAAATACTTTGCTGCTCTGTATAACATAAAAACTGAATCATCCTATAGAAACCATTCCTTTGTTGCAGTTAAAGAGCCCTGGTGCTCTCAGCGTAAAGGTAGAGGACAGAGGATCCGAAACTCCTTTTGTTCCCAAACACTTTATCTCAGGTACTAATGTAGATGCAACCCAAGTTCCATGAGTTTTCTTTGAGGGCATGTGGAACAAGCATATCATCTCCTGTTCCAGTTCAGCTCCTTCCAAATATAATGTCTTCCAAATAGCCTGTTAGTTGGTTATGTCCGTTGCTTAAGGAAGCACCACACAAATGAATTCAAGTGTAAAAATCCATCACTGGGACCCTACCAAGTTTTATTTTTCTGCTTGGTATATTACCAACTGTGTTAAGATAGTGTGTTCCAGTTTTCAAAGCATTTCAGACACGGTGGCTCATCTGTTCCAGAAAGAACCCTCTGAGGTAGACAGGAAAGGAGAGAAAACCGAGTGTAGGACGCTAAGTAATTCCCCCAAATCCAGCAGCTTCTAAGGGTCCCGGATTATGGCTGATTTAGCTTTGAATTCCCAAGCAGCAAGCATGGAAGAAAGTGGTTAAAAACTGTTCGGGGAGTCAAATCTCCTGGGTTCAAATGCTGACCCCGCCATTTATGGGTTTAGGCAAGTCGTATCCTCTCTACATCTCAGATTGCCCATCTATGAAATGGGGGGTGATGAGAGTAAGAGCGCTTTCGTAATCTTCTTGAGTGGATTAAATGAAGTAATGCACATTAGGTACCTGGTTATTGCCAGAGTAACCCAAAGCATCCCAAGATCACAGAACTTGATTTTTGGTTCTGCCAGGAGCGTGCTGCCCGGGCTGTGACATGCAGCTGGCAGACTGCTAGAGCGGCTCCCGCAGAAGGTATGCTGAGCAGTGCACCCTGAGTGCAATCTCATGCTTTCTGATTGTCACGTGACTGTGCTAGAGAGTTTTTGTGCACCATCTCCCTCAGTCTTCATAAAAACCCTTGAACGCAAGCACTACGATATACACATTTTACAGATTAAGAAACTGAGGCTTAGAGACGTTCACGCAGTAAGTGGGTGAAGACTGCAGCCAGGGCTTCCAGACAATACGCAGCCTCTCAGCCTCTTGACCTAGGCTTCCAACATCTCACGCGATACAGCTTGACGAGAACAGTAACACCAATTACTGCCACGGCTAACATTCACTGAGCGCCTATTGTTCCCCCTGCCCAGTACTCCAGCTGTTCCCCCAGCCATTTCCCCACACTGATGCGAGCAACGAATATTATCATTTAAAAGGATTTGACAACTGATAAGAGGAAGCTGCTTTCACTCGTTTATCTGTTATCACTGTTACTACTGCTCTTAATAGCAGCCACGTCTTACTGAGCCAACTCGGCGGGCCTGGTACAGGGCCGAGTGCTTTCTAGGGACAGCACACGTTGTCTGAGCCTCACAGTCACCCTGGATGCAGGTACTATGGTTACCTCCAGTTTACAGATGAGGATGCTGAGGCACAGAGATGCTCACTGTTCAAGTGACCAGGATTCCGGTCCAGGGGGAGACTCTCTGCAGCTGCTTCGCCTTTTGTCCCACCAGCTTCAAGCTCTCCCCCGTCCCCGGAACACAGAAGGGTAACCAGAGCGCACCCAGGAATCCTGTGTGGGTTGGGAGTCTGGCTCTTTAGGACAAGGCCTCTGGCCCTTCCCTCCTGTCCCACCAAGGAGGCATGGATGGGCCTGCCCCCGCCGGAGGGTGACTCTCACCCACTTCACTGCCCCCTCCCTCTAAAGAACGGGCCAGGTCCCCCCCCCCAGCCCAGTCCGCAGCACTTAGCCCCCAGAGCACGGCAGGGCATGTGACGGCAGAGTGCCCCCTTTCCACTAGCGCCCAACACCTGCTGCCCCCCAGCGGGGAGCCCACAAGCCACAGGTCCGTCTGGGGGACACGGGGGACTGAGCTCTGTCAGGGCGTCTGGGAGTGAAGTAACTGATCACAGTGGCTGTTTGGCGGCAGGAAGGCAAAACTACTCAACGGACCCAGCTTCCTCCTTTTCCTGTGGTCACCTTGTTGCTCCAAGGAGCAGAACGGCCCGCCAGCCCCCACTGTCCACCAAGCCCTGGAGTGGCCTCTTTCTACAGATCATGCCACCCCTCGAACAGCCTTGGTGGAGGTGACGGGGTTGCCAGAGAGCCCTTTCCAGGAATGCTGGGGAACCAGGCTGTTTCCCCATCTCTAGGGTGACAGGGAAGCAGTGCAGTAGAGGGGGGAATGCTCCTCATCTCAGTAGCTCTGTGACCTTGAGTAAGCCACCTGACTGCTCTGTGCCTCAGTTTCCTCATATATAAAATGGGAATAGGAATAGGCCCTACCTACTTTACTGGGGGTGTGGTAAGAATTAAATGACTTTATACAGATAAAGTACCTAGAGAAATACGGGGGAAAAAAATTGCTGAAAAACATCTGATGAGCTGAGATTAGCATTCAGATCTGCTAACATCCAGTCTCTCCCTACACAGTACTGCATCCTAGTCCTAAATGGGAGGAAGATGAAGAAAAAGCCTTCTTCAAAAGAAAATGTCCAAATATTGGAGCAAATGACCGCTTCCTGGTATCTTTAGTTGATCTGGAACAAGGGTGCAAAATGATAAAGCCATTTGAGGCCGCTGCCGATTCCTTCGAAGCCTCTCTCACGTCCCACATCTTCTATGCAGTCTTCTAAGGCAACTCCTGACCCTTGACCCCTCCTCACATTCCAAACTCCTCCGCTCCCATCGCGTGATACACTTCAGCACTTAATTACATACTGCCTAATGTTGTTGACTGAGGTCTTTCAAACAGACCTAGGCTCAAATCCCACCTTCACCACTACCAGCCATGTCATGACGGGCAGCTTATACATCATTGGCTTAGAAGGACTTATTTGACACTGTGTGGAAAATCTTAAACATATAACTCAATAGCAGGTTCTCAAATACTTGTAATACTGTCTTGCTCAATCTCTCTTTTAGAGGCGTAGGCCGTCATAGTGGAACGTTCAAGTATGTGACAACCACAGCCTGAGTAACAAACTAAGAGGATGTAAGGGAATGAGGAGCAACGTGGGGAAAAACGACCACAGATCCACAGCCCAGAGGTGAGTGACAGCACATGTCAAGGCCCCTACCATTGGGCAATCTGTATCAATGAGCATAATCTTTGACCCTGAAAACCCCAATGCTTGAAATTTATTCTAAGGAGATGATTCAACAAGTGAGCGAACACGTAAGCACAAGGATGCAATAATGCAGTGTTCTTTATGATATCCCCAAATTAGAAATATCCTAATGAGCTAAATCAGTGGAATAACAGATTAGCCTTTAATAAGAATGTGACTGATCCAGGTAGTGATACAGGGTGATAAACATGATGCTGAATAAATACAGTAGGTATAAAACAGCATGACTATGATACAGTCTGTATAAGAGTATACATAACGTGTATGTGTTCATATATACACAACAGAGACATCTAGAAAGATGTTTGCCAAAATGTTAATAGTTATCGTCTATAGGTGCTGATTTTTACTTTCTTCTTTATTACTTTTTGTACTGTTCGAATTTTCTACGTGATAATGTATTTATTTTTACAATCAGAAGAAAAAGGAACATTTTTATTTAGGGTAAAAGAAATCTCATTACAATGCGAGTTGCTTTGTTCTGCTTCTTCCCACTTTAATTCTCTGCCACACTCTAGTTTCCTTTCAGTTGCAAAAGTCTAGAAGGCAGACCATCAATTCTGCTCTGCCTAACCTCTTATGGCGTCCAGTCTGGTCAGAGGTCAAAATGCCAGGGAACTGTTAGGCTCCTTCCAAAGGGCATTCTTTGCCTCAGATAGGATAGGGGAGCGTAGCATTACAGCTGTGACACAAGAACTCCTTGAATAAAGAGAGTTTATGCTCCATTAAAACTACCTACTCAGGGGCTTCCTTGGTGGCGCAGTGGTTGAGAGTCCGCCTGCCGATGCAGGGGACACAGGTTCGTGCCCCAGTCCGGGAAGATCCCACATGCCGCGGAGCGGCTGGGCCCGTGAGCCGTGGCCGCTGAGCCTGCGCATCCGGAGCCTGTGCTCCGCAACGGGAGAGGCCACAACAGGGAGAGGCCACAACAGTGAGAGGCCTGCATACCGCAAAAAAAAACAAAAAAAACAAAAAAAACTACCTACTCAGAATGGGAATGGGAGTTAGGAAGGGAAGGTTATTGTAGCGTCAACTTTTTCTTCAAAGAAACGAGTCTTACAGGTACTTATTGCCTTGCTCAAAAGTATGCGCAGGGGTACAGGGGTGTGTCTGTGTCATCTGCATTCCATCTCACAAAATACTTCCTTTGAGATTCACATCACGGTCTCACTTCACCAGTGTATTATTAGCATATTTGCTGGTTTCCTTTTTTTTCCCCTCCAACTTCAGTCACCAGAAAAACATCTATACACAGACCCTACAAGAGATGGAATGCCCATGAAAACACTGGCCTGAAACTACGAAGGGACCCAAGGGTGTTTCTGTTTCTTATTCTGAATGCGCTACCAAGGCTAAAAGATCATTCCTTACCTGCCTTATGTAGCGTAACTGAGATTCAGCAATTCCATGAATGAAAGACTCCGGTGAAGAACCTCTTGAGTTTCCATCACTAGCCAGTTGGGTTGAAGGGCTCCACAGCATTTCACGGACAGATGCGGGATTCAGGTCTACGTGGAAGTCAGCTGAAATCTTACAATTGTTCTTCACATCAAATAAGGCAAGATTTATAAAAAAGGGTTCAACCTGGGAATGAAAACCATTACGTTTTTAAACTATGACTTTTATTTTAGGTGGGGTGGGGGGAGGGACACAAATTACAAAATAATTTTTTTTTTAATTCCTCTGAGTTCAACATTTAGCTAAAATTGCATTGTGGCTCATTTGCATATAAGAAAGAGCATTCCAAATAACAGACTATCAAGTTTTAACTTCTGTCAGGTATAATTTCACAAGTTATAAATTTTTTAAAATGACGCGTAGAAATCAGAAGCCACATTTAAAGAACTTCAACTGTTCTATGAATAAATTTTAATTCTCCATAGGCTTATTGAAATTACCCCAAAATAATGCCGGTATTACGGAGCAGAAATAAATCTTCCCTTTTGCTATGTTACAGCTTATTGGATTATACATTTAATAAGAGCTAATATCAGTGAACATCCAATTATTTGACAAAAGCTTTGCTCCATCAGCAATTTTGGAAGACATGATTCCTCTCCACAGATGGCATTTGAAAGCTGGTCACAAAGAGAAATTTCAGGCCAGATGGCATACACATTAACCCTTTACACACCGAAAGTCTGCTAGTGCATCTCAGCTACTTTGTTAGAGAATAAATCATCACTGTGGATATTTCTCAAAGACAAAGTAGAACCCCCAAAAAGATGAACATAAAATGCAGTCTCTTTGGCGATTTTACATTCATAGTTTCAAGTATTCCTAAGCAGCTCAAATGATGTGTGACAGCTAACAATTAGAATTTTCTGTGAAGAACAGAATGAATTTACCCTATGAGAATAGTGAGTGAGGTGGAGCTGACTGCACAGCATCTGTGTTCCTCCATGGCTTTGGTGTTCCTTGCTCACGGCTATGAGTCAATTTCACAGAAGTCATACTCTCTGGTAGGATTTACAAATTTGAGGACTTTCCACGCTCTGGAGACATGTCCCTCTTGAATGTAAAGAGCCTACCTACTCTACCTGCTATTTTGAATAGGTAAGACTTTCATGAATCCTCTCAAGATGAAAACACATTCCTATTCTGGCAAAAGAAAGACATGTATGGAATTCCTCCATGTCAAATTTATCGTAACATGTAGCAATGGAATTTGCATGCAGTAAATTAGTTCTCAGAACAAAATTTAAAATCTTAAAAAAATAAGGAAGAAGTTTCCTTAATGCACTGGTTTAATGGAGGTAGAAGGAAAATTCATACATACGTTTGTGGGTGGTCCTTTTGCATTGTCTCCAACTTGACCCAGGATATTGAACGTTAAATCATGGCAATTTACCAGGAAACGTTTATTGCACTTTTCCTCAAATGGCTTTATATCAGGTTCAATTCCGGAAAAGTCCAACCTCTACAAAATACGTAATATGAATCATTTCCCCCCCCAAAATAGATATTATATGAATATAGATCTATGCGTAAAAATTGCAAAATCCAACAGTTCTCTGTCCATTCTTCATTTGAACTCTTATTCAACAAGGCTTTGTAGAGCTCTTTTATAGTAAGGTTCAAACACAGATAGAGAGAAATCCCGACCTCACCCTCCACCCCACTCCTCTGACTTCATCGCCTATCCTCCCCCCGACCTCTGTTCAGTCCCATTGGCCTCCTTGGTTATTTCTCCAGCACGCCAAGTATAATCCCACCTCAGGACCTTTGCACTTGGTGTTCTGTAAGGAACCCTCTTCCCCCAAGATAACTGTAAGGCTTATTTACCAGGGTGAGCCTCACCAGCGTGAGGCTTCATTTCATTCAAGTGTCCAATCAATTGGCATTTCCACAGAAAGACCTTCCTTAATTCCCTATATAAAACTACACACTGGGCTTCCCTGGTGGCGCAGTGGTTGAGAGTCCGCCTGCCGACGCAGGGGACGTGGGTTCGTGCCCCGGTCCGGGAAGATCCCACATGCCGCGGAGCGGCTGGGCCCGTGAGCCATGGCCGCTGAGCCTGGGCGTCCGGAGCCTGTGCTCCGCAACGGGAGAGGCCACAACAGTGAGAGGCCCGCGTACCGCAAAAAATAAATAAATAAATAAAATTTTAAAAAAAAATAAAAAAGGATATCGGGAGTCAAAGAATTCCTCTCACAGAATCCTCCTCCTCAGCTCACACGGCTCAGGAGATCTGAGTTCATCTGTTCATTCTAATGGTCTGAACGGACTCACATTCTGTGCACAAATGGGAGGAAAAGTATATACTGTGGGACAACTTACCATACTTTCGAGAAGACCAGAGACAGGGTAGGTGGGAAATGACTGGATGAATCCGAGCAGAATATACTGCCAGTATGGAAAACTCAAGCCAAGAAACATAAGAATTTTTCTCAATTGCCTGAGTATTTCAAGCCAAAACAGGTATTGTGGCTGAAGAGTCTTGGATAATTATAGCTGTTCTGACCCTGCCTACATCACTGACAAAATTCTCCTTAAAAGGGCCTAAAATATAATATTCGTACCTGAAAGCACGACTTTCCCCCCAGAGTCTATTTATCTACAAATGTGTGGGACTAGACAGCTCCCTCTTGAACACTTATCTATCTGTGGAGCCAGCGGAGGCAAGTCATTGCCATGGAGATCAATTCTAATTTCCGCCCATTTATCTGCTCTCCTTTCTAGCTTACTCAGACGGTGGAATGTGAAGAGAAGCTGGACTAAACGCCCCCAGCCCCCAAATCCTTTCCCTTCTGAGGCCTAAGAGTGCAAATGTTGGGACATATGGCCATCCTCAGTAGTTCAAAGTTGGAGCCACCCCCTTCAGTCAGTGTTTCTTTTCTTTTGTTTTTTGTGTTTTTTTAAAATTTTTTGTCTGCCTCTTCTTTGGGGGATGCTTATTAGGCGTGTACATTTTTTATTTTTTTGGCCGTGCCACTTGGAATGTGGGATCTTAGTTCCCCAACGAGGGATCGAACCCGTGCCCCCTGCATTGGAAACATGGAGTCTTAACCACTGGACCGCCAGGGAATTCCCCAGTGCTTCTTTATTCTCTACGGTCAGTGGAAGAAAACACGTCTCTAAACACTGAACTCTGGCCAAAAGTGACAGCCGATATTATAGGATGACACTGCCTACCTAGAAAAGTACTCGACACACACAACCTAGATTTCTCTGTAGTGAAACTGCCTTCCATAACCAACACTGAAGTCAATTTTCTGTCAAACTTTCATTGCAACTGTGAATTTTTCTCTCACTGTAGCTCACTGATAAACAACTCAAACATAAAATCAGTTCAGTTCCATGACCACAAAAACACTACACCACAGATTTTTTAAAGACACTAGATTGAGTTTCAACCACAGTCAATTGGCTTCTTTGTATACAATCAAAGAGTCTGACATGTTCAATTAGAGCCCAATCATGATGATGAGGGGTGGGATCAAAGGCTCAGACATGCTTGGAATGAGGAAATTTCTGAATGAATATCTTAGAACTAACATTCCCAAGGCCTGCTATACCCCTTTTTGTTTTAATTCATACAACTTACGCAAATAATATAGTAGTGCTATGGAGAAAAAGGGAGAGAACGTTTAAAACAAATTTTCCCCAGATAACTTTATTTTCTCATGTGGTATTTTATTAAGGAAAAACTTTTGCATTATTTATAGACTATATACTTTTTCCATTTCAGACTAAAAACTTTTAGTTAGAAAACTGTATGAAGTGGGGGCTTCCCTGGCGGCGGAGTGGTTAAGAATCCGCCTGCCAGTGCAGGGGACACGGGTTCGAGCCCTGGTCCGGGAAGATCCCACATGCCGTGGAGCAACTAAGCCTGTGGCACACAACTACCGAGCCTGCGCTCTAGAGCCCGCGAGCCACAACTACTGAGACCACGTGCCACAACTACTGAAGCCCACCCGCCTAGAGCCCGTGCTCCGCAACAAGAGAAGCCACCGTGATGAGAAGCCCGTGCACCACAACGAAGAGTAGCCACCGCAGTGAGAAGCCCGTGCACCACAACAAAGAGTAGCCCCAGCTCACCGCAACCAGAGAAAGCCCTCGCGCAGCAACGAAGACCCAATGCAGCCAAAAATAAATAAATAAACTTATTAAAATAAATCAGAGGAGGCTCCTCTTTAAAAAAAAAAAAAAAAAAGAAAGAAAACTGTATGAAGCAAAAAGAAATGAAAACAAAATCAGTCTTCCCCAAATTATTTTATATTGTATTGACATATTTTCACTGAGGAAAAAACTGTAATGCTTATATAATGTGTACTTTTCTATTAAAAAAATCCCACAGATTTTAATTAGAAATCTCATGTAGAAAAATTGAAAAGAAAACCAAAACACTCATCTTCCCTCAAAGAATTTCATTTTCTTGTGAAACAGTTTCCATTAGGAAAAATATTTGTAACATTTATACACTGCAGAATTTTTCCATTTTAAAAAATCGGCAATTTAATTAGAAAATACGATGGAATTACCTAAATGGGAAAAGAATATGAAAAAGAACAGATACATGTATATGTATAACTGAATCACTGTGCTATACACCTGAAACTAACACAACATTATTAATCAATTATATGCCAATATAAAATAAAAAATTTTTAAAGAGGTAAAAAAAAGAAAATATCATGGAATTAAATATTAACTACCTATATATCTTAGTACAAAAAGTGCCTCACTCTCATGAAAGAGATTAAAATACACACGTGCATATAAACCTGCACTTCCCTGCACCGCTTTCCAGTTAAAGTGAGATACATGAAAATTATCCCAGTTCTACAGGCCTACATCAAAAGTGGAAAATAAACACGTCTCATATGACTTGGTGTTCCTTACACTGTAGATATTCACTGCTACTGGATCACAATTGTATTTAATGGGTTAAAAGCACTGAAACCATTGTTAAGGACTCTTTAATTTATCCATTTTGAGGAGTGAGATGAAGTGAAAAGAATATAAAGAACTGAGAGAAAAAAAAATATATATATATGTTGTCCCAAACTATTTGTATATACGCTAGCCCTCTTAGTGAAGTTAGCTGTTAAGCTACTTGTTCAAAGTAAGCAAGACAAGTATAAAGCAACAGATATGCCCAGTAGTGCAAAAATCAGTGATTTCAACATTTCAGACATTGTTTACCTGAATAAGCAACTATTCTAGGATTATTTAAAGAAATGTATCATTAATACCTGAACTTCCGAGTCAAAAGAAAAGAGGTTCTGTCTTCCATCTCCTCTACTGAGTTTGTTCAGCTGTTCAGTTTCTCTTCCATACTAAAATTAAAACAAACATATACACACACACACACACACACACAAACACGAAACATTACTTCATTTCCGTCAAAACAGTATTAAATGCCATTTAATTATCTAGTTTATGTGAAACTAGCAATCTGCCACAGCTTCAAAAATATACTATTCTTGGGCTTCCCTGGTGGCGCAGTGGTTGAGAGTCCGCCTGCCGATGCAGGGGACACGGGTTCGTGCCCCGGTCCGGGAAGATCCCACATGCCGCGGAGCGGCTGGGCCCGTGAGCCGTGGCCGCTGAGCCTGCGCGTCCGGAGCCTGTGCTCCGCAACGGGAGAGGCCACAACAGTGAGAGGCCTGCGTACCGCAAAAAAAAAAAAAAAAAAATATATATATATATATATATATATATATATACTATTCTCCATTTCCAATCACTTAAGGTGGATAAAGAATGCTTGCTGGGCAGAGAGTCACAGTCACCATGATCCATAAATAAGCTATAGATCAGCTTCTTATACTTTCTATATGCCCTTTATAATACCAAGAATACTGTTCAACCCATAGTACAAAAAAGAAATACAAGAGACTTTGGATGTAAAAGAGAATAAATGAGAGAAAACATTATCTTTTATATATCCATGGTGCTAGCCATGGAATATTATACACAATTCTGATTCCATCACTTTAGGAAAAACATAATGGGCTCTACGGTCTGGAATGACAAAGACTCAGAGGGGATACATTAAAATCTACAGGGGATCATGAGCGTGTTCCTAAATTTTGGAGAACAGCTTTGAAGCTTAAGGGAGCGCTAAATTTCAAATAGAAAATAGTAACATCTAAACCTGTGTAACTTAATAGTTCAGGAAGAGGAATAAAGTAAAAATATAAATAGGTTTGGCAAGGATTTAAATGAAGAAATGGGTCATAACCTCCTAATCTATTATAGTAGAGAGTCCACAGAGTAATATATGTAACCTACTAAGACAGGTATGATAATCACCTCTACACTTTCAAAACTGGCTCACTTCAAACACCAAAGAGCAGAGTAACTAACACAAACGCTGTCTGTTAACCAAAATCTTTATCTGATGAAATTACTCATATACATATACATAGGCAGCCACATATAGAAAGACTATGATTTTCATACAAAATTAACATATACAAATCATTAGATTGAATATCACGTTCAATCTTCATCAAGAGCCCCTTGAATGAAGCATAGTTAGTGTATGAATGGCATACAGTAACTGAACTGAATAAGAAGTAGCAGATAAAATCAATAAAGTCACTAAAGTCTTGAAGTACTTCTTGGTATCTAGGAAAACAAATAACATTTTCCAAACTGTTAGTTGGCACTTACAGGTCCAGCTTTAGGAGTGTAACTTTTCTTTTACCATCTCTACCTGTTTCACTCATTTGTTGTGGCTTTTAACTTAGAAATGACATTGCCACATGGAATCCAGCATTCAAACTTTAATAGCTAATCCTGCATTGTCTCAGTCGAAGGCAAGTCGCCATCAGAAAGATGTACCTTCATCAGTTCCGGATGCATGCTCCGTTCCAAACTGGCCATGATGTTCTCGGCTTTTCCTTGGCTGCTAGTTTCATCATCTACGAATTCATTAAAAGCAGATGTTCTAAACCATGCAGACCATTACTAATCACCTAAGCGGAATATCCTAACTATCTCTCTCTCCCACCCCAACCTGTCCTACTAGATTTATTGCAAAGAATTTTGATTATGAAAGCACAGGGAAAACTCTAATGGGCTTTTGAAAATCTGCCATGAATTCCCTATCTGTTTCGGTCTGGTTATATTTCATATGTCAGAGCCCATGTAGCATATCAACTCTTTAAAAAAAAAAAAAGAAAGAAAGAAAGAAAAGAAAACCCTATCAACCTCCATAGTCACTTTTAATGAAGAAGTAGGTCAACCTTCAAGATTAAGAGTTCTATATTCACTCTACACAAAGGACATTCCCATGGATTAAAGACAAGGGCTTTACCTCAATAATGAATCATTTAAAAATTCTGACCTTGTGCTGTCTCTACCGTCTCCTTTTTCTCTTGCACTAAACTGTCGGTATTGATCTGAATAATCTTTTTCAAAGTTATCAACCATTCCTCCATTTCCTGCTCAGTTTCAGCAGCCAGATAATGGCTATACTTATCTAACATCTTGAGTTCGAAAGCATGACGGCGCATTTTGGGGCACTGGAGGGGGGGAAAAAAGAAGATGCGTTCAGTTAGTTTAGTTGCCCTTTTAATATTAGACTTCATTAGTTTATTTACTTTTACCTCAGCTCAGCACATATGTACGTCAATACTTCCATGAAAGAACTGCTTCTTTCAACAAGGAACAGAAATTCCAAGACGACGAATGACCATTTCAAACATCTTATTTATCCCCCTCAGTACTGAGCACAGCAGTATATGCACGAAGTTGGCATAAAATACTACACGTGGAGTGAGTAGTATCATTTAAGGCCTTCTGACATCCTCCACATTTGGATAATCAAACTACCACCATAAAAATAAGCAAATGTTTTACTATTTCCACCCTGCTTTAAGTTTTCCTGGCATATTCACAGATTTTCAAAATCAGCCCTTAAAAACAAGCTTAAATGTGACCTGAAATAAACCTGGTACTTGCTTTATATCACACCATAAAATGCAATATCACTATCTGATTCACTCTGCCATGCAGAATATGAAATGCATCACAGGAGCATAAAAGAAGACTGCAGTTGGTTCATATTAGATTGCGGCTCTCCATAAAAATGATGGAAATGGCCCAGGCTGAATGCTAGCATACAAGGAAAATAAAAGCCTCTTCCTTTCCTCAAACACGATGACACCTCTTTTATATTACCACCTTCTCTGTCATGACAAAAGAAATGACACACTCTCCCCCGCTCCCAAATACCTCAGCATCAATTTCAAGAAAGGCTCATGAATCGATAATTTTCCAGCACATGGTCATCATTCAAGAAGGAACCAAGGAAAGTTCCTCCTCATCTTCAAAGCATAGTAAAGAATGAAATGAAACTGCTGTAGCAAGTCATAAAGATTTATATATTTGAAAATATTCGGGAGGAGGGAATCGTAAATAGAGGAGCACCAGAAAAGGAGGTCAGTCCGGACTAGAGCTAATCGAGAAAATCTGGGAATTGTATGCGCCTTCTTTCAGTAGATAAGAAAGCTGTCACATTTATATATATATAAAAGAAGGCAACTTCTATTCACATAGATCTTTATATCTTTTATATTTTTATGTTTTAAAGTGTGTCTTCACTTGCTCCTCATGACAATCTCATTTGATAAAGCGAGTAGATATTATTAATCCCACTTTACAGTTCTGAAAACTAAGATTCAGGTAGGCTGAGGGTGTTGAAGCAACATCTCCTGCCTTCCACTCAATGCAGTGCTCCTTCTTGTCCACCAGGCCACCCCGGCTCTGTAGTAATGGCTCCTATCACACGGTCAATCAACTTCCTATTTAATCATCTCTCTGCCCTCGGCTTCCCACCCCATCCACGCTAACCCTAATGTCCCTGCCTCCTCAAGTAACTCAAATCAGCAAACATTTGCTAAGCCCCTACTGTATGTACAACTCTGCTAATCACGATAAGGGACCCAGACGTGAATATGACATGGTCCCTGTAAGCCAAAAAGGAACGCACAGAGCTAAGTACAGTGGTAGCACAGGGGAGGTGGAGCTTAATTAATTCCATGAGGGTGAAGAAGAACACAAAAAATGTTTCATGCCACAAGTCCCATTTGAGCCAAGTCTTAACAGATAAGATTCAAACAGGAACAGAAGGGGAAGTATATGCCAAGCAGAGAAGCAAATGTAAGAAAGGCACATAGGCGTGAAACTCAGTGGAGTGCTTAGCCTGGCGTGACTAGAGCACAGAATGTGTATGGGGATGCCGGGGGATGGGGTTAGTAAGGTCAAATCACTGGGGGCCTGCAATGCCCCGTAAGAGATTTCGAGCTCACTCTGCAAGACAATAAATCAAGAGCCAAAAGGTTTTTTGTTTTTGTTTTTTTAACATCTTTACTGGGGTATAATTGCTTTACAACGGTGTGTTAGTTTCTGCTTTATAACAAAGTGAATCAGTTATACATATACATATGTTCCCGTATCTCTTCCCTCTTGCGTCTCCCTCCCACCCACCCTACCTATCCCAGTGAAGGACCCCCATCTACGTCTTAGGAAGCCGGATGACACATCAGAAGGCAGGAAGGTGAGACTCTAGGCAAGACAAGATAAAAGGGGGAACCAGAGGAAGACAGTGAGAATGGAAAGAAGGTAAGAGATTCAAGAGGCACCCTGGAGCAGACTCCAAAGGACTGGGTAAACACTTGAATAGTGGCACAGAGGGAGAGTGGGAACTCTGAAGAGGATTCTGAATTGCTAGTATGAATGTTTTGGTGGATGCAGATGTCATTAACCAAGGCAGAAAAATACTGAGGTTCTTAAAAGTTGATCAATAACCCTACCTGAACAACATCAATGCAGGCGTCCAAGTAGATGCAACCTTTAGATTCTTTTGAATTTTTCTCATCTTTATAGGAATTGAGAATATACGAACCATCAGGAAGCTGAGTTAAGTAAAAATACCGTCTCTTGAACACCTATGGGGGAAAAAACAGCAGTGACACATTTGTTATGTATACATTGCATTTGAACAAAAAACCTTCAAGGGCTTGCCACACGCATTATATCTGGACAATCTTCAGACAACTTGGGGAAGTCATTAGGAATTACCATTATCTTGATTTTGTTTTAAGATGGAGAGCTTGAAGTCAAGTGGTTTACTCTCAGTCAGGTATCTGGAGAAGTTTTAACACTTTAAAGTTCATAAAGCAGTTTTGTATCTGAATCACTATCCATTTCGCTACAGCATCCTTCTCCTGTTTAATTGCAAACCATGACTGGATTCTTATAATTTCGTTCACCTCACCACAAATCTAAGGGTGTGTGTATACACACACACACACACGCACACACCCTATCACATAGTTACTTATCACCTGCACATCTTACTGCACTCACCTATGCTGCCCCAGTGTCCCCACTGCCGAGAGTCCAGCTTATAACACACCCACAGGGAAATACTGAGAGCAGTGAGATGCCACCAGTTGCTGTTCAGCGCCCTGTATGCTGAGATTTGAGTCCAAAGGCCCAATGTGATTGGGCCACGCGCTTGAAATTAGGGATTCACAACAGTTAAGGAGTAGCCTGTTGCTACAACTCACAGCGAAGCCCACAGCAATGGGGAAAAGGAGGAAAAGACAGCCTGATTCATTTATTCTGCCCCTCTACTCTCCCTTAAAAGACTCTCGGACCTGATGAAGGAAGTGGAAAAAGGGTTAGGGTTAGGATTCAGAGCTCTCTGATGAATCTATGCTTCTTTCAGTAAGCCACAGACTGCAAGCTGTGTTCAGCATTTGTTATAGTAAAATTCCCCTGGTTAAGAGATCTAAAATCATTTCAGGGCGGGAATGGGAAGACAGACTAGGAAATAGCCTCTTGGTGATCATATTGAAGAAATGCATTCCTATGCACCTTGTCTCACTCACAGAAGTCAGCTTTAAGACCTAAGCTAGCCATTTTCAATCACCCATCTGATAATCCAGTATGATCTCTGACTATTTTAAGAACTTTAATTATGGGAAGAGTATTATTTGGCAAGATTATTCTTGAAAACTACTTAACTCCTGGCAAAGTATCTCAGATATCAACAATTCACTTCTCCATGGCATGAGAGTAAGCAAAATATAGAAATAGGTTAAGGGGCATTTCTTTTAAGGAAAACCAGTAAAAAGAAATCATACGCTTGTAGTTATTTTTGACTTGTTCAAATATCACTGATCTTAGAATGAATGACAAAAATATACCAGTGTGAGGAACACCCTAACAGGTTAGACTGGTAAATGCTTACTGCTTCTATTTCAGGGAGGGGCCCTGTGGGCTATATGGCATCAACAGAAAGAAGTCCAAGTAGAAAATACCACTTTGTTTTTCAACGCCTATCAGGTAAATATTACTGCATCAGTATACAAAGGCACAGAAAGTGTGTGTGTGTGTGTGTGTGTGATCTCATTTTACCCACATTTAAGTTTACTGCAACTATAATGAAGAAATCTAGATTCATATATAAGGAAAATGTTAATCATAACGGTGATCATATATATATGTGTATATATATATATATTTATGTTTGCTTATTTTCATGACAGTGGTTCATAGCTGTTATTAAATTGATGGAACCAGAAGACCTAAAATGACATAATGAGCTGATTTCAAATGAACAAAACACTACTTTTTAGAAGTTATCACAATACTTACGTATGACAAAAATTAAAATACATTTTCCAGGCAAAAGTTAACATAAAAAAAATTACAACCAGATTAGAATCTGAACCATGATCAAATCTAAAACTCAAAGTTCATAGATTCAGTGGTACAGTCTGTAGACTCCATTGGCACAGTCCTTAGCCAGCAACAGAGGAAGGGAAAACACAGAGCAAAACATCTGTGGCACAGAGTCAAATTATAGCCTGCAACATTTTTTTATGTACAGCTCCCTCACCAAGCAAAGATGTTTTGTGGCAGCCGCCATTGCCAATATTAGCAAAGCACGATCATCACAATAGAGATGGAAAGGGATCTGAAATTACAGTAAATCACTTCCTGTAACACTGCAATTATGTCTAAATGTGACACTGAGGTAAGGCAGCTCGTGAATCTGGGGAGAGAGCAGATGCCTGAAAGTCATACGATCTTGATTCTCACCCAGCATTCCTGCTCCCCAGCAGCGAAACTGTCCTCAAGACTCGGCTTCTCTCTTTCCTCACTTGTAAAATGATGGGATCAGATCAAATGATCTGTAAGGTCCTCTTTTTTTTTCATGACCTACAAATAATTTTATTGAAAATGAACAAATAACACAGCAGCCTTCCCAGCTGGGGGCCACACTCCCCAAGCGATTTCCTACAGGCTTAAAGCACTCAGTTTTCACAGTAAGGACATTTTTAAAAAAATCATTTCTAGAGACAGCAGACTCTGCCCCAATGACAGATCTGTAAGATCTCGAAGACGTCTTCTCATTCTAATATTCTATGATATATGTTGGGTTTCCACTTCCGGGAAGCTTTTAAGGTACTATTCAAAGAAGAAAGGGGTATCCTAAATCTCATATGGAACCAAAAAGGGAAGTCAGAAACAGGGCTTTTTTTAATGTTGCTATTCAGGGTACCGGTCTACGTTGTTTTTTTCCATTTCGAAAAGAAGACAGCTGTTAAAATAATGACTATATAGAACAGTGGTAATTACCCTATATCATACCTTTCATCTGAAGGCCTCAAGTCCTTTGTAACCAAGAGCTAATTCTTTTAATGTCACTTGACGATAAGCATTATTACCCACATTTTACCTAACAGCAAACTGAGAGACCAAGACCTCACTCAAGTTCACACAGACAAGTCGATGGCAGAACTGGAATCAGAATCATAGGACAATGACAAAGAGAATCTTGCCCAAACCTTCCAACGGCTTCCCATCAAGGTTAGAATAAGACCCCAAATCCTTCCCCCATAGCCTGGGATGACGTGCTGGCTCTGGCCTTGGATTATCTCTTGGATTTTATTTCTAATTATGCTGCTCCAGCTGTACTGGCTTACCTGCTGTTCCTCAAACAAAAAACCTTCTTCAGGCCTTTGCACTTCATGTCCCCTTGGCCTGGAAGCCTCTTGCCCCACATATCCACAGCTTCTTTCAGGTCTTCACTTCTTTTACCTCCTCCGAGAGGCCTTCTATGACTACCTGCCCTCACGGCGGCACCTTACTTTAGCTTTTTCATAGAATGATCCCTATTCAAATATATCTTATTCATCTATCTATTTATTTATTTGCTGTCTGCCTCTTTTAAACCATTAAGGTCCAAGTCTCATCCACTGCTGTAGCCCCAGTACCTGTAACAGCGCCTGGAAAGCAATAACATTTTGCAAATGAACGAGGAATGAATGAATAATTCATTCTCCAGTACAGATTCTCCAGCAGTTTCATCGAATAGAAGGGTGTTTCTCTGTAACGCCCATATTCTTTTTCCTCCTCCGCACCTTTATTATTTTTCCTAGATGGTGAACACAGCTGAAAATTCCCCACCGTACTCAGTGAGAGGCATGGTTCCTGATGAGTGGCCCACTCAGACCACCCAGAAGAATAAAATAGAGAGTTAGCCAAAGGAGATAATTCTCTGGGAACAGGTCCTGCCAAGTCTCCTGAAGGCCCTGAGCTGTCTGGATGACAACCTTTTGAACGCTTACCATATGACCCTTTCTGGAGCAGGAACAAAGGCCTTTTGTCACTCGGTTGAATCAAAGATGGAAGGCCAGAAAGTTCGAGCACCTAGCATCCTCAAAATGAGGACAGCCTTTTATCATTTTATATAACAAATCTCAAAGGTGTTCACCTACGTGTGTCCCCTAGAGGGTAATTATTTACTGCTAAATTCTATGAACCAGGAGCCCTGAGAAAGGATGGTCTGAAGGCTTTGGCAAGGTAGGTGGGCCAGGAGCAATGTAGAAATGGGGCGGGGGAAACTTACTTGACTCATGCCTCAGATGGAACAGGAAAAAAGAGGCAGCGAGGAAAAGGAGAAAGCCGGAGACACACTGGGTCTCAGAGCTGTTCGAAGCGAAGATGAAAGAAACAATGGGGAAGAAAACCCCACGACTTATCAGAAAATTGAACTGCAGTTAATTATACCAGAATGTCAGCAACGTCATCCTGCCGAATACCCCTACCAGTAGGTTGGCAACCTGATATATCACTCATCACTCCCCACTGTGTCATATTACAGTCCTACCAAGTTTTAATATATTATATAGGTCTACTGTCTGGGAGACCGGTTAAAACTCAAATAGCTTTTCTTTGATAATTCTATCATATCTAAGCACTGGAGATGTTTTAACTATTTAGCTTGAAGCAAAGTCTAAAAGGAGGGGTCTACAATCCACCCTTCTCATTAGAGACAAATTATCTTTCTTAGAGCATGTCATGGCCCTGCTCAAATTTCCAATGACCCTCAGTTACCCACGTGGGAAGGCTCCCGTGCCTGATCTGGTATTCAAGGTGCTCTCACAGTCCTACTAATAATATAAAATAATAACAATCTGTGACATGTGTAGAGTGCCTACTACGTTACAGTTTCTGGCTAAGTGCTTTTCTCATATTACATCAGTGAATCCTCATAATGGCCTCGTGTGGTAATTACTGTTATCATCTCCATGTTACAGAGGAGAAACTGAGGCACGGGGCAATACCAAAGGACCAAATCGACTCCATCTCCCAAGACTACCCAACTTCACCTAACACACTTGTCCTGTACACACTGCCTGCCACACTCGCCTCCTTTCTGATTCCCTTCCTTGGAGGCCCCACCTCCTTCAAGGAGCCTTCTCTGGCCCCAGATCACAGTGATCTGGACTCATATAGCACTGGGTCTCTGTACCACCTTGAAACAATACATTATTATTGTGTGTCTCATCTCCCCAAACAGGTTTAAACTCTACGTTGTTCCACCTCTCTTTCTCTCTGCCCTCCACAGTGCCAACACCTTGTACTAATAAGGTATTCAAGATATACTTGGTGATGATGAACTCATTGATTCCTAATATTGTCTGACACATAAGAAGCCCCTAATAAATGGTTTTAAACAGTCACCAACGAATGAGGGAAAAGTAAACAAAAAAAACAAATTAGGGCTTCCCTGGTGGCGCAGTGGTTGAGAGTCCGCCTGCCGATGCAGGGGACACGGGTTCGTGCCCCGGTCCGGGAAGATCCCACATGCCGCGGAGCGGCTGGGCCCGTGAGCCATGGCCGCTGAGCCTGTGCTCCGGAGCCTGTGCTCCGCAGCGGGAGAGGCCACAACAGTGAGAGGCCCGCGTACCGCAAAAACAAAAAAAAACAAAAAATTAGTGAGAAATCCCTTACCCGGTAAAATGAGTGTAATCCGTTTGTTAGCTGTGAGAGACGGACTAGCAGACTTGAGCATACAGTGTATTAATATATCAAAAATAAAAGATTTCCTCTTCTCTTTGTTCCAGTAAACATAGTGACCTTGGCCTCCCAGCAATTATTTTAATATCAGCTGTGTTTTCTTAGGTAAAATCCTCTTTTGATTTGTTGTTCTCCCACTGCAGAAGGCAAAAAACCCTCCCATAACAGTCAAAGAATAAGTGAGAACTTTTAGACTCTGGATATATAACAAATGGCTCTGTTTTGTGCAAAGAAGAAAAAAGAAAGAAAGAGAAAGAAAGAGAAAAGAAGGAAAGAAAGAAAGAAAGGAGGGAAGGAAGGGAGGAAGGGAGGGAGGGAGGGAGGGAGGGAAGGAGGGCACCAGAAGTGAGTCATACATCAAGCAGTTGAACTCGCAACCCTGATAACATACCCAGACACTTCAATGTTTAATTGCTACGAACGGGGAGGAGGGAGCTTGAGAAATGTGACCAAACTGAGCCAAGAAGATGCATAAAGGTGGGTGTCCCAATGGGTTGGCCAAGAATCTATAGCAGATTTTTTTTAAATGAAAAACCACCGTCAAGATCAGATTCTTCCTTATTCCATACATCATTATACCCCTCAGGAAAAACAGTTCTAAATACCATGCATGGGAAGGTCATGTCCAATATCAGAGCTATCTAGTCCACACTAAATTCCTTCACGGATATGGAGAGAAGCTGAGAAAAGCAGAGGTCTCTAGCGGCTACTCGGGAAAGAGAGCATGGAGGTCTCTGTTAGGACTGGAGTTTCTGCCTGAGAGATCGTTTATTCTCTATGCTACCTAAAACTTCTCTCCAAAACTTTCCCAGGAGCTGAAGAGTGGCAGTGGGGCGTGTTCTCATTATCTAGAAGGTACAAATTGGGGAAATTAATCACCTAAGACAAGGCCTGTCTTGTTTTAACATGAACACCGAGAACAAAGCAATTATGAGCTGAGCAAGGTGGTCACTGTGCCCAGACAACCAACAGAGCTTCTGCGAGACCTGCGTGTGGCCAACAGCCGCCTCCGTGAAAGGACATGCTCGGGCACTGAGAACTGTGACTTGGAGAGTGACACACATCATTAGCAGCTCTCCTGTAGCCTGGGTTCCTCACGGCTAGTTCTCAGCCAATAATGGGGAAGCTCAGCAAGCACTTCTGGGAAAATAATGACAACTGCAGAAAATGGTGCAGACTATATCTAAACTGACCTAGCTTGTGGAAAGGTGTATACTGGGGAAAATACAAAGGTTTATTCCATAAATACGGGGTCTTCCAATCTTCCAACATGAAGAACTCAGCTTAGTTTCTTCACCGGCCCCTCTTCCCTAGAGCCCGTCACCATCGACTTGAATGTTCCTGCAAAACTGTCTGGCAGCTAGTTAGGGAGGCTGAACTTTCTAGAGCGGCCCATATACAAATTACTTTGGCTACATTATTCACATCGCATCACAGGTCATGTGGTTGCTTTCTCAAAAGAACTTATAAAGTAGGAGTCTTCTGATTTCCTTTTATCTACTGGACGTTGTAGAGTCTTTTCTAACCCTCTTTCCTCCATTTTTTTTCTTTCTAACCTCTCATGATTCTCTCTCTTCCTTCCTGCCTATTAGATTGCCTTATTTCTGAGAGTCAAAAGGGCCAGGAAAAGGACTCGGACTTGTTGATAAAAAACAGTGTAAAGTGGTCATGCATGACTTCAAACTTTCCAAAGGACTGATTCTACATAGTTTTTAATATCCAGAAATTTTTAAGTGAATAAAGATCTGTAAGCTTACACCTCACTCTAAAAGACACCGAGCTGCCCTGCTCTAATCTTGTCATCCCCAGAAGGATCTGCAGGCCGGTGTCAAACCACAGCGCATCCAAGAAGTGCAGATAAAATAGGAGGGAAGACGCATGGCTCCCGTAGGCTGTTACTTGCCAATGAGTCACGATTAATACCCAGATCCTTCTGCTGTAGCTTCCCGGTTAGTCTGCTGTGTATTTGCAGGGGCTGTCAACACTTGAATTTCCTAATAGAAACGGTTCTTTGCTCTCAACTCTGCGAGCTCTAGCCCTGTGGCGCTCATCGCTGAAGCCAGCAAAGCTTGTCATCAGTGTGGGCTGGAGTTCCTTGCAGGCAGGGGACTCTGGATACACCAAAGGTAAAACTGCCACCACGATCAGGAAAGTGACTCAGCCAACAGCATACGTGAATCATCTTCCCATTTGCTTAGGAGAGGCATTAATACGCTTCACTTCAAAGATGAACATGGCAGAAACAGATATGCAGAATTTTTCCTTTCAGAATGTCTCCTGAACTTTGCAGCCCTTTACTGCAGTTCTTCTGTCTATGCCTGAGCCAATCCAGGCCTGAAGCAGGAAGAATGTGTACGATCCCCCATCCTGCACCGGGCACCCAGGGATACAAGCCTGAGGCCTCCAGTGCACCTCAGTTCATGGGTCTGGATTTCTGCTTTGGCCCTCGCTCCAACCTCCAGCCTGACAACGACGAAACTGCCACCCATGCCCAATCCTCCCCCTGCCCTGCTCCATACTCACACGCCCTCTGTTTACATAGGGAGAGAGGGCACAGTAAACACTGCAAGTTTCCGCGAATTTCAACGATGCTAAACTAAGTAAGAGTTCAAACATAGTTCTTATAGGAAAAAAAATATCTTGGCAAAATCCCTGACGCCTTTAACTGAATCTGGCTGGACCTTCTGGAGGTGAAACCAGAAGAACACGGGGTGTATTTCCAGCTCCCAGAAATCCAAAATGGAGAGCCACAATCCATAATAAAGAATAGCTGGGATAAATGAGATCCATAACCAGAGACAATTCCCAAAGCTCATTAACGGCCTTTATATTTCTAATTATTCCTCACACATTTTTTTTTAAAGAACTGTGTAGCACAGACGACCAAATTGGCTTACCCTTCTTCTCCTTCCTCTGCCTACTGTTTGGTAGAGGTTTCAAAAGAAATAAGTGTTTTTATGTTATGTGAATTATATGTCACTTAAAAAAAAGAAGAAGAAAGAAGCGGCCAAAATATGAACAGCTGGGGATAGAAAAGAGGAAAAGCAAAGAGCCTAGCTCAGCAGCAGCAGAGCAACAATTAGCTGGAAACAAGCAGCAGCTGTCCCCTTCAGCCGGGCCACATGGTCACCAGGTTGCCTCGGACACCCCCCACCCCCACCCCACCCCCACCCCACCCCCACCCCACCCCACCCCACCCCAGCCCTGCTTCATGAATTTATGGTTCCTGCCTGGCCTTTGTAAGCAGTGGAGTTTGCAATCTCAGGGGTAGACAATACAAAAGCTAAACAATCAATCTTTGACTAACTGATTGAATTGCTTTTCTATTTCTGTTGTAACAAATTACCACAAACTTAGAGGCTGAAAACAACATAAATGTATTAGCTTACAGTTCCGGAGGTTAGAAGTCTGACATGGATCTCACTGGGCTAAAATCAAGGTTAGAGCAGAGCTGTGCTCCCTCCCGGAGGCTCTAGGGGAGAATCCACTTCCTTGCCTTTTCCAGCTTCCATTTCTTGGCCCTTTCTCCAGCTTCAAAGCCAGTAACACAGCATCTCTCTCTGACCCTGCTTCCGCCCTCACATCTCCTTCCCCAACTCTCCTCTTCTGCTTCCGTCTTCCAGTTTAAAAGGACCATGATGGGCTTCCCTGGTGGCGCAGTGGTTAAGAATCCGCCTGCCGATGCAGGGGACACGGGTTCGTGCCCCGGTCCGGGAAGATCCCACATGCCGCGGAGCGGCTGGGCCCGTGAGCCATGGCCGCTGAGCCTGCGCGTCCGGAGCCTGTGCTCCGCAGCGGGAGAGGCCGCAACAGTGAGAGACCCGCGTACCGCAGAAAAAAAAAAAAAAAAAAAAAAAAAAGGACCATGATGATTACATTGGATAATCCAGGCTAACTTCCCTACCAGCTGATTAGTGATTTTAACTCCCCTTTGCCATGTAAGGGAACATTTACAGATTCCAGGGATTAGGAATGGACACCTTTGCATGGGGGTCTTTATTCTGCCTACTATATTAACCAATCTGTAGTTCACAAATTATGAAAGAAAATTTAAAGCATGCACTTTTTAGACAACTGTATTTTGATTTACAATATATGAACTCCTAAAAAAGTTATATGTAAAGCAAATTATAATTTAAAGTCATTAGAATAACTCACTATTGAAAGGAATCCTGTGAATTGTTTTGTAAAGATATTAACTTCCTAATGTCTTGTTTTAGAAATCCAGATTTCCGTACATTATATTTACTTAATGTTGAACTAAAACTTAAGTACGGGTAAAGCATTTTAATATTTTGAGAAGGTTAGGGGAAGGGAGTGCAGTCAAAAACCACAGAAGCATTTTCTAACAAACTGCCCAGAATTTTCACCTTCACACATGCACTTCGGAACCCGATAACTCTGATAGGTAATACGATAAACGCCTGAGTCTCACTCACTCAGCTAGGAAGCATCAACAGTGTGCTGATTAAGATCAGAGGCTCAGGCATCAGCCTTCCTCCCCCGGTTCAAATCCCACCTCTGAAAACTCGAAGCTATACGACCTTGGGTTAATCACTGAATTTCTTTGTGCCTCACTTTCCACATTTGTCAACCAAGAATAGTAATAATACCTGTGTCTTAGGGCTGCCATGAGGATTAAAAGAGATACAGAATATGAAACATTCAGCATGGTGCCTGGCACATATTAAGTCATCAGTAAGTGGATTTTCTTATCCTCACCACGTGCCAAGGCCCAGGCTTAGGTGCAAGAGACACATAGGAAGCATCCTACCACTTGGATTCATTATTTTCAGGGCTTGAAAATGCAAGTGAGAACAGGACATGACCACTAAATGGAAAGCAGCAGGCAAAATATTAAATTAAGATAAAATTTGAGTCTCCCTTTGGTAGACAACCATGGTTTCTGCTTGCAGGCTGTGCGAAAGATAGAATGACCTTTAATACTTAATGGAAGTGTGAATCATCCTTGGCAAACCACATGATGTTCTATTGAATATCTGGAAGGACAGTTATATTTGGTATCAGAGAATAATTCGGTTTTCTGCTCAGTATCTTCAAGTAGCTTGTTAGTTTTACCTTCGGATTTTAATGGCTCTCCACAGCCTCCCGAACAAAAGCCAACCTCATGTCCGAGGCACTCAAGGCCACGCACAAACCCCGTACACAAACTCGCTATTCTGGCCAGACAACAGAAGTCTCTAGTTCTGACAGCACTAAGGTACCGCTTGGTATAGTAGTTAATTTGGTATGTTTCTTATCTAGTCTGGAGGCTTTTGGAGGCCAGGGATCCCATCTTAGCGAGCCATATGTTCCCCACAGTGAACAGCGTATAATAAGCACCTAATTAATATCTGCTAAAGAAAGAGAGTACCCTATTTGTCTACTCATTTACATTCATTTTCACACAGGAACCTTTGATGCCTTTTTTGTTTCAAAGCTATTTTCTTCATTCAACTGACAGCCTCCTTTTTAAACATCCTGATTCAGAAGGTAATAATTACATTTCTTTAAAAAGGTGTACTTCTAAACTCATCCTGAGGGTCAGAGTTCTTAAATTCCATACATTTGTGAGAATCCTCTCACTAAAGATTTTTTTTTTTTTTTTGCTAGGGCTCCTTGTAAGGAAGTTTGAAAAAGAAATACTGTTTCCAGACAGGCTAGTCACGGCAATATCCTTAAAATGATGAAATAATATAATAACTACTTCTTACCTTCATGGTAACCGTGATGGTGCTATTTACATTGGCTTTATGCAACCAGCCTTGTTTTATCACACCGCCCTTCTGAGAACATAAAGATGAGGAATCCTGAAATAGAACGAAAACCATCAGTAAAAACAGCAGCTGGCTTGGCATCTAATCAAACAGTTGGGGGGCATGAACTAGGCCCTGCCTCACTTTCCAAAGCATAAAGTTCCCCCTACCCCCACCCCCACCCCCACCGTGAAGATGCCTGATGAAACTTGAAATTGTTAACTACAGGATGAAAGGCTCTGTGCCGTGCACACAGTAGGCACTCGGTATTTACTGGATCGTATGGACTGTCTTCTGGGAAAGTTTTCTGCATTACATAAACAGTCAAACTGCACCTCAAAATGTCACAGACATCCAGGCCATCTGTCCCAAGAGGGATCTATCAGGCAGGACAGTCCAGATGAATCACCATGCCACATGCCCAGTGCGGGAAAAGCAACTCTACAAGCGCGTCCCACAGGTGGGAAAACATGTTTTATACACACATCACAGCCCATTTCACTTGATTTTTCCTAAGCTCCATTTGGAAATGCAACAATTAAAAAAAATTTTTTTTTTTTTTTTTTTGCGGTACGCGGGCCTCTCACTGCTGTGGCCTCTCCCGTTGCGGAGCACAGGCTCCGGACGCGCAGGCTCAGCGGCCATGGCTCATGGGCCCAGCCGCTCCGCGGCATGTGGGATCTTCCCGGGCGGGAGCATGAAACCGCGTCCCCTGCGGACCGGGGCATGAACCCGCGTCCCCTGCATCGGCAGGCAGACTCTCAACCACTGCGCCACCAGGGAAGCCCCCTAAAAAAAAAAAATTTTTTTAAGACACTCGTCAGCTTGAAAGCTGGCCCCGGATCATTCAAAAACGATTCTTTCCCTCATCTCTTCTCAGGGAAATCTCTCAGCAGAAGTGATCTTGAAGAAACCAGCGCAGTTGCCCCCATCTTTACCTCATCCTTCTCACAGTCCTCATCAATCTCAAATACATGATTGGGAATCTTTTCCGGTCGCAGAGATTTGCTGAAAATACAAGAGAGTTGTCTTAGACACTAAGCAGGACAAAAAAAAAAAAAAAAAAAAAAAGCAAGATGAGTAGACTTCTCTCTTTCACAACCACGGAAACGCCAAGACATAAGAAGGAGAAATTGTTTTCTCCTTTCCGAAGTCAGATTCTCCCCTATGACTGAACTTGCATTACCTTTTGTAAAAGGACTCCCACACGTGCAGCCAGCAGCAAAGACGTAACTAAGCCCAAACGGCAGAAATCGCAAGGAATGTGTGCCAGAGCTGTCACTGGTGGTGGGACCTTATCTTTCCCAGGCCTAAAAGCAACATCAGGTCATTCTGGCTCTTCCGTCTGTTTGCTGTATGACCCTGGACTGAGCATCAGCTTTACAGGACATCTTCAAGACTCAGTTTTCTCGTCTGGGAAAGTGCCTTGAAAACTACAAAAGGCTACACCAAGTCTTATTTCTCCAAAACATCTCCCGTACGATATCCTGTGAGGTTAATAGTATTACGGATGAGAAAGGGGAGAAAAGTGAGGGTTCAAGTGACTGAGTGACTAGCCCAAGGTCATCCAGCTAGGAAGTGGTAGAAATAAGATTTGAACCCTGACAGTCTGGATCTTGGGCCGGGGCGCTCACGGCTGCCCTTCAACGCAACTCAAAGAGATGTACTTTTGTCGAGAGATGTCTGGGGCCATCAACCTGAGCCAAATGTCTTCTAGCTTCTTCACTGACAGCACTAGAAAATGCTCACTACATTATCCAGAATCAAAGAAAGATGATTTTATGGTCAATATAGATGTACCAAAGCCAAAAAGTGAACTCGTCCATCTTGGAAAAAATTTCAATGAGCAAAGCTAAAATATATCCAATTACCCAAAATACATTTACCAAACATGCTGGGTGTTTTGAGGTTTTGCTTTATTATATATTATAATTGAGAAGCTTCACAAATGGTTTGAAAAAAGGTAAAATGTTTAATAACTCTCCTCTTGAAAGTTTCCCTTAAATTCTAAACTTACCATGGCAACATTCGAAAGTCCCCAGAGAAGTCTTCATACTTGTAGTTTACCACATGCCAATCTGTGCTATAAGTTTTAATACACTGAAAGAAAATAAGAATCTTTAATTTGAAATGTAGGAAAAGTACATGTATATCTGCTTTTTTTTATGTCCGGTAATAGGCTGACAGACTTTTACAAATCATTTGGGGAATGTTGGTACTGGGCTCTTCCCTTGGGGATTAACCGTGTCTTCCTAAACCAGTTGGTGGCAATAAATACCAATTCACATGTTCTCTTGGACACTCTGACTCCAAGTCCAAAGAGTATTCAAATAAAAAAAAAAAAGACTAAGAGGACTTCCCTGGTGGTCCAGTGCTTAAGACTTCGCGCTCCCAATGCAGGGGGCCTGGGTTCGATCCCTGGTCAGGGAACTAGATCCCACGTGCATGACGCAACTAAGAGCGCGCATGCTGCAACCACAGATCCCGCATGCCGCAAGAAAGATCCTGCATGCCAGCAACTAAGACCCGGCGCAGCCACATAAATAAATCAATAAATAAAAGTAAACAATGTCCTTTGCCTTCTAAAAAAAAAAAAAGACTACGAATACAAGCTACTTGTGAAAGTGTTTAAATTGTATCCTCTATATCACATCATATAGACTTGTTATGTAGGTCAGTTAAGTTCTAGTAATTTTATTTTCCATTTACACTAAAGAAAGAGTATTTTATTTACTTTAATTTTTAAATTAATTTTATTGGAGTACGGTTGCTTTACCATGTTGTGTTAGCCTCCACTGCACAACAAAATGAATCAGCCATACACATACAGATATCCCCAGGAAAGAGTATTTTAAATACAGTATATTTAAAATGAATGAATGATGAATCTTCTTCTGTGGCCTTTGAGCCTCTTACCTCTTTGACAAACAAACTCTGGGCCCTCTTCTCACCATCTTCTGGTACAGTGGACTGCACCGTTCTGCGTTGACGACTTATCACCGAGATCTAGAAGACAAAGAACATCCTCGCTCTACGAACGGCCTTGAAAAATGCAGTTTTGTTCTTTAAAGAAGTGCTTGTGAACTCACAGATATATCTTCCATTGGAAACATAAGCAGATCTCGGAGGGGGTCGCTGTAAATCTGGGTTTTTCTTTGGGCGATAACATTCTCATAGTCCAAGGGCTCAACAACTTTGGTCTTTTCCTTAATGAGAGACGAAAAGAAAGTTAATACTGTCAAACTCACGAGGGAGTAGTTCCTCCTCGTCATGTGTCAAAGATACATTATTTCACCAAAGAAGGGATTATTGAGACTCAGCAATTAAAGGAGACACTTTTATGAGGGAAATATTCTCCATAATTAGACCCGCACACCAAATACATACATACAAACACAGATCTCTCTGCTAAACACAAGAGTTCAGGAGAGACAGCCCTGTACTCTGCTTATCCGTGTGCCTCCCAACAATTTATTGAATTTAAGGCAAAACAAAAAGTGGCATATATGGAAGCCTGTCAGTTGATATTTACTGAATATGCACTATTCACTGGGTAACTAAAGGGGAGAAAAGTAGCAACATTCCTGTGCCTACTTGGTACCAGGCACGCTGTCCAAAGGATATCTCAAGTTTCCAAATAGCTGGGGCAGGCATGGGTACTGGAGATGCTTGATCCAATGGGCAGGGCATGAAAGGATGAGGTTCCAGGTGGCAAAGTCAGGGGATCCCTGTGGGACTTCCAGGTGACCCGGCCATTGATAGTAGGGCCACAGCCCGAGGCCAAGGTTACAAGGAGCAGGGTTAGTGACCCTGAGAAATCCAGGATGTGACTGATTTAATAAGAGTGATAACAGCATTTACTGAGCCTTTTCTAGATACCAGGCACCGTGCCAAGTGCTTTCTCTACATTTTTTCACATAAGACTCATAATAACCCTATGAAATAGATTAAATCTTTGTTCCCATTTTACGGATGAAGAAATCCTGGACTCAGAACAGGTTACGTAACTTGCCCACCTTCAGAGCTGGAATTCAAACCTGATTCTGTGACTCCAAAGCTCTGTTCTTTCCACCTCATATAGCCTTTCCTGCCCTGAGAAATACAGCAAGATACTAAAGTTCAAGGTACTGAACTTGGAATAGGATCCCATCACCTACCTTCCTATCATCTGTTCCTTCACTGAATTTACCCTGATCTGATACACTGTCTATTTTACGGCTCGGCCTGTTTAAGGGCAGGGATTTCCCTTCATCTGTTCACCACTATAACCCTAGCACCCAGAACAGTACCTGGCACTCAGTAGACAACCAGTCATTAGTGTTGAATGAACTTGGAGATATTCAGATTCTACCAGAGCCATGTCTCAACACACTACTGTAAACCCAGGCATTATTGATTTCTAGTATATTATTGATTTCTAGTAATAATGTTTTACTTAAATTATTTTTCTTAATAATTCTATAATGAAAACTGTATAAAGAAAACTTGAATTTAAGATATATTAAAACTTAACAGCATAATGGAATAGGGGTTATATTTGTATTTGTGTACATAGTATTTGAGGCAGTCTCCAGTATACTGTATCCAAACCATCCTTTGAGAACCGTTTTTATACATGGTCACAGCTATATCGCAGTTCCACATCTGAAGGGCGTCACCGAGTTTCCTCTGTAAGATTAGTTAGTGAGAGTAAACCACTCTAACGAATGAGAATCAGTGTTCAACAAGTCTAAAAGATCCTGACAAAAACAGTATAGAGGTGCCTCAAGAAGTTAAAACTAGAACTACCATATGATCCAGCAATCCCACTTCTGGGTACATACCTGAAGGAAAAGAAATCATTATCTCCAAGAGATATCTGCACTCCCATGTTCACTGCAGCATTATTTACCACAGCCAAAACACGGAAACAGCCTAGGTATCCATCAAGAGAGGAATGGATTTTTAAAACGTGACGTGTACATATATACAATGAAATACTGTTCAGTCATAGAGAAGAAGGAATTCCACTGCTTGCGACAACATGAATAAATCTTGAAGGCATTATGCTAAGTGAAATAAGCCAGACAAAGACAAATACAGTATGGTATCACTTATACGTAGAATCTAAAAAAAAGTAGAATGGTGGTTGCCAAGGGCAGCGGGGTGAGGGAAAACGGGGAGATGTTGGTCAAAGGGTACAAACTTTCAGTTATAAGTTGAGTGAGTTCTCAGGATCTAATGTACAGCACGGTGACTATGGCTAACAATACTGTATTACATACTTGAAATTTGCTAAGAGAGTATATCTTAAGCATTCTCACACACACAAAAAAGGTAACCATGTGAGGTGACAGATGTGTTAATTAATTCCGATTGTGGTAATCATTTCCCAAGGTATACGTATATTAAATCGCTGTACGTTCTAAATATATACTTTTATTTTTCAATATCTCAATAAATCTGGGGGAAAAAGATCCTAACAAAGATATATTTCATTTCAAGTCTTAAATTTGGATTTATTGACCCATGAGATCAAATGAAGCAGATCATCCCTATCACGTCTACGGATACCCGTGCAAAACAAGTTGAAATAAAAGAAAAAAAACTCCTCTATTTTGTGAACTCAGAGATTTTTCTGATAGGAACATTTGACCCCCTTGTCCCATATCTACCATGTTTCGTGGACCCAAGTGAAAGGACACTGTGACTGAAGCTTGAGCCCTAACACTTAGAGTCTGTGATCAATTTCTCAGAGAAGTTAAGTGAATAAAGCCCCATCTAAGAAGGCAAGCCTGCGAGATTGGGACTGACATATATACACTACTACGTATAAAACAGATAACTAATGAGAACCTGCTGTATAGCACAGGGAACTCTACTTCACTTTGCTGTACAGTAGAAACTAACAACGCTGTAAAACAACTACCCCGATTAAAAAAAAAAAAAAAAAAGGCAAGCCTTAGAAACTGAATTTCAAAGTTTTGCTTTCGGTGCCAACTATCTTCCCAATACAGATTGCAAAAACAGTCCTCCAATTTCATTGTTTAACCTGTTGAATTAGCATCTGTTAATCTCTGCACAATAATTTCACAGGCACCTGCTCCAAGTAACTTTGAAAAAGAAAATCCTCCTTCAGCTTTCTAACCTAGTTGTCAAATTACTATGCTAAAGGATACGTCAAAATGAATCACTTGTTGAAATGTACAGTATATGCCTTCTAAAAATGAAACTTCCAGCTCTCCCTGTGTTTCAAAGGCCACATATTCATGTTACAGAAAACGAGGTTTCATTTTTCATAGAAAACTGATTCAACTAAGCATTCTCCGTCTTCACTCCTGCTCCTTTGTCAGGGGTAGCTCAACTGCAGAAGAAGCTGGGGTGGCTATTCTGGGTCCCACAAATCTTCCCCTAGAAGAAGATCTAGGCCCGTGAATCAGGCTTCATTTTTACAAAAAAGAAAAAGAGAAGGATTAAGGGCCCCCTCCCATCCCCCAGCTGCCTCCAATCCCCATTTGTTTCTCCAGCCCTCTCCCCGGAATTAAAAGCACAATTCGAGCTGTCAGTAGGATTCAGCTGTAACTCTGCTGGCATCAGAGACAAGGAAAACCTTTGACTTTTAGAATTACCATGACTTAATGGCAGCTCTGCCCGGCGGTCTAGAACATAACCCTTATCTAACTTTCCTATTCGGATTTATGATTTGATTAGCAGACTTACAGGGTTACCCGAAATAAAGCTTCCATCACACACAAAAAGGGTCTTTCTCTCAGATTTGGGCACTGCCCTCCTGCCAGTTCGTGCACTGATTGGCCTGAAAAGGTGCTTTTTCCTAACGCAAGACAACTGTGTTATAATAATCAGTAGTTTAGGACTTCCCTGGTGGCACAGTGGTTAAGAATCCGCCTGGCAATACAGGAGGCACGGGTTCGAGCCCTGGTGCGGGAAGATCCCACATGCCACGGAACAACTAAGCCCACGAGCCACAGCTACTGAGCCTGCGCTCTAGAGCCCGCGAGCCACAACTACTGAGCCCACGTGCCTAGAGCCCGTGCTCCGCAACAAGAGAAGCCACCGCGATGAGAAACACGCGCACCGCGATGAGAAGCACGCGCACCGCAACGAAGAGTAGGCCCCGCTCGCCGCAACTAGAGAAAGCCCATGCACAGCAACAAAGACCCAATGCAGCCAAAAATAAATAAATTTATTTTTAAAAATAATAATAATCAGTAGTTCATAAACACCCAAATAATAGCAAGGTCCCACTGCGTCCTTCTATAAGTTCTGTAGCAGCGTTAAGTAAAAGGCAAAAGCATTTACATAATCTGGAGAGAAGCGAGCATATGTTTCAGTCTTCTCTTCCTAAGTAGTGACAGGAAAACCGTCAGCCTAAATTTGGAACCTACTCAGTTTTCACCATGCAGGGGGAAAAAAAAAAGGTTTGCCTTTGAAAGTTCTCATTCACTGATTCCTGAGCTCTCTTGAAATAACTTGCTGCTCATATTATTAGGGTTTTGGTGGTTGTTTCACTCCAAGATGACTCTGCAGCCTTTAAGAAAACACTTTCAATATATATTCTACCCGTTTCTTAACCAAAACGCATCAAATAGACAAGGAAAATACTATCATTTCAACTTCGTACATGAAGAAACTGGCTCGGAGCTTAGGATCAGCTATCTACATCTAGCGGTAGAATCAGGATTCAAATCCAAGTCTTCCAACTACTGAGCCTTTTTCTGTTCTTAAGTGTCTCCCAAACTCGACTTACTCATGGTACAATCTTCAAGATTTCTGCCACAACTTCTGCACTATCATATACTTCATATTTTTCTTCAAATCAAATCTCTCTTTCATTGAAATACATTTATTGAAACAGTAAGCTTTATATTAGCCCCCCAAAGGAAAGTAAGTCAATATTTTCCTAATCCCCAAAAAATAAAGTTTTAAATGTCAACCTTTGTGCCATGGTTCAGGACACAGTACACTCTTCCAGACTCAGGCCACTCGGACCAAATCTAAATAGACTTCCACATGTAAACCCTCAAATTGTGAAGAAATGCACAATTCCGCAAATGGAGATAACTTTCTGATGTCTAACATAGAGTGAAAGGACAGAGACTGAAAAAGCGAACTCATCAGTACAGATTCGGTTACAGTCTGCTTCTTGGTACAAAGAGAGGATGCAATGGATTCTTACCGGGAGTCACTAACAGCATCAAACACTTTAAGACTTTATGATTTTGTGGTAGTCCCTGTACATCCACTGTACAGGATGACTGATCTTTCATCATCTTAACTATGTATGTATAAATGTAAAACCAAGCTTGCGACCCTAAAATGATATGTAAATATGTATATGCAGGTATACAGTCAACCCTCCAACCACTCATGTATTTACAAGCGCACATTACTGGTAAGCCGGTTTATGCTCTCATTAGAAACTTAACCGTATCATTTCAATTGCATTTTTAAAAAGCAATCATAATCGCGTAATATTTCCGTGTCAACAGTGCAAAATCAGCCTGGGTTACTTTTTTTTTTTTTAAGGAATTTTGCCTTTTTAAAAAAATTTTAATTAATTAATTAATTTATTTATGGCTGTGTTGGCTCTTTGTTTCTTCTGTGCGAGGGCCTTCTCTAGTTGCGTCAAGTGGGAGCCACTCCTCAGCGAGGTGTGCGGGCCTCTCACTATCGCCGCGGCTTCTCTTGTTGCAGAGCACAGGCTCCAGACGCGCAGGCTCAGTAATTGTGGCTCACGGGGCTAGTTGCTCCGCGGCACGTGGGATCTTCCCAGACCAGGGCTCGAACCCGTGTCCCCTGCATTGGCAGGCAGACTCTCAACCACTGCGCCACCAGGGAGGCCCCAGCCTGGGTTACTTTTGCTTAGATATTACACCAAAGGTCACTCGTTTGCTGGTAAATTTTCGACTTTTAGAAACTAGTTCTTAAGTATTCTAAGAATGTCTCTTCTGCAAGTCTGAAGTGAACACTGGCTTCACAGAATCCTTTCTGTATCACACTGGGAGGGAGAGCAGAGCAGGCAGAAGGCTTAGCAGTGGGGCACGGAGCCAGTTCAAAAATCTCCCACTGCCACCCGCTTCTCCACATTAAGTTTTGGTGCCAGACGGAGCACGGCAACGACTGGTTTATGAAGGAGAATGATTTAGCCCAAAAGTTAGAAGCTGATTTTTGCAGTATTGTGATCAGACTGTTTCAATGGCATCTGAACATAATCTTATTGAAAATGACAACCATCTTAGAAAAAGAAGGAACAGACTCAAAAAGAGGGGGTTACTCCGCAAGTCTCTCCTTCCCATCCTTCCCCCACCTCCCTCCCTTGGGAATGTCTCCAGACCCCCCCTAAGGGATTTAGCTCCCCTTTTGTTTCAGACATTTGGAGCAGGGTCTGGAGCGCTTTCTCCAGAGATCTCAAAATAACACTTTGCGCTCAAAATGGCCACTGGGGACATGCTGCTTCCGGCAACGAAGAAAAGAAAGTGGGTTTGGTGGTAGAGCACACTTATCAAGTCCCTGCTAAGGTCCAGGCTGTGTGCTAGCCCTTGAGAAGCTCACGGTCTAGAGCGGGAGGCGGATAAACCCAAGACGTTTAAGTTGATCACAGAGGCTGTTATAACCTGAAGCACCACTTGGCTCCCATGCATCTGTCAGACCCTCTGATACCACATCTTCTTCCAACAAAGCGACTGCACAAGTGTTCTTGCACATTAAAGTGTGCAAGCCCATCTATTCACATTTATATCAGAAGAATTTCCCTGTATGGGTATATGTGGTCTCGGATCATTTCATCTTGTCTTCTACTTTAGTTGATAAATTCTGTAAGAAATGAGAAACGTCACCACTGCAGACTAGAGATTTCTAGAGGGGGACCCTACACAGCATGGCAACAAAGGAACCATAACTGTAAGGAGCTTTTTCATAAGTTTCATGTCAAGAATATTTGACTTTGTTATGACCTTGTCTTTCCTCAATCGTATGATTACCTTTCACCAGCTCATTTCTTTCCCTCTTTCCCAAAAGGAACTCAAGTACCGAAGAAGCTTTGAATTAATATAACCTGATGATGATGCTAGGGGAGGGAAGGCCATCTTTTCAGTCAGTATAACCGACTTGGCAAAATAGACACGAACATATTTTATAAATTTATTTATTTTTATTTTTGGCTGTGTTGGGCCTTCGTTGCTGCTTGCAGGCTTTCTTTAGTTGCGGCGAGCGGGGGCTACTCTTCGTCGCAGTGCGCAGGCTTCTCATCGCGGTGGCTTCTCTTGTTGCGGAGCACGGGCTCTAGGTGCACGGGCTCAGTAGCTGTGGCTCGCAGGCTCTAGAGCACAGGCTCAGTAGTTGTGGCACACGGGCTTAGTTGCTCCGCGGCATGTGGGATCTTCCCAGACCAGGGCTCGAACCTGTGTCCCCTGTGTTGGCAGGAGGTTCTTAACCACTGCGCCACCAGGGAAGCCCGACACAAACACATTTTAATAAAGGCTGTTTCTCAGGACAAATGTTGGCACAAAAACGCACATACAAATCACATTCAAGACACTGACCTTTCTTAAAGCTAAGAGCTAAAGGGAAAATCATACTTTTCATGAGACCACGGGGTCATGCTTATTCCTAATTTACACCTTGGCTCTCACATCATTCCTGTGACAGCCCAACCTCCAACCTCTCTCACCCACAGCTCATAATGTCCTTCCCAACCACTGCGGCATTTGCTCACATATAGCTGTAATTGCATTGTGGGTACTTTGCATATTCGTCTCCTTAGCGGGATTGTAAACACCTGGAGGGGGAAACAGTGCCTTGTACATTCGCTGACCTTTACACTGAGTATTAATATACACCAAGCTAAGCATTTTCTATTATCTCACTTAATTCCTTCAAAAACCCTGCAAGGGAGGTTCTTTTACTGTGCCCATTTTCAGACAAGGAAACTGAGGCTCAGGCAGGTCCAATGTCACACATTAGTGGAGCTGGGATTCAAATCTATATCTGATGGACTCCAGAGCCAGTACCCCTAACCATAATACACATAAACAAAACCAAAACATTTCCCCACCCTCACTCCTACCATGTTTAATTTCCTTGGATGGACTTGACATTTTAGGATTTGCTAGCACTTACTTCAACTACACCATCATTTTTACCAAAGTGAGATCTTGCCTTCTCATCGCCCTGATGATGCTGAGCATGAGTGGCTTACAGAGCTTGTAATGTAATTGGATAAGGAGTTTTACATTTCTTAGCTGTTGCTTCCAATTTAGCATTTGCCATCAATGAGTAGGGATTAGCACCTTAGGTCTTTTACTTTGGGGAAAGGAGTTGGCAGATTTGACTTCAAGTGGGTAAGAATCAGATTACCAAAAAACAACAGTAAGATACTGTCAAGGGACCGTGTCTAATTCACCTCGGTATCCTCCACGGAGAGAACCTAGAAGACAGCCGTGAGAACTACAAAGCCAGAAGCTTTTGTGGTGCATGAGGGATAACCGGCCGAATAATAGAGAGAGACTGATCCTACATGTATGTATGCCTTCCAAGCTAAAATGGCAGCACACAAGGAGAGAGGGACAAGTCATTGATTAGCTAAGGCTTTCAGAATTCATTTTCAGATCCCAGCTTGAATTTAATTTCTGATTCCAAGAAATCAGCAAAATGAGGTTCTAAAGGTATTTAAATCTAACTGAGGAAAAAGAAAACTCATTTTTTTCCCTGTTTAGAGTTTTCACATAGGGAGGAATTCTTTTTAAATGCCAAATTACTTCCCTTTTCTAAGTCTATTTGGCTATTTATATAAACTCAAGAACTATTTTTAAAAACCTACAAAGAATTTATATTATTTTTTTAAATCACAAAATAAACAAGTCTCATATGTACTATATGATTAAATCAAACTCGGTTAACAAGTGTTTTTCACTACAGCCAACTCAAATATTATGCAAATAATCTAGATTATCTACAAATGAATAAATAGAATTTCGATGAACTCCATACCCCCAAACTTCACTTTAACTGATAATTATGTTTACTCAATATGCTGGCTGACAGGTAGGAAAATTGATTTGAATTCAATCACTCCTTACGCTTTGTGTCCACTTTCTGCTAGTATTTAAATGACTCAAAGATAAGACAAGGGCTTCCCTGGTGGCGCAGTGGTTGAGAGTCCGCCTGCCGATGCAGGGGACACGGGTTCGTGCCCCGGTCCGGGAGGATCCCACATGCCGCGGAGCGGCTGGGCCCGTGAGCCATGGTTGCTGAGCCCGGCGCGTCCGGAGCCTGTGCTCCGCAACGGGAGAGGCCACAACAGTGAGAGGCCCGTGTACCGTTAAAAAAAAAAAAAAAAAGATAAGACAAAAAGAGGTAAAAATGAAAAGAAAGGATTGAATAAATTGAGAGAATGGCAAAGTAGCTTTTTGAAACTAGAAGAACACTGTTTCTATTCTTTAGCAAGCCATTAGTGACAGAAAGAAAGAAAATGCACCTTGGTTACACATAATGGCTTTCTTTCTAACAAATTAAAGAATTTAACAAGTTCACATAGACATACAAAATTATTACAGACAATTCATTCAAGCAAGGAGAAATTAGACTGTGTGCCCATCAACTAATTTATAACCTGCCTTGGATCTTCGTTCCCGCTCCAGTAATGACAGAAAAGAAATCTTGTTGACTTTTTCCTGAGTGTGACAAACAGAACCATAACATACCTTGCATTCTTAAGCAGAACAAAATGTAAAGTGCACTGATGTTCTATAGGTATGTGGATTTAGCCAGCTAGATTACTTACATTCCATGAAAACATAAAAACCCAAAGGTCCTGTTTGTGTCATCTGAAAACAGCAGGACAAGCCTATTTCGTTACAAAAGCTCCGTAATCTATAAATCAGCCAGCCACACATCATTTTCCACACTGGATCCAACCACTGGTCTATCCATCCCATTAATCTGCTCCTGACAATGGAGTAAAGAAAATCGATGGGCCCCATTTTGAAAACCAACCTTGACAGGGGCAAAAACGCACTTTTCTACAAATATTTTCATTTTCCATAATTGGTCATATTGGATCTATCCATTAATTGAAATTCTCTCTGCCTTTTTTGAACCTTACCAGTATTTTCAGCGTATACCACTTCATGAGATAATACATTCTAAAAGCTATTTGAAATAAATAGAGAGGTCCTTTGATTTTTCTTAAGTTTACCTCTTTAAAATATCAGGAGATGCCCTATGTCTTGGTATAATATTCCAGTATATGGTGACCTGAGCCATGTTTATCCTATCTACCCACTTGTGATTAAACAGGCAGACCTTCTTCCAGTAGGCTCTGCCTTTTGGTGACTTGAGGCAGGAATCTACAGATGATCTTCCTGGTCATGCTGCATGTTTTACTGTCCTTCCAGCCCTAACGCATCCTGGGCAGACTGTTCTCAAGTGTTCAGTCTACAATCACTCCCATGTTGCTCTAGCGTAGCATAATCAAGCTCAAAACCTACTCTCCTAGTAATAAGTTTCAATTATCTCCCCAGCTCTTGTCCATCCAGAAACTCATCTCTCATTTTCCTGTCCACATTATCCAGCCTCATGGGGTCTCACTGGGGTACAGCTCCTAGAGCTTGGCCTCTCTCAACTCTTAGGAAAGGGTGTTAAATCAGACCAGCATCCCTTGCTTAACCATCCCTTGGCTATTGAGCTTTTCTACACAACTTCTTCTTTAAAAAATGCCTGTATATCACCTTTGTTTCCTTCTTTAAGCCAATTCCCTCCCTATGACAAACCTGTATCATCAGAGATACCACTTGATAGGAGAGTCTTAGGGGTTGACCCCTGTGAAAGGTTCTTTGAAGTTCTTAAGTTAGTATCCTTGAGGTGGTTAAAATGTTATAAAATCGATGTGATGGTTGCGCATATCCGTGACTATATTAAAAACCACTGACACAGACACTTTAAATGAGCGCGTTGTATGGTATGCAAATTACATCTCAACAAAGCTATTAAGAAAGCTAGGGAAAAAAAATAACCTATCCAGTTTCACTTCCTTATACCTAAAAAACCCCTCCACTATTTAGGAAGAAGAGTTCCCCGTACAGCAACCACCAGGCCCCTCAGTAGAATGGTTAGGTGTCAATGTGTGGGGATCCTACACTGTAGCTAGGCTGTAGCCAGAGATTCCACTGGCAGGCCTGGAACAAAAGTGAGGCTTGCTGCCCTGTAGCTCCCTGAGGGCTCTTCTGGAGCTCTTACACACAGAAACACAAAACACACAGCTTAGTTCTGACTGTCACTGAGCATCAACCATGTGCCAGAGGCAGTGGGCTACAAAGCTGAGAAAACAAACGTGGGCAAGATGTGGGTGCTGCCCTTCAGGAACTCATGAGCTTGAAGGGAAGACAGACGCCCTCAACAGAGAGTTAAAATACGATAGGATAGGGACTTCCCTGGTGGTCCAGTGATTAAAGCTCCGAGCTTCCACTGCAGGGGGCGCGGTTCCATCTCTGGTCGGGGAACTAAGATGCCATGCGGCGCAGCCAAAAAAAAAAAAAAAAAAAAAAATACACGATGGGATAAAAATACACGATGGAATACGAGCTGGGACAGGGGACACAGAGAGTGCTGTGGGGATGCAGATTAATTCCACGGGCGAAGGAAGCTCAGAGAGGAGATAGCATGTGCGCTGAGCCTTGAAGGACTGAATAAAAACGCCCATGGCAGGCAAGGCGAAGAAAGGCATTGCAGGCAAAGATGAGAGCGGAAGTAATAGACGAGGATGAAAAGCATGTGTTCAAGGAGTCTGGGGATGCACAGAATAAGGAGAAATGGCCGGGAAGAGCTGGAAAGGCACGTTTACGGAGGACCACAGATGCCAAGGCCATGAGATTGGACTGTTTCCTAGTGTAGGCGATGGGGAGCCAGCAGAGAGGTTTTTAAGCAGGGGAATGACATGAACAGATGTTTTACTCATATTTATGCACTGCAAGCCAGAAGGTCAGCGCTAATGGAAATTAATCCATAAAATGACAGCATAGGCTGAAAATTTGTCCCATTGTCTACATTTTCCAGGAGCAATACACTGAATTATGGAAAACTACTCATTAGAGTTGCATACGAAACTACTGAGGAAAATAAAGTGAGGGCTCTGTTTCTGTGAAGAGCTTTTCTTTAACAGAGAAATAAAGAGAGAAATACTTGCTTGCATCTTCCTTGTGACAGAGATTAAATTCGCCTGAACATTTCATTTTGAAAAGATCAACTGCCAATCTGCACTTAATTTGTTTCCAACACCTTTTCAATGGCTAATTTGATTCAGAATGGTTAAATTTTCGATGAAACATAAGTTGGATCACAGTATTCCTTTGTTTAAACCCCTTTAATGGTTCAACATAGCCTGCAGAGTTGGTGATTTGTGAAGCAGAGAAAAATGTTGGGGTAAAAATGGGAAAGTCACTACATTCTCCTGGAGAATGCATAATATACTAATATAATAATAAATTTTCTTAATTAAAATTAAAAACATAGCCTGCAGAAAAAAGCTTGAACCGTTTAGCAAGGCTTATAAGATCTGGCCTCCACCCCCAGCCTCCGGCCCAGGCCCTCCAACCCCCGTGGGCAGATCTCCTAATGGGCCCTGTTACCCCACCTTTGCTGCTCCTCTGCCAGTTCTTCCCCCAGCCTCACTGCAAGACTCCGTGAAGCTGCCCATCTTTCTAGGTGCAAATGGCCACTCCCTCCTACCCACTGCTACCCACCTCCTCAAACCCAGAGCTAATGCCTGAACTTCCTTCCCCATCCTAGTCCCATGATGAAGAGCTGAGGTGCGCATTTCCTTTTCTGCCTCTCCCCTCGCTAGAATGAAAGCTCTGTGATTCAAGAGACTTTGTCTTATTCACGGCTCTATCCCCAGCACCCCCAAATTTTATGTTGAATGACTGAATGAGCAAACTATGAATCCACTGTCATTTTCTTTCTTTCTTTCTTTCTTCCTTTTTCTTCCTTTCTTCCTTTCTTTCACATCTTTATTGGAGTATAATTGCTTTACAATGGTGTGTTAGTTTCTGCTGTATAACAAAGTGAATCAGCTACACATATACATACATCCTCATATCCCCTCCCTCTTGCGTCTCCCTCCCACCCTCCCTATCCCACCCCTCTAGGCGGTCACAAAGCACCGAGCTGATCTCCCTGTGCTGTCATTATCTTTCTAACCCTCAACATTAAGATTTCCTGCCTCTTCCAATTTTTCAAGATGATCACCAACTACAAAACGCTCACTGAAATACACACATTTGGGTAGCTGTCCAAAGGAGCCAGGCTACTGAACACTTTAATAATGTGAATCATCACTCATTCATTTCTCTTTTGGTAAATTCACAACATCATATACGAAGTTTTCATAGAACCAGGCACACCTACATGAAGAAATGTAAAGTGTCAGGAGGTAGAAAATCGTGTTGGTTGGGCATTTGAATTAAACTTGAGAGAAAGTTGATGACTCCAGCAAAACTCATTTTGTGCTGGTAACAGTTCTCCCATTGCCAAACTTCCTCCTGAACAACCTCTCTCTCCCCATCCCTCCCTTCCCTTGAGCTCACATTTACTGTGTGCTGAATCTGCCCAGGGTATGTTTTCTGGCTTCCTTCCCTAAAAGTTATCCAAAATGCATCCCGCCACACATGCGCAGAAGCTCTAGCGAGAAGCGCTCCCCACACCCTTATCTAAGCATCCCCGTTTTGCAACGTTCCTCATCCGGTGCAATGCCACTGCAAGACCTCAGACTTAGAACAACGCTGCCTCTACAAGCCTCTCCCTATATTATGTGGCTGAACCACTGTCATGATGGCAAAACTGTGTCTTTCCCAGAAAAGAATCTCCACACCTTCTCCCCAAGACAATCCCCAACTAGGCTAACATCACCCTTGCCCATTCTCTCCATGTTACAGCGCATTCCTGTCTTGTGTACATTTTCATTTCAACCTGGACCCCGTGGCCGACAGCCCTGTCACTAGTCCCTTGTCATTTGGAACCACATCCGTGGCCACTCCCCAGCCCTAGATCAAGCCCCCTGCTTGCCCGTCTTTGCTGCTGCAGGAGAAGAGCCTGACTGAGTGCTCAAGGCCTTCATTTACGGGGATACAAATCCTAGGCTCAGTTGGGCTCTCAGTCCCACCCTCAAGGCTTTTCCTTACTCCTTGTCAGCTCCCCACGACCTGAAAGAGAACAGGACACTTGAGGTTTCACGAATGGAAAATCCCCTCTCTTACAATGGCGTCCTGGTTGACCTGCATAGCTTGCTGCAAGGGCTGTTCTACTGAATCCGATGTCCCCACGCTGACGTTAACAAATTTCATATAACCCTGTATCCTGCCACATTTATTTGGCGGTCAACTCCTTTCTGGGCGCCACTTTCTCCATTCCTAATTTGGTTCCTAATCTGGGGTCCTAAGTGATCCTCGGATGGGCTACGTGGGATCTGTGAAAGTCTGAAATTATATGGAAAATGTTCTATGTACACCTTTACGGGAAAAGGATCCAGAGCTTTCCAGAACCTCAAAGGAGTGTGTGACCCAAGAAAGGCTAAGATGTACTGCCCTACTAACTTCATACAAACAGACTGCATTACTTTTATATAGGACTTACTGGTTTTGTGTCATTATAAAGCAATACATGTTCACTGAAGAATCTTTAATCTAAAAATGTAAAAAAGAAAATGAAAGTTCCTTAGAATCTCATCATCCAGAGAGGATCACTGTTAGTGACCATTTTGATGTTTCTCGATCTCTTTTCAATTTTTGTCTCCTTCTAAATTGGATTCATACTGTTGATTTTTGATAGTTACAGGGTTCGAGAAACTTCAGAGTACAAAGAATTTGGGACCAGTGTTCACAACTGCCTTTGATTTCCAAGCCCATCTACCAACAAATATTTCTTGAGCACCTGCTATGTGTATGACATACCACTCCAAAAATCAAGAGTAAATCCTTATCCAAGTTCTCACACAAGGTGTTTAAAACTTCTAGGGATTTCAATAGGCTGTGCGAAGTTCCAGCCTAAGAAAGAGAACATTTTAGCTTAAAATGACTGGACCTATATCAACCAGAAAAAAAAAGGGGGTCAGGTGGCAACAATGACGTAATTATAGACTTGGAGGAACACAATTAAACCCCTAGAAGTCAGATTTTTTTTTTAATGACGGTTCTCCTTTATTACCAAAATGCGGACTCTCACCTAATGATATATTAAAAAAAAAAGGTGATAAAACAAAATACACGAGATGCGACTATATAGTAAAGGCCCGGATCATCTCACACGACTCATAAACTCATTCTGAGGGAAATTCCCTGTGTTTTGAGCAATGACATTAGGGAATAATTGTGTAGTCTCCTATGGTGGTGACTGTTCAAAGGACAGCGCTTGTTTGCTTGTGGAATTCCGCTGTGTTTAAGGAGTGTGATTATTTCACCGCCACTGCTTACATATTTCACAATCAAGATAATTCTAGACAAACAGAATCATTGCTTCTTTGCTTTAAATATATATAGGCAGAGGATGAGCCAACTGCAAGATTTCTTACCATTTCAAGTCCACTCCCTCCACTGCACTTTTCATTCCATATTTAAACACTATCCCATTTTCAAGCAGGAAAGCAAATTAAGTCTCTTGCAAGAATTCAAGGCCAAGCCCAGTGAAATGCTTCAGAGCTTTCTCTATCAGCCATCCCGTCCCTCGCTAAACCACTGAGGCTTTTCCTCCTTCCTCTGACCGTTGGAGGCCCCTCTGAGGGAGCAATCCAGGCCTGACCCTGCAAAAGTTTCCTGGAACATACTGGCATCGACTGGAGAAGCCACAGCCTCTGGCCAGGTCAAAGGCTCGGCCCTGCTTTCTTGTCAACACCTCAACCTGACAGCAGCCACCTGCAGGCTGTAAGTGAAGTGGCCATCGGGCAAGCAGGCCGAGGCGGGCCCGTAGCTGTGCCTCAGCATCTTTCTCTCCCTCCGGGCTGTGACCAGAGCTCCTTTCGGAAGGGCCTGAGGCAGCCAGTGGACTGCAAGAGTTAAGAGCCCTCACCTTCTCTTAAAGCAAGAGCCACACTCTGTCTAAGAGGGACTTGAATTCGTGGCTAGATGTGATGCTGCTCCAGGGCTCAGTGTGTAGCATGAGAAAGACCAAAGACCTTAAAGCCCTTGCATACACTTTTCATAGAACTGCAGCTGGAAGCCAGACCTGCTGACCCTATTAAGTCCCCATGATGTGCTCAACAGCTTTGAGACACGACGCCTGCCACGGCGGCTCCTTCTTTCACTACTATTTCTTTTCTGTTTGGGGATTGTTTAAGGCACCAAAATTTCACGGGGGAATAAGTAGGCGCTACTGTACTACCTACACAGGAAGTGGTAGAAAGTGAGCGTCATTTTACTGACAAGAGGAGAGTAGTTAAAAGTAAATACGGTCAAATGAAAACATTAAAGATTTCTGTATTCTGAGTGATGGGATTATAGGTGATTTTTTTTCTTCTTTTTCTGCTTTCCCCCAATTTTTCTAGCACAAACCTGTATTGCTATTATAATCCAAAAACATAAAATCAATTTTATTAGCTTTTTTTAATTACAGTAAAATATACATAACATGAAATTCACCATTTTATCCTTTTTTTTTTTTTTTTTTTTTTGCGGTACGCGGGCCTCTCACTGTTGTGGCCTCTCCCGTTGCGGAGCACAGGCTCCGGACGCCCAGGCTCAGCGGCCATGGCTCACGGACCCAGCCGCTCCGCGGCATGTGGGATCTTCCCGGACCGGGGCACGAACCCGTGTCCCCTGCATCGGCAGGCGGACTCTCAACCACTGCACCACCAGGGAAGCCCCATTTTATCCATTTTTAAGTGTACACTTCAGTGGCATTAAGTACGTTTATATTGTTCTGCAACACCACCATTACCCATGTCCAAATTTTTTCAGCATCCCAAACAGAAACTCTGTACTCATTAAACCCTAACTCCCCCTTCTCCCCAACCCCCAGGAACCTCTAATCTACTTTCTGTCTCTATGAATTTGCCTATTGCAGGTACCTCACATAAGCAGAATCATACAATAATTGTCCTTTTGTGTCTGGCTGATTTCACTTAGCATGGTATTTTCAAGGTTCATCCATGTGGCAGCTCACGTCAGAATTTCATTCCTTTCAAAGGCTGAATATGATTCCACTGTACATATGTACTATGTTCTGTTTATCTGTTGATGGACATTTGGGTTGTTTCCACCTTCTGACTATTGTGAATAATATGATACAAACACTGATAGGATGTGTTGATAGGAACACTGTGTACAAGTATCTGTATGAGCCCCTGCTTTCAGTTCTTTTGGGTTTATAACCTAGAAGTGGGATTGCTGGATCGTATGGTGATTCTGTATTTAGCTTTCTGAGGAACTGCCAAGCGGTTTTCCACAGAGGCTGCACCATTTTGCATTCCCACCAGTAATGCACAAGGGTTCCAATTCTCCTCATCTTCTGCAACATTTGTTATTTTCCACTTTTTTGATAACAGCCATCCTGACAGGTGTGAAGAGGTATCTCATTGTGGTCTTGATTTGCATTTCCCTAAAGATTAGTGATGTTGAGCATCTTTTCATGTGCTTATTGGCCATTTGTTTATCTCCTTTGGAGAAATGTCTACTCAAGTCCTTGGCCCATTTTTAAATCGAGTTGTTTGTTTTTTCGTTGTTGAGTCATAGGAGTTCTCTATATATTCTGGATATTAATCCTTTATCAGGTATACGCTATGCAAATATCTTCTCCCATTCTGTGGGCTGCCTTTTCATTCTCTTGATAGTGCCCTCTGATGCACAAAAGTTCTTAATCAACTTTATTTTTTAAAGAAAGTACAGGTAAAATTTTTAGGGCATAGGCAGACAGCCTAAAGTATAGACGGGGGGCTTCCCTGGTGGCTCAGTGGTTAAGAATCCTCCTGCCAATGCAGGGGACACGGGTTCGAGCCCTGGTCCCGGAAGATCCCACATGCCGCAGAGCAACTAAGCTCGGGCGCCACAAATACTGAAGCCTGTGCGCCTAGAGCCCGTGCTCCACAACAAGAGAAGCCACCGCAATGATAAGCCGGTCGACACAACTAGAGAAAGCCCGCGCGCAGCAACGAAGACCCAACGCAGCCAAAAATAAATAAAATTTTTTAAAAAAATTTTAATTAAAAATCTTTAAAAATAAAGTATAGACAGGGACGGGAATCCTCATACCTCTCTGTAGACTTCCTTTTCAAGGGAAAAGGAACAAGAATTGAGGTCTCTATGAGGTAACAACTCATAACTCCTCCCCCCAACTTGGCTCCTTCCTAGGCAGCTAGTGCTCTAGGACACTTGTATGCTAGCGAGAGTCCCAGAAAGGGAACTCAAGCTGGGTGTGGTAGGTGAGCCCAATGGGGATGGTCAGGATGGTGGGGACATGGGATCCTGTAAGACTTCTAAGGTTCCCCAGTTCCACCAGGCAGACGTTTCACCCTAACCCGTTCTCTGGCTGGTTCTTGACTATACACACTCAAACTTCCAAACTTCTCACATGCGAGATCAACACGCAGATGTGTTAGTGCTGAATGGAATGGACTGTTTAAGTCGTTACTTTGAAAAGTGACACCCAAGTTCAGTTCCCTCTTGAAGACTCAAACTCCCAGGAAGTGACTCCCTCTGTTTGCAAACTTCAGACATTGCCTTTTGTATGCCTCTGCCCTTCATTTCTTTTCTCCTCCCTCCTCCCTCTCTGCCTCCCTACTCCTATTGGCAAAATGGGGCTTTCTAAACAACTCTGTCACGTCGGAATTTATTTTCCAAGTATGTTTGAAGTCTAATCGGTTTCTACAGGCAATCAGAAGAAGCACCACATATGCATTTTCTTCTAGGGATGACTGTGGAACCACACTCAAATCCCCTGGAATGTGAATAAATTAAGTCTAAATTTCAGGACCATTGTGAGGCTAAACCATTGAATGTCTCTAAGACTAAAGGTTAGAAACCCACTGCAGGTCCTGTAAATTGATATTTCCTGCTCTACGAAGTAAACATTTGTTATCAAAGGTATTCTCAATTATAGATCACTGATCCACCAAACCATTTTTTCATAAGGAGACTATCTGAAACTTTTCCCTTAACTAGATATCTCATACCCCAGGGTGTGAATTGAGTACTGTACATGCATTCATTTAACAAAGAATCAAATTAGAAGGATATCTGTAGGAAGGCCTCCACCTAGACGTTCCAAAACAACTGTCTTAGAAATTTCATCTTTACTCTTAGGAAATCCTTTTTTGTACTTAAATCGTTAGGGGGAAAAAAAACCCTCAACTCCTTTAGCCTATGCTCACATGCTCTACCTTCAAAGCCATCACATAATGGGATGGCTGGGGTGAGAGAAAAGGTACGAGGGGAGGAAGAAAAGTAGCTCTTCTCTACCATTCTAACATTTATTGAAAGCTTGCTAAGCACCAGGTGCTGTGCTAAATGCATTACACACGTGTTATTTCATTCGCGCAATTATCCTGTGAGGTAGAAAATACTATCATTGCTCACACTTTATCAGTGGGAAAACTGAGACTAAGGGAGGTTGGGCAGGGATGGTAGGCAGAATTCTATGATGCCCCCTAAGAGGTCTGCCCCCAGTCTACTCACCCTGTATAATTCCCTCCCCTTGATTGTAAGCCAGACCTGTGAATATTATGAGATATCACTCCCCTGATCAGGTTAGTAATAAATTGACTCCAAGGTCATCAAAGGGGAGATTATCCTGGGTGGACCTGGCCTAATCGGGTGAACCCTGGGAGAGGAACTGGGCCCCTCCTGGAGACGGAGATTCACCCACTGGCCTTAAAGAAGGAGACGGATGTGTTATGAGAGGTCCACGGGGCTTGACCTGAGGCTGTCCTCTAGGAACTGACAGCCACCCCCAGCTGCCAGCCAGCAAGAAAACGGGTCCAATCAGTCCTACAACCACAAGGAACTGAACTGTGCCAACCTGAAGGAGCTTGGAATAGGCCCCTGGGCTTCCAGATGGGATCACAGTCCTGCCAACACCTGTGAAACCCTGAGCAGAGACTCCAGCTGCGCCCTGCCCATACTTCTGACCCAGAGAAACTGAAATAAGAAGTGTGTGTTATTTTAAGCGGCTGAGTTTGTGGTCATTTGCTATGCAGCAATAGAAAACTCATTCATTCAGGATTCAAAGCCAGGGCTGTTTAACTCTGGCACGAACGCTCTTAACCACTACAGTAGTTTCAGTAGCAGTTTCACAAATTCCTAACCATGTTTAATTCTTCAAAATGAGTAGAGACACCAATTTCTACTTAACAGTTACGGGTCTGACCTTTTCCTCTTCTGATGCAGTCTGCAAGTTTTAAAAATGTTTTGACCACATTCTAGTATAGAAACACACATATTGATTTGAGATCTGGGAGAAGAATACACATTCAATAGAAAACCGCTCGAATGCAACATGATAACAGGTAAGCTGTGAAAAAACAAGTAGACTGGAAATCATGAGATTTTATTTACCAACGGCACCTTGTTGAAGCAGGCTGGGCTTTTTACAAGGGCTCCAGGCTGTGCTACTTATGAATACTTTCCTTCTGATCGTTGCGTAATCTGCAAGATCTGTCATCCTGTGCCTCTGAAGAGATGACAACCCATTATCTCTTTTCAGACGGCCCAACTCCAAATTCACTGACTAGGAGAGGCCGGCGAATCCTCTGCTGGAGTGAGATCAAGTTAAAGAGGAACTCACAGAAGCATGCATACACTGGAGTTGCTTCTTGGAGGGCATCAGTCAACAACTCATGTTTCATGTTCTTTCACACACGAACACACCCAAACTACACATGGGGACAAAGCAGATGAATAACAATAGCTAACACTTATGTAGCCCTTGCCAAGCGTTTACCATGAATTGTGTCATTTAGGCCTCTGGCTCACCTCATGAAGTAGGTATTATTATCACTGTCGCTCCCATTTTATAGACCAAGAAACTGAGACTTATTTAGAAAGTTAAGTAACTTTCTCAACACTCTCCAACCAGAGTGGCATTTCAACTCAGACGCTGACACCAGAGCTCACATTCTCAGTCAGACTGCTGTATCACCCGTACTTCTACTGCTCTTCAACTAGTTATTTCTTCCACCCTTCACAGGACCTAGCAACGAGCCTTCACATAGGAATGCTCCATAGATGTCTGCTGATAACGATAAAGAATGAGGCCAGCGCCGGAGGGACTGGGTAAGGCTTCCAGACCATTCATCATTGAGAGAAGATGGGTGCCAGTCTCACAGTAAGTGAACAGGATCATACTACTTAGAACTCCAAATATATGTTGACTCACCCTCTACAGGAAGATTTGATTCTGGCGCTAAGAGCATAAAAAGAAAAAAGAAAACCAACGCAGTTTTCCAGAGTTTAGTTCTCCCTTTTGGAAAAGTTTCTGTGACACATCTGGAAGTGATTTTCTAACATACTAGTTCCAATGAGTCATCTACAGTATTAAGCAATGATTCCATAGGGTGAACCCTGATCATATCTTTCCATTAAGCAGCATCCACTGAGGTCAGTGAAAGGCAATGGCTGACCCAGACTTGGACAATCTCACCCTCCACAGCCCCAATTTACATTGTCAAGAACATGGGTTTTAAGAGGTACGGGAATGCAATCTATCTCCCAGCACTAACACAAGACTTGTTCTAATACACTTAGTTTCCTTTCACTGGTCATGTGCAGAAGAAGGATCCAAAGGCTGCTTGAGGGGGAAGTAACCCTAAGTAAAGCTGGCAGAAGGAACATTACGGAGCCATGTATAAATACGGGGCAGTCAGAAACGCAGGGGGTCAAGGTGGGCTCCCTGGGCAAAAGAATAAGACAACCCATGGTATATCGAATTCAGCTAGCGCGCAAGACTCTTAATGCCGCCAGCAAGAATTTCCCAAGGAATATTCTAGAAAGGACTCTCAATCCACCCCTTGCCCTTTCAGCCACATCCTAATATAGTGGCTCCAGCCATCAACTTTTAACCCATATCATATTGGTTTCCTAACATTTAAAACCTCTAGTATCGATGTTTAGAAGTATGACTTAAGTCCATTTCCCAGTGTCTTCTGACACTTGGATTTCTTTCAGGTTACAGTGAAGGAATGAGTCATGTTCTTTCAGAGACTAAGGAGCCACTTACAAAGGCTATTTTAAATCTTTCAGGTGACACGGGTATTATTTAGTTCCCAGAAACAATAATTTACTAAATGGTTTCCTCAGGGCTGAAGGAGTTAATGCAACTTCCAGAGCAATTCTTCTCTCCGGGGCACCGAAACAATCTGATTTTAAATGGCACAGGAATTGTATAAGCTTAAAGCATTAAATCCTACCTTACAAAAGACATAAATTAGCGGGTGTCCATTTGCATTACAAAAGGATTCTTTGCTTTGCCAAAGGGTTCCAATCAAATTTATTCAAAAATCAGATTCCCCTAATGTATGCTGAATGATTGGATTTGCACATGGGCTTCATTGAGCGAACACAGCTGTACCAAAGGCTGAATTTAATTACAGGTACCTCTTCACCATGACTTCAGTGGTTCTTATACCCATTTCATTGCCTCCAAGGTCGTACAGTGAGGAGTTGACCTTACAATTTCTGACTCACAATTCCCCCACTCTAACAATAAAATCGCTTTGCTTTTTACCTAGCACTCTTGACCCAAAGTCTTCAATCCACATTTGTTAGTCCTCATAATTATGCCAAACAAGTTGGCAAGAAAGCTGGGAATGCCACCTTCCAAACTACCAGGGATGGGGAAAAAAAAATAGCACCATTAACAGGCAAAACAAGTAAAGGTCCACATAAGCACAAAAGAACTACGTTTATTTTTTTCCAAACATGAAATATTTCATGCACAGTATTTTTTTTAAATAGACTGTAATTTTTCAATCAGTTTTAGGTTCACAGCCAAATTGAAAGTACAGAGAGGGCTTCCCTGGTGGTGCAGTGGTTAAGAACCCACCTGCCAATGCAGGGGACATGGGTTCAAGCCCTGGTCCGGGAAGATCCCACATGCTGCAGAGCAACTAAGCCTGTGCACCACAACTACTGAGGCTGCACTCTAGAGCCCATCAGCCACAACTACTGAAGCCCGCGTGCCTAGAGCCCGTGCTCTCCAACAAGAGAAGCCACCGCAATGAGAAGCCCTTGCACCGCAACGAAGAGTAGCCCCCGCTCACCACAACTAGAGAAAGCCCGCCCGCAGAAACGAAGACCCAATACAGCCAAAAATTAATTAATTTTAAAAAATAAAAAAGAAAGTACAGAGAGTTCAGTTCCCATGTACCCCCGCCCACGTGCACAGCACAGCCTCTCCCATATCAACATCCCCCATCACAGAGATACATTTGTTACAAGCGATGAACCATCACTGACCCTCTTAATCACCCGAAGTCCAGAGCTTACACTAGGGTTCACTCTTGGTGGTGTACCTTCTATGGATTTTGACAAATATATAATAACACGTATCTCCCATCAGAGTATCATACAGAATAGTTTCACTGCTTTAAAATTCCTCTGTGTTCGCCCTATTCATGCCTCCCTCTCTGCTGCTTTTTAAGTTACGAAGAGAAAATATTCAAAACTCAGTTTAGGGCTTCCCTGGTGGCGCAGTGGTTGAGAGTCCGCCTGCCGATGCCGGGGACACGGGTTCGTGCCCCGGTCCGGGAGGATCCCACGTGCCGCGGAGCGGCTGGGCCCGTGAGCCATGGCCGCTGAGCCGGCGCGTCCGGAGCCTGTGCTCCGCAACGGGAGAGGCCACAACAGTGACAGGCGCGCGTACCGCAAAAAAAAAAACAAAAAACCTCAGTTTAAATACAACAGATCAATTTTCATACATCAGTTTTATATTATGATGAGAGTGGGTGCTGGAGAGAAAACGGAGGAAGAAATGTGGTGGGGAAAAGACAAGACAGAAGGACAAAGGCAACGAAAAAGAAATGAACTCAAGGATGTACATGCTGATAGGGGAAAAAAAGGGCACACAGTACAGAGGGGAAAAGAGACCCTGCTTACCAAGATCTGCAGCATAATCTAATTATCTGAAATGTCAGAGGCAAGACCTTCCATTTCATCCATAATTCCTAGTTCATCCATAATTCTCCCATCCTTTTAAGTCCACAAAAAATCTAAGATTATTTTTAAATAAAAGAACAAAGATAAGCAATTTCGAACTCAGGAAAATGGCAACCAGAAATCCTTGCAATATCGACGCATATCACCTATTAATTAGCTATACTTGAAATTTAAGTCCCTCTTGTGATCGATCATATTAATGGCAGCAAGGGATGACTACAGTATCGACAACCTAAGACACATGCAAGAAAGATGAGACCAATTTTAATTTACATTTCAGAAACTTCAGGGTAGGCATTTCCACCTCTCAAAAACAGTGAAGATAATATGAAACATTACATAGATGTAGACATACAGGTACATATACTGTGTGTGAGTGTATATACATATATACGTAAACCCTTTGAAACTTCACTTTATAGAGAACCCATTATGATCAAAATTGGAGGAATACTTCAGCAGATAGGAAAGAAAAGCAAATGGGAATTGAAGTCTCTAATTTCTAGGCCATCCTCATTTTATTGATTCAAGACACAGAGAATGTGAGACATGCAAAGCAACGGGCAAGGAGCTGCAGGATTATAGGAGAAATTATTTTAATAACAACAGCACCAGGCTAATTACTGTATAGATACTATATGTCACATACATATGCATTCATATATATCAGAGAAATATAGCAAGCCTGAAAAGTAAGTGTGGCGCTTTTTCTGAATTCTACTTTTTCTGATTACAGAAATAGTACATTTTAAAAACAGAAAATGTAAAGCAAGAATAAAATGTACCCATAATCCCACCACCCAGAGACACGCACTGTTAATATTCTATATACTCACATATATTATAAACACAGGCATTCCCTTTGAGAAGGTTTTCTCTGAATATAACAGTAATACTAACAGCTAACATTTACTGAGCACTTCCTATGTTCCAGGCATTATTCTAAGTGTATTACTGCATTACTTTACTCAGTCCTTACGTCAACCTTGTGAAGTCGGTGCTATCTATCATCATCTCCATTTTACAGATGGGGAAACTGAGGCAGAGAGTAGTTAAGTTACTAGAGTCACATATATCACATAAGCATCATTTTACAAAAACACGATCATACTTTGCATGGTGTTTCATAACCAAAACTTTTTCCCATGTCAATAATTAATACAGATGTCATTTTAATGACTGCATGGTTTTCTGGTGTATGGATGTACACTTTGCCCAATCCCTTACTGTTGAACATTCAGGTTGTTTAAGCTTGGGGAGGGGGGCAGTTGTTGTTTCGCTATTATAAACCACTTGGCAAGGCCCACTGAGGTTGATATTAGCTCCATTTTACAAATGAGCACAAGGAGGTTCCACAAAGTTAAATAGCCTGTCCAAGGTGACAGAGAGGGTCAGTGGAATCACTGGGCCTTTCTGGCACTCTGATGCCTACACATTAGCTCCTTCTACTCTCCTGCCCACTCCTTAAGGCATTTACATGCTAATGGATGAGAGAAGTTGTCAACCATAGTTCTGAGGCAGAATGAAATCAATCCTCTGTAAAACTGGAGAACTGGAATGGTAGGCTGAAAAATGCCCCCCGCCAAGGTATGTCCCCATCCTAATGCCTGGAACCTGCAAATGATACCTTATGGCAAAAGGGTCTTTAACATGTGATCGAGTTCATAAGGGTCTCAAGATGAAGAGATCATCCTGGATTATCGAGGTGGGCCCTAAACGCCATCACATATGTCCTTATAAGAAAAAGGCAGAGGGAGATTTGACACGACCAAATAGCGGGCCATGCGACTCACAGAGGCAGAGACTAGAGTGATGCAGCCACAAGCCAGGGAATGCTGGCAGCGACCAGAGCTGAGAGAGGCAAGGAACGGAACTTGCCCTAAATTCTCCAGAGGGAATGTGGCCCACTGATACTGATTTTGGACTTCCGGCCTCCAGAACTATAAGAGAATCAATTCGTGGCTTTTAAGCCACCGAGTTGGTCGTCATTTTTTATGACAGTCACAGGAAAGCAATACAAGTAGCAGGAGGCTATGGGCCTATAGAAGGAGCAACTTGCTCCAAATGTGGGGGGGGGGGCGGAGGGATGGCCATTTGACCTAAGCCCTGCAGGACAGATAGGGTTCCCTTTAGCAGGGAAGGGGCTGGAAGGGCATTCTAGGAAGAGGAGTCAGCACGTGCGAAGGCATGGAGATGAGAAAGTTTAGAGTGTGTTTGGGGAGCAGTAATGGTCCAGCACAGCTAGAGTACAGGTGACAGGAAGGAATGTGGTGGGAGAAGAGAATTCAAAAATGGGATGGGCCTTCCTGGTGGACAGGAAGGAACAGGAAGGCCTGCTAGGAAATCTGGGTGCTCATTTCCAGTAATGTGGAGCCAGTGCAGATAGAATTGGTATTTTTATGGGTTTGGGGATTTTGTGATTTTCCCTCATCCTTTCCTGAGAGGCAGCAGAATGGTGGGTCAGTTCCTAGCTATTTCAAGACAATAACTGCTTTGCTTACTGTCAAGATGGTCCACTCTGATATGTCATACCCCTAGGGACATGTGGACAAGACTGTGCCTAAATGATTTCTCCAGGGTGGGGCAAGAACCGTGACAGTGAGGTAGACCCATTCCATTCCACCTGGTGTCAACTGGGAGGACGCTCGTGCCCCCCAGGAGACATTCTGAAATGTCCCTGGTTGCTCTGAAATGTGCATGGCCTCTGCCAACTCATCACCCCAAGAAAGCAAAATCCTCCATTAAATTGAGCCGCAGGAACTTTGCTTGTCTCTCATGAGGAAGGTTTCACTTTTGAAAGGTCTACTAAGCCAAAGGCCACTCTTTCCCAATAAAACCCAGCAAAGACAGACAGACACACACACACACACACACACACACACACACACACACACACACACAGTGACATATACTGGGCTCTAGAGTGGTAATTATATCATTTCTTAAACTCTTCATTCTTATTCCATACTTCCGCAGACAGAATCTCCACTTCTCTTAGTTGGAACTAAATACAAAGCCAGGACACTTTAGGGGACAACCTTGCCAGATGTGTAGCTCCACAACATTCCCTTAGCATCCAGGCCATTGGATTTCCAGAAAAGGCACCCAGCCATCACTAGCTCAGGCCTCTGGAATTTTCCATCCTTGTCTAAAGAAAAGGTTAAAAACAATAAACACAGTGACGGCCCTGTCCCCCAGAGAACACTTTATGACCAAACACAGAGGAGAGAGGGAAGGAAGAGGTGAGAAAAAGATGAGAAGGGGTGAGTGAGAGAGTGCCCACCGTGGAAGGAAGTTTCCAGAGCACAAATATGTAGAAGCTTTTCCTGGAAGGTCACAGTGCAGAGAGGTGAGGGCTGCCAGGGGCAGCAGTTGAAAGATCAGAATGAGGGGAGAACAGTCAGGGGTTAGTGGAAGGTGCAAAGAGAAAGAAAGAAATTTGGTCGGGAGAGCGCGAAGTCAGCTAAAGGAACCCTGCCCCAGTGGGTGCCTCGCTCAGAGCAGGTCTCAAGGCCTCGGAGGGGCAGCCTCCACGGCCCCCATTCCTGTCTAGCAGGGTTTGCTGCCTTGAGAAATACGGATCTGGAATAGGTGTGAACTGTTGCCCTTCTTCTACCAGAAGATGGAGGAAGTGAGGGCCAGCCAACCCTTGACTCCCAAAAGGAATCTGGCCTCTACAGGTTTCCGGTGGTCCCAAGTCTTAAACCCCCAAGTCGGAGAATTAGGTTCCAACTAACACATACGGTGGAGAACTACATAGAAGTGTCCTCCACATTCCTTAACTAATTAATTTGGGGTCTTGAATTATGCGAGTTGACAGGATGCACCACCCCACACAAAACTGTTCCATTTACCTAGCACAATTTCTACAGGGGTGGATTTCTTCCTGTCTGAATCTAAAACTATACTGCTACCCTCATTAAATATTGTTAATATTTTCATCTCTGGTCTCTTGGTCTATTATAATGAGGGGGAAAAAAATCCCTTCCTTCCATCTTAACTTATTTTTATCCTTTAGTTTCCTCAGATTAAGTCCTTGTCTTCCCTTCCCCCACCCCACCCCCATCCTTGCCCTAAGTAGATCCCATGTATTAAAATCAGTAGAAATAGATTCTCTGCTTCAATTCAAGCAACAGTTCTAAAAGCATTTCCCTTGGGATTTTAGCATGACCAGAAGGAACGTATTTCTCTTTTCCTTCAGCTAAGACAGCTTGCTATCTCCCATAGCTCAGCATGCCTCTCCCCTCCCATCTCTGTCTGTCTGTCTCTCTCTCTCTCTCTTTTCTAGCTCACTCTCAAACACATTTGCTTCCTACTTTCTTCTGGTACACACCACACTCCCAGATGTTCCAGAGTCCTGAGGCATCAACTCTGTCACGAAGGTCATTGATCCAATGCCTACTATCCCTAAGCCATGAAGTTCAGATGAGGGCCAGTGAAAAAGGAAAAACCTCAAACCAGAAAGGAGTAACTCAGTAAAATAATATGAAATAAACTATAACAAAATAAGCCAGGTTGAAGGGCAAGAGCCTATAACATAAAAAAAAAGGAACATCAGTTTCTGAAGAAGATTTAAATAGGATTACAGTTAATACCTTTTCACATCCTAGAGATTAGTAGTATCTAAATACATTAGAAAAAATTTTAAGATAATTCCACTGCAAACATCTGAATTTTTTAACTGAGTTGGCTTATAAGGAGAATTGGAACTATTTTCCTATTGAGGAGAAAAGAAAGGAAGACTGGAACAGGAGACAGTGAAGATGGTTAATGTATATTTTGTCGGTACAGATTTTTAAACAAAATCTGGGGGTTTCCCAACCTTTTACAAAATGTTTTTCAGTACATTTCAGCCAATTATCCAAGGGTCTGGAAAAAGATACGCCTGGCCTCGGAGAAATATAGCCATGGCCAATTAGAAGTGATGTAAAAATAGAAAATGCAACCCACATCGATGATAGAGTGCTTCTTCAGGGCAGTAGGCTCTGTGCCATCAGCTTATCATGGATATTGTCATGGCCAGCGTGAGGAGGGCTGGTGCAAATGCGATCAGCCAGCAAGCTTTTGTGGTGTGTGTCTCTAAGATGGCAATGACTGGACTTGGTGAATGAGACAGGAAGTTTCAATTTCTCTCTCAATTGAAAACATCGTGAAGACAGAAGGAATCAGAGAGCTTTTCCAGTCCTTCTCTCTGCTTCTTGAATCATGTGTTTTAGAAACCCATTTCTGGGAAAGGGTCTGCCAATTACCTTGAAAATGCAGGAGGGCCATGCCCAGTCTAACCTGACCTTCAGGATGGGTGAAGTGTCTCTCACACAGGACACATGAGAGGTGTCTTGGGGCTTGTCAGCCAAAGAGTTATCCTCTCTGATGTGAAACCATCCTTTTCTCTTTTCAATACACACACCCACCCCCTTACCTCTTTACTCTTTAGCTGAGGGTGGAAAATTCCATAGGCCTGAACTGGCTAAGTGCCTGCCAAGTGTCTGGCCAGCTTGTATCTTGAAACACCTCAAGTCTGAAAGCAGTGCCCACTTACAAGAACTCCAGACTGAGGGACTTTTGTGTGGGAAAAATTTTTTTTAATCATGAAGAATTTAAGAAAACATCCAAATTGAAATTGCAGACTGCAAACCTATATTGCTTTCTTTCGGCCAAAATTCTCAAAAGGGTTTGTGCTTTCTCATTCTTATTCTGTGAAGGCTTTTGCACCTGGCTCACAGTTTGCCCGTCTATCAGCCCCGTGTTCCTCCTCCACCACAAGGTCAGTATCCATGCTGGAAACCCATGTGACCCTAGAATTCCACCATTCCTCAACCTCTAGCAATGGTTTCCCAAAGCTGTCCGCTTCTTAATCCCTGGAATTTGTGACTACGTTATATTACATAGCAAAGGGATTTTGCAGATGTAATCAAGTTAAGGATTTTGAGATGGAGAGATTATCCTAACTAATTATCCTGGTGGGACCAAGGTAATCAATCATAAGAGTCCTTCTAAGTGAGGGAGGGAGGAAGGAAAGAAGGAAGGCAGAAGAGTCAGAGTCAGAGAAGGAGATGTGATGACATAAGCAGTATCAGTAAGATACGATGTGAGAAAGACTTGACCAGACATTGCTGGCTTGAAGATGGAGGAAGGGGCCACAAGCCAAGGAATGCAGGCAGCCTCTAGAAGCTGTAAAATGCACGGTAACAGATTCTCCCCTAGAGCTTCTGGGAGGGAGTGAGGACTTACAGACACCTTGGCGTTAGTCCACTTAAAACCGTTTCAGACTTCCAACCTCCAGAACTGTGAGTTTAGTAAATCTGTATTGTTTTGAGACACTAAGTTTGCGGCAATGTGTTGTAGCGGCCATAGGAAACTAACAGGCCATGCATCTAGTGCAACTCTCAGCAGGGTCACTGCTGGGACTCCTCATCTCAAGTACTCTGCCTTTTCTGAGTTCCCTAAGCAGACACCCAGCGTGCTAAGCTCAAGCTATTGTGCAGTCATGGTGAGTGTAGGACAGTCCTCCTCAGGACCGGCAACAAGACGAGAACTCTCCTAGAGGGGCTGCGCAATTGGCCGGCAAACCAAGGCAGAGGCTTAGATATGGGGTAGGGGGTCGGGACGAGAAAGAAGATAAAACCCAGTGACCGGAAATGGATTTTACAGACCGGGCAGAACCAGTAGCCTAGGGGACTTAAGGCCCAGATCCGCAGCTCTGAATACGAGTCTTCTGATGTCCCCTTGCTTAGGCCCTGACTAGTCTCTGGGCCTGGGGCGGTGCCGGGCTGGCAGGGGACATCCGAGTCCACCCCACGCAGAGGAAGCAGGGGGAGGGAGCTGGGCCTCCATCGCAGAACTGAGGCGACAACAAAGCCCTATGGAATTCTCCTCCGGCTCTCCCGGTGAGAATTCCGCCAGACCCCGTTTCACTTCGTTCGGAAGGCGAAGACAGAGGCAGAGCTCCTCTGTAAGCAGTCACGCAGGTCGCTAGCAGTGGAGGAGCGATTCTCCCTCGGGGTCAGGTTAGCAGGGAGAACCTTCTTTGCTCCACAAGCAATAGCGCATGATCTAAACACTCTTCTGGCCAGAAGGAGAGCTGCGGGCGCCTATGAGCTTTCAAATAACCATTTTGTTCAATTTTCGCCAACAGTTGATTGAGAGCCCTCCTGGATTTAAGTGCTTTCTTGGTGGTAAGTTAGGCAACTCAGAAGGTGGTATTCCCTCCTTCTGGTCTCTAGGAAACCATTTAATGGGCCGAAGCCTTCGGAACTTGTTAACCTATGAAAATAAACTGGTTTTGCCAACCACACTGTTCCACTCACGCCATGAACATTGACAACAGGTCCTGTAAGACATAAAGTTGGCAGTCTCTCAAGTGGGAAAGCTACACGGCTAATATAAAAGGCATGGAGAGAAATATATATGTTGTTATTTTTGGACGGCACTAACCTGCTTGAAAAAAAATCATAAAAACAGTTCCCTGAAAATGATCCCAGGTACCTTGGCAGAGCCAGTGTCCTGGAGAATTTTTTTCCCCCATATAGCTAGTCAAATAGCAAAGAAAGGAAGGACGGCCAATTGCAAACAGTTCTCAAAGTCCTTAGGCTGACTTTGGCAAGGAAAAATCTATACGGATCTTGCCCACATTTCTCAGTAACAACCCCACCCCTCTTTATTTCTTTTTTCTGTCCTCACCTCCTACTTTCCCACTACAGAGACCTAAGCTTGTTCAGAAATAAACACTGTTTCCCAACAGGAGGAGATCATCACCAAAACCGCACAAAGAGAGCTTCCTCCACCCGTTCTATTGTGGAATCTGGCCCAGGAGCTAGTGCTTCTTTACCTGATTGTGCCAAAGAAATTGAGACACCCGGAGTTCATTACCTGTTCTGTCATTTAGCAAACTTGGGTGGCCTACGGCCTGCCTCACTTGAAACCATGCCTCTGTTTCCCCACTGAAGGGAGACAGGTGATGACAATGCAGGATGTGTTTCACAGTGACCTGGAAGAACATGCGAGGTCAGAGGCATAACAGCATTTTTGACTCATCATAAGATCGGGGCTATAAAAATACAAGGTCTAATACAACCACTATTTCGTACAAAGGCATCCCCCAGCCTCCTGACACACTTCGCTGAAGCACTTCAAATAAAGATGTTCTGTCTCAGAGGCTTAGAAGAACATTTGACTTCTTAGTTAAATCTCACCCAGTCAAATCTTTTAGTCACTACGGAAAGCAACGGGAGGGGAGAGCTGAAGTATCAGAATACCTTCAAACATTTCTCTGCAGCTTGAAACATGTACAGTCCAACGTAAGCTGTCGAGAAAGGCCAAAATACAACTTCCTGTCAACGATAAACTCGATGAGCAATAAAAATAAGGTGCTAAAGAATGGCAGGAAATCATTAATAGCAAATTTTGGCGTGATTGTGCGACGCTGTGCGTAGATAGTAGGTCAACCTCATGTCCCTGGAACAGTTGGCATATTTTCCACGGTACTGACTACGCTGGAAACCTGCACGCACTGTTCCTAATTGGACTCATCCTGCTACCACAAAACCAGGATAGCTGGGCAGAAAAGTATATTAATTTCTTAGAAGACCTGTAAGCTTAAAATGTTCCCACTAAAATACATGTTTCCAAAATACATCTTTAAAAGGGCACTTGAATGTCAACGGTCATTTGATTCTTTTTAAAGTAAGGATTAATGAGTAAAAGGCATGTCAATAAAGTTTTGAGAGGGAAAGGAAAGAGCGTTCAAGTTCTAGTCTTCCATACAGAGCCCAATGCTCCTCTATCCATGCTTTTGGAGAAACCGCACTGAACAGATTGTCGTAAGTTTCCCAGACCAGAGGACCTCCTCCCAGGCACAGGATGGGGTGTTCCTCCCCACTAGACGACCAGTCTTCCCACCCACTCATCTGACTAGTCTGAAGGCAAGAACTGCCAAAGACCCAGAGCCCTAGCTCACATCCACTGGGCTCTTCGATATGATCCAGTCCGCCTGGGAATGGCTGCTCCCAGGACCTCATGGGCAGCCAGCTTATTCTGCCAAGAAGGGTATGATTCTCGGCTCAGCCATGTATGTGGCTCACCCTTTGGGGCATGATCTACAGCAGGGAAATAAAAAAGCAAGGGTACCTGCTTCCCTTCTACCCGTCTACTTTTGTTGGTTGATGTGTCACACATACACAAAAGACTTCTGCACACCATCAAGCCCGGGAATAAGCATGCGAGCCAACAGTTGTCCAGTGCCTTCCACGTGCCAAGCCCCGGTCCCCAGTGCTTTGCATGCAACTCATGGAAGCCTTTCCGCAAACCCAAACCCACGAGAGGGTTATCGAGGCACAGAAGGTGAAATAACTGGCCCAAGGTCACCCAAGTTAGTAAGCAGCTGAGCTGGACTTTGAACCCGGGCAGTGAGTTTCCAGAGCCCAGTGTGCTCTACTAAGCACGAGTCACAGACAACGGAGCTGAACGAGACTGTCCCTTTGCCCCCAGCTCCTGCTCTGGGAGCCTCCAGGGTGTGGCCCTGCAAGAATCGGAAAGGCATCTGGCTCTGGGTTGATATAAGCGACAGGTCAACGTTACCCATGAACCCCTCTGCACTCCTGACAAAAGCTAAAAGAAACTAAGGTATCTAAATCCCAAACAGAGATGTATCATAAAACTACCATTAGGATTTACAGAAAAGGGGAAACGGCTCTCGTGCTTTCTCCCGCCTGTGGTTTCTGGCCTTCCCTCTGTGTTTAAAAAAAAAAAAAAAAAAAAAAAGGAAGAAAAGAAAAAAAACTAATAATTTTTCAACATGCCTACGGATCATTTTATGTCTCAGAAGAAAGCAAAAGCAGGGAGGTGAATGACTCCTCTGAACGGAATTCCCGCAAACAAGCCTGGGGGGGCGGGGCGGCTCCCGAGGTGGGGTCTGGGAAGGCAGCAAGCGCTCCGGCAGCCCACAGACGTCAGGTCAAGGAATGTCAAGGGGAGTTACACATGTACACTGGATGTGAATTTCTCAGAGTGTCGGGCGCTGCCATTTACTTTCCCCATTCCCATAAAAAAAAAAAAAAAAAAAAGGGTCTCTGTAGCCCAGTAAATGAGGGAAATGCCAAAGGCCTCATTTAACATTGTTGAACCCAGAAAGGACCAACGTCTTGAAAAAACGTTAAGGACCACAAAAAAGACCATGAGGGGGCGGGGGCAGGCAGAAATGATGTAACTAACTGAAGACAGAAGCAGCACCAATCACTGGACTCCTGCCGCTTCCATCGTCTCTGTTTCACACTCAGCTGCACGCGTCCCATCTCCCTTCCAGGCTTGCGAGTCCCTCAAGGGCAGGAAACACGCTGGCCAGCCTCTTCAGGCACCTGGGGAAGGACGCTGGTCAGGCTGAACCCTGGGAGGGGAAGCTGCCCAGGGGGTGACCTAACTTCCCATGAAGCCTGCCTGGGGAGGCCGCTCCTCAGCACCCCCCCCCCGCCCCGCCCTGCCCTGCCTCCCACTTCCCTAACGACCCCCAAAGGTGCAAAGCTCTTCAATCAGCTAATCTCGCCTCCCCTGCCCGGCTGCTCAGCCCTGGCTCTTCCGCCCCTTCCTGATCCCATCTGGAACACTTTCTTCTCTGCCCTCAAGAACCCTAGTCTTTTGCCAAAACACAACACTAGAGGCTCAGCCTTTCCCCAGAATGTTCTCTCCACCGCCTTAACTGTAAAATGGCTTTGCCCTGACAACCCTCTCTAGAAGGGGCCGCTCATTTGCTTCTCCCTTCCCCTCTCGTGGAACACACTGACCCTCCTGGTCACCTGGGCTGACAAACCTCAATCATCTTGACTCCACCTCCCCCCCTCTCTCTTCCTCCCGCTTCTTCCTTCCCCCCTCTACTCCCCCTTCAAGGATCACTAAATCCTGCTGATTTTATCACTTCTCCTACTTCTTCCGCCTTATCTCCATTGTCACTGCCTCAGCTAAGCCACTGTTGTCCCTCTCCAAAACCATACAGCTATATTTTACCCAGTTACCTGGTCTCCAGGCACCCAACACCTGGTCCATCCTATATATTGTTTCCATGTGTTTCCCGCTGTGAGGGGCACTGGGAATAGACAGGAACACACAGCCCCTGCCTTCTTGGTTCATATTCAGAATGGGTATGAAATATTGCCCCCTTCTTCACTGTAATCTGTGATAGACCCTTCTAGAATACTTTTTTTTTTTACTAGATCTCTCCTAAACTTTTATGAATCACTTATACATCAGACGCTTTCCAAATATTACCTTCTTCGACCCCCCCGAGAACTCCACAAGGTCAGTACAACTATTTATTATCCCCATTTCACAGATGAGGAAAACAAGATCTCGTTACTCGCTTCGGTTCACAATGCAAGCCGGTGACAGAGGGCAGAGTCAAGCCCAGGTCTGACTCTTGAGCCTGGGCTCTGACTCCCACATTTTAAGGAGGACACTGAAACCTTGGAAAGGAGCCCAAACAAGATGATCGTGATGGTGAAGCATCTTGAAACCAAGTCACATGAGGAAGGAAGGAAGGAAAGAAATGAAGGCTCTTTGGCTTTGGGAAGAGTGCATTTTAAAATGCCATGGTGGCTGTCTCCAAATATTTGAAGGGTTGCCATGTGAAAGAGGAAGCAAACATATTCTGTGCGGCTCCAAATGGCAGAGCTAGGCCTAGCCTAGTGGTGGAACTTACAGAGAGCAAATTTCAGCGCAAGAGCCGTTTCTAACCCAGCCCTCTAATGGGCAGAGAGCGTTTAAGCAGAAGCTAGGCAACGTTTGTCAGGGCCGGTACGGGGGACGTTCCTGCCTTGAGTAGGCAAGTGGTCTAGATCTGCGTTTCTGTGCACATCAAAGTCACCTTGGGTTGTTTTTAAAAATACACATGCCTGGCCCCAGCCCAGACTTATCGAAACAGAATCTTAGGGGTAGAGACCGTTAGTGTGAGAAGTACAAACCAGGAAATAAGTCTGTACGAAGGTTCACTCAAATCCTCAACAGAAGAAATACAGATGGCTAATACATATGCCAACCTGGTCAACTTCAAGACTAATGAGAGGAATGCAAATTAGAAAGGTGATATGCCGTTTACTGCCTACCAGATTGCAGAGGTTAAAAAATACTAATTACCGGTGTTGGCATGGGAGGGGGCAAAAGGAACACTCACACTTTCTGGTGACGGAAGGGCAAATGTCAATAACTTTCTGCAGAGTAATTTAACAGCAGGTTTAAAGGAAATGTTAATGCTAAAAATGTGTCTAATGTTTGAGCAAAGCAATTCCAATGCTAGAAATTTATCCTAGAGGGACAATCTAGCATGTTTGAAAATGCCTGCTCAAAGATGTTCATTCAAATTCATGTTTATACCAGAGCTGTCCTGAAGAACTTTCTGCAGTGGTGGAAATGTTGTCTCTGGGCTGTCCGATGCAGGCCAGCCACTAGGCACACGTGGCTCTTGAGCACTTGTGGCAAGGGCAATTTAGGAGCTGATTTTTAAAGTTTTTAAACTAATTTTAGTTTTTTAATGAATTCAAACGTAAATGTAAATAGCCACAGGTGGCTAGTAGCTACTGTACTGGAAAGCTCATGTTTATAACTCCTCAGAATTAGAACTTCTCAAGACATCAAACGATAAAGGATGATTAACCTATGGTCCACCCACAGTGGGACTTCTGGCAGTCGTTAAACATGATTATGTAGATTTGTATCACTGACGCAAAGAAATGTTCATAAGATATGGGTAAGTGACATAATTATTTACAAGTTTGTATGATAAATTTGTTTAACGTGCTCGGCTTGGAAAACAAATTCTATTCAGTACTATTTGGTGCTTCAAAGAGGGTTGGGCAAGGAGGCCTCTCCGGCTTCACCGCAACCTCTGCACTGGGCTGGCTGACAGATCCTTCCTTCTCCAAACCTGGAGGAGCCAACGGGAGCAGTAAGACCATTTCATGCTTACTCGCCCACACTCTGGGTCAGTGCATGCAGAGCCCAGCTAAGTCTCTGAACTGCAGAGTCGCGGGCAAAGCCCGTTGCAACTGGCTTTATTCTACCGTGTAAGTTGTTTTGTCCTCGATTAAGTACTTTCCACAAATTCCCCTGGGAAGAGGGAGCAGGGGAGCTGATTCATTTTCAGGCCTTCCCTAAATGCAAACCTAAGGAACACTCCTTGCAGAGGTGGTAGTGTTGGGGGGGAGGAGGGGGTGTCAACAGCTGCAGACCCTTTTCAGCCATTCTCGGCTCTTGGAGAGCTTTTCTCCACTGGCTTTGTTATATGCCATCTGGCCAGGCGCCAGCCAGGGCACCATGCATGCATCGCCCTGCCTCAAGGGGCTACAACCCGTAATATCTAGCAACCCTTTCCTGATCCTTTGGCGCACAAGGAATTGAAAGTAAATTCAGCAGCAGCAAGCCAACAGTACTTAAACACCTACTAGGCGACCTTCCCAGGCAGACACAGGGACTCCTCCCAAGGGCAGCCAGAATACAACAGGTTTATCAAATGCCTTTGTTCCCCCAGAGGCACAAAGAGCTACATCCTGAATTATAACAAAAACAGCGTTGAAACTCTGCATTTTAAAACGTGTATATATGTAAACACTTCTCAGTTAATCACAGACGCTCTCAGGTTATAATATTCCTCCCCAAGTCTCTCTTGAGAAATCTCTGCCAGTGGTTAATTCTGTAATTATCCCTTTGCCTGGGTTAAAACTGTCTTTCATTAAAAAAAAAAATGCAGCAACAAAACGGTCTCTCTTTCTCTATCTGCTTCATTATATAGTTAACAGATTTGAGGAAGTACTGATAACTGAATGAAGGTTTGAATACACAAGTACGTGCTATATATAGCCCAGGCCTTCTGAATTTTTCAAACAGTGAACAAAACTGAATGATGTTAGCAACATGCCAAAAAGGGTATAATTGTTAAAAAAGAAACCACCTAAACAGGAAATTCTGTATATTTGTTCAGCTTGGTGGTTTTTCCAAGTTCTAGTGAAAGATACACCACAGGAAAGCTTGCTCTGCGGCAGGAATGACTCCATATTGAAATCTAATGAAAATGCGACTCCATATTGAAGCCCTAACTTGAATGTCGTGGGTTTACAGCAGCAAGTGTAAATCCTACCTCAGCTGTCCCTAATAAACATTTTGGGTCTTAAATCAGAAAAGAATCAGACGTTATGATGGCAGCTGCAATGTGGTCCACTCGCTCTCCAGCCACCCATGGCTTTGCTAACTTTGGTTAACGAGCTCTTGGTGTCAGAAAAGCAGGGGCCAAGAAAGAGAGCCATTTAGGAGAGTACACTCCATTTAAGACTCTTTCCTTATCTCTTAATTGACTGAACTGCTTCAAAACAGCATTCACTAAGGTGCTATGAATAAGCTAAAACTGATTTATGTACATAATCTGGGTGTCCTCTTGACAAACACATACACACAGACCCAACCCAGGCTGGAACTAACAGAAACAAATGAAGATAAAGTCATCACACTCATTCACAATTTTAGGGCATCTAGGATTGTGCCTTGCACGTTGCAGGGGCTCAACAGATATAGATTTAGATTCCTAGAATCGGTTCTCCCCACCTCCCCAAATCTCAGTGTGGACCACATACCAGAGTAGTAAATAAATATCATTCCTGTGCCTTGCCCGGTAAAAAAAATCTGTGGCCTTGGTCCCAAGTAAGTTAGGTTGGCGGTATCTCTCAGAAGAGTCTCCTCCCACTAACAGTTTTTTGTGCCAGAGTCAATGGTTAGGAAGGCACCTGTGTTACCCCCAATTCTTTTTCAAACCCAAAACCCTGGACAAGAATGCTACTGTCAACTACGTTGCTGGGGGTGGCTGGTCAAATCCCAGCGGAGGTTTGCTGAGTCCCATTTATTCTCTTGAGACCATCTGTCCAATTCACAGGCTCCCTTCACACGATGTGGTAGAGGGCCAGCCACCCCTGCTTAAGCGAGGTTTTCTTTCTGCCTGAATTTAGGAAAGCGTTTCCTATGCTAGGGAGACTGAATCACTTGTTAACAATCACCCGAGATGAGAGCCCTGGTATAAATTCCCTACCCACAGCTTGCCTTCCTCTCTTAACTGGCTGTGATGACAATCGAGGTTCCAATCTAACCCCAACAGGACCTCATTCTAAAATCAGTGAGACACACAATAAGCCAAGTCCATTAAAACAACATTAAAGGTCTGGCTTTTTAGCTCTGCTAAACAGCAGGATTAAACTTCCAAGGGTCCAGCTACGATAGAGAGATTTCTTTAAAGTCATTTGGCTTTGCACAGTTGTAGCTATTAGGGATCAGATCTTTATCTCAAAGGTACATATTTTTACCTTTGATCCTCCTCCAGAACTCCCACTAATGTCAACTTTCTCCACTGTTGGGATCAGGCCCCTGGCCTCCCTTTAATGTTGTTTTTATCGCAGATTCTACAAGATCAACAGAAAAATTACAAGGAAAAGCTGTGAAGTTCCCTTCCGATGATAAGTTGTTTTAACAAAAAGAGCTCACTCTTAATGGTGAAATTTAAACACAGCAGACGACTCGCTATAAGGTAGAGAGCATGGAGAGAGACAAAAACGAACAAACAAAAAACCAAAGCAACAAAACAAATGCTAATTAACCAGTCTGATTGCTTATTTAGGTTCTGACTACTGGTCCAGGAAATTGGCAACGAGTGTCTTGAAAACAGGAGAAGGGGCAAGTGCTCGTTAGTACCCTCCGCTGCGCTCCAGAGTCAGACAATCCGAATGAGGCTGAGGGTGCGATGGAAAGGCTCCCAGGAGGTCAGCGCGCTTTCCAATGCCCATCCCCCAACCGTGAGCGGTGGGGCTCTGAGCCCAGGTCCTCCATCCCTGGACTGGCGCACACCGTCTTCCCCCAAACCCCCATGGCCCCATCTCCTGCCTCCGGAGCGCTCTCGGGTCGCAGGGGACACCCTCGCCCTGCGGCTGCAGACCCCGCGCCCACACGCCCCGGAAACCCGTTGTCTCCAACCCCCTCCCTCCGCAGCAGCAGCGGCGGCGGCGGCGGCGGCGGCAGCGGCAGCAGCACCCTTTCTTACACCCATCACCACCCTCTCCCCAGTAGCAGGAGGAAGTCGCTGTGCTTCCTCTGTTCTCACCGCCCGCCGGAGCTTGGGCGCCCGGGGCTTTTTGGGTGGGGTTCTTTTTTTGTGTACACGGTGTGTGTGTGTGTGTGTGCGCGCGCGAGTGCGTGTATGTGCAAAACGGACATCGCATCCTTCCGCCTAGGCTGCCTCAGGTGCGGGCAGCATGGACTCTGGATGTCGTCGCGCCCGGGTCGCCGGCTCTTTGTGCCGGGTCTAGGGCAGCGCGGGGTCCGTTCTCGAACTCACACCCCCGGCCGGGGCCCCAGTTCCGAGCCCCCGACGGCCCGTCGGCGTCCAGCCCGTGCGGGGCAGCCGGGCAGCCGCGGCGCTGTCAGCGGGCGCCTGGGACTCGGACCCCGGCGAGCGGCGGCCGGGGCGAAAACTTACTGAAACGGAGAAAGAGCGCGGAGCGCACCGGCCGGCCGCCGCCGACGCCGTCCCCGTCCCGGCCCCGCGCGCGCGGGCGCGCGGGAAGCCACCCAGTTGCTCTCGCCCGGAGCGCGTTCCCCGGGACGCCCCGTCCCCCGGCCACTCACCAGCACTACGGAGCCCCGCACGGCCTCCGACACGCTCTGTCGGAGCTCGGCCGCCGTGCCGGGCTTGCTGAGCCGCTTGGTGAATTTGCGCACTTCGGCCATGGCAGCGGCGGGAAGGTCTCGGCTGGCTTGCTCACTGCCCCGGGCCGGGGCGGCCGCGGCCGCTGCTGCTCCAAGTGTTTACACGCCGGCCGGCCACATCGCAGCTTGGCGGCGGCGCGTCTCCCGCTGCTCCTCCCTCCCGCCCTCCGCTGCCCCTCCCTCTTTCCCTCCTTCCCTTCCTCTCTCGCTCGCCGTCCTGCCCCACGGCGGCGGCCGCTCCCTCCCCCAGAGAGCCCGTGCTCCGTGCGCGAGCAGCCCGAGGAGGAGGGTGTGTCTGGCGAGGAAGGGCGTGTGGAGGGGGAGGGAGCATTGGAGGGGGAACGAGGGTCACGAGGGAAGAGGGGGGAAGTGGCAACCGCTCGGGCTCCGCCCGCAGCTGATATTGCTGGTGCAGCCGCCTCCGGGAGGGGAGGTCTGGTTGCTTCATTTTCGTTTGTGTGTATTTTGGGGAGGGGGGAACGACACGAAATGTCTCCAAGTGTGCGGCGCGCTCTACCCCAGCGCTCCTTTCCCGCCCCGGAGGCTGCAGTGCCCGGAGGAGGGCTGGGGAACTCTCGCGCCCCGCCACCCCGCAAGCCCCCAGGACCGGGGCGGCGAGGGGCTGCGCGACAACGTGGAGCAGCCGCCTATTGTGTGCTCCGCCCGGGAGGGGTCGAGCCGATGTCGCTGTCGAAGGAGGGAGAGCGGGTTTTCCGGCCGGAGCGACTCGCTTGGGTCCTCTGCTGCCCACACCTCCTCCTCACGTGGGAGGGGTCGGGGGGCAACCCCAGGAGGGAGCGGGCTTCTGGGACTGGAAACTTGCTGTGGGCGAGCCCACCCATCCACCCCCAGCAGGGCAGGGGACAGCTGGATGGTGGGCCCTGAGCCCGTGGCAGGTTGTCTAGTTCGGCAGAGACTGGGCGGGGGGGCGGGGGCGGGTTTGGAAGGCCATTACCTGGAGTCTGGAGGATTTACCGGTCTTCTAGAAGCTTTTACACATCCTGCTATCGCCTCTCCATTTCCTACTCCTTTCCTTATCCTCTTCACCTTCCAAGAAATTGTTTCCCAAGAATCAAAGAACATCTTCTAACTAGATGTAAAATAAACGTGCTTAAGACAGAAATAAGGATGTGAATCTTGAAGTACTAGTGACCCTGTAAAACCTCCCCAAGTGCAAAGTGAAAGGCTCTGCTAACCGCGGGAATTTTCTGTCTGGTTACTTAATGTGTTAAGAGTTTGAAAATGGCCAAAAATTTCTGGGGAGCCATGCAGCCCTTCTAAGCGGGTTTCTACCACTGCCATGAGGGCACTTTGCCCACTTTTTTTTTTTTTCCCGGTACGCGGGCCTCTCACTGTTGTGGCCTCTCCCGTTGCGCAGCACAGGCTCCGGACGCACAGGCTCAGCGGCCATGGCTCACAGGCCCAGCCGCTTTGCGGCATGTGGGATCTTCCCGGACCGGGGCACGAACCCGTGTCCCCTGCATCGGCAGGCGGACTCTCAACCACTGTGCCACCAGGGAAGGCCCACTTTGCCCACTTTTTACCATCTTCAAAGACCAAGCAGTCACACCTATATATAGGACTTTGTTTTGAAAACAAGGGCATGGTTGATGGTTTCTGTGAATCCAGAAAAGACCAAATCTCTTAGCAGCATGTCTATTTCAGCAGTCATCACATTAGTCCCATTAAAGCACAGACAAAGGTTCCAGAGGGCTTGGGACCCGGAAGTCCTCAGAAGGCAGAAGCCATGTATCACCAATCTTGGCTTTGCACAGAGCGTATGTATATAAAATGTGTTAATTGTTGAATGTAGGTGGATCAGCCCGAATTCACGCCTCGGTTCCATGAGTGTCAGTGTGGCCCGCCCTGTTGGTTACCGCCAGAAAAGCCATAACACTTTTTCCTTGCTAAGAGAGCCCAGATTTGCTTCTGGTATGGAGCAGAGCCAGGGGACTTAGGGAAGACAGACCCAGCTCCAGGTGATGAATTATGACTGGTTAAAAAGAAAATCATGATAATCTCACTCTACTAGAGGAATGGTCTTAACTCCATTCAGTTTGGGCCCATGCAATAGAAAAGAGAAGTGTGGGAGGAGAGCTCCTGAGTTTTTCCACCTTTTAAAAAAGAGCTGTGCAGAGAGACCTCTGCTACCCCTTCTCCCTGAGAGGGGTCTTTTCTGGTGACGCATCTGTCCTTGGCAGCCATTTTGCAACCACAAGGGAAGTCCAAGACCATCGCAGAGGGGCCAATCCAGAATTCAGACAGCATTGAACCGTTGAACCAACCCTACCTAGTACTGCCTACCTCTGAGAAAAGTAAACCCTTATAGTTTATGCAACTTTTAGTTGAATATTCTGTTTCTTTCAGCCAAAAGCATCTTTACTACTACATACTCTATTGTAGCCATTAAAAGTACACAGGGTTGAACAAGACAGGCCAAGGTCCCTCTTCTGGTGGAGCTTACGCTCTAGTGCAAGCAAATGAACATGTTAATTTCAGAAAGCGAGAAATACTATGTGGAGGATTAAGTTAAGGTGATAGGATAGAGAGTACTTGGAGTTGGAGACCTAATTTAGAATAGAAGGTCAAGGAAGTCTTCTTGGAGGAGGTGAAAGTTGAGTGAGTCTTGAAGGAAAAGAAGCAGCCAGCAAAGATCAGGAGGTAGAGCACTCCAGGTAGAATGGAATGACAGGTACAAAGGTGTGGAGATGGGGGCAGACTTAGTGTGTTCAAAGCCAGAAAAAAAAAAAGGGCCAGCATGGTTGGAGCATAGAAGGAAGAGAAGTAGTAGGAGATGGAATCGGAGAAGAAGGCAATTTCTACAGAGCCTTGTGAGCCATCGGAAGCACGTGTCACACGGATGGTATGCAAACACCATCTGGTCATTAGTAGGCACCATGCTTATTCTTGAGACTGTAGGTTTCACTTTTTTTGCTTTGAGGCTTCTGTTTAATTACATAAACATTGAGCGTTGTGCTATGCACTGAGGGACGATGCAGGATGAATTAAATACACTGTCCATTCCCTTCAGGAAAAAAAAAAAAGTCCTGTAGAGAATGTATTTATGATACAAGGAAGTATGTGATAAAGACCATACTTGAGGTAAAGCGGGAGATCGCAAAATCACATCTGATTAGGGCCTACTGAAGGCTTCCTGTAGGAGGGGGCGTTTGAGTTTGACCCTGAAGCTGAGTAGGATTTGGACATGACTACACTCACATAGTAAAGGGAAATTGTAGAGGCAATCCTACAGCTTCCAACAGAGCATTTTATTGGGTGATTTCTTTTCCACATTTGTTAAATATCTTTGATTTTATCACAAATTTACCTATCCTAATGTTTATTTTAATTTAATTTAATGTTAACCCTATCCTAATTGAACTTGAGATTCAAGTATTAGAAATGCCATAGAGCTCTTTGACCTAGAAATTCCACTTCTATGAATCAATGCCAAATAACTCTCACATGTGAACTGAGATGCCTGCCTAAAGATACTCATTGTATCCATGTTAATAATAGCAAACTATTAGAAACAACCTAAATACCATCCATAAGGGACTACTTTATCCTCAATTTCTAGATCAGTGCCTGGCACATAGTAGGTGCTCAAAGAATATTTGTGAATGAATGAATGAATGCATGGATATAACATGATTCATTCATACTAAGGAATTCTCTACAGCTATTAAGAAAGAATGAGATATATATGGATGTACTTACATCGAAAAACTCCAAAACATATTGATAAAAAGCAAGTTGCAGAACAATTCTACTTGTGGAAAAATAATATTTGTGTATGTGTATCTATATCCCTACACATGAGCTAACCGGGGGGAGGGGGCTTATGGGTGGGACATGGGAGTGGAGAGCAAGCAGACTTTCACATTTTATCATCTAAATGCTGCAGACTCTCAAATGTATATTTCCAGCTTCAGCCCCCAGACTTGTATATCCAATTCATCATCCCTACATGGATGTCTAATAGATACCTCAAATTAAGCATGCCCAAAACCTAACTCCTATTCTTTCTCCGCAAATTTACTCCTTCTATAATTTCCTCTATCTCGGTATATGATAGTTCTTTTCTAGTTGCTCAGGCCAGAAACCTTAGAGTCATCTCTTATTTTTTACACACCCTGCATCTAATCTAACAGCGAATCCTGTTGACTCTGCCTTCCAAATACATTCAAGAGGGAATTCCCTGGCGGTCCAGTGGTTAGGGCTCTGCGCTTCCACTGCAGGGGGCACGGGTTTGATCCCTGGTCGGGGAACTAAAATCCTGCATGCCCCGCAGTGTGGCCAAAAAAAAAAAAAAAAAAAAACTTTCAAGGTCCAAAGACTTCTCCCATCTCTACCAATACCACCCTAGTCCCAGCCACCAGCATCTCTTGCCTAGATTATTTCAGTGGCCTCTCAATTGACACCCCACCCCCGCCCCCGCGTTCCCCCTTGCCCTGCTACAGTCTATTTGTAACATACCAGCCAGTGATTCTAATCAGTCCCCCGCCCAGTTTGTGCTTAGAGTGACCTACAAGATCCAATGTATTACTTATCTCTTGCCGTGTAACAAATTACCCCCAAATGTGGCCCCTTAAGAGAACACACACTTGTTATCTCACATTTTCTGTGGATCAGAAATCTGAGCATGGCTTAGCTGGGTCCCCCAGATCAGGATCTCTCACTAGGCTGTGATCAGGGCATTGGTTGAGGCCTCGCTCATCTCAAGGTTCAAGTGGGTCAGGATCTCTTGCTAAGCTCGATCAGTGGTTATTGGCAGGATCTGGATCCTCACAAGTTGCTTGACTGAAGGCCTCCGTTCCTGGCTGGCAGTTGGCCACAGGCTGCCTTCAGCTCCTTGCCATGTGGGCTTGTCCATAGGGCGTTTATAACATGGCAGCTGGCTTCATCAAAGTGAGCCAATGAGAGAACAAGAGACTACCAGCAAGTAGAAGCCACAGCCTTTAAGAACCTAATCTTGGAAGTGACACCCCTTCAGTTTTGCTGGCTTCTATTCATTAGATCCAGCTCACAATCAAGGGAAAGGGTCACACAAGGGCGTTAGCACCAGGAGGTGGGGACCATTGGGGGCCATGTCAGAAGCTGCCTGTCACAGTCTAGACCACCTGCCCTACTACATCTCCTTTCCCATAACTCTCTGATCTCATCTCCTGCTAATCCTCCCCCTTGTACTCTATGCTGGAGCCAGGCCTCCTTGTGATTTCTTGAAATGGCAGGCATTGCCCATCATCAGAGCTTCATCACTTACTATTCCCTCTACCTGGAAGGCTCCTCCCCACATAGCTTCATTGCTTTATTCCCTCACTCCTTTGGATCGTGCCCAACGTCACCTTCTCAGTTAGGAATCCCTTGACCTCCCTGTTTAAAACGGTAACCCTCCCTCCTATCTAACTTACCCTTCTTTATTTTTCTCCAAAGCACTATCACCATTTGATGTGCTATATATGTATTTACCTAGTTATTTTGTTTGTCGTCTGTCTTCTACACTAAAATTTAAGTTCCATGAGGGCAGGACATTTTCTCTGCTTTGTTCACTGTTCTAGCTTCAATGCTTAGGGCAGCGCTGTCCAATAGAAATACAATACAAGCCACACATGTAATTTTAAATTTACTAGCAGCCACGTTAAAATTCAGTAAAAAGAAGGTGGTGAAATTAATTTTAATAGTGTATTTTCTTTGACCCAATATATCCAAAATGCTATCATTTCAACATGAAATCAATATACAGGCAGACCTGATTTGATTGTGCTTTGCATGTACTGCATGTTTTATCGATTGAAGTTTTGTTTGCTTCAAACGAATCTACTGGCACCATTTTTCCAACAACATTTGCTCACTTTGTGTCTCTGTGTCACATTTTGGTAATTCTCGCAATATTTCAAACATTTTCTATTTGTTAATATGATCTATGATCAGTGATCTTTGATGTTACTATTGCAAGAAGATTACAACTCGCTGAAGGCTCAGGTGATGGTTGGCATCTTTTGACAATAAAGTACTTTTTAATTAAGGTATGTACATTTAAAAAAAATATTTATTTATTTAGCTGTGCCGGGTCTTAGTTGCAGCACGCAGGATCTTCGTTGCCGCATTCAGGATCTTCGTTGCAGCATTAGATGTAATGTTATTGCACACTTAATAGACTGCAGTAGAGTATAAACATGACTTTTATATGCATTGGAAAACCGAAAAATGCGTGCGAGTCGCTTTATTGCAATATTTGCTTTATTGCAGTGGTCTGGAACCAAACCCACAATATCTCTGAGGTATGCCTGTAAAAATTATTGATGAGATTCTTTTTTACTTTTTTTTTTTCATACTAAGTCTTCAAAATCCAGGCTTCACCCTTAGATTGTTCAGATGCTAAATTTTCATCAGAAATCCATGATCTGTATTTAGATTCATAGTATTAGTTGCAAGAGTAGATTCACACATCCAACTTGTTTAAAAGTTTCCCAATAACTGTATCGCATATCAGTTTTTATATTTCAGTATGCATTAATTAAAATTAAATAAAATTACAAATTCAGTCCTTCAGTCACACAATCCCCATTTCACGTGCTCAATAGCCACGTGTGGCTAGTGGCTACTAAGTTGGACAAGGCAGGCCTAGAACAGTGCCCAGCACATCAGGGTCACTCAATAATTAATTAAAATATCCAAATTTATTGTGTAAGACTTTTCCAAAGAGAAGATATTTATGGTTAGTTGGAGAAGACAAATAAAGCAAAACGAAAGCAATCATGATGCCATGCCCACTTCTCTGGGTCACTGAGGCCTTTGTAACAAGCAAACTGTAATTGCAGAGAGCTGTAGAGACTCTAAAGCACGTTTATATCCATTAGCTCTTGCAATCCTCAACACAATCGTGAGAGGTAGGTAGAGCCAAGGCTATTTTTCCCATTTTACAGATGAAGAAACTGAGGAAGCCAAGTCACGTGTTATTTGGCAGAGCCAGAAACAGAACCCAGGTCTTCTAGTTCTCTTTCCAATACACCATATAGTGTCGAGTAACCTGAATGGCCCTGAGAGGAACTCCGTCTTACTTTATCTCATTATGGATCCATCATCCCTGAACTTATAGTGATGGTGTCCGATTAGATACAATAATATGTGCACTATATGAGTATCTGAAAAAGTTAAGAGCCCTATTAGAGTATGAGGTATTTGAAATTATATAAACCTTACTGTGTGTACATTAACAGCCTATTGCACCACTTGGAATAATGGGAGGTTTCTTATTCCCCAGACAAAGGCACAAACCTCACCCTCTTTTGTTACTTTTACCGAATCCACCTCCTTCACAGAGTGTAATAAAAATCCTCTACCCATAAATTGGTTGTGGATTTAAGGATAACACTTTCCCCTACCAGAGGCTAATGACATGTCTCTGAAAATGCAAATGTAGGGGTCTTGAGTATTTCGAACGCTGTTGAAAGTACTAGGTGTTACTTTGTACTGTAAGTGCATGTTCCTAAATGGGAAACTCATGAAGAGACCGGATGGTCCAGGCTGGGGAAGGAAGATGAGAACTTCCTCGGGCGAGTTGGGCAAGTTGGGCGCTGGGCAAGTTGAGTGGAAGCCATCTGTGGAGCAGAGTTGAAAAGAGCAAAGGACGACTTTCAGCAGCCTTTAGGGGCAGATAGGTTGTATCCAGAAAATTGCAGAGACTAGGATCAGAGCAGGAACAAGGACAGGGTGGGCAGATACTTAGAGCTGCAGAAATCAACGCGTGACTAGATTCTTGTTCACACTGCTTCACTGTATAGGAGGCAAGATGGGGTTTAACTCAGACACAGGAAAAGAAAACACTTAGGAGAAGGGGCCGTGTCACAGACCAGAGAAGACACCTGGCCTGACACCTAGTAGGTGTGCAATCAACATTTACTGAACAAAAAGGACCTTACTTCTACTGATGCCAAAAAGAGGGCCTCGTGGATATAAATGCAACCAAGCCTGGAGGGCACACTAAGGGGAAAGGAGAGGAGTGAACATTTACTGAGCTCCTACGATGTGCCCGGTGCCATGATGACTTCTGTGATCTGACCACCCTGGAGAATTAACAGGAGCACAACAAACCATATGGTCAGGGCCTGTGAGGAGGTTTATAATCAACACGAGCAGAATAGCATGGTGGGTGTGCACTAGGGCAGCAGGTCCCCAACCTTTTTTGGCACCAGGGACCGGTTCGTGGAAGACAATTTTTCCATGGATAGGGTGGAGTGAGGGGGTGGGGGATGCTTCAGTGGTAATGCGAGCGATGGGGGGGATGCAGAGCGGCAGACGAAGCTTCGCTCACTCACCCACCGCTCACCTCCTGCTGTGCAGCCTGGTTCCTAACAGGCCGTGGACCGGTACTGGTCTGCGGCCCGGGGGTTGGGGACCCTTGCACTAGGGCACAAGAGTGTAATTGAACTGGGTTCAAATCCTGGTTTCTGACTCTCTAGCAAAGTAATCACGAGCAGGTCATTTTTCCCCATCGGCAAAATGGGAATAACAACTAGTACTTGGCTTCCGTGTTTATGGAAATTTAATGAAATAAATTGTCTGGCACACAGTAAGCTATTAAATAAGCATTAGTTGTCTGTGGCAGTTGTTGTGTTTCCCAAAGATGCTACAGCGGGATCTCCCATCCCACATGCTCTTTTTACAACATGAATTTGACGCTTCTGCCTTCAAGACATGACCAGCTACATAATTTTCTGGGCTCGGCGTGAAGTGCAAATGCAGGGCCCCTTGCTTGAAATGTATTCAGAATTTTACATTTACGTTTCCAACAACAGGAGAACATTAAACCAAGCGTGAAACTCTTCTGAGGGTGAGGCCCTGTGTGACTGTACAAGTTGCACACCCATGAGGCCAGGGGTCTGTGTTGCCTCTCCCGGAATCCAGGTGGGCTTGTGACCATGGCAGGATGACACAGTGTGATTTCTGAGGCAAGATCATAAAAAGTGATACATTGTCTATGTGGTTCTTTTTTGATACCTGTTTGGAGCCCTGAGCTGCCATTATAAGCAGTCTATCTGTCTCCAGGCCACCATGCATGGAGGAAACCCAGACTGGCCCCTGTGGAGAGGCCACGTGGAGAGGCTCTCAGGCTACATGAAGTGAAAAGAATGCCTGAGCAGTCTCCTGCTGCTCTGGTGCCCCTGCAATTCCAGCTTCAGTCACCATCTGACTACAATCACCTGTGAGGCTCTGAGCCAGAACCGTCCAGCTGAGCCCTTCCTGAAATTCCTGACCCACAGAAACCATGAACAATAATAAAATAAGTGTTGCTCTCCTAAGCCACTAAGTTTTGGGGCGATCTGTTATATAGCATTTGATAACTGGAGCACTGTCAGTAAAACAAAGAATTAAAACAGTCAGTACCAGGAGTGGAAGTGATATATCAGAATGAAAGGAACTGCATCTGAATGTGTGAAACTCGTTTGGATCCTGTTTCAATCAAACTAGCTTTAAGAGAATTTTGAGACAATTGGAATTATTTGAATATGGATTGGGTATTAAATGATATTAAGGAATAATTGTTAATTTTGTTAGATATGACCATAGCATGATGATTATGTTAAAAACCAGTCTTTATAGGTTTGAGATGCATACTGAAGTATTTACAAATGAAATGACACAACGTGGGATTTGCTTAAAAATGCTTCCCAAAGCACCAAGACCATTCAATGGGGAAAACACAGTTTCTTAAGCAAATGGTTCTGGGACAATCAGATTTCCACATGCAAAAGAATGAAGTTGGACCCCTACCTCACTCCATATATGAAAATTAACTCAAAATGGCTCAATAGTTTAATTATAAGCACTAACACTGTAAAACTCTTAGAAGAAAACATAGGGGTTTATCTTTATGACCTTGGATTTGGCAATGGATTCTTAGATTTGACACCAAAACCACGAGCACCAAAAGAAAAAGATAGATAAACAGGACTTTCAACAAAATCAAAAACTTTTGTGCATCAAAGTACATTATCAAGAGGGTGAAGAATGGGGAAAATATTTGAAAATCATATATCCGATAGAAGTTTAGGATTCAGTATATATAAAGAATTTTTATAACTCATCAAGAAAAAGGCAAACAACCCACTTAAGAAAATGGGCAAAGGACTTGAATAGACACTCCTCCAAAGACATATAAATGGCCAAGTAACACATGAAAAGATGCCCAACATCATTGGTCATTAAAGATATGCAAATTAAAACCACAATGAGATACCACTTCCCACCCGCTAGGATGACTGTAATAAAAAATAATAATAATAATAAAGAGACTGAGCTGCTGAACTGACCAGCCCTGCACCTTGGACCTCTGGTTGTTCAAGACCATAAATGTTCTCATTGTTTAAGCCACTTTTAAGCAGGCACTCTTTACTTGCAGCTGAAAGCATCCTGACTGGTAAGAGTTGTTAAACTGGTCTCTCCCGTCAGATAGGCAGGAATAAATAAATAGATAAACAAACAAACAAATAAATAAATAAATGGAAGGGAGAGAGAGAGAAAAAAAGAAGAAAATAGCAAGCATTGGCCAGTATGTGCAGGAATTGGAATCCTCATACATTGCTGGTGGGAATGTGAAATGGTGCAGCTGCTGTAGAAGAACATTTTGGCAAGTCTTCAAAAAGTTAAACATGGAATTACCATATGATCAAGCAATTCCAATCCTAGGTATATATCCAAGAGAAATGAAAGCATATGTCCATACAGAAAGTTTACATGAATGTTTATAGCAGCATTATTCATAATAGCCAAAAGATGGAAACAGCCCAAATGTCCATCAGTAGATGGATGGGTAAAGAAATTGTGATCTAGCATATAGTAAAATAACTTCAGCCATAAAAAGGAATGAGGTACTGATACATGTTACAACTTGGATGAACCTTGAAACCATTATGCTAAGTGAAAGAAGCCAGACACAGAAAGTCACACATTGTATGATTCTATTTACATGAAATACCCAGAAAAGGCAAATCCATAGAGACAGAAAACAGATTAGTGGTTGCCAGGGGTTGGCAGAGGGGGAATGGGGAATATTACTTAATGGATACAGAGTGTTCTTCTTGGATGATGAAAAAGTTTTAAAACTACAGAGAGGTGGTAGTGGCACAGCATTTTGAATGCACTGAATGGTTACATCTTTAAATGATTAACTATAGAATATTATTCAACTTTTAAAAAGAAAGAATTCCTGTCAGTCACGTGCTACAACATGGCTGAACCTTGAGGATGTTATGCTAAGTGAAATAAGCCAGTTACAAAAGGACAAATAGCGTATGATTCCACTTGCGTGAGATATCTAGAGTGGTCAAAACTATGGGAACAGAAACAGAGTGACGGTTGCCAGGGCCTGGGGAGAGGAGAAAATAGGGAGCTGTTCAATGGGTACAGAGCTTCAGTTTTAGTAGATGAAAAAGCTCTAGGAATCTGTTACACGACAATGTGAGTATGGTTTACACTACTGCTCAGACACTTCAAAATGGTTAAGAGAGTGAACTTTATATTATGAGGTTTTTATCACAAGTAATTTTTAAATAAAAAGTGGTTAACTGTATGTTGTATGAATTTAAGCTCAATAAAAAAATACTACAGCAAAAAAAAAATGGGGGAGTGGTGGTAGATGAGACGAGATTAACAAAAAGCCAATAACTGTTGAAGTGGGTGAGGGGTACATGAGGATTCATTATACTGGTCTTCCTGCTGTTGTGTATGATGTATATAAAATATTCCATAATGAAAAGTCAAGAGAGAAGTTGCGCTTGTCAAACTGTATCTATATAATACATATTGTCTGTTTTCAGGAATTGCCTTACTCTAAAAGTCTAAAGTTAATCATATCCTGATAAACTGCTTGTGTCTGCTGGTTTGGCATGGATAAGGTGGCAAAAAAAAAAAAAAAAGACTGCCAAGGAAGACAGAAAGTGTTGGGAACGATGATGCCTAAGGGAACACATTCATATAATTGTTCTTATTATGTGATAATCTGCTTTATTAAATGGTGTGCCATGCCCAACAACTACTAAAAGTCCATAAATGATCACTAGAAGGAAAACACGATAGTCAGGGAATTAATGCATAGGCAGCATTTACCAACTAAACATCATACTAAAATATATTGTCCTCCCCTATGACTGCAGTTTCGGTGACACGCAGAATTACGTACTAAACAAATGCACCACCAGGGCTGCCACAATGAACAATTCTAGAGGACACCAACCACATCGTAGACTATGTGAGTGGCACCCCCTGGGGACGTGGAGGGACAATCTGTTCAGTCGCATGCAAGTGGCCCCAACTCATTCTCTGCACTCCCCAGGGATATTTTAGTTGGGAAAAAAGTTATAAACAAGTAAACAAAAGAAACAAAACCGGGTCTTGTAATCTTGAGTCTTAATCTAACAAAGTCAGAATTTCTAATTACAAGTGAATATAAACAAATAGAGCCTTTGATTTCTAAAAACTCAGGAGTTGAGTTCTCTAGAATGAAGGAATGATTTCTGAAATAGCTGAATTAAAGCATGCCTAAATATGGTAAAATGGCACTTGTGTTCCTCCCTTTGCTCCAGTGAATCTATTCCAAATGATTTCTTCATATTAAGATGCAATTACGCAGATGTAGGGAATGGACTTGAGGACACGGGGAGGGGGAAGGGTAAGCTGGGACAAAGTGACAGAGTGGCATGGACATATATACACTACCAAACGTAAAATAGATAGCTAGTGGGAAGCAGCTGCATAGCACAGGGAGATCAGCTTGGTGCTTTGTATCCACCTAGAGGGGTGGGATAGGGAGGCTGGGAGGGAGACGCAAGAGGGAGGGGATATGGGGATATATGTATATGTATAGCTGATTCACTTTGTTATACAGCAGAAACTAACACACCATTGTAAAGCAGTTATACTCCAATAAAGATGTAAAAAAAAAAATTGGCTGGGGAATTCCCTGGCGGTCCAGTGGTTAGGACTCTATGCTTCCATTGCAGGGGGCACGGGTTCCATCCCTGGTCAGGGAACTAAGATCCCACGTGCCGCAAGGCGTGAACAACAACAACAAAAATGGCTGAATGGTTATACCATTTATTGATATGGGAAAGACTAGTGGGGATTGCGGAAGACTTTGGAGAAGGGATCAAAGTTAAATTTTGGATATGCTGAGTTTGAGATGTTTGTGAGAAAGCCAAGTGAAATTCTCTAACCCTGCCTTGTGGACTCCACGTATTGGCCTCTCTACACGGAATTACCATAGTATACCCAATGATGGGGAAAGGCAGCTTCTCTTTCCTTCTATTAGATATAGAAATCTCAGCATTTTCTATGCCTACAGTTCTCATCTATTCCTATAATCCCCTGCTGAAACAAGTGGTCTGAGGCTGTTCCTTAATGGTAGCCAGTGACTGGACCACAGATGGGCACTTAACGAATTACGTCAATCCATAGACTGGCTGGCAACACCTGAGTTGGCTTGTTGCAATAGTCTCTGCCCACTAGGGATGTTAGTAGTTAGCTTGGTCAGAGTCTCTCCTTCAGAAATCAAATACTTGGTATTAGAAGAAAGGAGAAAACATATAAAGAGGAAACAGCATCAGAGTCTGGCTGACAGTGTCAAACTGAAGATCTACAATTCTTTTAGCTGAAAGAGTGGCAACAATCCCTACATCTTCCATCAGGGAAGAAAAGGACAGGGCAGAAACTCCCTTACAATGAAAAAATATTTTTAAGCCTCTATAAAAATGTAAGCTGCGTGCAGCAACGAAGACCCAACACAGCCAAAAATAAATAAATAAATTTATATTAAAAAAAAAGTAAGCAGTAGCTATAAATTTGACCTTTAGAAGAACTACTGTAGGGCTTCCTTGGTGGTGCAGTGGTTAAGAATCCGCCTGCCAATGCAGGGGACACGGGTTCAATCCCTGGTCCGGGAAGATCCCACCTGCCACAAAGCAACTAAGCCCATGTGCCACAACTACTGAGCCTGCACTCTAGAGCCTGCAAGCCACAACTACTGAGCCCACGTGCCTCAACTACTGAAGTCCCGCGCCTAGAGCCTGTGCTCCGCAACAAGAGAAGCCACCACAAAGAGATGCCCCTGCTCGCCGCAACTAGAGAAAGCCCGCGCACAGCAACAAAGACCCAACACAGCTAAAGATAAAAAATAAATAAATAAATAAATTTATTTAAAAAACTACTATATATGTATTTGGAAAAAACTTTTCTATTTGATTTTTAAAAATCAAGATCATGTATATTAATTTTTCAAAAAACCTTTCTTTAAAAATTTAAACATTGTTGCTTCATAAGAACTGATATACAAATATTTCAATCACAACACTATTTATAAAATTTTTGTAGAATAACATTATCTAGAAAGCTTGGAAATAAACCTCTGTATTGAATATAAGTATTCAATCTATTATATAATAGCCATTTAAAAATCATATTTTCTTTAATGATTTGAAAAAATGCCAATATTAATTTTTTCAGTGAGATTTTAACAACTGTAGATATAGTATTATCTACAGTTAGTAGATAATAAAAATTAGTATAGTATCCTAATAGTGTATATGAGTATACATTCCTTTTGGCCACAGCCCCTAGAAGATGCCAGTGGTAGCATGCCAGGCATTGTTGCCCTATCCCCCAGGGCATGTCTTCCCTCTCTTCTAAGCAAAAAGCCTCCTTTTAACTAGAACCTCTGAAAACGCAACACTTATTTCTACCTCAGGGCCTTCGTATTGCTTCTTCTTGCTTCCTAGAATGCTCTCTCACTTTATTTTATTTTTCTAAATTTACCTCTTTTTAAAAATTGATTTATTTTTACTGAGATATAATTGACGTATAACATTGTATAACTTTAAGAAGTACAACGTGTTGATTTGACACATTGATATATTACAATATGATTACCACTGTAGTGTAAGTTAACACCTCTATTATGTCACGTAATTATCTCTTTTTGTGTGTGGTAAGAACAGTAAGGATAATACAATACTGTATGATAAATTTCAAAGTTCCTAAGAGGCTTTGAAGTTTGTAATACAGTATTGTTGTTGCCTATAGTCACTATGCCATGTATTAGCTCTCCAGGACTTACTTATCTACTGGTTTCAGCTTTGCACCCATAAACAACATATCCTCAGTTCCTTCCCCACCCACCCCGAGCCCCTGGTAACTACCATTGTACTCTCTGTTTTTATGAGTTTGGCTTTTTTAGATTCCACATATAAGTGAGATCCTACCCTTTGCAACAACATGGATGGATCTTGGCCTTATGCTAAGTGAGATAAGTCAGACAGAAGACAAATACTGCATGATCTCACTTATATGTGGAACCTAAAAAAAAAAAAAACCCAGGGAATTCCCTGGCTGTCCAGTGGTTAGGACCCTGTGCTTCCACTGCAGGGGGCATGGGTTCAATCCCTGGTCAGGGAACGAAGATCCCACATGCCGCACAGCGTGGCCTAAATAAATAAGTTTTAAAAAGATAAAAAATAAATTAAAAAAATAAAATAACCAAATTTATAGAAACAGAGATCAGATCTGTGGTTGCCAGAGGTAGGGGATAGGGGATGAGGCAACTGGGTGAAAGGTGGTCAAAAGGTATAAACTTCCCAGTTGTTAGATAAATAAATCCTGGGGATGTAATGTACAGCATGATGACTATAGTTAACAATATGTATTATATACTTGAAAGTTGCTAAGAGAGTAGATTTTAAAAGTTCTCATCACAAGGATATAAAAGATCTTAACTATGTGAGGTGATGGATGTTATTTAAGCTTCTTGTGGTAATCATTTCACGTATATACATATATCATTATATAAACTTATGCAATGTTATATGTAAATTATATCTCAATAAAACTGGAAAAATAGTAACAGAATTTTAGTTTTTCTTAAACTTTTATTTATCCATGGATAATCTATTGCTAATAAATCTGAACTTTTTATAATAAATTCAAAAATTTGTTACAAAAGTATACTTTTCACTGATTGGTTGCCAATATTTTACATGCTGTAGACATGCCTCTTATCAGTACCAAGTAATGATACCTGCTAAGTTTCATATGGTATTAAGCCATATTCAGAAGACAATGTTCCCACCTGTATTGGACACGTGTACACATATGTACCAGTGAAGAATACTGAGAGATGACTAAAATGTGTATTTTCCTAGGTTACTTATTTGGGCATCCAATACGGACATTCTAGAAGTTAGCCTCTCAGTAGAGATTAATACAATACATTAAATTATGAGTAGGAGTTGATCTGAGTTCTGTATCACATAATACTTATAATAAACTAGGATAAAAGGAACGGGATGGTTTCGTCCACCAGTTTCATCCAAACTTTATGGATCATTGCTCTTCCATTGTTACATTTGGTTGTGAATTCTAATCACTTATGTGATTGAGTAACTAACACATATCAAGTTGAGTACGTGCCACCCACTCTTCTAAGTGGTTTACAAGTATTAACAAATTTAATTGAATTTTTTTTTCTTTTTTTGGCCACGCTACTTGTGGGATCTTAGTTCCCCGACCAGGGATCGAACCCGTGCCCCCTTGCAGTGGAAGTGCAGAATCCTAACCACTGGACCGCCAGGCAATTGCCAACAAACTTCATTTTCATAACAACTCTATGGCATAGATATCATTTTATGGCAATTTTACAGATAAGTAAGCTGAGACACGGAGCTTAGGAGATAAGGGCGGCAGAATTGAAAGTCAGGCAGACTTAGCTCCAGAGTTTGTAGTCACAATCATCATGTTGCCTGAACTGAACAAAAATCAGTTGGAGATATAGTCTGATCTCTTCAAAACTAAGAAATAGACTTAAAGGGAATTTGGGAAGACTCCAAAAGATAGATAGCCTTGAGTGTATGAGGCAAATTGGGATTTTACATCAATCTGAGTTTCAAATCGAAGGATAAGGGGATTCAGTGAACAAAATTTTTCCCTGATTGGAAAAATCCAGGCACAGAAAAGCAGAGCCTGTACACAGTGGTAATACAACAGTGATCTTTCTTTCTTCTTTCTGTTTTGGGTCATAGAAGGGAAAAGCTACAGACAGCTGATGGGGTACAGAAAAAAATTAATGTTTTCTGAGATTGGTAAAAACTATTACAGATAAGATTCTTGGTGAACAGCACCCTAAGCATCGTGAGTGAAAAGAAGAGGGAATGGAAGGGTAATGATATTGATGATATTTGAGGATTAATGAAAATGATATTGAATTGGATTTAGGTGTTGTGTTTCTTTAAATCTTGCTATAAATTGTGTATTGCCTCTTTCTAAATAGAGATTAAATCATTATTAACAACATTTTATTGTAATGGATAGTTTATTTTAGAGACAGACCAAAATTATGGGAGAAACTATTCATATACTCCGACCCAGCTGTCTACATCTACATAGAGGGAGGCCACTTGGATCCCAAAGACATAACCCCATCATCATTGGAATTACCTGAATGTCACATGTAGTTCTTAGGAGTAAAGAGAGAGCTTTTGAATGTCTTTACTTATGAATCCAAATATATAGAATGAGCAAAGAGAAGAGTCCAAATGAGATTCCTGTCATTATTGGTAGTTGCTGGTTTTAAGTCACAGAGATAAGCTGAAAGGAAGGCGTTGAAAGGGCCCAGCGCTGTCAGGTAATGGAAGAGAGAAACTGACTACACTGACAAGTGTTTTGAAAAAGAAACCCCTTGTATTTTTCAACAAATCCTAGTAGGATCATTGGTTAACTATTTAGAAAAAAGTCTATAATCACCCCACTCCATGCACATTGAAAAGTTAAAAAAAAAAATCAAGCCATAAAAAACTAGAAGAAAATATAAGTGAATATCTGATATCTAGATAGGGGAAGTTGTTCCATGTATGAGGGTGAAAGCAAGAGACTTGATCATGTAAAACCTCTGTAAATAAAAGGATCATGGCTTAAAAGATCAACAGTAGGGCTTCCCTGGTGGCGCAGTGGTTGAGAGTCCGCCTGCCGATGCAGGGGACGCGGGTTCGTGCCCCGGTCCGGGAAGATCCCACATGCCGCGGAGCGGCTGGGCCCGTGAGCCATGGCCACTGAGCCTGCGTGTCCGGAGCCTGTGCTCCGCAACGGGAGAGGCCACGACAGTGAGAGGCCCGTGTACCGCAAAAAAAAAATCAATAGTAAACTAGGCACACGGATAATGTATTTATTGTATGAAGAGCCGATGCTCTCTTTGATAAGGAACACAGAAAGAGCAGCACAAGATTGATCAGTTCACAAAGTGGGAGATAAAAATCATGGAGGATTGAAAACTTGTTCAGCCTCAGTAAAAGTCAAAGAAAGGCAAATTAAAACAATCGTTAAATATCATTTCTTGCCTATCAAATTGGCAAACCTTTTTTTGAAGTGAGACTATTGGTGGGTGAGAACTTCCTGTTCCTTGTTGGTGCTTCTGTTTGCTAAAGCAATGTGTGGTGGGTGTTGGAAATATTCACTCATGGCTGCCCATCAGCTTTGAACGGCATTTCTATTAGGGTTGCCAAATTTAGCAAATCAAAACATAGGACGCCTGGTTAAGTCTGAATTTCAGATAAGCAACAATTAATTTTTAAGTACAAGTATATCCCATAAATGGGATATACTTGTACTTAAAATTTAATTGTTGCTTATCTGAAATTTGAACTTAACCAGGTGTCCTGTGTTTTATCTGGCAACCTTACTTTCTATGCTTGTGGAAATTCCAAGTTTATAAGGCCCATCTCAGATTCTCAGTGTCCCTTGCAGTTAGCCTGCAAGCATGTGACCTCAGCTTTGCTTTCAGGAGACTTCGAATCCACAGTAAGGATGATAATTAAATCAGGCTCTACATGGAGCTTCCATTTTTGCTGACATTGGTGATGAAAAGCGGGGTTCTGCTTTTTTTTGGTGCTGACGACAGTGTAGGGCAGCGAGGTTTTTTATAGTGAGGTTCAAGGCCACCACATGTGTACAACTCTAAGATGTGCTATTTACTTAGATTATGATATCTTTTTCATCAAGCTTGTACTGTGACCTGGTTTGGGGCATCATTTCTGGCAGTTTAGCCTTGATTATCCAGTCCTCCCAACAATTCTGTGAAAAACTCAATATCCTTTAATAAACTCATTTTCTGCTTAATCTTCCAGAGTCAGCTTCTGTTGTTTGCAGCTAAGAAACCTGACTGATAGACAGTATGTATCAAGGACCTTAAAAATGTGCATATCCCTGAGTGAAATCAGCCAGTCATAAAAGGACAAATACTGTTTAAGTCCACTTATACGAGGTTCCAAGAGGAAGCAGACTCATAGAGACAGAAGGTAGAAGAGTGCTTGCCAGGGGCTGGAGGGAGGAGGGAGTAGAGATTTAGTGTTTAATAGGCACAGAGTTTCAGTTTGGGAAGATGAAAAAGTCCTGGAGATGGTTGGCGGTGATGGTTGCACAACAATGTGTATTACTTAATGCCACCGAACTGTACACTTAAAAAATGGGTAAAATGGGGACTTCCCTGGTGGTGCAGTGGTTAAGAATCCGCCTGCCAACGCAGGGGACACAGGTTTGAGCCCTGGTCCAGGAAGATCCCACACGCTGAGGAGCAACTAAGCCCACGAGCCACAACTACTGAGCCTGTGCTCTAGAGCCCGCAAGTCACAACTACTGAAGCCCGCGCTCCTAGAGCCCATGCTCCGCAACAAGAGAAGCCACCGCAATAAGAAGCCCACGCACCACAACGAAGAGTAGCCCCCGCTCGCAGCAACTAGAGCAAGCCCGCGTGCAGCGACGAAGACCCAATGCAACCAAAATTAAATAAATAAAAAATAAATAAATTTATATAAAAAAATAAATAGTACTTTTCTATGACAACAAACTTGGGTATATTATGGAGTAAAAAGCAAAAATGCATGGATTTTTAAAGTTAAACCCAAGATTTCAATGAAATTGTATGCTTACAGCATGTATACGCCTCTGCTCAGAACACCTCTGTCTGTGCACGGAGCCCTCAGGAAGGGTTTAACTGAGAATAAGGTCCATTTTATTTAACAACTCCAGATCTCTTCAGCATGACTAAGTAAATGGGCGGTAATGATTTGTTTTTTCCCCCATCAACGCTTGTGTAAGGAGCTTTTCTCCTTTGCCTACTTGGTTTATGCCCTGGAGTTTTTGTGCAAGACTGGCTAACGTGTTATCTCTGTTCAACTTTATTCAATATGTGTCAGAAATCAAGTGTCCTCAGAGGGGCATTCCTTATCAAGGCTTTCCAGATACATTCTGTGATTGCAGAGTCAGCCCTAAAGTCCAGCTTGTATGTTCCTCTTCTAGAATCTCTTAAACAAACCTTTGTCCTTTTGTCATATTTTCTCCCAAGGCTTAACAGTGACCTCTGTTCTCTGAAGTGATTGCAGGGCATCTTGGACTGAACTGTGAAACACTCTGATATTCTAGAAAGAGAAATGGGTCAGGTAAAAACCCTAATGGAACACACAGAGATTCACTTATTCATCCATTATTTCAATGACATTTATGAAGCACCTACTACGTACTAGGTACTGTTCTAGATGCTGGGGTTTCAATGGTGAGCCTAACTTGACACCATCCCGGCCCTCAAGGAACTCTTGTTCAGTGCAAGAGATAGGTCTTAATTAAATAAGCACAAATACATAGATAATTATCATAAGAATAAATAAACAGGACTTTGCAGCCACCTCAACTCTGCTCTGGTGTGTGGACAAGAATGTCTAGAATACTGGCTAATTATTCTCATCTCTTCCTCCTGCCTATAATAGAATTATACATCTACACCCTTTGCAATGCAACTTTGTAGTACATCCCACCCAGTGGAGTAAGTGGAGTATACTTCTTCCTTCTATCTACTTTGGGTTTGAGCATGTGACCTACTTTGACCAAGGGTTTCATTTGGCCCATATTCGTGGGCCAAAGTGATAGTGTATCAGTTCTGAGCAGAGGCTTTAAGACGCATTTTGTATTTTTGCTTCTGTCTTGTCCTCCTGCCGTCCACTAAAAGAAGACCATATACAGGTAGCTGCTCCTCTTTGGCATGGGTCCTGAATGAATGAGCAGACCTGAACCCAAAACTAAGAGGCCAGGCTAGCCAATCCCAGTAGACCCACAGCCAGCCCACAGAACCGTGAGCAAGAGATAAAGGTTTGTTGTTGTATCTGGAATTTGAGGGGTCATTACTGCAGCAAAAGCTGACAGTTCATCAGCTTATAGGTATTTACCTGAGTACCTACTATATGCTAGGCCCTGGGCTAGGGGTTGGGATTAAGTGGTTAACAAACCCAGACACTGTTCGCATGAAAATCACAGACTACCCTTTTTGTTTGGCTGACATATTTTTTTCTCATCATTTTTTTAAAATAAATTTATTTATTTGTTTTTTTGGCTGCGTTGGGTCTTCGTTGCTGCACGCAGGCTTTCTCTAGTTGTAGCGAGCAGGGGCTACTCTTCATTGCAGTGCGTGGGCTTCTCATTGCGGTGGCTTCTCTTGTTGCGGAGCACGGGCTCTAGAGCGCAGGCTCAGTAGCTGTGGCCCACGAGCTTAGTTGCTCCGCGGCATGTGGGATACTCCCGGACCAGGGCTTGAACCCGTGTCCCCTGCATTGGCAGGTGGATTCTTAACCACTGTGCCACCAGGGAAGCCCCTCTCATTATTTTTTATTTCCTCCTTAAAGTGGGGCCAGCAAAATATACTAAAAATATGCCTGAAACCTCAATGTTATTTGTTCCGGTCTTGAGTTTCTGCCTTCCACCAATTCCCCAACATTTTTTAGCTTTTCTTGGGCTCCTAGAATGGAGATGCTACCATCACATTTTTATTTTCAATGACGTGGAAAATCTGTCTCCCTTAGGAAAAGAAGGGTTTCCTTGTCAGTGTCCAGGAGTTGAAAAAGATTGGAAACTGATCATATTTTAAAATTCTGTCTTAAGTTATGAAAAACTTTCCAGTAATTTAGTGCCTTTAAGGTGTTTTATACATGTAAGCAGAGTATGCCTTACGGCCTGGCTGTTTTCTATCCACAAGCACACAAGGTAGACGGCTCCCTACCATAGCTCTGTGAGGAGAGATTTGTCAATCACAAAGCTTTGATAGAACTGATAGGGCCCCTGCTCAAAAGTGACAAACTCATTTAAAACTTACAGCAAACGGGGGATTCCCTGGCGCCCAGTGGTTAGGACTCACGCTTCCACTGCAGGGGGCATGGGTTCTATCCCTGGTTGGGGAACTAAGATCCCGCAAGCAAAGGATACCAAAAGTGCTATTTACATCATCCTATTTAACCCTCCTAACACTCGTTAAGGCTTAAGTCTTCATTGAAAGCGTTACTGAGCATCTGCTATGTGCCAGACATTATTCCAGATGCTTGTGGACATAATTAAACAAAATAGACAACGACCCTTGCCCTTGTAGGCAGTGGGGGAAGACAGAAAAGAAACTATTACAATGTTAAATAAATTAATTAAATAGGGCTTCCCTGGTGGCGCAGTGGTTGCGTCCGCCTGCCGATGCAGGGGACACGGGTTCGTGCCCCGGTCTGGGAAGATCCCACGTGCCGCGGAGCGGCTGGGCCCGTGAGCCATGGCCGCTGAGCCTGCGCATCTGGAGCCTGTGCTCCTGCAACGGGAGAGGCCACAACAGTGAGAGGCCCGCGTACCGCAAAAAAAAAAAGTAATTAAATAATGTTTTAGAGTACCATAATTACTATGTAAAAAGAAAAAATAAATATGACTAGGTACTATTATCTTCTTTGGAAATGAGGTATCAGTATCAGACCTGTGTTCAAATCTCAACCCTACCAGTTAATAACTAGGTGATTTGGGGCAAGTTACTTAACTTCTCCAAGCCTCAGTTTCCCCATCTATACAAACAGGGTAAAACCTCCCCTGAAATATTGTTTTGAGGACTGAGATGATGCAGGCACAGTGCCTCCCACATTGACCCATGGTAAGCGTCAATGATTGGTAGCTGTCTCTGCTGGGAAGTCATGCATATTGCCTGTGGTTGTAGAGATCTAAGGGGCATGATCAGGATTTGCAACCACATTTTTTAAGCTTGTAAATTTAGAAATAACTTCAAAATTACAGAAAAGTTGAAAGAATAAGAATGGTACAGAGAATACCTCTGACTGCTGTACATGCTCTCTCTGTCTCTCTGTATACATATTTATTTTTTCTGAACCATTTGAGAATAAGTTACATAATTTATGACCCATTACCCCTAAATATTTCAGCATGTATTTCATAAGAATAGGGATATTCTTTTACATGACCACAGTACAGTTATCGACTTCAGTAAATTTAATATTGACACAATTTTATGTGATCTACCATCATATTCCAATTTTGTCAACTGATCCAATAATGTCCTTTATAGCATGATCCTCCCTCCCATACAGGATCCAGTCTAGGATCAGGTATATATTTAATTGTCGTGTCTCTTTAAACTCGGAACATTTCCATAGACGTTGTCTTTTATGACATTGACATTTTCAAGCAATACAGTCCTCACACTCCTCCTTATTTTTTCAGTAGGACATTCTTTATTTGAGGTTTGCCTGACATTCAGGTGATGCTTTCTCAACTGAAATACTACAGAGGCAATGCTGGGTCCATCTCAGGGTCTCACATCTGGAGGCACACACTGTCCATTTGTGCCTCTCTGGTGATGTTAATTTGATCACTTGGTCAAGATGTTAACCAATTTCTTCACTGTATAGTTATTTTTTTACTATGCAGTTGACAAGCAATTTGTGGGGTAATACTTTAAGACCATGCAAATACCCCACTCCTAATCAAAAGCCATTGATGATTCTTGTCTGATCAATATTTAACATGATGTTGATTTTCCAACTCAAGTACTTCTTTTGCCTTCACCAGTTGTACTCTACAGTTAGCAAGATCCCTCCCTTTTCCTCCATTTATGTAGGCATGTACGTGTTTACGTCTATCTATTATCTATCTATTATTGTTATAGACTCATGGCTTTCTGTTTTTTCAATGTTTCATATTTCATGACTGTACTTAATTATTTGGGTTCTCAATTTGTCACGTATTTGGCCTATGTCCCTTTCAAGCTGGTTCTTGTTCTTGTGACATACCCCCATCATTTCTTTTGAGCACTTCCTTAATTTCTGGCATAACATGTTCCAGAGTCATCTTGTTCCTACCTTGTCTAGCCCTGAAATCAGCCGTTTCTCCAAGGAGTTCTGTGCAATAAAATCTTTTGACTCGAGCTTGGGGCTCTTTCTGTCACACCACAGTGAGTTCAGCCCTGCAAAGACCAAGGCTATACTTGGGGGATTTTTATGGAGAGGTGCACCTCTGGGGTACAGGATGATTTCTGGGGAGTGATGGGAAACAAAGCTTATCAGAAAGTTGTCCAGAGTATAGAATTTTTTGTGGTAAGCAAAGGGAAATCAATGAAGTTCCTAATCAAAATTCTTGATTGGAAATCCCAGTAAAAATAATGGGAGGCCTTCCCTGGTGGCACAGTGGTTAAGAGTCTGCCTGCCAATGCAGGGGACATGGGTTCGAGCCCTGGTCCGGGAAGATCCCACATGCCGTGGAGCAGCTAGGCCCGTGCACCAAACTGCTGAGCCTGAGCTCTAGAGCCCATGAGCCACAACTTCTGAGCCCACGCGCCACAACTACTGAAGCCCGCGCACCTAGAGCCCGTGCTCCGCAACAAGAGAAGCCACCGCAATGAGAAGCCCGCTCACCACAATGAAGAGTAGCCCCCGCTCGCCACAACTAGAGAAAGCCCACGCGCAGCAACGAAGACCCAACGCAGCCAAAAATAAATAAATAAAATTAATTTATAAAAAAAAGAATGGGAAAGGGGTGGGCTTGAAGATTGATATAGTAAAGATTGAATTTCTTAGCTGGGGGTAGACAGTATGGACAAGGCAAGTATGTACTTGATTTCCTTATATTGAATAAAAAGAAAATCGTATAAAACACGTTTCTCATAATTTCTTCGTGTAATATAGGAGCACAATTGCTAAGAGAAATGAAATCAGCAGAAATGGCAATTCCATTTTTGTCCATGTAACATCAATTTCTTCCGCTGACTTTTGTTTTGGGGGGGTGGGGTCCAGACTGACTGCAAAGAATACAAGCGTTTTGAGTTTCATCTCCTTTCTCTGGCTACCCTCTAGTGGAGGTGAACTGAAATTACACAATGACTTAAAAACAGATTGCTAAAGGAAAAATAAAAAACAACTAGGTGAAATAGGCGAGATCACCAGTTAGAGCAGGAAGGACTTGAAATATCTTTGTATTCAATCCCTTATTTTGCAGATAGGGATAATGAAGCCCAGGGAAGGAGGGAAGTTATTTGCCCAAAGTCATAAAGCTAATGACAGAGCTAGGACACACGAACGCACCATCATTTCAAAGAAATCCTTGACAACTTTCTATTAAAAACAGCCCATTTGAAAAAAAAAAAAGCCCATTTGAATGCAGAAGAGTTTACTTAAATTTTATAATACTTTGCCATCAAATATATATTTTTCAGAACTTCATTTTTAGGAATGTGAGGGAAATCAGTGGTTATTCCATACATGCACCCCACCCCATTCCCAATTTTCTTTTTTCTTTTTTTTTTGCAGTACGCGGGCCTCTCACTGTTGTGGCCTCTCCCGTTGCGGAGCACAGGCTCCGGACGCGCAGGCTCAAGCGGCCATGGCTCACGGGCCCAGCCGCTCCGCGGCATGTGGTATCTTCCCGGACCGGGGCACGAACCCCTGTCCCCTGCATCGGCAGGCAGACTCTCAACCACTGCACCACCAGGGAAGCTCTTAATAACAGCTTTTTAAAGATATATTTTATATGCCATAATATTCAACCATAACAATTCGACAGCTACCATCATTTCTTTCAAAAACATATAGACAAGCTCCTCTTTTAACAGTTGAAAACTATTATTCCCTTTTCTCCTTGAACATATAGTTCCATTCCTCTTCTCCCAGATTTTTATCCTAATGTAATATATTTTCATTCTTGAAAATGTTTATATTTATCACCCTGTCATGCTTCTTTGCAGCAAATATACAGATACACATGTTAAACTTATATTTTTCATTTCCTGTGACCACAGTGCTCTAAATGTTAACACTTTTCTTCTGATTTGAGTTAGCCTTACAGTTATATGGCTGTAAGACTTGATCAAAATAAATGTAACAATTTTAGTCAATTATTAAACATGAGGAGTACATTTTTATTGGAAATACAGCTCTAAATGTGGTGTATGGGGCCCTTTTCAATTAGTTCATATTTCTGTGGCTGACTAGTTCTTACTGCTAAAAGGACACAGCATTCAGCTTCAATTTTGTTCCTATTTTCTTTTCCATTTATAGACATAAGCATTGAGGAACCTTATTCACAAATTTAGGTATATGAGAATTTTGTTATAGCAATGCCACTCAATTCTTTGAACCTTTCCAAGTATATAAAAAAATAGAAGTGATCTATTACCAAAGTTATTTTTTAATGGTTATCTGACAATTAGGTTCTCATTCAATTTTGTTGAAAGCAAAGAATCGGAAACCACTTAATTGGCAAGAAGATACGCTACGCCATTGTTGTAGTCACACATGTTCTCAGCACCGACACCAGTATTTTGAATTGTCCCTCTGTTTGCCTCTATGGTGGTTTTTACACCCTGGGGCCATTCCCTACATAAGTTTTAGGATAGATAAGTATGTTTTTTTTTTCTTTTTTGGTCTGTCAAGGGAGATACAGGTGATCATGAAAGGCGAGGCAGGAAAGGAGATTCTGCAGGTTGCCTCTTTCTCAGGCAGATGGATTTTAGGAACTCTGAGGACATATGAAAATGGAGGATCTGGAAATTGATTCCTTTAAGACTATCTGTGCCTATATATGCTTTGGAAAATCTTCATGTATCCTCAGGGGTATGTGTACATATCTTTTTGTTGTTGTTGTTGGCCTCGCTGTGCATTTGTGGGATCTTAGTTCCCTGACCAGGGATCGAACCCTGGCCCCCTGCAGTGGAAGCGCGGACCTCTAACCACTGGACCGCCAGGGAAGTCCCTATGTGTACTTATCTTTAACAACAGCTGCTCCAACCCAGGACTTCTAAAATGTTAGTGCTTATCAGAATTGCTTGGTGAGTTTGTAAATATGCAAATTCCAGGGCCTGCCTCCCTTTGATCCTGATTCAGGAGGTTTGGGGCACCCTGGACTCCGCATTCTAAGCACACCTCCTCTCCCCTCATCTGATGCAGGCTGTATGTGCCTGACGCTCAAGAAATCCTGGGCTAGAATATAAGATGCAGAGGAGAGTTTTTGCCTGTGGGCTGTAGCATATACGCATACCCTTATTTTCTTAGCTCAGGCTCTAGATTGAAGGGAGAGGGCCTTGAAGAAGGAGAAACAAAATGTTCTGTTCTCGACATTAACGCATGAGAGTGAAATACTTTCATGTATTTGTTTATTTATAAGCTTAAAATAAATCCTCTCCCTAATGGAGATGCACAAAAGCTTGGCTGACGGAATCCAGCCTCTAATGGTTTATTCCTTTGATTTAGCAAATGCCCATGTCAAGGCAAAAATAGAGCCAATGAAGTCACACATAATTCCCAATCTCTCTTCTGTTACTCTAGCCTTTTTCACATTGTACTCTGCACTGCAGCAGACTCAATTGCGATTGAACATCTGTTGAGTATCTCATACTTGCAAGACCCTGTGATCAACTTTCACGTACATTCTATAGGTCAATTCATAATAATCAACCATGAAGTGGAATCATTCTCTTCTGTCTTCTGTATCTGTTTCAACTCGATTCTCAGGAGGTTTTAAGGCTTTCCATCACCTTCCGCTCCCATTGCCACCAGTGTCTATTCCAGCCTTTGCTGTTTCTGCAGTCTGTCTGTACCTTCCCCCCGTCCCCCATACTTAGGGGTATACTCTTGCCACACACAGAGTTTCACGAAGATCTGTCTTTTTTGCCTCATGCCAAACTCACCTTTTAGAAGATGCTCCTGATTATGGACTCTGATTTACCAAAGCAAGATTCAATTTAAGTTCTCTTTGGCCATTTTTGTAATGGTTAAGTTTTACGCATACTCACATTTTTTAGAAAGTAGGTTCACTTCTGGTTTGCCCTGCTTTACCAAACACTTTGTTTTGTAAATAACTTAGGTTAGTTTCATGGTTCACTGAAATGTATGTGAAATTTCTTTGGGGGTTCAGCAGGTTGATACAGTTCATGTTTGCTTTTTGGTTCCCTCCGTTTGGTCTGGTCCCAGGAGAGGCAAAATACTGCCATCTGCTCCAATACTCCTCCCCACTCTCCCCAGCTAGCGACAGTGAAAAATCTAAGGCCTTTTGTTCTCCTAGCAATTTTAAGTTATGCTTTTGGTCTCCTTATCCAGATAATGAATAATATGCACTGCAATATTTTAAATGTTGAGTACCGGCTAGAGGAGACAATATTTACTGATCCAGCTGATGAATGTGTTTGGGGAAAAACATTAGGGAAAATGCTTCTCAATATACTGATTTGGGCCATGGTTAGTTGTAATTAGAAATTCTAGGTGTAGAACTCAGTCAGACTGGGCCATTCTGGTGCTACAGGTCAGAAGTTATAATGTCAGCATGAACATAAACACATTGACAACACAAAGCCTGACCTGTCCTGTCAGTTGGGTGAGACAGGTGATGGGCTTGGCTTCATTGGGGTTCCTAGTTGCCATGCACCCAATACAGCGAGCTCCAGGAGCAGTTGAATTTACTGCAGTGGAGATCTCAGGGATGCTCTGACTTGGGACCACTAGTGCCCCCTCTGGTAGTTTTGGTTATTGTTGGGATTGGGCTGTGAGCCATCAATTTATTGTCATCGACCTGGTGTAACATTCCATATGCCAGAGGTGAGTAACCTTGGTATGGCCTCTAACAGTGACGTAGTTTGGAATATCTTAGACAAAAATGTGAGGCCCATAGCGTTTGTGTTGCAGTCTTCTTATCTCCCATATGTTTCCCTTTCTTCCTTCCTGGTATCTTGCAACATTTTTCCAGTGCACTATTTTTCTTTATACTCAACTATTAGTTTATGCCAACTGATAAGGAAAATTAACTGATACCAGCGTAACTAGTTATTCCTTCCCGGGGTGAAAAACCTTCAAGACCCAAACAAATGAAGCTATGGAGGTATAATAAAGGCAGAGGAGCTGATACACCCAGATGCGGTGGCTAGCCAACTCTTGTTAGCCACCCTCCCTTCTCCTGCCAGCCAATTCTATCACCAGGAATTCCATCTCTGGAAGTGAGCTCCCCAAGTTGACTTCAACAGACTTCACATGGCTATGACTTTGCAGGTGACATAAACCGCGAGTGACTCGCATATTGCATGTCCTCTAGATATCTGCTAAGAAACAGGAAAGTGAGTAAATTCTTAGCTATACTGCCTCCGAAAGAATGCTGACCAGGCACATGGACCACTTGAGTTAGAAGGGCTCTTAATCTAAATACCTTATTTTGTTAGGCTCTCAGAGAATTCCTTAACTTTCCTCAAGTCACAAGGCCACCAGAACCAGGACTACAAACTGGGGCTCCCAATTCCTGTGCAGAAGATTTTTACAGTCTATGATACTGCTTATCCTTAGGAGTTCATGCCTTATACTTTCATTTTAAGGATTTATCATCTTAAGTCAGTAATTAGAAATTCTGACAAAGATATTTGCCTCTATATCTTCCATTGTTATTCATGGTAATAAAATACGGGTACACCCTGAGTGTTCCATACATTGCTTAAATTGTGTCCATATGATGGAACATTTATGCACCATGAAAAAACATGGAAACTGCCCATGATGTGTAGTATGAATATTATTCAAATTATCTTGTTTAATTATATAAGCTCTTAAAAATATATATGCATAAAAAGAGTTAAATATCCTAAAATATCAATATCAGTTATCTCTGAATTACAGTATTATGGGTGATTATTTCTTACAATTTTTGGTATAAGTCAAGTTTCCTACACTGTGTAAATGTTAAAGTAGAATAATATTTTAAATTAGAAAGGATTTCTTATGAATTTGTGTCAGTTTAGAGATCAGGTATGCAGCAACCAAATTCTCTCTTCTACCTAAGCCTTGCTACTAGTCCCAGCCAGGAATCAGTGTATATAACCCAACTCTGCTCCCACAAATGCTTCTCCAAGGGTAGTATTTTACATGTAAATAATCCTTAAGTCATGGTTTCTCCACTGCTTTTTGCCAAATCCTCCTAAGATTTAGGTTTCCCACAAAACTGGAAATTGAATAGATGTGTAACAGATCCTCCTGTTATTTATGCCCTTGTACTAATCCGAAGAGGCTGTATTAACAAGTTCTAATAGTGGAAAAAGGTTTCTACTAATGAAGGGTGTTCTGATTGTGACTTTGAAGGAAAGGGCTATACCTTATAATTTTTTATTCTTTACAGTACCTCATAGAGTAGGAACTCAGAAAGTATGCAATAAAATGATTGAAATCATAATTGTAACTCCTTCATGAATTTCCGAGATCCAAAGCATATTACAAATGGTTCAGGGCAACGTAGGTGATTATCTGAAAAGCATTTGCTTTGAAATTTTTCCTATGTTGTTTAGCTTCAGCCAGCTGCTTCAAACTTGGTTCTTACAGACTTTTCAAATTCTGGTGAGCTCTTCAGCCATACATCAAAAATATTTTTACTGGAGAAATTAGGGTTAATTTTCCTATTAAATTCCAACAGTTTTTGCAGAAATTGACAAGCTGATCCTAAAATTTATATGGAAATGCAAGCGACCGAGAATAGCTAAAACAATTTTGAAAAGAAAGAACAAAGATGGAGGACTCACAGTTCCCAACTTCAAAAGTTATTACACAGGTGCAGTAATCAAGACAATTTGGTATTGGTATATGGATAGGCATATAGATCAATAGAATAGAAATGAGAATCCAGAAATAAACCCTTACATTATGATCAAGTAATTTTTGACAAGGATGCCAAGATAATTCAATGGGGAAAGAATAATCTTTTCAAGAAACAATGCTGGAAAAACTGGATAGCCACGTGCGAAAGAATAAAGTTGGACCCCTCCCTTATACCATACATAAAAATTAACTCAAAATGGATCATAGACCTAAATTTAAGAGCAAAAACTATTAAGACTCTTAGAAGAAAACTTAGGAGTAAATCTCTATGACCTTGGATTAAGCAATGGTTTATTAGATATAACACCAAAAGCAAAAATGACAAAAGAAAAAATAGATACATCAAAATTAAAAAGACTTGTGCTTCAAAGGACACATCAAGAATATGAAACAACATACAGAATTGGAGAAAATATTTGCAAATCATATATCTGATAAATCATATATCAGGTATATCATATATGTGATTTGTATCCAGAAAAAGTACTAACACACTCAATGACAAGAAGAAAAATAACCCAATTAAAAAATGGGCAAAAGACTTGCATAGGCATTGCTCCAAGAAAACATATAAATGGCAAGCAAGCACATGAAAAGATGCTCAACGTCATTTGTCATTAGGGAAGTGCAAATCAAAATCACAAGGATAATGGACTTTACATAACTAGGATGGACAACAAGTGTTGATGAGGATGTGAAGAAATTAGAGCCCTCATACATTGCTTGTGGAAATGCAGAATGGTACAGCCACTGCAGAAAAGCTTGGCGGTTCCTCAAAAAATTAAAAAGAGTTACCATATGACCTAGAACTTCTATTCCTAGGCATATACTTAAGAGAAACGAAAACAAATGTCCCCACAAAAAGTTGTGCATAAATTTTAAGAATATCATCATTCATAATAGCCAAAGACAGGAAACAACACAAATGTCCATCAACTGATGGATAAACGAAATGTACAACGGAATATTATTTAGAAATAAAATGAAATACTGATATATGATACAACATGGATGAATCTTGAAAATATTAAGCTAAATGAAAGCCAGAGACAAAAGGGCACATACTGTATGATTCTACTTATATGAAATGTCCAGAAAGAAATTATATTAGTGGGGCTGGTACTGGATGAAGGGAAGCGGGAAGTGATTGCTAATGGGCACAGGGTTTCTTCTTGAGGTGATGAAAATATTCTAAACTTGGTGGTGATGGTTGCTTAAGACCATTGAATTGTACACTTTATTATTTTTGTTTGTTTGTTTGTTTTTTGCGGTACACGGGCCTGTCACTGTTGTGGCCTCTCCCATTGCGGAGCACAGGCTCTGGACGCGCAGGCCCAGCGGCCATGGCTCACGGGCCCAGCCGCTCCGCGGCATGTGGGATCTTCCCGGACCAGGGCACGAACCCGTGTCCCCTGTATCGGCAGGCGGACTCTCAACCAGTGCGCCACCAGGGAAGCCCGAATTGTACACTTTAAATGGGTGAATCTGATGGCATGTGAATTATATCTCAATAAACATGTTTAAAAGGTTTTATGTGGTGCATGTGAAGGAATGAGTTTCGATCTTAGACATTTACTTATCTGTTTATGTCTAAACATTTTATACAAACACACACGAGCCCTGCCTACACAGCCCTTTCTATGCTGTCAATTTGTTTCACCTTTGAGCTTGTCTAGTTTAGATGCATTTCATGTATAACCTTAAATGCAGGGCCTGAAAAAACATAGCCACAGGCTGAGTAATTAATTTGAGTATTTCCAATTTCCCTATTTCCTGCTGTTACTACAGTCTTATCACTTTTTAGATTTATTTAAAATAAAATGACTGTTGGGGGCAGTGTTAATGGAGTGAATTGTGTTGCCCCCAAGTTCATATGTTGAAGACCTAACCCTCCAGTACCTCATGTGACTATATTTGGAGATAAGGCCTTTAAAGAGGGAGTAAGTGTAAATGAGGCCTTAAGGTGGGACTTAATCCAATCTGACTGCTGTCCTTATGAAAAGAGGAGATTAGGACATACAGAGACACCAGGGCACATGTGCACAGAGGGATGACCCTGTGAAGAGGCAAGACGGTGGCCATTTTTAAAGCGTAGGAGAGAGTCCTGAGAAGAAATCAAGCCTGTTGTTTAAGCCACTCAGTCTGTGGTATTTTCTTATGGCAGCCCTAGCAAACTAATATAGGCAGACTCACTGCAAACAAGTTATGGGGCTGTCAGGCTAGCTTCTATAAAGATCCACAGCATGAATCCAAATGACCTATGTACTCAACTTTCAGAGTATCCATCGGAACGGCTCTACCTCCGCATCTTTTCATCAGGAGAGAGAATTAAGGTATTCATAACTAAATTAGAAATGTCTCTTCTTTGAGAATGGACTTCATATATTCTAATGAATTACTAATTCCTTTAGATAATCACCAAATTCTGTATATGCTCGAATAAGTTTGCTTTTTGATAACTGAGAGCACTGCTTATACTTATAAGCAGTACTTATATAAACACAATCTTATATAAGCAAGGGGGAATCAATACCTGCTTGCATGGTAAATCAGAGAACTGGGTTTTGACTTAACCCAACATCATATGTATATACATACATACATGTATATATATATATATATATATATATATATATGTATCAGTAAATGGCTTGGCATTGAGAAGCAGGAAAATCAGATAAGACTACCCTTTAATCATGCTAAGAGTCTGGATGGAATCATCATTCTTGTCTGTTTCTTCTACTGGACTCCCTCAAGGTCTTGACACAGACTAAGTGCTTGATGTTTGCTGAATAAGTGCAACCCCAGTGCAGCAACAGGACAGACTGTAAAACTGCTTTGGGATAATGCTAAGCACTTGAAAGCAAGGCAGAAGTTGTCTACAAAAGAATTCCACTGCTTACTTACTAAGTAAGTTAGTAAGTAAGGAAACCACTATTGGGATTTGTACATCATCAAATCCCAATAGATTTTTAAGTTTTAAAAATTTTTAATTTTTAAAAAATTTTAATTAATTTTTGGCTGCATTGGGTCTTCATTGCTGTGTGCAGGCTTTCTCTAGTTGTGGCGAGCGGGGGCTTCTCTTCACTGTGGTGCACGGGCTTCTCTTTGTGGTGGCTCCTCTTGTTGCGGAGCACTGGCTCTAGGTGCGCAGGCTTCAGTGGTTGTGGCACGCGGGC